>NC_141184.1:32992500-33617500 GCF_055505025.1 Bos grunniens | reverse complement strand
TCTAAACAGGGCCACTTCTCCTCTGGCAAACTTACAGTTAGGGAATAAGTATAAAAAGAGATGAGAAGTGGAAAAAAAGAGGAGAAAGAAAAAAAAAAAAAAACCACCAGGGATTGAAACAGTGGGAAATGACATCTTCTCTGTGTGTCTGTGAGAAGGTGGGAGAACTTTGAACCACCTGTAATTATACCTGCCTGCTCCCTTGTGTTATGATTTTAAGTCTCACCTGATAATTAGACACTCTAGCAGCAAGTCATCTGGAGACAACAGAAGGGCAGGCAAGATTTGCCTAAAGAAGGAAGAGAATTTGCTTAACATTATCTTATAAAACCTAGGAGGCAAGTTTTATGCCCTTTTAGAAACCAAACAATTGCCAGTCAACTTCCGGCTGGCTTCTCTCCTAGGGTAAACAGCTCAGGCTTTGACGGTCACTGCATTTCCTAGGCAACAGAAGTGTAAACTCAAGAAAAGGTAGGGCCGGGATCACGATTGACAGTGAGCTGAGCCAATGAGACTGTAAGTTTGCAGTAGTGATTCCAAGATATCCAATTGTCAGGAAGAAGGCAGATCAGGAGGGGTGAGGATGGAAGGTAAAAGGGAGGGGCAAAGGGGGATGGGAGGGGACCAGTCTTCCCAGTTGCAAGAGAGAGCGTCCATAGTTTCAGTTCAAAGCAACTGGTGGCAACAGATTAGCATTTAAGGTAAATCAAAGTTTTTTTTTCCATTAACACTATATTGATTTGATCACTTTTGTTTCACTTTAGCTAAAAAGGAAAGAAGACAGTAGATGTGACTTTCTAAAAAGAAAATCAAAATGTTTATGAGCATTCTTGGCTGGCGGTCTAGCATGGAAATGGCCTGGTACTGGGAGAGGTTTTTGTCATCTTTGTGTAGGGTGCTTGGATAAGCATGTAGAAAATCAATTTCCTTCAGTAAAGGAGAAGGAAACAACCATCAGTGAGCAGTCACTAGGTCCTGGGTGCTTGAGTGTGAAGTGTTTGGGTAAATTGCTGTAAGGAGCCTGTATGACCATTGATAAAACAGCTTCAGGAAGGTTAAATATCTCCAAGTTAAAAACAATGAAAAGATTGAGCTTTGCTTTAGACTTTGGTTTGTCTAACATTCTGTTATGTTATTTCTGTGACACCTTGCCTGCTGAACTGACCACTTAGAATCAGATAAGAATCAGAATTCTTATTAAACTGACACAGTATGTTAAAAATTTTACTAAAGAGTTGATTGGATTGGTCACGAAGTTGAAAAGAACCTTAGCAAATGGTAATGCCATTTATCCAGGTGTCCACCCCCTTGGCCTCCAGTCTGGGGCATAGTTAAAACATACTAAGTAGATGGAATTCTCTCTTGTTTTTAAATCTCTTATTTTTTCCTCAAAATCTTACAACTACAGAAATCCTTTAATTTTGTCATTGTGTATTTTAAATAGTGAGATTTAAATTGTGAACATTCATTTGTATTTCTATTCAAATAGTAATTATCTAATAATACTAATGATGAATTCCAGTAGTAGTCTGTAGTATTCTGTTAAGTGTTGATAATATGATAACAGGAAACTTAAAGGTCTATGCCTTTAAGGACCTAGCAGGAGAGGCAGTCCTGAAAGAGAAGTTATGTCATAGTGCAGTGTGGATGTCTGTGGGCTTTGCACAGATTATACCAAGGAAGATGCAGGCTGTTTCGCTCTGAAGACAGTGGTTATATGAGGCTTCACCATAGTGGTTCTACAAGGAAGAGTAGGATTTCCCTAGACCAACAAGGGATGGAGGGTGTTCCTGAAAATGGGAGTTCATGTACAAAGGCACAGAGGTCCAGAACACCATGATGTGTTTGTGGAGTATGAGTGAGTATGGATGTAGAATAGATTGTGAAGGGATGGAGATTAGTAGAAAAAAGACTGGAGAGATAGGCAGGGCCAATGTACACATCAAATGCTAAGATGTTTGCTCTTTACCTGTACACAGTGGGGAGCAACCAAAGGATCTTAGACTTGAGTATGCAGTTCGGATTTCCATGTTATGAAGATCACTCGGCCAGTCATCTGAATGATAGATTGGAAGGACAAGATTGGAGGCTGGGAACCAGTTGAGGGGAAATTTCCACAATGGAAATAGGAGAAGACCAGGTCCTGGGCTAAAGTGGTATCCATGGCAATGGAGGCAGGGGAAGGAACAGATTCCGGAGGTGTCAAAATGGTGATATTTTAGGGAATTGGCTGCTAATTCAAGGCAGAGGGTTAAAAGGAGCCTAGGATGATGTTCAGTTAATGACCTGGAAAATGGTGTTGCCATTTCCTGAGGCAAGGAATAATAAGGAGGCAAAGATAATAAATTTGGTTCTGGTACATTAAACTTGCAATGTTTGTAGGTTATTAAAGTGCATGTTTTGTGTGGAAATTTGAGATCTGGCTCTGAGGCTGAGGAGAGTGAACAAGTTGGAATAAAGATATGGGATGAGTTGTAATAAACAGTGGATGAGGCTGAGATTGCTGCAGGATATATGAGAGTGAGAAGAGGATAAATCATTGAATCCTGGAAAATAGTAGCGTTTAAAGACAAGGGAGACACCAAAGAGATCAGACCCGAGAGGAAGGGAGATAGGAAGTTAGATTCATAGACATTGAGAGAAGAGTTTCAAGAAGGATTGAAAAAGGTCTTGCTGGCAGGAGTGAAATAGGGTGACTGTTGAAGTTGGCAGTCAGGCTGGTAATGACTTCCTGAGTGTATGTTCTCTGGAGTGACAGAGTGAAGACCAGACTGCCGTGGACTGAAGTAGGAATGGGGCATGAGAAAGTTAAAAACAGAGTCTCTTCCAAGTAGTTTGGCTTTGAAGGGTGAGAGCTGGAGGGAGTCTAGGGCTGAGGGACCACTGCAGATTCATGAATGAAAGGGAGCAGATGGTTACAGATATAGAGAGGGAGGAGGAGTCTGAGGATGGGGGAGTGAGAGGTATAAGCTGTTGGGTGTAAGAGATCGAAAAGAGTTGAACATGACTGAGCCACTAATACTTTCTCTGCTTGCCCTCTGATCTCCCTGCTGGTGCCTCCTGTGAGCTGAATTCACCTGAAGCCTTAAAGCAAAGAAATCTGGTTAATGCAGTTCATAGAGGTCAACCTCCTGTAGCACAGATGTGGATGGAGAATGGGGCAGGGGAGGGGCTGGGCAAACAGAATATTGAGCTCAGCATCCCTGGTGACTCATGGTAAAGAATCTGCCTGCAGTGCAGGAGACCTGGGTATGATCCCTGGGTTGGGAAGATCCCCTGGAAGAGGGCATGTCAACCCATTCCAGTATTCTTGCCTGGAGAATCCCATGGACAGAGGGACCTGGCAGGCTACAGTCCTTGGGGTCGCAGAGTCAGACACAACTGAGTGACTAACACTTTCACTTTCAGTGAAAGATAATCCAGAGGCTGAGGAGATTTAGGAGATTGATAGTGGAATAAGGGATTGAGGAAAGTCTGGTGTCTCTGCACGGGAGGAGCTCTTGGTCTCAAGGGACATGCCTCGCCTGGTAACTTGCAGTTATGATGGGTGCGCAGGTGCAAAGAGCAGAGTGTTTAGTTTCTGGTATCAGCTTTTTCTTTCATCTCTTTAATTAATACATTCAACAGACTTCACCCTACTGAATTTTCCTTACAAATTTTTGATCTTCATTCTGGTCTCAGTTTTGTATATTAAAAAACAGCAAGGTGCGTAGAAGCAGTTTTCTATGTTCCAGAAACAAACACTGGCATTTGGGAGAAGACAGTGTTACAGGAATGATCACTGTGGGTGCAGAAAGGCCACGGCTGCCTCCATGGGACACTAATGTCCGTGAACGTTCCCACCATCCATGATGTTCTTGCACACCTCCAGGCATGATTCCATTGCCACCCAGGACCCTGTTTTCCCTCCAGTGCTCCTACATATTTTCAAAACCTGAAGCCAAATAGAATTAAGATTTCCCCAATACTTCAAAGTGTACAGTGTCATTTGTGTGAGCAGGGCAGTACTTACGGCTGATTCACGTGGCTGTAAGGCAGAAACCAACGCAGAATTGTCAAGCAATTGTGTGTGTGTGTGTGTTAGTCGCTCAGGTGTGTTTGACTCTGCGAACCCGTGGACCATAGCCCACCAGACTCCTCTGTCCTTGGGATTCTCCAGGCAAGAATACTGGAGTGGGTTGCCACTTCCTCCTCCAGGGGATCTTCCCCACCCAGGGATTGAACCCATATCTGCTTCTCCTGATTCTTTACCACTGAGCCACCTAAGAAACCCTACTACTGTATAGGATCAGATGCTGAATAGTCAAAGCTTTGTAGGCCAGAAGGTCTCTGTAGCAGCTATTCAGCTTGGCAGTTGTGGGTTGAAAACAGCCACAGGTAACACATAAGCAAACATATGTGGCTATTTTCTAATAAAACTTTATTTACCAAACTAGGCAGAGGAGCAAATTCAGCCCATGGGCTGTGATTTGATGTCCTCAGGCCTAGTTCATCTTAGGCTATGTTTGTCTAAACTCAGAGTATGCTTGATAACAGCATGTGTTAAGATGACCTTATTCATTTTGGAACAACTGAGTTTGAGGAGTGAGAAATCACCAAGGTGCTAACTTTTGCTCCCAGGACTTGGCTTAGTGTCTTCCATCAGGGTGGTCTTATGGCCCCATCTGCCTCCAAAAACCTCAGGCTGCAGGTGAGATTGTGAAATAAACTGATTTAGAAGTTCTTACACTGTTACTTTCTGGAGGGACTCTAATATCTCTACCAGTCTCTTCCTCTTTGTAAACAGAACCCGGAGCATGGCAAAGTCTCCAGCTTAACATTAGGTTTCCTAGCTGTCTTAGTTCATCTGGGCTGCTGTAAAAAAATACTACAGACTGGGCAGCTTATGAATAACAGATAGTCATTTCTCATAGTCTTGGAGGCTGGAAAGTCTAAGGTCAAGCACCCAGCATGGTTAAAGGGTCAAGGCCCTTTAACTGGTACAAGGATGGCTTCTCACTTGTGGCAGAAAGGGTGAGGGGTCTCTGCAGGGGATCTTTTACAAGGTACTAATTTGCTCTCAAAACCTAAGCACCTCCCAAAGGCCCCAACTCCTAATACTATCATCTTTGGGAATTAGGATTTCATCATATGAATTTGGGGGGGACACAAACATTGAGACCACAGAACCAGCCTCTTTTGCAGGAGTGACCAATGAGATTTAAATGAAAGAAGTTGGGTAGAGTCTTCTGGGAATCATTTTATAAAAGGCTGATTGAGCTGGGAAGTGCATTCTTCTTGCCTTCACATCTGTCTTTCTGGTCACCTGGAGGGTGATGTAATGGCTGGCACTGCTGTACTTATTTTGTAACTTTAGGCATCTCTGAGGAAAAACAACCATGGTAAGGTAAAAGGTAGTAGTTTTTCTGGACCTTGATGACTACTCAAACTGCCTCCAGACTTCTTTGATATGAAAGAAAAGTCTACCTCTACCATTTTTAGGAAAAATCAAGCTGTTTCTGTTATGAGTAGCTGGGCACAATCCTTACACTGAAGGTGGCATTCTGATATTGAATTTCTATCCATTAACACTTTTTTGGCTTTCTAGAAGTATCAATTAAGAGCACATAGGTTGCAAATAAAGTGGCTATAAAATAAACATTAAATAGACAAATGATTCCAAAAAGAGCATTTTAAGTAAATGTAAAATAATTATTAAGTAGGTGATTTTGGTAACTAATACTGCAAAAAAGCAAGTGGTGACACAGCTGATGCTTTATGGAGAGTTGGACTGTGAAGAAGGCTGAGCGCCAAAGAATTGATGCTTTTGAACTGTGGTGTTGGAGAAGACTCTTGAGAGTCCCTCGGACTGCAAGGAGATCCAACCAGTCCATTCTGAAGGAGATCAGCCCTGGGTGTTCTTTGGAAGGAATGATGCTAAAGCTGAAACTCCAGTACTTTGGCCACCTCATGTGAAGAGTTGAGTCATTGGAAAAGACTCTGATGCTGGGAGGGATTGGGGGCAGGAGGAGAAGGGGACGACAGAGGATGAGATGGCTGGATGGCATCACTGACTCGGTGGATGTGAGTCTGAGTGAACTCTGGGAGTTGGTGATGGACACGGAGGCCTGGCGTGCTGCAAATCATGGGTTTGCAAAGAGTCGGACACGACTGAGCGACTGAACTGAACTGAACTGAAAAGTGGAGGAAAACGTACACTTGGGCTTGGTCTTTGCAGTGGGTTTGAAATCACTGTTGCCAAGGTCTTACGGCACCTGAAAAATGGGATATTTAGAAGTTACATGGCTGGTTCTTATGGTGTCTTCATTAAAACCAGGGAGTTTGGAAGAAATGTTTATTTCAGTTCAGTTCAGTCGCTCAGTCAAGTTCTAATATTTGCAACCCCATGGACTGCAGCATGGCAGGCTTCCCTGTCCATCACCAGCTCCCAGAGTTTGCTCAAACTCATATCCATTGAGCCAGTGATGCCATCCAACTATCTGATCCCTCCCAAGCTGCTTCAATCTTTCCAAGCATCAGGTTTTTTTTTTTTTTCCAGTGAGTCAGTTCTTCGTATCAGTTGGTCAAAGTATTGGAGTTTCAGCTTCAGAATCAGTACTTCCAATGAATATTCAGGATTGATTTCCTTTAGCATGGACTGGTTGGATCTCTTTGCATTCCAAGGGACTCTTAATAGTCTTCTTCAACACCACAGTTCAAAAGCACCCAGCATTCCTCTAGATTTTCTAAATCCAGCTTGAACATTGAGAAGTTCACAGTTCACATACTGTTGAAGCCTGACTTAGAGAATTTTGAGCATTGCTTTGCTAGTGCGTGAGATGAGTGCAATAGTGCAGCAGTTTGAACATTCTTTGGCATTTCCCTTATTTGGGATTGGAATGAAAACTGACCTTTTCCAGTCCTGTGGCCACTGGTCTTTTTCAAATTTGCTGGCATATTGAGTGCAGCACTTTCACAGCATCATTTTTTATTTTTTCAAATAGCTCAGCTGGAATTCCATCACCTCCACTAGCTTTGTTTGTAGCAACGCTTCCTAAGGCCCACTTGACTTTGCATTCCAGGATGTCTGGCTCTAGTTGAGTGATCACACCATTGTGATTATCTTGGTCATGAATATCTTTTTTGTATAGTTCTTCTGTGTATTCTTGCCACCTCTTCTTAATATCTTCTGCTTCTCTTAGGTCCATACAACTTCTGTCCTTTATTGTACCCATCTTTGCATGAAATATTTCCTTGGTATCTCTACTTTTCTTGAAGAGATCTCTAGTCTTTCCCATTCTATTGTTTTCCTCTGCTTTGCATTGGTCATTGAGGAATGCTTTCTTATCTCTCTTTGCTATTCTTTGAAACTCTGCATTCAAATGTGTATATCTTTCCTTTTCTCCTTTGCCTTTCACTTCTCTTCTTTTCTCAGCTTTTTGTAAGGCTTCCTCAAACAACCATTTTGCCTTTTAGCATTTCTTTTCCTTGGGGATGGTCTTGATCCCTTCCTCCTGTACAATGTCGTGAACCTCTATCCATAGTTCTTCAGGCACTCTATCAGATCCAATCCCTTGAATCTATTTCTCACTTCCACTGTATAATTTAAGGGATTTTATTTGGGTCATACCTGAATGGTCTAGTGGTTTTCCCTACTTTCTTCAATTTAAGTCTGAATTTGGCAATAAGGAGTTCATGATCTGAGCCACAGTCAGCTCCCACTCTTGTTTTTGCTGACTGTATAGAGCTTCTCCGTCTTTGGCTGCAAAGAAGGCTGCACCATCTGTGATGTCCATGTGTAGAGTTGTCTCTTGTGTTGTTGGGAGAGGGTGTTTGCTGTGACCAGTGCATTCTCTTGGCAAAACTCTGTTAGCCTTTGCCTGCTTCATTTTGTACTCCAAGGGCAAATTTGCCTGTTGCTCCAAAGTATCTCTTGACTTCCTACTTTTGCATTCCAGTCCCCTATAATGAAAAATACATCTTTTTTGGATATTAGTTCTAGAAGGTGTTGTAGGTCTTCATAGAACTATTCAACTTCAGCTTCTTCGGCATTACTGGTCAGGGCATAGACTGGAATTACTATGATATTGAACAGTTTGCCTTGGAAACGAACAGAGATCTTTCTGTCATTTTTGAGACTGCACCCAAGTATTGCATTTTGGACTCTTTTGTTGACTATGAGGGCTACTCCATTTCTTCTAAAGGATTCTTGCCCACAGTAGTAGATATAATGGTCATCTGAGTTAAATTCGCCCATTCCTCTCCATTTTAGTTCACTAATTCCTAAAATGTTGACGTTCACTCTTGCCATCTCTTATTTGACCACTTCCAATTTACCTTGATTCATTTGCATTTTGTACACAAATCCAGCCAAAGCCTTGCTTTTACCTTTGGGTAGTTTATATATTTTCTTACTCTGCTTCTTTAAGATCTGGCAGGTTGCCTGACTAGAATAGATTGCAAGCAATTTCCTGGTAAAACCCCAGAGGCTCAAGACAGAGTGGAGGGGAAGAGTGAGTTGGAGAAGGAACCAGGGGAGTGCTGTTAAGACAGCTCCTGCCTCTGGAGATTCCCAGGGGATGCTCATTATGACAAGGACCCCTTAACCCTGGTGCCTCTGTGCCTATCAAACCTGGGCTCATATTACATTGTGTTAGTTACTTGTTGCTGTTCATTCGCTAAGTTGTGTCTGACTTTTTGTGACCCATGGACTGCAGCATGCCAGGCTTCTCCATTCTTCACTATCTCCCGGAGTTTGCTCAAACTCATGTCCATTGAGTTGGTGATGCCATCCAACCAGAGAACCCCATGAACAGTAGTAGTTACACGAATCCTTGACTATCATGCTAAGCAGTTTCCCCCCAGTCTCCTTGATAGCCAAAAATGCTGAAGCAGCTGCTAAGTGTTGATGAAATTCTTCTGAGAGAAAAATTTTACTTTATGTTTTCTCCCAGTTCTCAGAGGAGCCAACGCTCTCCTACTGGATTGCTAGTTATTTTAGCCAGGTAAAATTTGAAATCTAGGGTCAGTTTAAACACTGCAGGAATAAGCTTTTGCCAGATATATCAGTTAGGAATACTTTTGGCTTCAAGTAACAGAGGACCTGATCAGCATTGGATTAAGCAAATAGAAGCTATATTTTTCACATGATGGGAGGGTGGAGTCCAGTAGTTGGCTATACCAGTTTGGTAGCTCAGTGATGCTTGGGTTCTAGGTTGATATCTTTGTGATTTCCTTGGCCTTTTCTTCACAATTACAGAAAGGCTGCCACAGCTCCTGATGTCACATTCTTGTTTAAGGCAGGAGGAGGCAAAAGATATGGGAGATTTCTCCCATAGCCCTCAGCACTTCCAGTTGAGTCTCTGCCAGAGAGTCATGGCCACCTAACTGAAAGCAAAATAAGCAGAGAAAGGAGATTGGAATCAACCAGTTGGCTATTCCAGAAAATCAACTGTGATTCAAACTCAACAAAGTTAAACCTACCCTGAAGAATGTAAACTCCTAGAAGAGACCTTGGTTGTCTCATTCACCGCTGTTGTGCGCCACACAATAGATGTTTAATAAATATATGCTGCATTCAAGACCAGGACTAGGGTGAGTTGAGGTAGGTCCCTGGGGCAAAATATTTAAGGAGATACTTACATTCAGCCCTGGGCAAATTCAGGGTTGACATCTGTACAATCCTGAGATTTGAGGGCCTCCTTAAACATTGTGCCCTAGGCATGTAACTCACCTAGCCCTAATCTTAACCCTGATTGAATGATTATAAAATGAAATTTAAAGAAGATGTGTGAAATAAACACTTTATAACAATAATATTTGTGAAATACTTTTTCTTAAACTGTGCCATATCACAAAAGTTAAAATAAGGAATTAATTCACATTCCAAAGGTCAGTAGAAAGAATAAAAGACTATGAATTATCAGATATGGGCTTTAGGGAAACCTGCATATTGACAATAACTGAAACACTGAATTTTAAACATCTTGAGAAAATGTATTTTTGTGCAGAGAAAATTTGGTAAGAAGCCAGACTTAAACGACATTTTATTTCCACAGTGTACTTATATCATTACAGGTGAGATTAAATACCATAACAAATTAAATCTTATATGGGGGTTGGCAATCCAAACAAAACCAGTTGTTTCATATATTAATACACTGTAGAAGTAATTAAAAAAATAATTTGTGCAGGAAAAACCACCTCACACATCATTTTACTAAAATAAGCAAACTAACAAATAAATAACACTAAGGCTCCAAAATGAGTTAGTCGCTCAGTCTTGTCCAACTCTTTGCAACCCCATGGACTATAGCCTGCCTGGCTCCTCTGTCCACAGGGATTTTCCAGGCAAGAATACTGGAGTGGGTTGTCATGCCCTTCTCCAGGGGATCTTCCCAACCCAGAGTTCAGACCCCGGTTTTCTGCGTTGGAGGTGGATTCTTTATTGTCTGAGCCACCAGGGAAGCCACTTCAAAACGAAGAGACTAAGAAAAATTGTTCATCTTGACCAGAAGGAAATTACATGGAACCTTTAGTATTGATACTCTAGCACTGAAAACCCAAGGAAGGACCCCACAGTGAGACAGAGGGGTCTTCTTTAGGACCCACGAGTGTCCTGCTTTGCTCTGCACTGCTGTTCGCTGTCCTCCTCCACCGGGAAATCTTGCAGTTCTCCAAGGAATCTTTTCCTTGAAGCCTTGCCTCCCACTCATCTCATTTCATGGTCTTTCTCTGAATTCCCGAAGCAATTTCTCAGCACCTTGCCCTAACTGTTGTCCACAGTGGCTGTGACAGAAGTGGACATCAGCCTCGACCCTGCCTCTGTCTCATGGCACATTCTCAGGTGAGGGACTTCTACTCACTAGAATCCTCCATGGGAGGCAGTGTGCTGATGTGTGCAAAGCTTTGAGCAAGGGCTTGGTCTCTGGCCTGGTTATAATGGTCAGTATACCTGGCCTTGCTTCATGCTTGCATCCTCCACTGTGCTAGGTTATAACCTTGCCCCCAGCCTTTCCCCTCAAGGTCTTGCTCCTGCCACTAAAGAGTGACCTGGTCGCTAACAGCTGAGCTTCTCAAACTTGGGTGTGTGTTAGCAAAGACCACCTGGAAACATGACAATGCAGATTCCCAGCACTCACACCTAGAGATGCTGTGTTTGGGGTGGAGGGAGGGAATGTCTATTTTTCAGTGGTGGTCTCAGCACCCCTACTGGTCCCAGGTCTTTCTCTACAGTGAGGCTTCTCCACCTGAGCACGACTGACATTTTGGACTGGAGAATTCTTCATTGTCAAGGGCTCTCCTCATACGCTGAGCGACATCTCTGGCCTCTAGTCACTAGATGCCAGTAACATCACTCACCCCTGTTGTGACAACCAATAATGTCTCCAAACATCGTCAGATGTCCCCTGGGAGGCAGGATTATGTTTCTTTGGAAGCACAGCTCTATAACATCACCTGCAGAATTAGCATAGTCCCTCACATAGCTAGTGGAGACGGCAATGGCACCCCACTCCAGTACTCTTGCCTGGAAAATCCCTGTGGACAGAGGAGCCTGGTAGGCTGCAGTCCATGGCGTCACTAAAAGTCGGACACGACTGAGTGATTTCACTTTCACTTTTCACTTTCCTGCATTGGAGAAGGACATGGCAACTCACTCCAGTGTTCTTGCCTGGAGAATCCCAGGGACAGGGGAGCCTTGTGGGCTGCCGTCTCTGGGGTCGCAGAGAGTCGGACACGACTGAAGTGACTTAGCAGCAGCTCGCATAGCTAGAGATGTTAAAGGTCTTTTTAGTTGAATAAAGCTCAGATGGATTAGACAAGGGAACTCTCACAATGTTAACAACACAGCCACACACCTGTCATTATACCTTTTCTGGGGATTTCCCAGTCTTTACTGCAGAAACCACGACTAAGTCTTTCAGTCTCAGAACGGGGACATGCTAGCCACCTGCTAGGCTCCTTTGCACACTGGGATCTAATATTTATTCTAGAGAAGTAGTTTCTATAGGGAAGCGTCCTCAGGAACCACTGTTATTTTTGCCATCTACCACGTAGTAATGACCAGTAAACTGAATAGATTGGAGTCAGCAGAGATGGTTCAATTTTCCCCAGTTATTGCCTTCAAACATTGTCTGTTGTAACTAGATCCACCTGTGTTGTTGGTTGTTAGCTGTACACACAACCTGGCATGAGAAGGAGAGAGGGGAGGGGAAAGAAAGAGGGAGGGAGGGGAAGAGAAAGAGAGAGAGAGAGAGAGAGACGAAAGAGCCGGTACAGGGAGGGAGGTTGCAATGCCACTAGATGGCGCCAAAGACAACCCAATAAAGAGCAACCCAGGACTTGAGCATTTCTCTCTTCCCTAAAGATTCTCTTCAGCTTTTTTTCCTCTGAATCCAGCAAGAGAGATTCCATGAACCTTGCTGAGAATTATGAAGAGACAGACCTCCATGCATGTTCAGTTTTCTGTAACCTGTTCCACAACGGTTCCCGGAATGCAGGCAGGGAGCTTACTTAGATTGTGGCAGGCAGCTGTGTCTCAGGATGGTGGGATGACAGAGCCTTTAACCCAGTCTGATGTCAGGAGATATGGTGACCATCACCAGTCCCTTTGTTTGTTGCTGGTCCCTCCACTCATCAGTTCAGTTCAGTTGCTCAGTCGTTTCAGACTCTGTGACCCCATGAAACATGGCATGCCAGGCCTCCCTATCCATCACCAACTCCCAGAGTCCACTCAAACCCATGTCCATCCAGTCAATGATGCCATCAAACCATCTCATCCTCTGTCGTCCCCTTCTCCTTCTGCCCTCAATCTTTCCCAGCACCAGGGTCTTTTCAAATGAGTCAGCTCTTCACATCAGGTGGCCAAAGTATTGGAGTTTCGGCTTCAACATCAGTCCTTCCAATGAACACCCAGGACTGATCTATCTCCTCTAGGATGGACTGGTTGGATCTCCTTGCAGTCCAAGGGACTCTCAAGAGTATTTTCCAACACCACAGTTCAAAAGCATCAATTCTTCGGCTCTCAGCTTTTTTCACAGTCCAACTCTCACATCCATACATGACTACTGGAAAAACCATAGCCTTGACTAGACGGACCTTTGTTGGCAAAGTAATGTCTCTTCTTTTTAATATGCTGTCTAGGCTGGTCATAATTTTCTTTCCAAGGAGTAAGCATCTTTTTATTTCATGGCTGTGATCACCATCTGCAGTGATTTTGGAGCCCAGAAAAACAAAGTCAGCCACTGTTGCCACTGTTTCCCCATCTTTCTGCCATGAAGTGATGGGACCAGATGCCATGATCTTAGTTTTCTGAATGTTGAGCTTTAAGCCAACTTTTTCACTCTCCTCTTTCACTTTCATCAAGAGGCTCTTTAGTTCTTCTTCACTTTCTGCCATAAGGGTGGTGTCATCTGCATATCTGAGGTTATTGATATTTCTCCTGGCAATCTTGATTCCAGCTTGTGCTTCCTCCAGCCCAGCGTTTCTCAATGTGTACTCTGCATATAAGTTAAATGCAGGGTGACAATATACAGCCTTGATGTATTCCTTTTCCTATTTGGAACCTGTCTGTTGTTCCATGTCTAGTTCTAACTGTTGCTTCCTGACCTGCATACACGTTTCTCAAGAGGCAGGTCAGCTGCTCTGGTGTTCCCATCTCTTTCAGAATTTTCCACGGTTTATTGTGATCCACACAGTCAAATACAGCTTTGGCATAGTCAATAAAGCAGAAATAGATGCTTTTCTGGAACTCTCTTGCTTTTTCCATAATCCATCGGATGTTGGCAATTTGATCTCTGGTTCCTCTGCCTTTTCTAAAACCATCTTGAACATCTGAAAGTTCACGGTTCACGTATTGCGGAGGCTCATCCTGTGCCCCAAATATCCAGGCCTGCCCCCATGGGGCTTGGGATGCGAAGCTACAAGGGAGAGCTCTGGGTGGGGCCTGGGACCCTCTCCCTCTGCAGCCCCTGGGCGCTTATTCTCCATCACGGATGGATCTCTCTATCTTCTCTGCCCCCACCGCCAACACCGCCTTCCTGGAAGCATGAGCTCTCATCTGGTTGTTGCCAGCCTGGCGTCGCCTCCCACAGTCAGCCTGTTCCACCTTCCTGTCCATTCCCCACACTTTATCCAGAGGGGTCTTTGGTACAAACGGCCGCTCCCTCGCTTGAAACACTTGTGGCCTTCTGCCCCTCTCAGGACAGACTCCTGACTATGTCTGACTCCAGACTCCCAAATCCCTGCCCGATCTCCACGGCTCTTTCTCACCCCCGCCGCTACAGACACCCCTAGTCTTCAATCAGACTAAAATACTTTTGTTTCTCTAATTATAATAGTTTCTTCTTCTTCTTCTTCTTTTTTTTTTTTTTCTCACTCTGGCCTTTGCACTTGGGAAATAGACAACTGCTCTCTCGCTTCTCGCATTCCCACGACCCTCGCCTGGGTGATTACCACCCTCACCTCCTCTGAAAAATCCTGAGAAAGCCCCACTCCAAGGCTGCTTAGCCACATCTCCTGAGTTCCCTTGGTTCAGCTGTCTTCCCACTTCCGCTGGACTCCTAGCCCAGTGCCCAGAGCTTATTAGATGTTTGTTGAGCGAATGGACAGAACTGGCGCCTCACCCAGCAACCTGCGCAGACGCAGTGCCAACACAAGGTGGCGCTGCAGCCACGCGCTTCGGAGGGCAGCCTCTTGCTTGGCGCAGGCCCGGCTAGATGGGCTCTGTTGTCCCCACGCGGGCTTCTCCAGGCTGAGAGAGGGTCGTCTGGAGTCAGGGACGCTTGTTCAGTGCTGTGATGCCGGTGACATACGTTTGGGAACAGACTCCTGCCCTGGTACCTTCATGCAAACTTCAGAAGCTTGAGTATGGTCTTCACCCAAACTCTACTCATCCTGCCTTTTCCCAAAGCCCTCAGTTCTTAGCAAATTTTGTTTCCTGCCTTGCTAACTAGAGGAGTTCAGTACTCGAAGTTCACGATTCTAAGCTATTCAATCAAGGGCTTGCTTCTTGGAGTAATTTGCTCCAGTGGTGCCTCCCTGGTGGTTCAGAGAGTGAAGAGTCCACATGCAATGCAGCAGACCTGGGTTTGAGTCCTGGGTCAGGAAGAGCCTTTGGAGAGGGAAATGGCAACCCTCTCCAGTATTCTTGCCTGGAAAATCCCATGGACAGAGTAGCCTGGTGAGCAAGAGTTGGATAGACTCAGCAACGAACACTTTCACTTTTTGAAACTATCACATGATAAACATTAGCTACTTGTTGATGAACTGGGTCATTAAATGATTAAAAAGGGTAGTTAACACAGGCATTTGAAGTACCATAGTAGGCTGGATGGCAGGAGAGAATGTCATTTTTTCCTGGATATATCAGCTTAGATTCTGGAGGTAACTGTTTGTGAGGTCACTGGGTAGGGACTTTTGCAAAGACAGATCAGGTGGGGTGTTTTCCCAGACTCTACCCTGCTCTCCTCTGCCTGGGGGGCCATCAAATTGTACTTTAAAATGCTTTTGCAGTATTCAAAAAGGTGGTGGAGCCCTGCTTGGTCTGAAGCCCCAATTTTCCCTGTTGGCCGGGATTTGGGGGCAGGTTGCTTAACCAACAAGCTCCAGTTTCCGAGTTGCCAGAGGAAGGGGTGGCATTGGACGACTTTTCAGGGTTCTGCAGTCCTGATGGTGTGTGAATTTCCGTGAGCCACGATGATGGTGGGAGCTGGGCAAGTTGCTTGATTTTTGTGCTTGTCAGTTTCTTAATCTGTGAAATATGAATCATAGGAGTAATTAGCTCATAGGGTATTAAAACAATGAGGTGAAATCCACACCTGATAAAATCAGGCATTTAAAAATGTACGGTTGAATCTCCCTGTTGTGCAGCCATCACCTATATCAAATGCCAGCACTGCAAAAGGAAAGCCTGTCCCATGAAACAGTCACTCCCACGGCCCCCCTCCCAGGCCTTGACAGCAACCCATCTGTGTTCTGTCCATGGATTTGCCTCTACTGGATATTTCATATACAACTCGTCCCCTACATACAAACCTTCGGGTTGAGAACTTTGTGGGGAGACCTTCTGGGTTGTATTGGAGGGAACAGCCCTTGAGGGCAAGATTGTCATCATCGCTGATGAAAGGAGGAAGTGCCAGCACCTGGGGGGGGTGGGGTCAGAGGGGAGCCTTTGAGTCAAGGGCAGTACCCTTGTTAACACCAGTATTTTCTGCACCGTGAGTATTATTTTTTTTGCATATCCATCAAGTTCTCTTGTTCCTTTTATTCACAGCTCACCCTGAAAAAGAAATTTCTAGAATCTCCCCAATTAACTGGGTCAGTGGGCTCCTAGGAAGATTAGTGTTTCTTGGAGCAGAGCTGGAATTTAAAGATCATTTAGTCTAATCTTTTCATTTAACAGAGGAGGAGGAATCGGAGGCCCTGAGATTTGCTCCGATCTCACCAGGAGTGGGTTGCAGTCAGGCTTAGAACCTGGGTCTCCAGGCTCCAGCTCCGTGGCTTTTCCACGGTTGTGAGGATTCTCAATGCCTGGCTGCAGGGTCAGTACAGTCAGTACGTTGCTCATAGACCTTGAAAAGTGGAGTGCTTCCTTACAGCCACCCTCTCTCCTGTTTCTGAATGTTTAAAACACAAAAGGCAAACTGTAGAAAAAAGATATAGCTATTCTTCAAGAGAGAGAGTCTGTTTACCTTTTTCTGTCCTGAGAACCTACTTAGGTGTTAATGGACACTAACCAGTCAATCCAGGCATTCATGTGTACTTAGTCATTCAGTCATGTCCGAATCTTTGTGACCCACAGACTGTAGCCCACCAGGCTCCTCTGTCCGTGGAATTTCCCAGGTTAAAATACTGGAGTGGGTTGTCATTCCCTTCTCCAGGGGATCTTCCTGATCCAGAGATTGATCCCACGTCTCCTGCATTGGCAGGCAGGTTCTTTACCACTGATCCACCAGGGAAGCCCAGTCAACCCAGGAAAACATACTCATTACTCGTAGGAATCATCAAAGCCCAATACTGAAAATCTCCATGAAGATAGAAGCATCAAAATTAATCTTTAGACCAAAAAGGAGAATATTAAATCTGCAGTCAAAGGGAATATGGAAAATTCTAGATAAAAGAATAAAGCAGGTAAGACTGGCTCAAAAAGTGTTTGGAGAAATGAGATTTATTTTTGTGTGATGGGAAGAGAGCTTCTGAGAGGTGAAAGTGTATCATCAACAGGGGTGGCTGTATATTTAAAACTGTTGTCCAGGCTGCAGGGATCTGATGTTCTCAGGACTAGTAAGCCAGTAATAAATGTGCCAGGACATGGTTGTTGCAGCTGAAATCTGGAAATTCTGGGATGTTTGAGATGGTTCTCAGGAAGTGGGTGGGAGAGTGTGCTGTGAATGTCCTTCTCAGTGAGGCTGTGGTCCCCCTACTGAGCCAGAGGCATGCAGGGAGGCATGAGCCCCACTGACCAGTGTGTATTCCCTCTCAGATGGCAGGGACCGCACGCCACGACCGAGAGATGGCGATCCAGGCCAAGAAGAAGCTCACCGTGGCCACTGACCCCATCGAGAGGCTTCGCCTGCAGTGCCTGGCCAGGGGCTCAGCGGGCATCAAAGGGCTTGGCAGGTAGGACCTGGGCTGTGGGCTGCAGGGAGATGAAGGAGAAAGGCAGAGTGTGGCCAAGTGAGGCTGAGACCAGCCATGGGCCCTCGGGCAAGTCACTTCCTCCTGGATCTCAGCTCCTCCTTTGTAAAATGCAGAGTTTGGAAGCATTGATCTCTGAGGTCCCTTGTGACAATATTTGGTTCTTAAATGCAGCTACTGGGACAAATCAAAGTGAAGGGAGAAGCACTCCCAGATATTAGAGACACCTAGAAGGGGGTGACAGAGGATGAAATGGTTGTATGGCATCATTGACTCAACTGACATGAGTCTGAGCAAACTCTGGGAGACAGTGAAGGACAAAGGAGCCTGGCATGCTGCAGTCCACGGGGTTGCAAAGAGTCAGACATGACTGAGCGACTGAACAGCAGCAAGTAGGGTAATGAGAGAGACAGTCCCTAAAGCGGTGACAATAAGGGCTGAATTATCCCAGGAGACTTGCATACAGTTCCCTTTGGTCTACAGTAGGACCTTGTTTATCCATGCTAAATGTAACAGTTTGCCTCTGCTGACCTCAAGCTCTCAGTAGTGTTCAGGAGAGGCTGAGAAATGACTCTGTATGTCCAGAGAAAGCAATGGATGTACTATTAAAGTATTCACTGAGCTTAGGATCAATCATTTGGCATGAGTAAAATTTGAAAGTTCCCCCAAAAGAGGGGTAGTGAATTAGAATAGGGAGGGAGCAATAGGGATTTAGAGGCAGTTGCAGATTTTGTGTCTCCATCACTTCCAGGGACACAGGAATCACCTGCCACCCAGGGATTCCCTCAGTTTCACAGGAGAACAGCTCCTGTTCCCCACCCTCTGATCCTGGGATTAGTCCTCAGGCCTGGGAAACCTGAGTCGAAAGAGATTGTAAGCCTCCTAAGGGTGAGTCCTGGGTCCTGTTACCTATTTCCAAAGACTAAACCCAGTGACTGCCATGGGTGGGGCATCGTGCTCTCTCAGGGCTTTCATGGGTGAGCAAGGCTTCTCCAGGGTTCATGGAGAATTCAGGACACCAAGAGTCACAAGGACGGGTGTCTTCCTGGTGTGAGAAGTTGTGTGTTAGAGACATACAGAATGCCATGCTGGGGATCTCCAACCTCCCACCTGGTGGCCATGAGGTTTCATTTCCAACAGGTTACTGAGCACTGGAATGTCACTTTCAACAGTCCCCCGCTCTTGGACCAAGCCCAGGTCTGTCAGAAGCTCAGGATGGGGGCAAATGGTTCCTGGTGGCCAGGCTGTCACGGTCCAATGGGAAGACCAGCCCACTTCCTTTCAACATTGTATCAATCCATCCTCCACCTTCGTGCTGGGGCCACAATCTTGTCCTTAGTGTAGACCCTTCGTGACAACCACTGTCTCGTCTACTCCCTGCCCCCCTCAGTTGCATCTCTCCTGCCATCTATGCCACCTCCACCCCACGCCCCTACCAGCCCTTCCACCGTGAACTAGTCTACTGTGAAAAGACACTGTCTCCTCCTTGGCCTTCTGCATGAATGTGCCCTCTGCCTCCTCCCCTTAACTGGTTTTGCCCTTCCCTACATTTCTCATCAAGGGTTGGCTGCCCCTTAGCCCCTTTTCTTCTTATTGTTAGAGTGGGATTATGTTTCTTTGGGGGCCACAGAAGTAAAATGAGATTCTCGTCACATCAAATCAAGGATGCATGTGTACTTTCAACATGAGGCTGATGGTGGTTTAGTCTCTCAGTTGTGTCTGACTCTTTGTGACCCCATGGACTGTAGCCCTCCAGGCTCCTCTCCATGAGATTTCCCAGGCAAGAGTACTGGAGTGGGTTGCCATTTCCTTCTCCAACTATCAGAATGGCTTATCACCATTGGCCTTGATCTTGGTCTCCTGGCTGAGACAGTGCCTGGTTTCTCCTCTGTAAACTTGCTTTCCCCTCTGCCTCTCCATATTGGACTCTTCAAAGGGAAGTTCCTATGTAGAGCCCCACTTAGGGCCTGGGGAGCATGGTTTCCTCCTTCAGGACAGAGTATGAACATAATTTATTTGAAATTCAGCAAGAGAAATTTATCTTTTCTCCCACATTTATCTACTTATTCAAGCATTTATTTAAACCATTATTAACTCATGGATATGTATTTTATACTTTGGGTTATAACCCAACACATTTTTATTGTTCAAATTGTTTCAGTTTTGGCCTTGGGAGGTCTTTTGGTTGGCTTCTGTATCCGTTTGATGTATTTCCATCAGTGCAGAGATTCTTTGAGCACTTCTTTACTTTTTGGTGTAAGATGCTCCAAGCTTATCTTGCATATTTTTTTGCCCCAGTTCTAGAATCAGACATTTCTCCAAGAAGCTCACTTCCTTTTATTGGAGAATTGTACTTTAAACCAAGATCTAGACTCTAGATGTTTTTGTTCTGACTGAGGTGTTACTTCTAGATTCTCTTAACTGACAGAACAAGAAGATACAGGTGTATAGGCTAACCCCTCTCTCTATATACATATCTGTAAATATTTTATATGTATTCATCTGTGTTTATATTAAGCTAAACGTGAGTTCCTACCGATATCTCCAACTCAATCCTTATTGATCAGATCATTCTAGCCCCCTGTCCTAGCTTATCTATAAATCCCCACTCCAACAGTGAGAAGCTTAGCTCCCATCATCCCTTTAATTGTTCGGATCCAGGGCACCCATATAGCAACATGGAAATTGTCAACTTGTATCTCCATGAGAAATATCTTTATCAACTGGAGTACAGAGGTTATGTGTAACTCATTTTGTCTTCAGTCTTAGGAACTCTACTCATTTCCAGAGTTACTTAAGTCAGCACTTTCATCTTTCCATCCCCCTTCAGTGAGATGGTCTCAAACTTTTATAAAACAGTTAAATTCTCTCAGCACAATCTGTATTCCTTCCTGGGATTCCCTGATGTGCTAAACAGTTTTTTAAAATGTATGCATTACGGCTCACTCTTAGTGCTGTGAGGTTCTATGGGCTTTAGCAAATGCATGTCATGTATCTTCCACTCTAGTGTCATACAGAGAAATATCACTGCCCAGAATCTCTGGGCTTTCCCCAATCTGTCTCCTCTTCCCTGCATTTTTTTTTTTTTACCATGTTTACAGTTCTGGCATTTTCAGAATGTCATATAATTAGAGAAGACAGTATATTTTTAAACATTTGTCTTCTTTTCTGAGGGGCTGGGAAGAAGCTCACCAGAGAAGAACCTAAGACTTTTGTCTTTACTTCAAAAAACCTTGAGAGTGGCTTTCTCCTTGAATTTTTATTCTTATATCTTGTTCTTTGTGTTTTTTTCTTCCTTTTTATATGTGTATATTATCTTCAGAGTGTTTCGAATTATGGATGACAATAACAACCGAACCCTTGATTTCAAAGAATTTGTGAAAGGGTTAAATGATTATGCTGTGGTCATGGAAAAGGAGGAGGCGGAAGAGCTTTTCCGGAGGTTCGATAAAGATGGAAATGGAACAATAGACTTCAATGAGTTTCTTCTCACATTAAGAGTAAGTGATCCCATGAATCACTGTATCCACTGGGTTTGGCTTTCACGTGGTTTGAACTGGCTATCATAAGACTTGGTGTTTGGAAGCTGATAGCACACCATGGAGGAGATGGGCAGGAGACAATACAGGCTTAGGGATTTTCTGGATCAGTCACAATGCACATCATTTAAAGGCACACAAATGATTGCAATTGCACATCATTGAGAGGAATCAAATATTTCACTGCAGATGATACAAGGAAAGCTCATCGACTTGTGTATGTGGCTTTTTCCCAATGTTTCTAGCCTCCAATGTCCAGAGCCAGAAAAGAGGTGATTATGCAAGCTTTTCGAAAGCTAGACAAGACTGGAGATGGTGTGATAACAATTGAAGACCTTCGAGAGGTGTACAATGCAAAACACCATCCAAAGTACCAGAATGGTGAATGGACGGAGGAGCAAGTGTTCCGGAAATTTCTGGATAACTTTGACTCACCCTATGACAAAGATGGAGTGGTGAGTGGAAGAGCTTAATCTAGTGAAATTTCTTTCTGTAATTATAAATGGGAAATGGGCCCCAAGCCTTAAAAAGACTTATACCATATATATATATATATACATATATATATATATATAAAATAAATCGAAGTAAAATGTTTCCTTGGTGACTATCTAGAAAGCTTAGAACAAAAGTAGTAAAAATGTGTGTGTGTGCACACATATATTTGTAGGGGAGCCACATACAGCTAAATATCCATCATCTGAAGACTGTGGCATTTTGGTTAAAGGTTCTGTTTCTTGATTGCCATATTTGCCATACACAGCTAGCCTAATTTCAACAAACTTCATGCTAATACATATCCAACTTCAAAATGAGACCATAATTCAATTTTGGGGAACATGGTTCACAGGGCATCTTGGGATGCTGCCTGCCTTTTCACACATCCCCCTGAGCATTGTTTGTCATCACACTTCGCTACATGAAAATGTCATTTCAGGGAAGCATCAATTAAGGGAAAGCCAGATAACAGAATTTACTCTGATTTAATCTTTGGTGGGCTTTGAGATGGACTTACATTTCTAAACTCCAGTGAACTTAAGGACAAAAGCAACCACCCATTTCCAAGAACTCGTGTCTTCAAGTGACAAAACATGTTGCCTGGTAGGATAAGGAATACTGTTTCCATAACTGTATTTAAACTGAGATGGAATTGTTAGGTGGCTAGAATAGGAAACAGGAGTCCAGAATGGCAGTGGGTAAAAGACAAGAAAGGGAAAAGCCCACGAAAATAGAACAAAGGAAGGTCTGAGGACCGGAGTGAGGACCTCAGGTAGAACAAACAGTGCTCCTGGCTAGCCCAATTTACATAAGGCAGGCCCAAGGGGAGGAAAAAAACATATAAAAAGAGGAGCCAAAGGGCCGAGGGTCTCTCTCTCCTGCACGCATGCATGTGTGCGTGCACTCTCTCTCTCTCTCCTCTTCGCGTCTTTTGGGTTGGCATGCTCTCACACCTTGAGGATATATTTTTCTTTATTTTCTAAATAAAACTGAGCTGTAACATGGAGCTATAACACTGTCTGGGAGCTGTGATGCACCGAAGGCTTTGACGTCTGTTGCTTCAAATTTTTGTTGTGACGAGACAGACCCGAGGAAATTACACACTCCCCTGACAGAATGAAAGAAAACTGAAGTGGTAGCCATTTGTCATGTCTGACTCTTTTCGAATCCATGGGCTGTAACCCACTAGGCTCCTTTGTCCTTGGGATTCTCCAGGCAAGAATATTAGAGTTGGTGCCATTCACTTCTCCAGGGGATCTTCCCAACCGAGGGTTGGAATCCGGATTTTCTGCATTGCAGGCATAGTCTTTGCCATCTGCTGGAGTAGGGAATGGCAATCCACTCCACTCCAGTATTCTTGCCTGAAGAATCCCATGGAAAGAGGAGCCTTGCAGGCTACAGTCCATGGGGTCACAAACAGTTGGACATGATTAAGTGACTAATCTTTCTTTCTTTCTTTACCATCTGAGCCACCAGGGAAGTCCAAGACAGAATGTTGTCTGTCTTTTATCAACATCCAGAAATGGGATTTTTGACCCAGGATCAGCTCTGCTCTGAAATGCCCTGAAGGTTTAAGGTGATGGGGAAGGGAGTTCCCTGTGTGGCTGGGGCAGCAGGACCCCGGGGACAGTGACTCCTGACCTTTTTGCCACACAGGAAGGCTTGATGTGGCAGTGGGCTGGAAGCGGAGATGCTGGAGATAGGGAGAGGAAACAAGCCTTCCTGTCCTAAAGGGAATTCCCCGCCCCTCCCTCCCCATTTTTTTTTTTTTTCTGTGAAACTTCATGGTGAGCCCTATGACCAAGGGGAGGGAGGTCTTTATGTCATTTCTGCTGACATTTTCCTGCCAGGGGCAGAGAAATATCCTCCATTTTAGCCTGAAGTGATTGCAGAAGTAGATTTTTAAAAGGAGCCTAGATTCCGTTGGGCAGTCAAATGCTTGGGGACAGAAACAGCAGAACTGTGTTTTCTTCCCGTGAGGCTGGCCTTTGATCTCTGAGATGGCAGTGGAAAAATAGTCAACTGTCATTTCCCCAAATTAGCCCATCTTGATGCAGGGTCCCAGCCTGTATCTACCCCTCTTCTGCAGGTGGTTCCTCCCCTTTGCCAGGGGAAACCTCAGCTGCCCTTTTCTCTAACCCAAGTCAGAATAGCCAGTTGTTGTGATTCAGCTGATTTCAAGTTCCCACCCCGTTTCTTCTGACATTTATCTTCACAAGCCACAGTAGGTTCTCAAATACTCAAAGTAAGGGTTATTGGGGTTTTTAGCGGTTATAGCATTTGATGTCACCTGAATTTCACAGACTCTGCATAAACCCCCAGCTCTCTGAGTGCTCATCATTCAGGGAATGAATTATTCATGCAGGTTGCTGGCAGCCCTGAAGAACTGCAGAATTTGATTGTTTTTAAGGGGGGGGGGCGGCAGGTGGAACACAAGGATTTATAGTTTTAACAAGTGTCCCAAATGACTCTTATTCACATTGGTATTCGAGATCTTTCCTCTCAAAGATTCAGAAGTGCCTGGTTTAATGACTAAATATATTATGCACACCCTGGAGGAGGAAACGGCAATCTACTCACTCCGGTATTCTTGCCTGGAGAATCCCATGGAAAGAGAAGCCTGGTGGGCTACAGTTACAGGGTCACAAAGAATTGGACATGACTGAAGTGACTTAGCATGCACACATGCACATATTATGCACAGAAACTTCACTTAGCATAATCATAAATCTAAATAGTATTTATTGAGCACTTATTATCGCCCAGATGTGCCAAGGACTTTCCAGGGATATTCCAGGGAGTAATGAAAATATTTCTTAAACCTGATGCATGATTCAGACTTTTCTAAATTGAGTCACATTTTAAATGAACAAAGAGCTGTTGCTATAAAGGAACTCCAGATGGAGCTGAAAGCTGGAGAACTGGGGAATGCAAAGCAGGCCAGAAATAAAAAAACTCAAGAAAGGAGCACATTAATGGTACTCTATAATTTTTAACAAAAGCTCTTGTACATGTATTCTTTATTTCTACTTCCAGGCATTGATAGGCACAGCTCAGTTACTAGCTCCATTCAACGTCTTTCTTCCTACTGCTTTTTACTCTTTTATGGGGTGGGGTGGGAGCAGAGAAGCAGGAGGAAGAGAGAGAAGGGAAGAAGAGAAGGAGACAAGGATGGATCCTATGACTTTTTTCTCTGTTCCCTTATAATTTCAGCACAAAATGCAAGTGGGTCAGTCAACTCATGATTCTTGTGTCGGGCAAGTGTGTATGCTCCTCGGTTCTGTCTCATCACAACAAAGATTTAGAGTGATGGACATTAAAGCCCTCGATGCGTTGCAGCTCTCAGGTCTTGGACAAACCGTGTTATAGCTCTTAGACAAATCATTGTTGCAGCTCTATTTTATTTAGAAGATAGCAGGAGAATCCATCCTCGAGGCGTGAGGGCATGCGGACCCAAAGACGCGAAGAGAAGAGAGTGGAGGAGCACGCCAGCGCGCGGGAGAAAGAGACAGCACAAGCGAGAGCGAGTCCTTTGGCTCCTTTTTTTTTGTTTTTTTTCCCTCCCCTCTGGGCCTGCCCTATGTAAATTGGGCTAGCCAGGAGTGCTGTTTGTTCTACCTGAGGTCCTCACTCAGGTCCTCGGACCTTCCTTGACCTTCCTTTGTTCTGTTTTTGCGGGCTTTTCCCTTCCTTGTCTTTTAGCCACCACCATTCTGGACTCCTGTTTCCTATTCTAACTACCTAACACTTGGAAGAGATAAGAATGTTCCCCAAGACTTGGTGATAGAAGAGTTTGCTGTTAGGGACTAGAAAGGGGTTTTGAATTATTTATGGATTTCACTTTTTGTGGTGTTTTCAATCCCTCATGACACTGAAATTTGAGGGCTAACTGGAAAAGTGATAACTTTCCCAGACAACCATCATTACTGTGTCTGTGTCCTCCCGTATAAGCTGGCCTGTACTTGGGGCTAAATTCACTGGTCATAGAGATCAAACCAAAAAACAATTATTTCCCTGAGTCAACTAATTGTGTCTGCTAATACAGTTGAATTAGAGCGCACTTGTCACATGGACCTATTTAAAAATACATTGGTAACTGCATTTCTTCTCTCTTAAAGGAAAGGAAAGTAAAATCTTAGCATAAGTAAACATATTAGTTGAAACAGGCATGGAAAGAGAGAGAACCCAAGTGGGGATGGAGTGGGGGGATCTTTTAGAACTTAACTCTGTGCCTGAAATGAATCATATGTATCTTAAAAAAGCATGAAGCCAAGGAGTATTTAACAAGAAATCTCTTTCCTTTTCTGTAGGATGGAGCTCCATTTTTAAAGGTAAAAAGCATGCCTTGTCTTGACACAAGAACATGAGGGTGGTATTTCTGACATGTCCCAGAAAGACGGTATTCACTACAGTTAAAGAACACATGTTTCTTATTCTGAGTTTCAGTCTCACTTACCTGGACAGATGGGCTTCTGCTCTTATAGGAAAACGAGACCTGCATCTCACTTTCCATTTAGGTTGGTTTGGAAATTTTCGAGACTTTCTTCCTTTATTCTTGTTGGCCACTCCCTCATGGCCATTCTCAACCTCATTTTTCTCTTTTTCTAGATCTATTCTTCAGTGGTGTCACTAAGAAGTCTACTTGACTGAAATTTCCCTCCCATTTACAGGTTCTAGAGACGTGCCTCAACTGAAATGGTGAGAAGCAAAGCTTTGTGTTATTTTTTTCCCCTGACTTTTACACTGCAGGTGACCCCTGAGGAGTTCATGAACTACTATGCTGGGGTGAGCGCGTCCATTGACACTGATGTGTATTTCATCGTCATGATGCGAACCGCCTGGAAGCTCTGAATGTATTACCTGGGAACAGGGGACTGTAACGGCTGCCATGTGGCTCCAAATGATTAAACATCAGCTCAAAACCAGGAGCAGCACTGAGTTCATATTCATTCCAGGGTTTCTTAGGTGTTTACATACACTGCATTTTCTAGGACAGAAGAAATAAAGACATTGAGTATTTAACTGTCACTTCTCTGAGGCTGTTTCCTTAGTTCTAAAATATATATCAGTTAAAATAAGGTCCATAAATCTCCTAGAGCCAGGCTAAAAAAAATTAGATTCCTTCCTTGGCTATTAATAAAATTTTGAATATTATAATCCCACCCAGGCACCCAGAGTGTTTTTCCACCTCCCATTAGATGGTCCATTTCTGGATTGAAGAATTTATCTATTTTTAAGACTGATGGTAAATCTTCATGAGTCTCAGTACCAATCTGGGGATCAGAAGAAGACTCCACGTTTGCCTCTATTTTCATAGAGTTTCAAGTTTCAAAGTTTTAAGTTTCAAAACTTGAGTTTCTCTGCTTGTGGTTTCAGTAAGCCTCAGTTTGGCCAATAGATTTAAAATGACATTTTGGGGTCATTTTAAAGGCTGATGTGAGACTAGACACCTTTTCCTTGAGCAGTAGAGTCAGGGCAGTTCCTGTGGTTAAATTCTGTGACTGGGCTGTGCTCTCAGGATTTATGTGGGACATCTCACCCCGTGAGCGGGCACATCATATCAGGGATCTGGTGGAATGTTCCTCTCTCCCCTCCCTGCTGTGGGCCCATTACGCTGAAGTTCCCACCAGCACAAAAAGACAGAGTGAGGCATAGACGAGGACCATGGGCATACCCCAAAGCAGAGTTTCCATCCTGACACTTCGTGGCTCGGAGTCTCCTGCTCTCAGGTCTAAGCTCTGGCTTCATGTTGTTGATGTGTGAGCATCTCCTCAGGAGACGCTTCTAAGCAAAGGCAGAGCCTGCTGCTGGAGAGTAGATATTGAAACTACAGCTCTCTCTGCCTGTTTTCTGTTCCTGGGCCAGAGATCAAAACACAGAGACCAGTCCTCTGGCTATGGTGCTGGAGGTGATGACCTTGTTACTCGAAGACAGTCCCAGTCCTTCTTGTCATTCTGACCCTGGCTGCACTCCTCCCCCGGTTTGGGGACATAGACTGGAGTATTGGTCCCCTTTAAGAGCTTATGTATTCAAGTGGCCCTGGATTTAGGGTCAGAACACACTTGCCATTTTTCTTATCAGTTCACTTGTTTACTTGGTGAATTTGGAATTTGAGATCAGGATATACATTGATTTAAAAATTGTGAAAACAAATGTTTCCGGGTGAGAATTATAGCAGTTGTTAAAGAGGACACGTTTCTTTGTTGTTGAGTTACCCTGATGAAAGGCTGGAAAAAGGACCTTTTTCTTGAGGGTGAGAGCAACTCTATATCATGGGAAGCTAGCTTTTTTTGCAAATTAATTGCACAAATCTGGTTTTCTATTGGACTTATTATCAATGCTTATGTAGACAGTGGTTGTCCAAAAGGCACCAAATATTATAAAGACACATGTAGTTATGATGTAGAAAACCAGAAGAAGTTATGAAGAAATGGACAGAAAAATATTCATGTTTTCTGCAGCCTGTGCCTTGCATATTGTGACTAAGGAAGGGGTCCCCGGTTACCTGGGCACACTGGTTTCAAGCCTTCTGCTCTAGATAATTTGTGTCTTTGATTCTGGGAATGACTCATGCCTCTGCTTAACTAGGGCCATAGAATAAACATGTGATTCTAGAAGGACTAGGTTGCAGCTATCAGCTTTGTCTTCCCCAGTAGTACTTTGCTTCCTGTCTAATTGGGGTGCAGGGCACTGCTATCAGATTTCTGATAATCCATGCCTCACAGTGCAGCTGGTCACATTCAGTTACCTCCCTTCTAATAGGTTCGGTTCTGGTTGACAGTGAGGATTCTATCCGCATTCCCCTCCACCCCGCCACCCTCCAGAAAACAAATCTAATAGCCTGTTGGTCAGGGTCACTCCATTCCTGCTGTCAGCCTTAACCTGTGACTAGGCCAGAAATCACTTATTATTTAAATCTATTCCTTCTGGTAGCAGTGGGAAGAACAGAGAAGAATCATTAAAAATCATTTGCTAATATTTTTCAGTATATATTTTCTTTTTAGTTAACTTATACAGTTAAAATGTTACTCCCTTTGCAATTAAAAGCAAATATAAACTCACCACTTGGGTCAGAAGATAAAAGACAAAAAGGGTCTCCAGAAGAACACTTCAGAGCACTTTACCTGGACCTGGACAGGTTGGGCCTAGACCCTAGATATGATATTAGACAAGCAAGCCTAAGAGAAGAGGGTGAAATTGGCAGCTTTTCATGAAGCAGGAACAATGTATGAAAACATTCTGAGAATCAGGATTGCTGAGAACAGGCCGCCAGTATCTGCACTGAATCTGGGCCTCTAATCCCTCCCAAGGCAAACAAACCCAGGCCAGGCCAGAAAAGCCCCTGACTCAGCCGCTGTCAAGAGCTGCAGGGCATCCTGACTGAATTCCAGTTAGAGGGCAAATGAGAAACCCATGATGCACAAGTAGAATTATGGACTGAGGCAGATCTCCTCCAGCCAGTCAATGGGGCTGATTTCCAAAGTCATGTCAACCTTGATAGGATTTCTTCCCAGGCCCAGATGGTGCTCTGGGGGACAATGTATGGTATGGTTCTTTTGTGGTTTGGTGGCCAAGTACAGAGTCACATTTCATACAGTAATCAGATCAGATCAGATCAGATCAGTCACTCAGTCGTGTCTGACTCTTTGCGACCCCATGAATTGCAGCACGCCAGGCCTCCCTGTCCATCACCAACTCCCAGAGTTCACTCAGACTCACGTCCATCGAGTCAGTGATGCCATCCAGCCATCTCATCCTCTGTCGTCCCCTTCTCCTCCTGCCCCCAATCCCTCCCAGCATCAGAGTCTTTTCCAATGAGTCAACTCTTCACATGAGGTGGCCAAAGTACTGGAGTTTCAGCTTTAGCATCATTCCTTCCAAAGAACACCCAGGGCTGATCTCCTTCAGAATGGACTGGTTGGATCTCCTTGCAGTCCAAGGGACTCTCAAGAGTCTTCTCCAACACCACAGTTCGAAAGCATCAATTCTTCGGTGTTCAGCCTTCTTCACAGTCCAACTCTCACATCCATACGTGACCACAGGAAAAACCATAGCCTTGACTAGACGAACCTTTGTTGGCAAACTAATGTCTCTGCTTGCTGGGCCCCCTCCAAGTAGGCTGCATGCATCATGGTTTTAGGGTGAAGAGATATCCCATCAAAAAATATTTTTTGAGCCACTGCCATGTACCATGTTCTTCTCTGGTTGTGGGGATAAGCAATTTTTTTGTTGTTGTTCAGTCACTAAGTCGTGTCTGACTCTTTGTGATTCTATGGACTGCAGCACGCCAGGCTTCCTTGTCCTTCACTGTCTCCCAGAGTTTGCTCAGATTCATGTCCATTGAGTCAGTGATACTATCCAACCATCTCATCCTCTGCTACCCTCTTCTTCTTTTGCTTTCAATCTTTCCCAGCATCAGGTCTTTTCCAATGACTGTGCTGTTTGCATTAGGTGGCCAAAGTATTGGAGCTTTTTAAAGGGGTGGTATAAGATCAGTCCTGGGTGTTCATTGGAAGGACTGATGTTGAAGCTGAAACTCTAATACTTTGGCCACCTGATGCAAAGAGCTAACTTATTTGAAAAGACACTGATGCTGGGAAAGATTGAGGACAGGAGGAGAAGGGGACAACAGAGGATGAGATGGTTGGATGACATCACCGACTCAATGGACACGGGTCTGGGTAGACTCTGGCAGTTGATGATGGACAGGGAGGCCTGGTGTGCTGCGGTTCATGGGGTTGCAAAGAGTCAGACACGACTGAGTGACTGAACTGGAACTGGAAGCAATGTGCTAGAATAAATGCAAATAAAACTACTGGCTCTCACACCAGTCTAACTGCACACAGTCTTTAAGAAATCAGAGAGGAAGGGAAAAGCGGGCACTGAAATTCTCCTTTCTGTCTTGTCTAGCTTCTGAAGCAGGGCAGTTGGGACCCTTCACACAGTGGTATATTGGAGATTCCATTGTAACTCTGATGGATATAGACAATCAAGGAAAATACCCCTCTATTCTTGGAGGCAGGTCACTGGGCTTTCACTTCTCTTAGCGGGTGTGGATTGCCTCATTGAACCAGGAGAGTACCGACAGGTGATGGATGCTTCCACCCACATCAGGCTTCTTACAGATGCAATTTTTTCAGCTGATGTTTAATCAAGTGGAAATTAAATTAACCAAATGTGTTCTTAGATGGTGTGTGGGTGTCTTTCTACTCTTTCTTCATGTAATTCTACTAACATGCTCTAAGGACTATCTCTTGTTGGATTTATGGGTATCTCTTTGGGGCACAGAATAAACAACTTCACAGCTTCCAGTTTTTTAGATTAGTCAGCAAACTTGCTTTCATGGAAATTATAGCCTGTTCTCTTAAATGAAGAGCTTGGTTCAAAGACATAGCCAAGTTTTAAATGTTAGAAATGCCTACAACTGAAGGGAAACAAACATGCCGAGGGTTTGATAGACTGTCGTATAATGTTATTTTCATGTAATTGATCCTTTGAAAGTTGTATTTCTAAGCATAGTCTACTTCTCCAAGTTGCTTATATGAAAATGACATAAACCTTGATAGAGATAGCTAGTTATTTGTTATAATAAAAACACAATAGATAAATCTCCTAAAATTATGTGTTCCAAAGCAGATGATGGGTGAAATCTGTTGACAGACACATAAACACATGATCGCCGGGGGTTTTGAGAACAGAGCTGTGTGAGAAGGGACCTTCTTGTTGTCTCAGTTGGTGCGGTGAGGGGTTGTGGTGAAACAGCTCTTCCTCTCTGAGAATAGCACCATCTTCTTGTTTCATTCTCACACCTGCTTCGCCAGAGCCAGTATTTTCCCTCATAAAACAGAGTGGAAGGTGCTCCTCAGGAGAGAGCCCCTCCCTGAAAAATGTGAACAATCAACCAGCAGCTGAGGTTGGACCTCGCCTCCACCAGAAAAGTATACCAAACCAGGGAGAGGACATCTCCAAACATAATGACCTGTCTTCTTTTGTTCTGAATCTTCTCCCTCTTCTTCATGAATGGAATTCATTCATTCTTGCTCTAGAGTATCATAAAGGTCCTAGCAGCCATTGAACTCTGTAGATGAATTTTCTGTTTCACCCAAGGTCCCATGAGCACCATGGGTCTCCGGCTCTGTCTTTGTTCCCGACAGTGGACTGGAGGTAAGCGGCTCAGATGCAGAAAGGATTGCACCCAGCTTTATGTTATGCTGGTGAGGCAACCGCCATTCATCTCCAATTTCACTCTGCTCATAGTAAATTTACAAGCACCGAAGAACTGATGCTTTTGAACTGTGGTATTGGGGAAGACTCTTGAGAGTCCCTTGGACTGCAGGGAGATCCAACCAGTCCATCCTAAAGGAAATCAGTCCTAAATATTCATTGGAAGGACTGATGCTAAAGCTGAAACTCCAATACTTTGGCCACCTGATGTGAAGAACTGACTCATTGGAAAAGATCCTGATGCTGGGAAAGATTGAAGGTGGGAGGAGAAGGGAACAACAGAGGATGAGATAGTTGGATGGCATCACCGACTCAATGGACATGAGTTTGAGTAAACTCCAGGAGTTGCTGATGGACAGGGAGGCCTGGCATGCTGCAGTCCATGGGTTTACAAAGAGTCAGATATGACTGAGTGACTGAACTGAATTGTGACTCAGAGCTCAAGCACCTGAAATTTGAATCAAAATCTGAGCCTGTAGTTTGTAATCCTGTTATCAAAGACTTGGGTACCTATTTCTTGATTATTATTGTTTTATTTAAAAAAATTTTCAGCTACACAGGGCGGCATGCGGGATCTTAGTTCCCTGACCAATGATGGAACCCCTGCTCCCCGCAGTGGAGTGCAGAGTCTTAACCCCTGACCACCAGGGAAGTCCCGGGTACCTATTTCTTTGCTTGTCTTAACACTTGCACTCCGGGACTGGTATTGATTCTGGGAACACCTTGATCTTAAACTTGGGAGTTCTGAGTTGCTGATGTCCTAGAAACACTCAGGCCCCATGCAGAGGTGAAGGCCATCAGTCCTCTGAGGGAGCCTTAGAGCAGGACAACGACCTGCAGTTGAGACAAAATGACAGATGCCAAGTGGCCTGTTCTGCCAGAGTGCTTCCACTTTGATGGGATAAAGTGCTGTGTGAATGCAGGGTATTATCAAATGTCAGGCATTACATCAGGTAAACCCAGATTGGTCCTTTAGTTTCCCAGAACACTGGGAAATAAAATACCATTCTACAAATTTCATACTTAGTCATGCCTAAAATCTCATTTAGCAAAATCATTCACTATCCATTTGCTTCAGGTGATCTCTGAAACTACAAAGTGAATATAGTGAATCACCGTTAATTCAGGCTGCAATAATTGAGCTCATTTAGATAGGGTTTGAGTGACAGTTTACTTTTGTTTCATCTATACTAAAACAAGTGGGACAAATCAGTAATCTGAAGAAGATGGTGAAGGCTGAGCCCACCTATATTCATATGTGCTTTGCAGGTGCTTGGTGATATCTATTAATATTTGCATGCAAATGTAATTATTTATGCCAGTCATAAACAGTTCCTGCATATAAAACAATCCCAGGTCAACAGTTAGTTGACAATGCTTTCATTGCATAACTGGAAAACAAATTATTTTGTTTTTAGATATTTAAAGATAGTGACGTGTTCCTATATGTAAATCCTCTCCAGGTAGGATTTTTAAATAGAAATTGAATAGAATTATGCTCCAAAATAATGTTTTATAAAGCAGATTTCCCAAGATACTTATGATATAAAATTTTAAGTATTCTGTTTCAAAAACTGTGCATGCTTCTAGAGGTAGGCTAGGTAGACACTGAAAGCAAGAACTTCTCTTTCATAGCAATAGTTAGGATTTCATTTCTAGGAACCAGAGATTGAGACTTTTTGAGCTGCAAAGTTAGACATGGCCTAATTTACAATACCAACCGTGTCATTTTGTTACATTATCTGACTGTGCCCTGCTGTTAACTTGATTCTGATCTAGTAGGATTTCTGCAGTTTTAAGGCTTGAAACATTAACTGTTATTGTTGTTTAGTTGCTAAGTTGTATCTGACTCTTTTGTGACCCCATGGACTGTAGCTCACCACATTCCTCTGTCCATGGGATTTCCCAGGCAAGAGTACTGGAGCAGGTTGCTGTTTCCTCCTCTAGGGCATCTTCACGACCCAGGGATGGATCCCACCTCTCCTTCACTGACAGGTGGATTCTCTACCTCTGAGCCACTAGGGGAAGTCTGAAGCATTAACTAGTCTTAAAAGAATTCATCTAGCTTTTCTAGTTCCATTTTAAAGCATTTCCAGAATATATTTCTTTTTACTAACAAACATGTTACGTATCATGCTTCTTCAGGTTTACTTCCCTGATGGTGCTTCTGAAGTATTTAAAAATTTACCTGAGTGATGTTTCAGTTACAGTGATGAAATTTCTTTGAAAATGATGAGGCCTGTTCAGGTTGTACTCTCTTGTGCTTTTAAAGGAACAAAACTCAGTTACCCATAAACACCATTTTTTTTTTTTTGACAGCCAAGAATGAGAGTTTGAAAATGTGATGTTAATATTCCATTTCCTGCAGGGTTGGATTACTGCCACCTAATGGGCCAAGCAAGTTCCCAGAATGCCCATCCTCTGAGCGATGCTTCTAAGACTATGGGGAATATTATTACTCTCTGGGCTGGTATTAAGGAACAGGGGAGGTTAAGGGTGGGGGAGAGAGACAGAACCTAGAGGTTGGTTACTACTCTGTGTTTCTTTGCTCTTAACTCTATTGCCTGTTATAGGAAGCTCAGGGCCAAGCATGAAACACTAACACATATCCTCGCCAAATTGAGAGGCTGGACAAGTTTGCCTTTAGCAGCTCCCCTGTGGCTAGTCCCCTGCACCTGTTACTGAGCCCTAGGCATCATATACTCCTGGGTACTCAAAGATCCTGGGAAGTACTCCACTCTCTAGTTTTATCCCTATCTAAGTGTTTGGTCTAGCCTCCCCCTCACTAAAAAGTTTTTCACCTGTTCTTTTATGCTATAAATTTCTCTACCTTAAAGTATTAATAACAACCACCAGTAAGAGCATACAAAGTAAATTCTGGAGGAGCACTGTCCCATAGAACTTTCTGTGATGATGGCAGTGTCCTGTATTGTATTCTCTGAGATGTCAGCCACTAGTCACAGATGACTAGTGTGACTGAGAAACTGAATTTTTCATTATGTTTAATTTCAATTGATTTAAAACACTGTATTTGGCTACTGAATTGGATAGCACTGCTCTAGAGATATTTATCTTATTGCAAGAAATGATGGTTGTGATTTCTATCTTAATGCAAGAAATGATGGTCATGGGGGAACTATAGCTGGCCAGTGGGCAGGCAGGCCCTTGCAGACGCCCCATTTCAGGGTCAGAGGGGAAAGGCAAGCCAGGCTCCCCTGCCTGATTTGCCTGTTCTTGACTGATGGCCAGTTGCAAAGCAAACTCAATAGAAAAGATTTCAGGGAGATGTAAACTGCTCTACAATGACCCACATGTTTTGACACCATTTCCTTCTTTCCCCTTGCCCTTTATCCCTCTCAGGTTTCAAAAGAAGACTTTTTGAACTATTATGCTGGTGTTAGTGCTTCTATTGACACCGATGCCTATTTCATTTTAATGATGAGAGAATCCTGGAGATTATGACTTTTGTCTATTAATTCTTTAGCAAATCAGGGACTTTCAGAGAATGGAATGAGTTTGAAAGAAGTCCAATGCTGTAGATTTTGATAAACTGAAGTTTCTGGGAGATCTGGAAGTTTAAAAGCAATAGATCTTCAGTCATCTTATTTCTTTACCTGGAACATGTTCATTTCCTTAAATGCCTGAGGATATACTTTCAAATCAGAAATAAAGGAAAGAAAGAAGGAAGAAAGAAAACTGCGAAGTGAGACCGAGAGGAGTTTCGTAGTGAAATAATGCCCTTGTTATAGTTGTGCCTCTTCTAGATGTAAATGTAGTTGCTTGTCTACACCTTCACTTTATCTGCCGTCTTTGGAGTCTGTAGTAGGAGGTGATAATAAAAGAATTGGAGGAATATCCATCTGTGTAAAATTTCCTGAGCTTACTCATCTTAATATTTCTCTTGGTGACTACTTTACAAATAAAATTTATTTTATTCTGAAATTCAAGGGCTTTTGGGGGGGCTATTTTAATACTTTAATTGGGGATTTAAATTCAGCAAATTGCCACACTTGCATGAACAGAGGACCTAAACACCTCTTGTGACCAAAGGAAGGTAAGTTGAACTGGCTCACCTGACTGAAGGTGGAGCTTCCTGGAGTGACTCACTTCCTGGATCAGCCTGTTAGGTTGAGAGAGATGAAAAGGGAAAGAGAAGTGCCTTTTAGAAGCCAGGCAGGCTTTCTGGGACTTTGGGGCAAACTGGGGAGGGAGGACTTTGAAACTGTTTTGGGAATTCATCTTTTTTGGTTGTTATTGTTAAATATTTATTTATTTATTTGGCTGTGGTGGGTTTTAGTTGCTGCATGTGGGATCATCAACATTTGTTGCAGCATGCAAACTCTGTTATGGCATGTGGGATCTAGTTCCGTGACCAAGGATTGAACCCAGGCCTCCTGCATTGGGAGTATGGAATCTTAGCCACTGGACCACCAAGGAAGTCCCTGGAATTCATCTTTCGAACTCATGCTTCTAGGCTACTCCCCAAGGCACGTGATGTCAGATTTTCTGACTCATTTTTCTGCCTCTAATGACTGCTTCTCAGGGAACAAAAACAGCTGGGCATACCCATAGGTCCTTCATCTTGGAAAAGAAGTGCAGGTGGAAAAAGAGACAGAAGGCTAAAGCTGGGCTTCTCAAGCCTTAATGAACCTACACATCACCTGGATCTTGTTAATACACTAGTTCAGATTCAGAAGTCTGAGGTGAGGACTGAAATTCAGGTTTTCTAACAAGCTTCCCTGTGATGTTGATGCCTCTGGTCTCTGGGTAAAACTTTCAGCAGTGAGGGTAAAGAGATAGCAGCTTGGTTACTTCCAGCGCATTTGGCTTATTATTTTCCCACTTTGTTGGCCAAGCTAATTTATGGTTTTTGACTGCTGGGCCATCCTCTTTCACGACTTTAAAGGTGTGAAAATCTGAAGAAAGTGCCAAAGAAAGCAAGTGCTTCCCGGTTATGTGTAGGAGAGAAGTAGCACTTGTGGGGTGGCATTTCAATTGGATAATTTCTCATAGTCCAAGACCTAGTCCTGCAGCCTTCCAGCCTCAAAGATTGGAGGGTGCCAGGCCACCAAGGTTTACCTCTTAAGAGAGACCTCCACTGAACAAGCTCATAGCAACTGATGCTAAAACTGGAATCCAAATCCTTCATCGACTATGGAGAATGCAATTCTCATGTTTGCTTAGACCAGATCAGAAGACCTCATCTGGGTTTGAGGATTAGAGAATGATAGCTTTGCTCTCAGTTCAAGGTTGCCTTTAGCAGTTTATTCTCGATATGACAAAGAAGTGCAAGAGGATATTTATGTGGTATGTTAGCTTACCACATAAACAAATAAATAGTTATTTGCTACAATAAATATTTAGCTGCTACAACAAATAAACCTACACATTTTCAAAAGCTCAGATGAACTTATTTATAAGAAGTAAATACAGTCACAGATATAGGGGAAAAAAAAAAAAACCTTATGGTTACCAAGGGGGAAGTGAGGAGGGATAAAATATGAGATTGGGTTTGATATACACACACTACTATATTTAAAACAGACAGCTAATAAGGACCTACTCTATTGCTGTAGGGAACTCTACTCAATATTCTGTAATGACATATATGGGAAAAAATCTAAAAAGGAGAGGATGTATGTCTATGTATACCAGATTCACTTTTTTGTACAGCAGAAACTAATACAACTTTGCAAAGCAACTATACTCCAATAAGAATTAACTAAAAATATAACAAAACAAAATACAAAAGCTCAAATATAAAATATATAATTATTTTTCATTCCTGAAGTAGTATGTATCTGCTGTTCACAGTCGGTGATCAGCTCTCCTCCATGCAGGGATTTTGGGTTGCAGGAGTCCTCCGTGTTGTGGTTTTCTTGCTCTCTAGAGTTTCATCATCAATGATACCCATGCTGCTAAAGGGAAAGAGGTATGGAGGAGGCTGAAGAGCTTTCTGAAAAGCTTTGGTCTGGAAGTGACACATGTCACTTCTGCTTGCACTCCATTTGATGGCAAAGAGTCACGCAATTACATCTAAATGCGAAGGAGGCTGGGAAGTGTAGTCCCAGGCAGTCCCACCAGTGAAAATTTATCTAAGGAAGTGTAGTCCCAGGCAGTCCCACCAGTGAAAATTTATCTAATTTCAGAAAAGTACAAATTCTGGTGGACAACTAGATTTTTGAGTGACTTTTGAAATAGCACCCTCATTGCCTTCCATTTCCTTAAGGAGGCATGCTTCATGGTCTGGGAACCAACATGGAGTAAGATATCTCCCAGGGTGGAGGTAGAATGGAGGTCTCTCTATCCTTAGGCATAATGGCAATGAAGAAAACAACCTCTATAACCATATAAGGTTCAGTTCAGTTGCTCAGTCATGTCTGATTCTTTGCGAACCCATGGACTGCAGTACTGCAGGCTTCCCTGTCCATCAACAACTCCCAGAGCTTACTCAAACTCATATCCATTGAGTTGATGATGCCAGCCAACCATCTCAGCCTCTGTCATCCTCTTCTCCTCCTGCCTTCAATCTTTCCCAGTATCAGGGTCTTTTCAAATGAGTCAGCTCTTCGCATCAGGTGGCCAAAGTTTTGGAGTTTCAGCTTTAGCATCAGTCCTTCCAATGAATATTCAGAACTGATTTCCTTTAGGATTGACTGGTTTAATATCCTTGCAGTCCAAGGGACTCTCAAGAGTCTTCTCCAATACCACAGTTCAAAAGCATCAGTTCTTCAGCACTCAGTTTTCTTTATAGTCCAACTCTCACATCCATACATGACCACTGGAAAAACCATAGTTTTGACTAGACAAACCTTTGTTGGCAAAGTAATGTCTCTGCTCTTTAATAGGCTGTCTAGGTTGGTCATAGCTTTTCTTCCAAGGAGCAAGTGTCTTTTAATTTCATGGCTATAGTTACCATCTGCAGTGATTTTGGAACCCAAGAAAATGAAGTCTGTTTTTGTTTCAATTGTTTGCTCATCTATTTTCCATGAAGTGATGCAACTGGATGCCATGATCTTAGGTTTTTGAAGGTTGAGTTTTAAGCTAGCTTTTTCACTCTCCTTTTTCACTTTCATCAAGAGGCTCTTTAGTTCCTCTTCACTTTCTGCCATAAGGATGGTGCCCCCATATAAAGTAATCGTTTTCTAATCAGCAAGTCCTGTCATTTGTACCTCATGGCCCCATTCCAGGTTTTGATAGTCATGGCCTAACAACATCGAGGTGACTCATCCTTTATTTGCCCCTGTGATACAAGACCTAGGAATTTTCCATCTCATTTTCCCCTACATTATCTATGTAAGGGATTTTTGTGGGTAGGTGCAGCTATGTCCCATCACACATACTGGAACCAAGTTATTCATGTTGGAAAATGAGAAAAATTTTGCCCTAGAGACAGACTTCTAATTGGAAACCTAATCATGAAGTTATTTAGTCACTGGAATCAGAACATAGGACATGAAGATTAAAATATTTAATGAAGTTAGATCGACAGTTTATTGCATTTATTTTCTAGTGAGACCCTCCAGAGACCAGTCTATGGAGGGGCTAACAAAGATGCCCTCTCTGACTTGCCTTTTTTCTGACTTGTCATAGCTGACTAACAGCCCATAGGAAAGACATACACTTCACTTTGGATGTGTTAATGAAGCATGTCAATGCAATAACTCAGGATCCGGCCTGCCTTGCCTGCTTGCGGGTGATTTTTTCTCTTTAGGCTGCTTTTATATACTTCTGTTCTAATTCATTGTGTATAAAATACCACAGCCATTTTATGTTGCTCTCAGGGCTATTCTATTTCTATTATTTGGAGTGTAACTTACTGTAGCCCCAGTGAACTGACAATAGAAATAAGATACTTTATTGTTTCACCCTAGAGGGAAAAATTAAATCAGAAGATAATGATTTTATCTGGAGATATTTCATCAGAATAACCAAATGACATGATTTGATACTTCAAGGGGAGGAGGTGACAAAGGGTGAGCACCTAGATAGTTTCAGGAGAGGGGCTGGTCACCAGAAAGACTTAACATATAATTAGAGAGTGGAAACTTTGGGGCATCCCAATCTCTGAGGAGAGGAAGTGTTCTGGAGATTGAATTTAGTTCCGTGGACAGTGATTTGATCAAGCAGGCCCACCCAAAGAGTCCCAGTATAAACCTTTGAACACTGAGGTTCGGTAGCAGTTCCTGGTTGGTGAAAAAATGGATGCGCTGGGGGATGATAAACTTTGATTCCAGGAGAAGAGCAAAGAGTCCCTCCCTGAACTTCCCCTCAGACCTCACCCAGTGCATCTTCATCTGACTGGTTCTCCTGATTTGTATCTTTAATAATAAAACTAATTGTAAGCAAAGTGCTTTCCTGAGTTCTGTGAGTCATTCTAGGGAATTGGTGAATCTGAGGGTGCTGTGGGAACCTTCATTTCTAACTGAATGGTTATAAATTCAAGACTGTAATATAGAAACCCTGCCTGAGTTTCCAGGTGACCTGGCCTGCCCTTCAGAATTCAGACTCAAGATGCAATATCAACTCCCATCTGCTGGCAGCCTGCCAGCTTACCCTACAGGTTTCAGAAGTGCTGGTCCTCACAATCATGCAAACCAATTTTTCAAAAGAAATCCTCTCTCTCTCTTTATCTGTATATCTCTCTCTCCACACACACACACACACACACACACACACACACACACACACACACAATTAGTTCTGTTTCTCTGGAGAATCTTGACTAATACAGAAGTAGAAGTAGCCTGGGGATCCCTGAAATGAGAAAATATCTGAAAGAAGAACATTCTTTTTGGAGATTGTGCCCTTTAATTTCTGGGACCTGCTTTAACTTCCTGGTGGCCCAGATGGTAAAGAATCCTCTTGCAATGAGGGAGACCTAGGTTCAATCCCTGGGTCGAGAAGATCCCCTAGAGAAGGGCATGACAACCCACTCCAGTGTTCTTGCCTGGAGAATCCCCATGGACAGAGGAGCCTGGTGGGCTACAGTCCATGGTGTCACAAACAGTTGGATATGACTGAGTGACTAAGCACAGTATAGCTTTAACTCTGGGTAGTAAGTGCCAGAAGTGGATTATACTATATCCTGTGGGGTTGCAATCTAAGTGACAAGCTAAGTCATTATTTGCTAAACTGTCTCATATTTAAAGGTTCAATTCAAAAGTTTAAAATTTTGCAAAGCTTTCCTCAATCTTCTAGCAAGATTGACTTGCTATTTCCTTTTCTATTCCTCTTTTGTAAAGGATATATGTATCTTTATATCATAGTCTACTAGTCGGATGTATAAGAAATGTAATTTTCTCTAGTAGAGATTCATTCAGACTTGGTTCACTGCCCCATTCAAGCTAGCTGGAGTTCAGTTCAGTCACTCAGTCTTGTCCGACTCTTTTCAAACCCATGGACTGCAGCATGCCAGGCCTCCCTGTCCATCAACTCCCAGAGTTTACCCAAACTCATGTCCATTCAGTTGTTGATGCCATCCAACCATCTCATCCTCTGTCATCCCTTTCTCTTCCCACCTTCAATCTTTCCCAGCATCAGGGTCTTTTCAAATGAGTCAGTTCTACCCATCAGGTGGCCAAAGGATTGCAGTTTCAGTTTCAGCATCTGTCCTTCCAATGAATATTGAGGACTGATTTCCTTTAGGATGGACTGGTTGGATCTCTTTGCTGTCCACGGGACTCTCAAGAATCTTCTCCAATGCCACAATTCAAAGGCATCAGTTCTTCAGTGCTCAGCTTTCTTTATGTCCAGCTCTCACATCCATACATGACTACTGAAAAAACCATAGTTTTGACTAGATTGCACTTTGTTGGCAAAGTAATGTCTCTGTTTTTTAATATGCTGTCTAGGTTAGTCATAACTTTTCTTCCAAGGAGGAAGCATCTTTTAATTTATTGGTTGCAGTCACCATCTGCAGTGATTTTGGAGTCCAAAAAAATAAAGTCTGACACTGTTTCCCCATCTATTTCCCATGATGTGATGGGACCAGATGCCATGATCTTAGTTTTCTGAATGTTGAGTTTTAAGGCAACTTTTTCACTCTCCTCTTTCACTTTCATCAAAAGATTCTTTAGTTCTTATTCACTTTCTGCCATAAGGGTGGTGTCATCTGTGTATCTGAGGTTATTGATATTTCTCCCATCAATCTTGATTTCAGCTTGTGCTTCATCCAGCCCAGCATTTCTCATGATGTACTCTGCATATAAGTTAAATAAGCAGGGTGACAATATACAGCCTTGACGTACACCTTCTCCTATTTGGAACCAGTCTGTTGTTCCATGTCCAGTTCTAATTGTTGCTTCCTGACCTGCATACAGATTTCTCAAGAGGCAGGTCAGGCAGTCTGGTATTCCCATCTCTTTAAGAATTTTCCACAGTTTGCTGTGATACACACGGTCAAAGGTTTTGGCATAGTCAATAAAGCAGAAGTAGATGTTTTTCTGGAACTCTCTTGCTTTTTTTTTGATAATCCAATGGATGTTGGCAATTTGATCTCTGGTTCCTCTGCCTTTTCTAAAACCAGCTTGAACATCTGGAATTTCATGGCTACATACTGTTGAAACCTGGCTTGGAGAATTTTCACCATTACTTTGCTAGCATGTGATATGAGTGCAGTTGTGTGGTAGTTTGACCACTCTTGGGCATTGCCCTTCTTTGGGATTGGAATGAAACTGACCTTTTCCGGTCCTGTGGCCAGTGCTGAGTTTTCCAAATTTGCTGGCATATTGAGTGCAGCACTTTTGCAGCATCATCTTTTAGAATTTGAAATAGCTCAACTGGAATTGCATCACCTCCACCAGCTTTGTTTGTAGCGATGGTTCCTAAGGCCCACTTGACTTCATATTCCAGGATGTCTGGCTCTAGGTGAGTGATCACACCATCGTGATTATCTGGGTCATGATGATCTTTTTTGTAAAGTTCTCTGTGTTCTTGCCACCTCTTTTTAATATCTTCTGCTTCTGTTAGGTCCATACCATTTCTGTCCTTTATTTTGCCCATCTTTGCATGAAATGTTCCCTTGGTATCTCTAATTTTTTTGAAGAGATATCTAGTCTTTCCTGTTCTATTATTTTCCTCTATTTCTTTGCATTGATCACTTAGGAAGACTTTCGTATCTCTTCTTGTTATACTTTGGAACTCTGTATTCAAATGGATATATCTTTCCTTTTCTTCTTTGTTTTTCGCTTCTCTTCTTTTCACAGCTATTTGTAAGGCCTCCTCAGACAACCATATTGCTTTTTTGCATTTTTTTTTTTCTTGGGGATGGTCTTGATCCCTGCCTCCTGTACAATGTCAGGAACCTCTGTCCATAGTTCTTCAGGCACTCTGTCTATCAGATCTAATCCCCTGAATCTATTTGTCACTTCCACTGTACAATCATAAGGGATTTGATTTAGATCATACCTTAATGGTCTAGTGGTTTTCCCTACTTTCTTCAGTTAAAGTCTGAATTTGGCAATAAGGAGTTCACGATCTGAGCCACAGTCAGCTCCCGGTCTTGTTTTTGCTGACTGTATAGAGCTTCTGTGGCTGCAAAGAATATAATCAATCTGATTTTGGTATTGACCATCTGGTGATGTCCATGTGTAGAGTCTTCTCTTGTGTTGTTGGAAGAGGGTGTTTGCTATGACCAGTGCATTCTCTTGGCAAAACTCTATTAGACTTTGCCGTGCTTCATTCTGTACTCTAAGCCAAATTTGCCTGTTATTCCAGGTATTTCTTGACTTCTACTTTTGCATTCCAGTCCCCTATAATGAAAATGACATCTTTTGGGGGTATTAGTTCTAGAAGGTCTTGTAGGTCTTCATAGAACCGTTCAGCTTCTTCAGAATTACTGGTTGGGGCATAGACTTGGATTACTGTGATAGTGAATGGTCTGCCTTGGAAATGAACAGAGATCATTCTGTTGTTTTTGAGACTGCATCCAAGTACTGCATTTCAGACTCTTTAGTTGACTATGAGGGCTATGCCATTTCTTCTAAGGGATTCTTGCCCACAGTAGTAGATATAATGGTCATCTGAGTTAAATTCACTCATTCCAGTCCATTTTTGTTTGCTGATTTCTAAAATGTCGATGTTCACTCTTGTCATTTCCTGTTTGACCACTTCCAATTTGCCTAGATTCATGGACTTCACTTTCTAGGTTCCTATGCAATATTGGTCTTTATAGCATGGACTTTACTTTCACCACCAGTCACATCCACAACTGGGTGTTGTTTTTGCTTTGGCGCCATCTCTTCATTCTTTCTGAAGTTATTTCTCCACGGATCTCCAGTAGCATATTGGGCACCTACTGACCTCGGGAGTTCATCTTTCAGAGTTCTATCTTTTTGCCTTTTCATACTTTTCATGGGGTTGTCAAGGCAAGAATACTGAAGTGGTTTGATATTCCCTTCTCCAGTGGACCACGTTTTGTCAGAACTCTCCACCATGACCTGTCTGTCTTGGGTGGCCCTACATGGCATGGCTCATTGTTTCACTGAGTTAGACAAGGCTGTGGTCCAGGTGTTCAGACTGATTAGTTTTCTGTGATTGTGGTTTTCCGTCTCTCTGCCCTCTGATAGAGAAGGATAAGAGGCTTATGGAAGCTTCCAGATGGGAGAGACTGAGGGGCAAACTGAGTCTTGTTATGATGGGCGGTGCCATACTCAGTAAATCTTTGATTTTCTGTTGATGGGCGGGGCTGTGTTCCCTCCATGTTATTTGACCTGAAACCAAACTATGGAGGAGGTAATGAAGATAATGGGTACCTCCTTCAAAAGATCCCATGCATGTACTGCTACACTCAGTGCCCCCAACCCTGCAGCAGGCCACCGCCAACCCATGCCTCTGCTGGAGACTCCTAGAAACTCACAGGCAAGTCTGGGTCAGTGTCTTCTGGAGTCATTGCTCCTTTCTCATGGGTTCTGGTAGCACAAAGTTCTGTTTGTGCCCTCCAAGAGTCTGTTTCCCCAGTCCTGTGTAAGTTCTGGGGGCTCCATGTTGGGATTAATTGCGACCTCCTCCAAGAGGTCTTCTGCCATACCCAAGTCTGCTGCACCCAGAGCCCCTGCCCCTGTGGCAGTCCACTGTTGACCCGTACCTCCACAGGAGACACTCAAACACAGTTCTGTCTCAAATACAGTTCTGGCTGGAGGTAACTCAAGTCTTTCTTGGAATTCCCACCTTAAGCTGTTCTATGATTCTTCAGTCTGGTATGTGGTGGGGAAGAGTGTAACTCAGATCACATGGGTTATTCCTGAGATGTCTGCTGTCTCTCTTTTCAGGGTCTCTTATACCGAGTGAATCTCAGCAGCTTGTCTATCATACGTGGGATATGACAACTTCCCTAAAATGTGGAAGGAAATAATCACTCAAGTCCAAGAAACCCAGAGAGTCTCAAACAGGATAAACCTAAGACAAAACACCCCAAGATGCATATTAATCAAATTAACAAAGATCAAACACAAAGAACAAATATTAAAAGCAGCAAGGGAAAAACAACAAATAACACACAAGGGAATTCCCATAAGGATAACAGCTGATCTTTCAATAGAAACTCTTCAAGCCAGGAGGGAATGGCAAGACATACTTAAAGTGATGAAAGAAAATAACCTACAGCCCAGATTATTGTACCCAGCAAGGATCTCGTTCAAATATGAAGGAGAAATCAAAAGCTTTACAGACAAGCACAAGCTGAGAGAATTCAGCACCACCAAACCAGCTCGCCAACAAATACTAAAGGATATTCTCTAGACAGGAAACACAAAAAGGGTGTATAAATTCGAACCCAAAACAATAAAGTAAATGGCAACAGGATCATACTTGTCAGTAATTACCTTAAACATAAATGGGTTGAATGCCCCAACCAAAAGACAAAGACTGGCTGAATGGATACAAAAACAAGACCCCTACATATGTTGTCTACAAGAGACCCACCTCAAAACAGGGGACACATATAGACTGAAAGTGAAGGGCTGGAAAAAGATTTTCCATGCAAATAGGGACCAAAAGAAAGCAGGAGTAGCAATACTCATATCAGATAAAATAGACTTTAAAACAAAGGCTGTGAAAAGAGACAAAGAAGGTCACTACATAATGATCAAAGGATCAATCCAAGAAGAAGATATAACAATTATAAACATATATGCACCCAACATAGGAGCACCACAATATGTAAGACAAATGCTAACAAGTATGAAGGGAGAAATTAACAATAACACAATAATGGTGGGAGACTTTAATACCCCACTCACACCTATGGATAGATCAACTAAACAGAAAATTAACAAGGAAACACAAACTTTAAACGATACAATAGACCAGTTAGACCTAATTGATATCCATAGGACATTTCACCCCAAAACAATGAATTTCACCTTTTTCTCAAGCACACATGGAACCTTCTCCAGGATAGATCACATCCTGGGCCATAAATCTAGCCTTGGTAAATTCAAAAAACTGAAATCATTCCAAGCATCTTCTCTGACCACAATGCAGTAAGATTAGATCTCAATTACAGGAGAAAAACTATTAAAAATTCCAACATATGGAGGCTGAACAACACGCTGCTGAATAACCAACAAATCACAGAAGAAATCAAAAAAGAAATAAAAATTTGCATAGAAATGAATGAAAATGGAAACACAACAACCCAAAACCTGTGGGACACTGTAAAAGAAGTCCTAAGGGGAAAGTTCATAGCAATACAGGCATACCTCAAGAAACAAGAAAAAAGTCAAATAAATAACCTAATTCTACACCTAAAGCAACTAGAAAAGGAAGAAATGAAGAACCCCAGGGTTAGTAGAAGGAAAGAAATCTTAAAAATTAGGGCAGAAATAAATGCAAAAGAAACAAAAGAGACCATAGCAAAAATCAACAAAGCCAAAAGCTGGTTCTTTGAAAGGATAAATGAAATTGACAAACCATTAGCCAGACTCATCAAGAAACAAAGGGAGAAAAATCAAATCAATAATATTAGAAATGAAAATGGAGAGATCACAACAGACAACACAGAAATACAAAGGATCATAAGAGACTACTATCAGCAATTATATGCCAATAACATGGACAACGTGGAAGAAATGGACAAATTCTTAGAAAAGTACAACTTTCCAAAACTCGACCAGGAAGAAATAGAAAATCTTAACAGATCCATCACAAGCACAGAAATTGAACCTGTAGCCAGAAATCTTCCAGCAAACAAAAGCCCAGGTCCAGATGGCTTCACAGCTGAATTCTACCAAAAATTTAGAGAAGAGCTAACACCTATCCTGCTCAAACTCTTCCAGAAAATTGCAGAGGAAGGTAAACTTCCAAACTCATTCTATGAGGCCGCCATCACCCTAATACCAAAACCTGACAAAGATCCCACAAAAAAAGAAAACTACAGGCCAATATCACTGATGAACATAGATGGAAAAATCCTTAACAAAATTCTAGCAATCAGAATCCAACAACACATTAAAAAGATCATACACCATGACCAAGTGGGCTTTATCCCAGGGATACAAGGATTCTTCAATATCTGCAAATCAATCAGTGTAATACACCACATTAACAAATTGAAAAATAAAACCCATATGATTATCTCAATAGATGCAGAGAAAGTCTTTGATAAAATTCAACATCCATTTATGATAAAAACTCTCCAGAAAGCAGGAATAGAAGGAACATACCTCAACATAATAAAAGCTATATATGACAAACCCACAGCAAACACGATCCTCAATGGTGAAAAATTGAAAGCATTTCCTCTAAAGTCAGAAACAAGAGAAGGGTGCCCACTTTCACCATTACTATTCAACATAGTTTTGGAAGTTTTGGCCACAGCAATCAGAGCAGAAAAAGAAATAAAAGGAATCCAAATTGGAAAATAAGAAGTAAAACTCTCACTATTTGCAGATGACATGATCCTCTACATAGAAAACCCTAAAGACTCCACCAGAAAATTACTAGAACTAATCAATGACTATAGTAAAGTTGCAGGATATAAAATCAACACACAGAAATCCCTTGCATTCCTATACACTAATAATGAGAAAACAGAAAGAGAAATTAAGGAAACAATTCCATTCACCATTGCAACGAAAAGAATAAAATACTTAGGAATATATCTACCTAAAGAAACTAAAGACCTATATATAGAAAACTATAAAACACTGGTGAAAGAAATCAAAGAGGACACTAATATATGGAGAAATATACCATGTTCATGGATTGGAAGAATCAATATAGTGAAAATGAGTATACTACCCAAAGCAATTTATAGGTTCAATGCAATCCCTATCAAGCTACCAACGGTATTCTTCACAGAGCTAGAACAAATAATTCCACAATCTGTATGGAAATACAAAAAACCTCGAATAGCCAAAACTATCTTGAGAAAGAAGAATGGAACTGGAGGAATCAACCTACCTGACTTCAGGCTCTACTACAAAGCCACAGTTATCAAGACAGTATGGTACTGGCACAAAGACAGAAATATAGATCAATGGAACAAAATAGAAAGCCCAGAGATAAATCCATGCACATATGGACACCTTATCTTTGACAAAGGAGGCAAGAATATACAACGGATTAAAGACAATCTCTTTAACAAGTGGTGCTGGGAAAACTGGTCAACCACTTGTAAAAGAATGAAACTAGACCACTTTCTAATACCATGCAGAAAAATAAACTCAAAATGGATTAAAGATCTAAATGTAAGACCAGAAACTATAAAACTCCTAGAGGAAAACATAGGCAAAACACTCTCCGACATACATCGCAGCAGGATCCTCTATGATCCACCTTCCAGAATATTAGAAATAAAAGCAAAAATAAACAAATGGGACCTAATTAAACTTAAAAGCTTCTGCACAACAAAGGAAACTATAAGCAAGGTGAAAAGACAGCCTTCAGAATGAGAGAAAATAATAGCAAATGAAGCAACTGACAAACAACTAATCTCAAAAATATACAAGCAACTCCTACAGCTCAATTCCAGAAAAATAAATGACCCAATCAAAAAATGGGCCAAAGAACTAAATAGACATTTCTCCAAAGAAGACATACAGATGGCTAACAAACACATCAAAAGATGCTCAACATCACTCATTATCAGAGAAATGCAAATCAAAACCACTATGAGGTACTATTTCACACCAGTCAGAATGGCTGCGATCCAAAAATCTACAAGCAATAAATGCTGGAGAGGGTGTGGAGAAATGGGAACCCTCTTACACTGTTGGTGGGAATGCATACTAGTACAGCCACTATGGAGAACAGTGTGGAGATTCCTTAAAAAACTGGAAATAGAACTGCCTTATGATCCAGCAATCCCACTGCTGGGCATACACACAGAGGATACCAGAAGGGAAAGAGACACGTGTACCCCAATGTTCATCGCAGCACTGTTTATAATAGCCAGGACATGGAAGCAACCTGTATGTCCATCAGCAGATGAACGGATAAGAAAGCTGTGGTACATATACACAATGGAGTATTACTCAGCCATTAAAAAGAATACATTTGAATCAGTTCTAATGAGGTAGATGAAACTGGAGCCTATTATACAGAGTGAAGTAAGCCAGAAAGAAAAACACCAATACAGTATACTAACGCATATATATGGAATTTAGAAAGATGGTAACAATAACCATGTATACGAGACAGCAAAAGAGACACTGATGTATAGAACAGTCTTTTGGACTCTGTGGGAGAGAGAGAGGGTGGGATGATTTGGGAGAATTGCATTGAAACATGTATAATATCATATATGAAACAAGTCCCCAGTCCAGGTTCGATGCGCGATACTGGATGCTTGGGGCTGGTGCACTGGGACGACCCAGAGGGATGGTATGGGGAGGGAGGAGGGAAGAGCGTTCAGGATGGGGAACACATGTATACCTGTGGCGGATTCATTTCAATATTTGGCAAAAACAATACAATGTTGTAAAGTTTAAAAATAAAATAAAATTAAAAACAAAAACAAAACAAAAGAAAACAAAAAAAAGTTGAAAAATGTTAAAAAAAATTTTTTTTTAATTTTAAGTCCTCTATTACTCCTTTAATTTTCATTTTTATAACCTCCTGTTACTTTGCAAAAAAAAAAAAAAAAGAGAGACCCTATTTTTTAAGCAAACTTCATATATATATATATATATTTTTTTTTAATAATTTTTGTGACTTTCTCTTTTCTTTTCTTTAAAAGAAGATTTTTGAAAATCCAACCTGTACTCTAGATTTTTAATCTTTGCTTTTTGGTATTTGTTATCAATTTTGTACCTTTAAGAACCCAATCTTCAGAACCCGTTTTTACTTGGGAGTGAGATTACTGGCTTGACTGCTCTTTCCCCCTTTGGATTCTCCTTTTTCTCCACCAGGTCACCTCTATCTCCTCCCTCCCCCTTGTCTTCTCTACCCAACTCTGTGAATCTCTTTGTGTGTTCCAGATGGGGGAGAACACTTAGGAAACTGATTACTGGCTGGATCTGTCTCTCTCCTTTTGATTCCCCCTTTATTCTCCTGGCCACCTCTGTCTCCTTCCTCCCTCTTCGCTTCTCTGTATAACTCTGTGAACATCTCTGAGTGGTCCAGACTGGGGATCACACATAAGGAAGTGATTACTGGCTAGCTTGCTCTCTCCTCTTTTGATTCCACCTCATCTCATTCGGGGCACCTCTATCTCCCTCCTCCCTCTTCTCTTCTCCATGTAACTCTGTGAACCTCTCTGGGTGTCCCTCACTGTGGAGAAACTTCATCTTTAACCTAGATGTTTTATCAATCATGCTGTATAGATGGAGAAGTCTTGAGGCTACTGTAAAAATAAGACTGAAAACCAGAAGCAGGAGGCTTAAGTCCAAATCCTGAGAACACCAGAGAACTCCTGACTCCAGGGAACATTAATCAATAGGAGCTCATCAAACACCTCCATCCCTACACTGAAACCAAGCACCACCCAAGGGCCAACAAGTTCCAGAGCAAGACATACCACACAAATTCTCCAGCAACACAGGAACATAGCCCTGAGCTTCAATATACAGGCTGCCCAAAGTCACTCCAAACACATTGACATCTCATAACTCATTACTGGACACTTCATTGCACTTCAGAGAGAAGAAATCCAGCTCCAACCACCAGAACACCGACACAAGCTTCCCTAACCAGGAAACCTTGATAAGCCACCAGTACAACCCCACCCACAGTGAGGAAACTCCACAATAAAGAGAACCCCACAAATTGCCAGAATACACAAAGGCCACCCCAAACAAACCAATATAAACAGGATGAAGAGACAGAGGAATACCCAGCAGGTAAAGGAACAGGATAAATGCCCACCAAACCAAATAAAAGAGGAAGAGATAGGGAATCTACCTGATAAAGAATTCAGAATAATGATAGTGAAAATGATCCAAAACCTTGAAATCAAAATGGAATCACAGATAAATAGCCTGGAGACAAGGATTGAGAATATACAAGAAAGGTTTAACAAAGACCTAGAAGAAATGAAAAAGAGTCAGTATATAATGAACAATACAATAAAAGAGACCAAAACACTCTGGAGGGAAAAAATAGTAGAATAACAGAGGCAGAAGATAGGATTAGTGAAGTAGAATGGTAGAAATAAATGAATCAGAGAGGAAAAAAGAAAAACAAATTAAAAGAAATGAGGACAATCTCAGAGCCCTCCAGGACAATGTTAAATGCCCCAACATTCAAATCATAGGAGTCCCAGAAGAAGAAGACAAAAAGAAAGACCATGAGAAAATACTTGAGGAGATAATAGGTGAAAACTTCCCTAAAATGGGGAAGGAAATAATCACCCAAGCCCAAGAAACCCAGAGAGTCCAAAACAGGATAAACACAAGGCAAAACACCCCAAAACACATATTAATCAAATTAACAAAGATCAAACACAAAGAACAAATATTAAAAGCAGCAAGGGAAAAACAACAAATAACACACAAGGGGATTCCCATAAGGATAACAGTTGATCTTTCAATAGAAACTCTTCAAGCCAGGAGGGAATGGCAGGACACACTTAAAGTGATGAAAGAAAATAACCTACAGCCCAGATTACTGTACCCAGCAAGGATCTCATTCAAATATGATGGAGAAATCAAAAGCTTTACAGACAAGCAAAAGCTAAGAGAATTCAGCACCACCAAACCAGTTCTCCAACAAATACGAAAGGATCTTCTCTAGACAGGAAACACAAAAAGGGTGTATAAACTCGAACCCCAAACAATAAAGTAAATGGCAACGGGATCATACTTATCAATAATTACCTTAAATGTAAATGGGTTGAATGCCCCAACTAAAAGACAAAGACTGGCTGAATGGATACAAAAACAAGACCCCTATATATGTTGTCTACAGGAGACCCAGCTCAAAACAGGACAACATACAGACTGAAAGTGAAGGGCAGGAAAAAGATATTCCACACAATAGAGACCAAAAGAAAGCAGGAGTAACAATATTCATATCAGATAAAATAGACTTTAAAACAAAGGCTGTGAAAATAGACAAAGAAGAACACTACATAATGATCAAAGGATCAATTTATGTAGGATCAAAGGATCAAGAAGAAGACATAAAATTATAAATATATATGCACCCAACATAGGAGCACCACAATATGTAAGACAAATGCTAACAAGTATGAAAGGGGAAATTAATAATAACACAGTAATAGTGGGAGACTTCAATACCCCACTCACACCTATGGATAGATTGACTAAACAGAAAATTAACAAGGAAACACAAACTTTAAATGATACAATATGCCAGTTAGACCTAATTGATATCTATAGGGCATTTCAACCCAAAACAATGAATTTCACCCTTTTCTCAAGCATGCACGGAACCTTCTCCAGGATAGATCACATCCTGGGCCATAAATCTAGTCTTGATAAATTCAAAAAAAATTGAAATCATTCCAAGCATCTTTTCTGACCACAATATAGTAAGATTAGATCTCAATTGCAGGAGAAAAACTATTAAAAATGCCAACATATGGAGACTGAACAACACGCTGCTGAATAACCAACAAATCACAGAAGAAATCAAAAAAGAAATCAAAATATGCATAGAAACGAATGAAAATGAAAACACAACAACCCAAAACCTATGGGACACTGTAAAAGCAGTGCTAAGGAGAAGGTTCATAGCAATAGAGGCATACCTCAAGAAATAAGAAAAAAGTCAACAAATGCTGGAGAGGGTGTGGAGAAAAGGGAGCCCTCTTACACTGTTGGTGGGAATGCAAACTAGTACAGCCACTATGGAGAACAGTGTGGAGATTCCTTAAAAAACTGGAAATAGAATTGCCTTATGACCCAGCAATCCCACTACTGGGCATACACACCAAGGAAACCAGAATTGAAAGAGACACGTGTACCCCAATGTTCACTTCGGCCAGGACATGGAAGTAACCTAGATGTCCATCAGCAGATGAATGGATAAGAAAGCTGTGGTACATATACACAATGGAGTATTACTCAGCCATTAGAAAGAATACATTTGAATCAGTTCTAATGAGGTGGATGAAACTGGAGCCTATTATACAGAGTGAAGTAAGCCAGAAAGAAAAACACCAATACAGTATACTAATGCATATATATGGAATTTAGAAAGATGGTAATGATAACCCTGTATGCAAGACAGCAAAAGAGACACAGATGTATAGAACAGTCTTTTGGACTCTGTGGGAGAGGGAGAGGGGGGGATGATTTGGGAGAATGGCATTGAAACATGTATAATATCATATATAAAATGAATCACCAGTCCAGGTTCGATGCATGACACAGGATGCTTGGGGCTGGTGCACTGGGATGACCCAGAGGGATGGTACGGGGAGGGAGGAGGGAGGGGGGTTCAGGATGGGGAACACATGTACACCCGTGGCGGATGCATGTTGATGTATGGCAAAACCAATAGAATATTGTAAAGTAATTAGCCTCCAATTAAAATAAATAAATTTATATAAAAAATAGATTTTACAGTGTATCATATTCATCAGTATTTTGCTGAAGCATGTATTAAACCCCTATCTAATTAAACTATGTCATAGGATATAAAGTAATATTTCACTGTTTTCAGTGGGTAACAGTGTTTTTAGCTTCATACCAATGTGTTTTCTGATGATTTTGCATTTTATCTAATGACTAGTGCAGCAACTTTGCAGCAACTAATTCGTTATTAAAAAAAATAAAAGTCTCCTTATTACTCATTAAGGAGGAGAAAAATTCTTTTCTCCTCCTTAATGAGTAATCTTTACCCAGAGTAGAAAGGCATTGGCCCTCATGATTTACGGTTTAGGAATCCACCAGATTAAAACTCAAGTGTTAAGCATTGAAACTTTATTTTTCAAACCTCTGTGGCTTTTCAAGTTGTTTGTATCTCATTTTACCAGGGTCTTGAACAGTGTTAATAGGTCTCTTGGACCCACCAGGTTTTACGCATCATACTTTCTCTGTCTGAACAACTGCCTCATTGCAAGCTATATACAAATCCCACACAAATGCCACAAGTTATTAAAATTTAGAAGCTGAGTTAGACTTCAAATATGAATCTAAAATATGCTAAATAAATGAGCAAACAAAATTAAATGTAGATATTCATCAAAGAAAGGGAGCTTTGGAAAATTCTTCCCCTCCTTACCCACCCTCTTGTTTCTTCACTTCTGTGGTTATGGTGGTTAAGAGTGCAGCTGGGGAGGTAACTGTGGAAGAGAAAACTGACTCCTTGCACGTGGCTGCCCAGATGGGCTGTTCTCTCAGGGGTGCTGTGCCTGCCTCTGCCTAACCTGGCTTTCTTCTGTCTCGAATGGTGATGAGGAATTACCTTGACTAATATAACATCATTCACTAACATTGATTCATTCAATGTGTTTATGACTGAGTGTCTTCTAGATTTATGATTGAGTGCCTTCTAGATTTTAGACACTGTGTTTAGCAGCAGACATAAACCCCAAGTAAGTCACAGTCCTGTCAGGGTACTCAGAAGCACATAGGGGCATCAGACAAATTGTTTAGGCTGCAGTCCATGGGGGTCGCTGAGGGTCGGACACGACTGAGCGACTTCACTTTCACTTTTCATTCTCATGCATTGCAGAAGGAAATGGCAGTCCACTCCAGTGTTCTTGCCTGGAGAATCCCAGGGACGGGGAAGCCTGGTGGGCTGCTGTCTATGGGGTCGCACAGAGTCAGACACGACTGAAGTGACTCAGCATCAGCATCAGCAGCAGCAGCAGCAGCAGCAGTCAGTTGTGTCCAACTCTTCTGTGATCCGATGGACTGTCACCTTCTAAGCTCCTCTGTCCATGGAATTTCCTAGGCAAGAATACTGGAGTGGATTGCCATTTTCTTCTCCAGGGGATCTTCCTGACCCAGGGATTGGACCTACATCTCCTGCATTGGCAGGTGGATTCTTTACTACTAGCCACCAGGGAAGCCCATCAGACAAGATAGGCAAAAACAAATCAGTGTGGTGACTATAGGGGTAAATATAAAGTGCTATAAGTTTCCTTCATAAACTCTGACATATATGATATTTATTGTGTCATATGTCTAATTAAAATTCTCCCAAGTACCCACTTCTCCCATCAGTTCAGTTCAGTTCAGTCACTCAGTTGTGTCTGACTCTTTGCAATTCCATGGACTGCAGGCCTTCCAGTCCATCACCAACTCCTGGAGTTTGCTCAAACTCATGTCCATTGAGTTGGTGATGCCATCCGACCATCTCATCCTCTGTTGTCCCCTTCCCCTCCTGCCTTCAATCTTTCCCAGCATTTGGGTCTTTTCTAATGAGTCAGTTCTTCACATCAGGTTACCAAAGGATTGGAGCTTCAGCTTCAGCATCAGTCCTTCAGTGAATATTCAGGACTGATTTCCATTAGGATTGACTGGTTTGATCTCCTTGCAGTCTAAGGGATTCTCAAGAGTCTTCTGCAACACCACAGTTCAGAAGCATCAATTCTTTGGTGTTCAGTTTTCTTTATAGTCCAACTCTCACATCCATACATGACTACTGAAAAAACATCTTTGACTAGACGGACCTTTGGCAAAGTAATGTCTCTGCTTTTTAATATGCTGTCTATGTTGGTCATAGCTTTTCTTACAAGGAGGAAGCGTCTTTTAATTTCATGGCTGCAGTCACCATCTGCAGTGATTTTGGAGCCCAGGAAAATAAAGTTTCTCACTGTTTCCATTGTTTCCCCATCTATTTTCCATGAAATGATGGGACCAGATGCCATGATCTCAGTTTTCTGAATGTTGAGTTTTAAGCCACCTTTTCCACTCTTTCACTTTCATCAAAAGGCTCTTTAGTTCTACTTCACTTTCTGCCATAAGAGTGGTGTCATCTGTGTAGGTAAGGTTATTGATATTTCTCCTGGCAATCTTGATTCTAGCTTGTGCTTCACCCAGCCTGGCATTTTGCATGATGTATTCTGCATATAAGTTAAATAAGCAGGGTGACAATATACAGCCTTGACATACTCCTTTCCTGATTTGGAACCAATCTGTTGTTCCATGTTCAGTACTAACTGTTGCTTCTTGACCTGCATACAGATTTCTCAGGAGGCAAGTAAGGTGGTCTGATATTCCTGTCTCTTGAAGATTTTCCCCCAGCTTTTCTAAAAGCTTAGACTGGCATGCCACATGCTTAACCACTGGTCCCACCAGTACTACCAAGGACCATCTCATCCATCACTCAGCATACTCTCTGGACCAAGGATGCAAAGTTAAGGAGATGCCCAAAGACAGCTTCCACTGAAGCATGTGTTGAATGAACTGGCATACTCCACTCTCTCTCTGAGATACTTTGACTCCTATATTGGAACTTGGGTGGTCAGGCTTTCTCCTAGGGCCAAACAAGTAAGATATAAACTCACCCAAGTCAGTTGTGTGTTCCCAAACTCATTTAGGCCTGTTGGACTTTATACTGTAATTACAGGATGCAAGCTGGGGAAATGCAAGTATGCATGGAAAGACTGCTGCTGATCCTGGAAAACTACCTCAAATGGTTTGAAAAGACTCACTGAAGTCATGTTGAAAGGTTATTGCTAGCAAGCAGGGTGGGAAAAGTGATGGTAAAAGACTGGAGTGGAGAGACAGTTTAAAAACCTATGCATCTACACTTAGGTATCTTGGAAAGTGTTTGAAAATCTTTTTCCATTTTAAAGAAAGCAAAACTAGAAGGAGTAGATGAGGTGCTACTGGCATATGTCACTTAAGAAAGACAATGTGGAACTGCAATCAGTGACCCAGAGGAATAGCCTTGGCCTTGTAGTAAAAAAGGGCTGAATGGGCATGCACTCATATGTTTTAAATTTAAATAAGATATTCAAGGTAGCTATGTATTATTTTTCATGAAAGCATCCTGTGTCTAACTTAAAGAAATAACCGCCAACACCCTGCTCTTCCCAACTGAGAGAGATAAGGAGACAGCGTCTCCTGTATTTGTAACTCCTCAGATGGTTCAGGGGCTGCCTCAGCTCCATCATTGTTGAACAAGCTGTTTCCTCTGCTGGGAAATGCCCTCTCTCTGCTCCAGGCTCTGTTAGCTGATACTCTCCTACCTACTTTGCACTGGCTTCATGCAACTTCTTCTTGGTGGTTGTTGTTCAGTGGCTCATTTGTGTCTGATTCTTTGTGACCCCATGGACTGCAGCACATCAGGTGTCCCTGTCCTTCTCCATCTCCCAGACTTTGTTCAAACTCATGTCCATTGAGTCCATAATACCATCCAACCATCTCAAGCTCTGTTGCCCCCTTCTCCTCTTGCCCTCAACCTTTCCCAGCATCAGGGTCTCTTCCACTGAGTTGGCTCTTAATATCAGGTGGTCAAAGTATTGGAGCTTCAGCTTCAGTATCAGTCCTTCCAATGAATATTCAGGGTTGATTTCCTTTAGTATTGATTCCTTTTCTGCTCAAATTAGCCAGAGTTAGCTTCTATTGCTTAAAACTAAGGTTCATAATTCATATTTTGACTCATTGCTCTGTACAACATTGTTAATTGTTGCTCTGTGTCTTCGTCCCTGTGCAATTTTGAGCTGGAAATATCCCATCTTATCTCTGTAACCCCATAGTCCGGCCTAGGGCAAAGTAATGCAGAGCAGATTCTCAGTTCAGTTCAGTTCAGTCACTCAGTCATGTCCGATTCTTTACAACCCCATGAATTACAGCACGCCAGGCCTCCCTGTCCATCACCATCTCCTGGAGTTCACTCAAACTCACGTCCATCGAGTCAGTGATGCCATCCAGCCATTTTATCCTCTGTCGTCCCCTTCTCCTCCTGCCCCTAATCCCTCCCAGCATCAGAGTCTTTTCCAATGAGTCAACTCTTCGCATGAGGTGGCCAAAGTACTGGAGTTTCAGCTTTAGCATCATTCCTTCCAAAGAAATCCCAGGGCTGATCTCCTTCAGAATGGACTGGTTGGATCTCCTTGCAGTCCAAGGGACTCTCAAGAGTCTTCTCCAACACCACAGTTAAAAAGCATCAATTCTTTGGCACTCAGCTTTCTTCACAGTCCAACTCTCACATCCATACATGACCACAGGAAAAACCATAGCCTTGACTAGACAGACCTTTGTTGGCAAAGTAATGTCTCTGCTTTTCAATATGCTATCTAGGTTGGTCATAACTTTCCTTCCAAGGAGTAAGTGTCTTTTAATTTCATGGCTGCAGTCACCATCTGCAGTGATTTTGGAGACCAAAAAAGTAAAGTCTGACACTGTTTCCACTGTTTCCCCATCTATTTCCCATGAAGTGATGGGACCAGATGCCATGATCTTCATTTTCTGAATGTTGAGCTTTAAGCCAACCTTTTTACTCTCTTCTTTCACTTTCATCAAGAGGCTTTTTAGTTCCTCTTCACTTTCTGCCATAAGGGTGGTGTCATCTGCATATTTGAGGTTATTGCAGATCCTCAACAAATTGCTAATTCATTAATTTACAAATGAATGGCTTAACTGATGAAAAAAGTTTCCTATGAAAACCCGAGGCCATAAAATGACAGCAAATGACCCTGCTGTGTCTCCAGTGGCTGAGGAGAAGTGTGGCCCATTCTAGTTAGCCTTCTATTCCTATTTCAGGAAGACAAGGGCAGACATAGAGAATTCTGTAGCATTTAATTAAATATATGATTGTAACACACATTGGATACATGTAATATACTTAGCAGCTCTGCAGAATGTTTGTAATGCATGTGGAAGTACACAGTCAAATCACAGACTTTCAGTGTAGTGAACAATGGATATTTTATGGAATACCTTGAAAGAAAAACCACTGGACGGGCAGAAATGCCATCCAATCTGCATCATTCTAGCTGTCTGATCACATGTGCTCACCATCTTCCTGGCCAGTTCCAAGTCTTGTAGTCTCTCTTGAAATGCTCTAAAAACACAAGTATGTACATCAGAAACAGGCCATACCTGACTTTTCTGAAGCCAATTCCCCTGAAAATCAGAATGAAGGTAAAGTGTCTATCGAATAAGCCAGGGTCTTCTAGCTTCAGATATGGTTGTTTAATTGACCAATTTTGCTGCCTAATTATCAATTTTCATTTCATGCTGTAAGAACTAACAGTTTACATCTCTGATTTATACACTGTCTCTGACCAGGAGTTTTTCTGTCTTAATGAAATCCCAAAGGGGGTTGGTCAGAACAAATTTGCCATCTTACATTATACATTTTCCCTGAGTACATAATCAAGCATTAGCAGCAGTTATGATTATAAGAGTATGATACATAGATTTTATATAACTCTGGTAACAGAGACATTCACACACTGAATTCAAATGATAATCTACATCAAACAACATTAAAACATTTTAAAGCTGGAGGGAACTTGATCTTCCTTGAGACCTCTCCCTTTCTTTCTTTGAGAGGTGATTTATTTACATGAGGGATACAAAGTTACACCTTCCAGTCCTGACTTGACATGTAAGGTTGAGTAACTTACCTGTCCTGTCCATGTACTAGTTTTCACATAAGGCAAGATAATGATAATAAGTAAATAGGACCTCTGTGACTAAGGTGCAAGAGGGCTAGCTTGTGAGGTTTCCTGTGATAACCTGTTCCTTGAGACTTGGTTCACATTTCTCCAGAAGGTAAAGACCCCACGTCTACCTGTTGGCAAATGTCTCCTGCTCACATGCCAGGCAGATTCTGCTTTTCCTCCACACAGATGGGCACCACTTCTTGTGGCATTTTCCCTGAAAATGTGCCTTCCAACATGGTACTTTAAACATGCCTCCATTACAGCATTTTGTGTTATTATAAGCACTCATTTTTTAAAGCTACCTTTTATTAGATATTTAATGGCAGGGTCCCAATCTTGTCTTTGATCACTGTGGCTGGCACAGAGCAAGATTTCCATAAATACATACCAAGAAAACTAAATGGATAATGCTTATGGAAGTGTTTTGAAAAATCACAAAAGCACTGAGCAAATCTAAGGGATTATGGGACTATAGTCATTACTACTGATTCAGAGAAAAGGCCTTGGAAGGCACAATTCTGCACTGATCTGATTATCATTAGGGATCTAAGCCAAAGATAAGGTCTATTAGTCCACTATTTAAAACTCCCTTCAGAGACATCACAAAATAAAACCAACACAAAAATTAAAAAAAATTAAAAACACTTAGTCTCCTACCCAAACAAACTGAAAACAGAACAAAAAAAAAAATGCAAAATGTAAACAACAACAAGGACCAACTCCCAAACAACAACATCGATCTTAGACCGGTGTCCTTCTTGGTCTGTGTACACCCAGTGTCAGGGTTTGTTGGGGGTGGTCTGGGGATCTGTTAAAAGGGATCAACTGCACTCCCCTGAGTGCTCTGCTGTCTTGGCTTGAGACAGTCTCTAATTATTTATCTGGACCAAGAAATGCAAGAGGACACACATCATATATTCTCTAAACCTTCAAGAACATGGCCACAATTGGCTTATGTGCAGCATGGGCTTGTAATTCCTTCTCCCTGAAGTTTTTGGCAGCGTTCATACTGGTTCATACTGGTAGAAATTGGGGACAGCAGATGTATTTGGGTTGGGGAGTCTCTACACACAGAGGAGAGTTTGCCCTGGCTCATTGCTCAAATACACCAGTGTTCAGAGTCAGTAAGAGGTTCTTCCATTTTCAAGGGAGGCCATTGGGTGGGAGGAGCAAGAGGGTCCTAACAGTAAGTAACAATAGAAATTCTGGGCTTCTAGTTGATTCTCCTTTAAGCACTTGTTAAGAAAAATGGAATAAAATGGGCTTTGTAGCTTTTTGTAGACATGGCCAGGTGCGGTGCTTCATACATCATGAGACCATTCCTCCCTACCATCTTCCTTGTAGCTCTTTTAGTTCCAGAGACCATAGGTCCCCATTTTCCTGGGACATTTCACTTTACAATTATTGTCCTGGAGTGATAACATACAACTTTCCTTTTCACTTGCAAAAGTGACCCAGTTTGGACAATACATTATACCAGGGGTCCCCGACCTCCATAATCTAATGCTTGATGATCTGAAGTGGAGCTGATGTGATCATAACAGAAATAAAGTGCAAAATAAATGCAATGCACTTGAATCATCCTGAAACCATTCCCACCCCCACCGCATCATCCTTGGACAAACTGTCTTCCATGAATCCAGTTTCTGGTGCCAAAGAGGTTGGAGACAACCACATTATAGAGTGACCAGGATCTAGGTGAAGCTTGGAGAGTAGGACAGTCCCTGACTGAGGAAGGCATATGACTTGGAAGAGACTCCAGTTAGATTCCTGGGCAGCAAATCTTGATTCTACCTCTTGCTGAGTGGGGAACATGGACAGATTAATTTAAGCCACAGTTTCATCATCTGTGATGCAGGGAATGATGCTAATTGAGCCCACCTCCCAGGATTACTGTGAGGATGCAGAGAGACAAGATGTGCAGAGCAAGTAGCACAGGACTGTGGACATAGTGAGTCCTGATCATGGTATCTAACATTCTGTTCTCCTTTCCCTCTTTCTTCCCTTGCTCCCTTTCTGTCCTCCCCAACTCTCTGCATTTCCTCCATCCTTTCTTTCCCTCTTTCCCTTTTTTCCTTTCTGAAAGAAATGAATCATTGCATTGCCTGAATCAGAATGCCCCTGTCTCCTGCCTCCTACCACAGAAGTGCTGCTTCAGAATCCTGTGACCACATAGAGGGGTCGAATTCAATTTGTTTGTTTGTGCTGTGGGGGAGAGTGGGACTCAGTCATCTTCATTCATCATGATGGTTCTGATCTTGGGTTTCTTACAACTCATTGGTTTTGGTAGAAGCTGGACATGGTGACATAGGCTTCTTCTTGACTTGATCCCAAGGAAGTGAGGATGGGCTGCCCCTGGGCAACAGGGTTCAATGTCAGGATTCCGGGTTGGAATGGAAACGGAGGGGGCAGGGAGCTGTTTGTAGTTCCAGGTCCGAGGAGCAGGTCCTGGTACACTAGAGGTCTGCTCTTGCCACCTTCCCTGCCATTAGGAGACCTGGAGGAGAGGAGCCCAGGGGCATCACACACACTCGCATTCCCAGCCAGGCATCTGAATGGTGACTCTCCTCTGAAAATTTTAGGGGTAATGCCTGCTTGCTCGGAGGGCCAGCTGGGACCCTGCATCCCGGCTCTGAACCTCTGCTTGTCACTCTCTTCTGGCTGTGGAGGAAGAGGGTCTTGCAGGAAGCCTTCTGCTTCATCTTTAGCTTGAATGCCATCCACCTTATGAATCTGGCAGTCCAGGAAACTTTCAGGATTGAAACTCACATTCAAATTCTGCATCAAAAAAGAGAGAAGACATTAAGACTGCACCAGACAGATATATCACCAAATGATCTGTTTAGGAAAAGAGCTAAAGAACTTTCTGACAAGGGTTTACAGGGAATGTCAGAGAACTACCCACGTTCTAGCTGCCTCTGCCTCTGGAGGTGTTGTGACATTTCAGCATCTAAAGTGACCACTTGCCATGCCCTCCATCCCTGGGGGACCCCAGGAAATTCTGAGACTTGTATTGCATTTTAGCTTCCTACTTCCAGAAACCTGCCGTTGGCATCATTTGAGGGACTCTAGTTATCTGATGCACAAAAGACCAGCACCTGAGGTTCAGCCTGTCCGAATCCTACAATGTCATTCTTGGCTATTGGGATGCTTTTGACAGAGTGACAGAAGTATCAGAAGCACTCACTTTTTTTGGTTTCTTGCACAGTTGTTCCAGAGTCTTCTTATGATCAGGGAGACTGGGCCATATAATAGGTTTAATTCTGAAATAAGAGGACATGGACAATAAAATGAAGGAGTAGGGAGCAGACACATGAATCTTCCCACTTATTCTGAGCTAGCAGTCAGAAGAACAGATTTTTTCCCTTGGCTCTGCCACACTATGTGGATGACCTTGAACAAATGACCTGCTTTCTCTGGGCCTCAGTGTCACATTGGTCCATGGAGAGGTTGGACCAGAGACCGTGGTCAGTGATCTACTCTGTGAACAAGACAAGAACAATATACCCCTGGGAATGAGCCCCAGAGAAAAGGGACAATGAGACTCGGCAATGGTGTAGCTGTGAAAGTAAAATATGATCTGCTCATCTATTTTCCACAACAGGCATTGTCATTTTACTCATCTCTTCACTGGTAGCAACTCCTCTGTGCTGATTTTGGTGGAAGAGAGATGTATTTTCTAAGTTGCCCAGGGAAATTGCTTTAGGTTGGTACTTTCCAAACTGGAGTATCTTGGGGATGTGTGACACTCTGAGGACATCTTGCCAAGACATTAATAACCTGATGGGTTGTGTCTAAATGATGAAACAAGTATGGCCTTCTCATGGGGCAGAAGGCAAAAGGGCCTTGAGTTTGTGTGCTGAAGACTTCAAAAACATCTGCCTTTCCAAGGGTGCCTTCACTTGCACAAACATTCTGGAGGGATGACTCTTAGTCTCTTAGGACATTTTAGCGGAAAGGTTTGAGGGGAGGGCTTGTCTTGTGTTCAGTTTATATATTTTTACCTCTTGTGAAATTAACTATGGAAATTCACCAGTGCCTGAGGATGAGGATGGGCACTGTAATTCCTGAAATACCTTATTTCCCTTTGTAGTTTTCTTATCCATAAACAGGATTAGAGCTCTGTCTGAAATCCCAAATAACCATAACCACTCTCTTGATTAGTAAAAGAAATTCACCTTTTTTTCCATAAGACACAGGCCAGAGTGACCATCAGAGCCACAGAGAAGAAGCTCAGAATGCTGATAGTTAGTAACACAGGATCCGTCTCCCCTGGAAGGCAAGGACAGATCTTGGTTAGTAGTTGTTAAGCATGTGATGGGGAAGACTTTCAGAATGCTTTGAATTTATTGAATAACTTGAGCCCATTTAATATTTCTTAAAAGTTGCTTTTCAGTAAAAAGGATGATGTACTGGCTTTTATGGGGGAATTTTAGCTTCAGTAAGTGACACTGTTGCTGAAATTCAGCCTCTGTTTACTGGTGCTGAATAGAAACACGGAGTGTTTTGGGTGATTTAGAAAAGATAGATTTTATTGTTTTGCCAGGCAAAGGGGGTCACAGTGGGCTAATGCCCTCAAGACTATGTGACCTGCCTTGAATGGGAGAATGAGAAGTCTTATAGTAATCAAAGAGCAGAACATGATCAGCTTGTGGACATTCTTCTGATTAGTTGGTGATGAGGTAATGGGGAGTCAGCATCACAACCTTCTGGTTCCAATCAGTCTAGGATCTATGGTCTGGAAGTTGGCAGTTTTCATCTGGTGGAGATCTGTTTCCTGTTAAAAAACAACTTGGGAATGTGTGTCAGGGCTTTACCTGTATCTTTCAGGAAACTGTGAGTTGCTAATTCTGCTGTGTGGTGGATTTGTAACCTAAATTGTTTCCAGTTCACCAGTTCAGCGGCTTCCCAGGTGGCTCAGTGGTAAAGAATCTGCCTGCCAATGCAGGAGACATGGGTTCAATCCCTGTGTTGGGAAGATTCCCTGAGGAGGAAATGGCTACCCACTCTAGTATTCTTGCCTGGAAAATCCTATGGACAGAGGCACCTGGCAGGTTACAGTCCATAGGTTCACAAAGAGTGGGACATGACTGAACGTTCATGCACATCCCAGCCCAACAGCTATTTTATGTTTCTACATCTTTACATGTGCCAATTGTTAACTCTTGAGTCAGTCTTTTACTTCAAAAGACAAGGACACAGGGGCTTGTACACGGTTTCAGCACTGACTTAGGTGACCAGGCCCAGAACAGCTGTTACTTGAAATTTAAAAGGGACTCAGCATTAAAGATAGAAGCACCCCCTGCCTGACTCCCACCATCATGAGAAAGAAGCTACAAGCAAGGGATAATAAGGGGATGCTCTTCCCTACAGTGGCTTCAGAAATTCCCAGGGTGATGAGAGGAGGCTAGTATGGCAGAGTAGTTCCGCTCACCCCCCAAAGGGAAGGTATATGGGGGGGGTGCTTTGGGTCCCCAATGGTCTGCCTGAGCTGTGTTCTTTGGTTCTTGTGGATGTTCTCAGTTCTTAGACCCCTGGGATATCTTCATTCTTCTAGAAAAAGAGGCATGGGAAAGCCACATCAGCCTACCGATCTGCCATCTGCAAAGGTATTCCCTAGAAGGGCCTTAGAGATATGGGGCATTGGGATCCCAGTCTGAACTGGTAAAACTAGAGGCAGTGGTGGTGTTTTTGTTCAGAACAAGAGGCTCCCAGGAGCTCCTAGGGACAGTAGAGTCCTGACAGCCTGTATCAGCTGAGCAGCTACTAACAGTCCTACTCCCACTCCGTCTGCATTCTTCACAAAGGGGCAAAGACGGCAAGTCATTTTTCAAAGAAAGTGTAAGAATGCCCTCTGGGAGTCCTAACTTGTGGGTTCATTTCATGTTTCTGGCTCTCACTGTCACTCACACACTTTGACAGGTAAAATACCAGGGGGAACAAGTTCTAGTCATGTCTCACCTGTGCCGTTGGTCTCCGGAGTTCTAAAGTGGAAACTTGGACTCCATTCACTCCAGAAGCCTTCAAAATAGTTGGCGTAAGGGATGGACCGAACTTTAATCTCATACATGGCATTGGGTTGTAGTTTTCTCTGTAGGAGTGTCAGCTTGGTACTGGTTAAATTCACACGCTGAGGAGCAAAAAAGGCACTACATTTTTAAGGTGGAAAAAGAGGTGCTGGCCATGTCTCCCAAATCATTTTGAGCTGAGTGTCTTATGTCATGTGGGCACTCTCTTGAGGCTGTCTCACATTAGTTAGACAAGGGCTCTAATGCGGTGGGGTCAGCAGCAGAACTGGGGCAGAGCAAGCATGTGAGCTCACAAATGATGCTGCAGGTGGTCAAGGAGGGCAGTGAGGCAATGGGTCTCTATCTTTATTCAGGTGAGTTGGGCTCTCCCACTTGGGTATCAGTCACTCCCAGGCTCCCACCTTACTTTCTATACTCCAGTATCTTCTTTTTCTTTCTCTCCCTTTTCGTATCCCAAGGAGAGATGAAAGGGACTGGTAAGATTAGTGAGCAAGAATCATTTTCCTCTGGAGAGATGTAATTTTTCATCATGAACAAATACAGAGACACAGTCTTTCCAATACCGCCTATCATCCTTAAGAGGAAAAAGTGCTCTATCAATTTGATGGGGACGAAGTAATGCCCATTGTTATTTACTTTTGTATTTATTGGATTGTTAGTTTTTTTATACTGATTTAAATTATATATTTCCTATTTCATGAGACATTTCCAATTTCCTTACTAATTTTTCTATCATCCTTACTTGTCCTTTTCTCAATATTTTATAAGACATCTTTATATTTTTAAGAATACTAACCATCTGTCAGTTGTATGTGTGGTAATTTAAACCTAATTTCTAATTTGCTTTACAATTTTGATTATTGTATGTGCTGATATTTATAAACACTTATTTTTATGTAGTTGCATGTTTCCATGTTGTGCTTTCTTTTACTGCTTTTATGCTCAGAATGTTCTTCTTCATCTTAGGATTATATAAACATTTATCCGTAAACTTTTTAGCCTGTTTGGAGTTTCACTTTTACATGATTTCTTTAAATCATCTTCTATTTTAATTTTTTTGTTATATGGGGCAAGTTAAGCATTAAACTTAATTTTTCCCAGTTAACTGATCGTCCTGGTACCATTTATTCAGAATTATTCCTTTCTCTGCTTTCCCACTGATGCAATTTTCAGATAAATGCCAGAAGGGGACAGGCTCAAGGGCTCCTACTAGTTTGTGTGTGTTGTGTCAATGGAGATAGAAGGAGGTCTGGGGTGGGCATTACACTTATGGAAGTAGTTTATAGTAGCAAATTGCAAACACAAAAGACTGATCATGGCCTGAGAAAATAAAATAGTATGGATAAGTAGGATCTCTTTCCCCCTGAGAAAGCAACTGTTATCTGTCTTCTGTCAGTGTGGTACAAAAAGGATGAAAGTTAAGCCAGTGACTCCAGAGGAACCTGAAGCCCTGAGACCTTCTAATTCTCTTCCATTTTCTCCTCAATACAGATTGTGGAGCCAGTCAGACCATTTCAACTGCAGCGACTCATGGAGTGTAAGTAACCCTCCAGCTTATAAGGATGAAAATTAAGCTGTTATTTCAAGGATTTAAGAACTCAGACTTGAAAAAATTGAAGGACATATTGCATCTCCTCTCCTACTTACTTCAGGCTGTTTCCACAACTCCATCAAACCATATCGTGGCTACAACGTGATGACTTGTCTTTCTTTTTATTTTTTTTTGCCTGGTTTGCCTGTGAGAGTTGTGCTAAATGTGATTCTTTTTCAGGCTCCCAAATAGAGAGGATGAATGTGGTCTCAATCCATAATGGTTAATCATTAAGAAACATTATAAAGACAAAAAATAGGGCAAGGAAAAAAATGAGAGCTAGGACAAGAATGCGCCAGAGAAGATTCAGTTTTTGTGAAGCCTAAACCTTTTACACTTTGGGGAGATTTTTTAAATAAAAGTTTCATTTCAAGCATAAAATTTCTAGGGACCTTTCTCAGGTAAAGGTACCTCTGAGATTGTAAAATACATAGCATTAAGAAGTTCCTATTTTATAGTTTTATATATTTTATAGTTTTTATATACTTTATTCTATACATATAACTTACTTATTAAGATACTTTTATACACATCTGCATAAATTTTACAATGCATAAATGTAGTTGACCTACATACCATCCAATTATTTTCATTTTTTTCCTGACGGTAGGCTACCTCATGTATTAATACTTTCACATACTTCTTCTGCAAGTGTGATGTATTAAATGTCACCACAAAGTCATTTGCTCCCTCACGATAGACGACTCTGACGTCAAAAGGAGCCTCAGGTTTAACTGGAAAGGAAAAAGAAATAAGGTCATTCTATAGGGTAATCAAGGAAACAATTAAAAATTTTAAAGTTCATCTACTCTGAAAATCACATTCCTTTCTTGGGTCAGTAAAAAACATTTCTTATTCTTCCCGGTTCAAAGCATGACTCCCTTGCAGTTGGGTGTGGTCTTGTGAAGGATGTGGGTGGAAGTGATGTGTACCATCTCCCATCCTGATCCAGAAACCCCACATGCATGACTACCTGCTGGATCCCCTTCTGCTACTTGGCATCATAGGTGGAAGAGAGTGGAGCCACAGGATGAAGGAATCCTGAACGTCGCTTGAAGGAGCACCTCCCACAGGTTAGAAACACCCATTTTGGCTCTCACATCAGCAAGAAAAAAACTCCATTGGAGAAATCTGTTTTAGGGCTTATTAGTTACAGTTGCTGGTACTGATTTTACATGAAAACACATTCTCTTCCCCTTTTGAGTACTAGAGACCTTATTACCAACTACCCCAAAGCAGGAGTATTTGAACTTTGAGTATTCATTATTCCAATGAAACTGGGGGCCTTATACACCTAATCTCAGCTACATGGAAGCTGGGTGTTTGCATCCCAGCCCTGGCTCATAACTTTCAGTGTGACTTCAGGCTGCCCACTCCTTCAGTCTTGTTTGCATTAGCTCTAAGTTCCTCTCTGGCTTCTTCCTTCTGCATACCTGCCTAGGATCACAGGCATTAGATATGAAATGTTGTTGGAGGAAGAGGTATTATTTCAGGTTGAACAAATTCTGAGAAAGGTACTGAAATCCTAGGAGTGCATGTCTGTCAGGCTACCTCCCACCCTTGACTTGGGGCTTCCCTATCTTGACCTCTTTGCTGGTCTTTCACCAATGCCTGGGAAGTTAGTTGTCTAGGGATGGGACAGCTACTTGTTTGAATGGCTGATTTCAGACAGAGCTTGGGGGTTGCACAGGTTAAAATCTAACCTAAACTTATTGCTCGTGAGAGAGTGTGTGTTCATCACAATTTCACTCAGTAGATTGAGCTGGATTTCAGGCTATGTGAGCTGGGCTTTAAGACTGACTTACTGACCCATTAAATGAGCTCACATGTTGAAGTTTAACTCTCTTGTCATAATCACTTGCTTGTAGTGGTGGTTGCCTAAGTGTTTCCAGCCTTGATTCCCCTAGACGTACTGAAAAAGAGGAAGTGGTTCTTTCTTTACCCTTGGATATCTTGTGCAAGAGCAAGTTTACCCTTTTTTACCCTCAGAGGTACTATAAAAAGGCAAGATACCCCAAAGGGAAGCAGGAGGAAAGGCAGTGGGTGTAGAGAAACAGGCCAACAGAGAAGACTGTCAGCCCCCTGACACCAGCCAAGCCAGTTCCTTCTTGCCATTCAAGGCAGTGATTAAAAGTCACATTCTCAACAAAACCTCTGATACCGAATTCCTTGCCTCATTCCCATCTCCCAAGGCCTCTCAGTAATGGAAGAATTGAGAGAAGAACAGACCAATGTTGATTATACACATACTCAGTGTCAAGTTTACTTACACCATCTCGTGTCAATGATTACTCAAAGCCACTATTGCTCAGTCGTGTCCGACTCTTTGCGACCCCATGGACTGTAGCCTACCAGGTTCCTCCATCCATGGGATTTTCCAAGCAAGAGTACTGGAGTGGCTTGCCATTTCCTTCTCCAGGGGATCTTCCTGACCCAGGGATTGAATCCAGGTCTCCCGCATTGTAGGCAGATGCTTTACCGTCTGAGCCACTGGGAAATACCCTAAGCCACTATACTGATGAGGAAACTAAGAGGTTAATTAGCTCCAATAAGAAGTTCCAGGCCCTAGTTCAGATGAGTTGAAAGAGAGTGTTAGTCATTGAGTCATGTCCGACTTTTTGCAACTCCATGGATTGTAGCCGTCAGACAGCTTCTCTGTCCATGGAATTCTTCAGGCAAGAATACTAGAGTGGGTAGCCATTCCCTTCTCCAGGTGATTTTCCTGGCCCAGGAATCAAACCCAAGTCTGCTAGGGTGTAAATCTAAATCTGTTTCATTCTGAGTCTCGCTCTCCTTCAGTTGATTTATTTTTAATAAATTTTTATTTATTTTTTTTACAGTAATTCCTTATTGATTATCTATTTTAAATAAAGTAGTGTGTACATGTCAATCCCAACCTCCCAATCTATTCTTCCTCCTCACACTTCCCACCTGGTGACCATAAATCTATTCTCTAAGTTCATTCCGTGAGTCTCTTTCTGTTTTGTAAATAAGTTCATTTGTATGGAGAACAGTATGGAGGTTCCTTCAAAAAGCTAAAAATAGAGCTACCATATGAGCCAGCAATCCCACTCCTGGGCATACATCCAGAGAAAAGCTTGGTTTGAAAGGATACATACACCCCAGTGTTCATTGCAGCATTGTTTATAATCAAGACATGGAAGCAATCTAAATGTCCATTGACAGATGAATGGATAAAGATGTGATACATATACACAATGGAATATTACTCAGCCATTAAAAAGAGTGAAATAATGCCATTTGCGGCAACACAGATGGCCCTGGAGATGATCATACTAAGCGAAGTAAGTCAAACAGAGAAAGACAAATGCGTGATAGCACTTATATGTGGAATCTAAAAAAAAAAAATCGATACAAATGAACTTGCTCTCCTTCATTTAGCTTTCATTTCTGTGCCTCACTCTCTCCCACAGGCTTGCTCAGGCTCTCCCACACAGGTCTGCTTCTAGCCTCAAGGATGCATTTGAGCAAAAAGGTGTTCATTCCTCAAGCAACATTTAAAAAACTTCATTTATTCTTGACACAACCTGAACTATTATATCAATTTACCTTGACAAGAAAAGGGGAGAAATAGAAAACTGTCCCTCCAGACTTACTGGGGGCTCACACCCAGAGAAGGGAGTGTAAGTGACAGGGCAGCTGGCTTCTGGGGAGCTGGGCTCTGCGGAGTAATCAGAAGCATCCAATTTCAGTTTAGTTAAATGACAGTTCTAGTAAAGAGATGTCACATTAGGAACCAGAAGAAGACGCTACGGGGAGACATGTCTTCACCACCACTCATCCTTGCCTGGCTGTGCTTTCTGAAGCCCTGAGGTGCTCATACCACCCCTTCACAGACCCATGCTACCAGTGGGGTTCACATGCTGTCTCTGCCCTGGCCCCTCAGAGGAGGCAACCTGTAAGGTTTGCTGTCTGCTGGGTGGCATGGAATGTGGACTTCTAAAAGCGCTGGGTATATGAAATTTGGGGGCTTCCCAGGGGACAGGGTGCCATCAGGAGCCTGGGAGTGTGCCCTGAGTGTTCATAGGCTCTAGCTCTAAGAGGCCTGTGAGTCCTATGAGCTGGGTAGGTTTCTGTAGGAAAGGGCTCTCCTCTGGGGTTCCAGGACTCTGGCACAGGACAGAGTCTCTGCCCTCTCTGCCTGCTCTCCGGGACTGAACATGGATTTGCAGTGTAAGTGGTGAACCTTTAGATATAGTGCCCTGTGCACAAACCGAACATCCATCCATAGAGGCCAAGCCTCCAAATGACCAAAATGCAGCTTGCTTGTGTCCCAGACTGAGACACCCAGTCATGCCACCCATCTGAGGCACTCACACTGGTTGTGTCTACAGCCTCTTTTCTACTCTACTTCTGCTTTTTCACATGATGCTTGTTCACACATGAAACTTCTGTGTTCACTCATTACCATCTTCCATCTTAGTGGTACAAAGCTGAGAACTAGGCTCCAAGTTTCTCTTTGTCGTCTCTAATGACTATTACTCCCTTACCTTAATTTTCTTTCAGAAGGGTGAAGGGAGGGGTTGCAAATAGGGAGAGACAGAGCCATAGTATTTAAAACCAGCAAAAATAAATAAATAAATAAAAAGGCACCCTTCAATCACTTTGAATAGTTTCCCCCTACATGTGTTGTTTCACTTGTCAATTTCCACAGGCAGAATGAATACAAGAAGTTAGGATTCCATTGCACCAACATATCAAAACTGGCTTAGACATTTCCCCTCCACCAGGGTATCTCTGAGGTTTTGAAGAAGAACCTTAGTCACCTCAGTGTCATAAATCTGTAAGTAATGGGAAAAAAACATTTTGTGTCTATACTCCCAATCTATCAGGTTGATTTATTTGTTTGGTAACTGAATGGAGAACTGGTAATTAACACTGATGTAACTTGGCTTCCAGGTGGTTTTGTGGTAAAGAGTCTGCCTACCAATGAAGTAGACATGAGTATGACCCCTAGGTCAGGAAGAACCCCTGGAGAAGGAAATGGCACTCCATCCATGGGACTACCCAGGCAAGAATACTGGAGTGGGTTGCCGCTTCCTTCTCTGGGGAATCTTCCCTGACCCAGGAATTGAACCCCTGTCTTCTGCTTGGCAGGAGGATTCTTTACCATGCACCACCTTGGAAACTCCTTTAAAGACATGACTAACATTTCAATCAGTAGACTGAATAAAATGGATTACTCTCTAAGATCTGGTAGCCCTTATTCAATCAGATGAAGGCATTAAAAGTAAGGACTGAGATTCCCTGAAGAGGAAGCAATTCTGTCCTAAGAATATAACATAGAATCACTACTTGAGTTTCAAGACTTCCTGGTCTGCCCTCTGGAATTTCAGCTCTTTCCTGTCCTCTGAAATATCCACTCTTGCTTGATTTTTTAGCCTTCTTGGTCACCCTATAGGCTTTAGACCTTCCAGCTCCTACAACCATGATGGTTGATTCCTTAAAATAAATTTATTTTTCTCATCTCTCCCCACCCCCCTCTATCTTATTGTTTCAGTTTCCTCTGGAGAATTCTAACACAAAAGGCATATTTTTATGTATGGCTGAATCCCTTCACTGTTCACTGGAAACCATCACAACATTGTTAATCAGCAATACTCCAGTGAAAAATAAAAAGTTCTTTTTTTTTTAAAAAAGGTATATTTACTTAAAAAAACAACTTGGTAATTTAGCTAAACACATTCAGAATATAGTAGGCATATGGGAGAAGATTATAAGGAATTCAGGAAAAGGTAAAGTGAGGTAGGAAAGGATGTGAGTCAGTTAAGTACTTGAGGCCCAGCTCCCGCTAGACACTTCAAACAGATGAACACTTCCTGCAGGCTGTGAGTGCCAGTCACCCTTTCCCATAGCTGAATTTGAAGACCCTCAGAGTTCCCTCACAGTAAGAATTAATAACATCAGCTTCAAACTTTCATTTCTCTTAAAAATTATGTGCATTAGAGAATTTGATCTTTTCTATTGTAAACAGTTTTCATGATTTGTTCACTTTTAACATCCCAAAACTTTAGACACAGATATCTATCTGTCTTCAGATATCAGAAAAATGACAACATATCCCCATGTACAACTTCTTACCTATCTTGACTATGTTCACTTTTCTGCAAGTCATGTTCTTTTTTTCAAGCTTCACACATATTTTACTGTCTCCAATCAGTAAGAATTTCTTTGTCTTGAGGAAATACCTCTCTTGCAGTTTATTAAAATTCAGGCAATCTACATCCAAAAGCGCCCCACTGTAAAAACAAAAAAGGAATTTGTCTTAATTCAAGTATCATTGTATAGAATGGAATAGCGTCACCTCTACATTTCAGTTGTGTGGCTTTAAATTTGTCCATAGAGTAGATCCACATTTGAGAGTTCAGTTCAGTTCAGTTCAGTCGCTCAGTCATGTCTGACTCTTTGTGACCCCATGGGCTGCAGCACACCAGGCCTCCCTGTCTATCACCAACTCCCAGAGTTTACTCAAACTCATGTCCATTGAGTCAGTGATGCCATCCAACCACCTCATCCTCTGTCACCCCCTTCTCCTCCCGCCTTCAGTCCTTCCAAGCATCAGGTCTTTTCAAATGAGTCAGTTCTTTGTATCAGGTGGCAAAAGTATTGGAGTTTCAGCTTCAGCATCAGTCCTTCCAGTGAACACCCAGGGCTGATCTCCTTTAGGATGGACTGGTTTAATATCCTTGCAGTCCAAGGGACTCTCAAGAGTCTTCTCCAACACCACAGTTCAAAAGCATCAATTCTTCAGTGCTCAGCTTTCTTTATAGTCAAACTCTTGCATCCATAACATGACCACTGGAAAAACCATAGCCTTGACTAGATGGACCTTTGTTGACAAAGTAATGTCTCTGCTTTTTAATATGTTGTTTGAGAGAGAATTAAAATAAAATAGCTTTTTGCTGCTGTTCTAATGTGCTCATTTACTCAAGCTCTAGATGTAAGTGAACCTGAAATAGTCAAACATGTGCATGAAAATAATGAAACATTCTTAACTTTTAGACTTGATCATTAGAAGATAAATAGTTTGTTTAGGTGGGAAGCTAATTTCCTTCTTTCTTTTTTTTTTTTTTTGATGTTCTGCAGAAATATATTGAAAAAAATAATGCATGTAAAGAAATATTGACAAAAAAGTTTAAATTAATCTAAAGGATTATATACAAGAAACCATATACACTACAGGGATTTCCCTGATGGTCCAGTGGTTAACAGTCTGTCTTCCAATGCCAGGGATGCAGATTCAGTCCCTGTTTGAGGAACTAGTAATAGGCTCCCACCTGCCCTGGGGCAGCTGGACCCTCGGGCCAAAAGTACTGAGGCTGCACATCACAACTAAAGCCCAGTGCAGTCATAAAATAAAATGTGTGTGTGTGTAAATCACTCAGTCGTGTCTGACACTTGGCAACCCCATAGACTGTAGCCCGCCAGGCTCCTCTGTCCATGGGATTCTCCAGGCAAGAATACTGGAATGGGTTGCCATTTCCTCCTCCAGGGAATCTTCTTGACCCAGGGATTGAACCCAGGTCTCCCAGATTGCAGGTAGAATCTTTACTGTCTGATCCACCAGGGAAAAACAACCCCTGCCCCCCACCTACCCCACATATAAGTAAATATTAAAAAAATACACTTAATAGGTAATTTTGGAATTTTTATAGGTAATTTTGGCTGAGTTCCACTTTTAATTGATCAACAAATTGTTAAATCAACTCTTCTCCCTATGCTTCTTGGATTAAATGCTCTAGGAACTGAATTCTGTCACTTCTGTGATCTCCTATTCCCTAAAAGATCAGACTTTCAGGAAATGCAAGAAAAGAGAATGTTGCCTACAATGCAGCTCCATCTAAAGCTCCAAATTGTACTCTTTCAAAAAATTCTTCCAGGGATGGAACCCACATCTCCTGTGTCTCTTACACTGCAGGCAAATTCTTTACTACCGAGCCAACAGGGAAGCCTACATGTACACCCTGCTGTATTAAAAATAGATAACCAGCAAGGACTTACAGTATAGCATGTGGAACTCTGCTCAGTGTTATGTGGCAGGCTGGATGGGAGTGGAGTTTGGGAAAATGAATACATATGTATGTAAGACTGAGTCCCTTTGCTGTTCACCTGAAGCTATAACTGTTTATTAATCAGCTAAATCTCCATACAAAAAGTTTTTAAAGTATGTTCCAGTTCCAGAATAGCTTATATCACACTAACCCCAACAAAAATCTACAATAAACTTTAAACAAGATATTTTTGAAAATACTATTTAAAAGCATTGGAGAATAATCAAAAATAAGCAGAAACTAAAGGGAATTTAATTCTTTGGAAAAGGGTGGGTTAGATCCTTCTTTCTATGTTGTTTGTTTTGTTTTATCTAAGGATACTTTGTGGTGGGCATTTAGAATCTAATAGAAGGCCACCTGATCTGCATCTTGAGAAATCTGTATGCAGGTCAAGAAGCAACAGTTAGAACTGGACATGGAACAACAGACTGGTTCCAAATAGGAAAAGGAGTACGTCAAGGTTGTATACTGTCACCCTGCTTATTTAACTTATATGCAGAGTACATCATGAGAAATGCTGGGCTGGAAGAAACACAAGCTGGAATCAAGATTGCCGGGAGAAATATCAATAACCTCAGAGATGCAGATGACACCACCCTTATGACAGAAAGTGAAGAGGAACTAAAGAGCCTCTTGATGAAAGTGAAAGAAGAGAGTGAAAAGGTTGGCTTAAAGCTCAACGTTCAGAAAACAAAGATCATGGCACTTGGTCCCATCACTTCATGGGAAATAGATGGGGAAACAGTGGAAACAGTGTCAGACTTTATTTTTTTGGTCTCCAAAATCACTGCAGATGGTGACTGCAGCCATGAAATTAAAAGACGCTTACTCCTTGGAAGGAAAGTTATGACCAACCTAGATAGCATATTCAAAAGCAGAGACATTACTTTGCCAATAAAGGTCCGTCTAGTTAAGGCTATAGTTTTTCCTATGGTCATGTATGGATGTAAGAGTTGGACTGTGAAGAAGGCTGAGTGCTGAAGAATTGATGCTTTTGAACTGTGGTGTTGGAGAAGACTCTTGAGAGTCCCTTGGACTGCAAGGAGATCCAACAAGTCCATTCTGAAGGAGATCAGCCCTGGGATTTCTTTGGAGGGAATGATGCTGAAGCTGAAACTCCAGTACTTTGGCCACCTCATGGGAAGAGCTGACTCATTGGAAAAGACTCTGATGCTGGGAGGGATTAGGGGCAGGAGGAGAAGGGGATGACAGAGGATGAGATGGCTGGATGGCATCACTGACTCGATGGACTTGAGTCTGAGTGAACTCTGGGAGTTTGTGATGGACAGGGAGGCCTGGCATGCTTCGATTCATGGGGTTGCAAAGAGTCGGACACGACTGAGCGACTGAACTGAACTGAACTGAGAAGGCCACAGTTCCACTGTCTTAAGTTACAGGACAGAATTTCATTTGGCCTGACTGGCTGGGTATTTTTAAGGGGGAAAAGCCTAGAAATGAGGAAGCTTTAGAGATAGAAGACACGGGGTTTATAGGTAAACTCTGCTTAAATTATTATATGTCCCCTTAATTATGCTAATGTGGAGGAAGCTCCAAGGAAACTGTGAAAATAGCTAGATAGTTCTAGAGAGAACTAAACAGATATTTTTGGTGCTGCCTGAGAAGAAAAATTTGGAGATTAATCTGTCTAATTAACAGAGTAACTAATTAAGTGAGTAACAGAGTTAAAATTAATGCTTGCCAGAGGAAGTTAGGGAGAAGGCAATGGCAACCTACTCCAGTACTCTTGCCTGGAAAATCCCATGGATGGAGGAGCCTGGTAGGCTGCGGTCCATGGGGTCGCTAAGAGTTGGACACGACTTCACTTTCACTTTCACTTTCATGCTTTGGAGAAGGAAATGGCAACCCACTCCAGGGTTCTTGCCTTGAGAATCCCAGGGACGGGGGAGCCTGGTGGGCTGCAGTCTATGGGGTCGCACAGAGTCGGACATGACTGAAGTGACTTAGCAGCAGCAGCAGAGGAAGTTATCGAAACCCAATAAATAAATAAACTTCCTTATTTTCAAAAGCACCCTTCCTACATTCAAAACCTGTTGCAAAAGCGCAGAAAAAGAAAAACATGACACATAGTCAAGACAAAAGGCAGTCAATGGAAATTGACCCTAAGATGACTCAGATATCGGAACCAGCAGAAAAGGACTTTTTAGCAGCTTTTGTAAATATGTTTAAGGGCTAAACAAAAAATGCTATCATAATTATTGAACAAATGTATAACTTTAGTGGAGAAGTGGAAACTAGAAAAGAGAGCAAAATGAAAATACTATAGTTGACAAGTACAAATTTAAAGTTTTAAAGGATGGCCTTAATAGCAGATAGAAGATGGCAGAAGCAGAGGTTGGTGAAGTTGAAGATAGATTAATAGAAAATATTCAGTCTGAAACAACAGAAACAAAGTCTTGTTGACCTGTGGGACAATATCAAGGGGACAAATAAATATGCAATTAGAGTTTCAGAACAAAAAGAGAGAAAGAATTTGGCTGAAAAATACTTAAAGAAATAATATTCCCCAAATTCCAAAATGTCGGAAAGCATATCAACTTCTGGGCTTAAAAAACTCAGCCAATTCAAGCAGAGTAAGTACAAAGGAAACCATATCTAGGGACATCATGGTAAAATGACTGAAAAGCAAAGGCAAATAAATCTTGAAAGCATGCAGAGAAGTAGATCACTTCTCATCAGAAATTATGTGACCCAGAAGACATTGGAATAATGTATTTAAGACTCTGGAAGGGGAAAAGTTGTCTGCTTTGAATCCTTATAATATAAAATATTCTTCAATAATGAAGGCAAAATAAGGATATTTCTAGCTATATAAAAGTTCAGATAAGTTGTTTTAGGAAGTTCCTTAGACCAAAGGGAAATAATACTAGGTGGAATTTCAGATCTATAGGAAGCAATTGCTGCTGCTGCTGCTGCTGCTAAGTCGCTTCAGTCGTGTCCAACTCTGTTCGACCCTGTAGACTGCAGCCCACCAGGCTCCCCCGTCCCTGGGATTCTCCAGGCAAGAACACTGGAGTGGGTTGCCATTTCCTTCTCCAATGCATGAAAGTGAAAAGTGAAAGTGAAGTTGCTCAGTCGTGTCCGACTCTTAGCAACCCCATGGACTGCAGCCCACCAGGCTCCTCCATAGGTGTACCATAATAAATATAAAAAACACCACCTATTTTCTTTTCATAAATTCTTTAGAGATAAAGATTGTTCAGGACTTCCTTGGCAGTCCAGTAGTTAAGACTCTGTGCTCCCAGTGCCAGAGGGACAGGTTCAATCCCTGGTCAGGGAACTAAGATCCTGCATGCCACACAGTGTGACAAAAAAAAAAAAAAAAGATTTTAAAAAACAAATAATAACTAAATAGACATTTCTCCAAAGAAGACATACAAAGGGCTAACAAACACATGAAAAGATGCTCAACATCACTCATTATCAGAGAAATGAAAATCAAAACCACTATGAGGTACCATTTCACATCAGTCAGAATGGCTGCGATCCAAAAGTCTACAAATAATAAATGCTGGAGAGGTTGTGGAGAAAAGGGAACCCTCTTACACTGTTGGTGGGAATGCAAACTAGTACAGCCACTATGGAGAACAGTGTGGAGATTCCTTAAAAATCTGGAAATAGAACTGCCTTATGATCCAGCAATCCCACTGCTGGGCATACACACTGAGGAAACCAGAAGGGAAAGAGACACGTGTACCCCAATGTTCATCGCAGCACTGTTTATAATAGCCAAGACATGGAAGCAACCTAGATGTCCATCAGCAGATGAATGGATAAGAAAGCTGTGGTATATATACACAATGGAGTATTACTCAGCCATTAAAAAGAAAACATTTGAATCAGTTCTAATGAGGTGGATGAAACTGGAGCCTATTATACAGAGTGAAGTAAGCCAGAAGGAAAAACACCAATACAGTATAATAACGCATATATATGGAATTTAGAAAGATGGTAACAATAACCCGGTGTACGAGACAGCAAAAGAGACACTGATGTATAGAACAGTCTTATGGACTCTATGGGAGAGGGAGAGGGTGGGAAGATTTGGGAGAAGGGCATTGAAACATGTAAAATATCATGTATGAAACGAGATGCCAGTCCAGGTTCGATGCACGATACTGGATGCTTGGGGCTGGTTCACTGGGACAACCCAGAGGGATGGTATGGGGAGGGAGGAGGGAGGAGGGTTCAGGATGGGGAACACATGTATACCTGTGGTGGATTCATTTTGATATTTGGCAAAACTAATACAATTATGTAAAGTTTAAAAATAAAATAAAATTTAAAAAAACAAATAATGTAACATTATTGTGAAATTAACAATATATATAGATATAAAATATATGACAGTAGTACAGAGGCTAGAAAGTGCTAAGTACAATTGTATTGTTCCAAGTTCCTTGTATTTTTCATGAAATAGTATATTAACTCTAAACTCTGATAAGAAATGGTTGAATATTGCAACACTTAATCTAAAAAGAAACAGTGCCCAAATGTGAAAATAAGGAAGACAAAGAATGTTTCAATAGTTCCATTTCTTTCAAAGAAGTTAAATTGATTACTAATAAGTTTTCCTACAAAGAAAATTTTATGTCCAGATAAAACTGGTGAATTCTATCATAAATGCCAATCTTACACAAATTCTCTCAGAAAATTGAGGAGAAATGAACCTTTCCCAACTTGTTTTATGAAGTTAGCTCAAGTCTGGTACCAAAAGCTGGCAAAGATATTACAGAAAAGAAATTTACAAATTAATATTCCCCATTTAAATGTTAATATATTGATGTTAACACATAATGATAAAGTAGGATGCATTGCAGGAAATCAAGGTAGGGTCAACAATCAAAGATCAATCAATATGATTCATCACATGAACAGAATAAAAAACATAAATAATCTAATCATCTCAGTTGGTGTAGAAAAAGCATATGGCAAAATTCAACATCCATTTACAACTAAACTCTCAGTAGACACTTCCTCAATCTGATAAGGGGTATTTCCCTTATCAGACGGTGGCTTAGACGGTGAAGCGTCTGCCTACCATTCGGGAGACCTGGGTTCGATCCCTGGGTCAGGAAGATCCCCTGGAGAAGGAAATAGCAAGCCACTCCAGTACTCTTGCCTGGAAAATCCCATGGATGGAGGAACCTGGTAGGCTATAGTCCATGGGCTTGCAAAGAGTTGGACACGACTGAGCGACTTGATTTCACTTATGGTTAAGAACACACTTGGTGGTGAACTAGTTAACAGTTTTCTCCTAAGATAAGGACAAAGCAGGAATATCTATTTTTCCTACTTTTATTCAACAGTATACTGTAAGTTCTAACCAGTGCATAAGGTAAGAGAAACAAATAAAAATCATTAGTTTGGAAAGAAAGAAAATGAAATTTTCTTTATTTTCAGACATGTTTGTTCACATGGAAAACTATAAAGATATTCCAACACAATTACAGGAACTAATATAGTGATTTCATTAAGGTCAGTTTATAAAAGTCAATCTTATTACTATAGTGTCCAAAAATTGGAAAATAAATTAAAAAAAATAACAGCTCCACTTATGATAGCAATAAAACATAAAATGCTTAGAAATAAAATTAATAAAAGATGTTTAAGGCCTTTCCAAAGGAAATTACAAAATATTCCTGACAGCTATTAAAGGAAATCTAAACAGAGAGCTACATTCATGGATTAGCAAATTGAGTGCTGAAAAGATGAAAGTTTCCCCCAAATTGGTATATATAATTTTAATAAAAATCTCAGCAGGACTTTTAAAAAATTGGGGAGCTTATTCTAAAATTTATGCGGAAACACAAAGAACTCAGAATAGCCAAACAACACTGAAAAAAAGCAGAACAAAGATGAAGGACTCGGAGACTTGATTTCGAACTTACTATAAGGTTATGACCATCAAGACAGCTTGGCACTGTCACAAGGATAGAAATATCGACCAATGGAAAATATAATGTTCTGAAATAGACTCATACATATAAGGTTAATTGATTTTAAATACATGCAACCAATGAATTCAGTGGAAACAAATCTCTTCAGCAAATAGTCCTGGAACAATTGAGCAAATATGTGGAAAATTTGAACCTCAATTTCACAAAAATTAATTGGGTATGGAGTATAGTTCTAAATATAAATACTAAAATTATGAACTGTTTAGAATAAAACATGAGAAAATATCTTCCTAACTTTGAGGGTAGACATAAATATAGTCATAACACAAAAACATTAAATATAAAAAAGAAAAATAAAATAAATTGGGCTGCATCAAATGAAAACCTTTTGCTTATTAAAATATGCCATTAATAAAATAAAATGGGAATAGCAGATTCATTGATAACAATTCATTAATAAAATGAAATAGCAGAAAATAGTTGTAGTACATATATCTAACATCATAATTGTATGTAGAGCATATGAAGAATTCACACCCAAGGGACAAATAATTCAATGAAAAAAGACAAAAGTCTAGCAGATATTTGCCAAGAGAATATATATAAATGGCCAACAGTATATGAAAAAGTGGTCAATGTTATTTGTCATTTGCAAAATGTAATAAAATCATGAGATACTATTTCAAAGTCAAATATTGGGAATGATGTGCAGTTCTCATACATTGAGAGAAGGAGAGTAGAATGATATAACTGCTTTGGAAAACTTGTTGGGCAGTTTCTTATAAAGGTAAATACACACCCCCCCAGTGATACAGTAATTCCACTCCGAGGTTTTTACTTCAAAGAAGTGAAAATTTATATTAAACTGATTTATGAAAGAATGTTAATGATAACTTAAAAAAGAATAATCTCAAACTTGAGAAAACTCAAATGTCCATCAAAAAACAAAGCATTAAAAATTTCACGCCAGTAAGAATGGCTGTGATCCAAGTCTACAAGCAATAAATGCTGGAGAGGGTGTGGAGAAAAGGGAACCCTCTTACACCGTTCATGGGAATGCAAACTAGTACAGCCACTATGGAGAACAGTGTGGAGATTCCTTAAAAAACTGGAAATAGAACTGCCATATGATCCAGCAATCCAACTGCTGGGCATACACACCGAGGAAACCAGAATTGAAAGAGACACATGTACCCCAATGTTCATCGCAGCACTGTTTATAATAGCCAGGACATGGAAGCAACCTGTATGTCCATCAGCAGATGAATGGATAAGAAAGCTGTGGTACATATACACAATGGAGTATTACTCAGCCATTAAAAAGAATGAATTTGAATCAGTTCTAATGAGGTGGATGAAACTGGAGCCTATTATACAGAGTGAAGTAAGCCAGAAAGAAAACACCAATACAGTATACTAACACATATATATGGAATTTAGAAAGATGGTAACGACAACCCTGTATGCGAGACAGCAAAAGAGACATAGATGTATAGAACAGTCTTTTGACTCTGTGGGAGAGGGAGGTGGGGGATGATTTGGGAGAATGGCTTTGAAACATGTATAATATCATATAAGAAATGAATCACCAGTCCAGGTTCGATGCAGGGAAGCTTGGGGCTGGTGCACTGGGATGACCCAGAGGGATGGTATGGGGAGGGAGGTGGGAGGGGGGTTCAGGATGGGGAACACGTGTACACCTGTGGCGGATGCATGTTGATGTATGGCAAAACCAATACAATATTGTAAAGTAAAAAAAAAAATTGTGATGAATTTGCTGGAGTATAGCTGATTAACGATGTTGTGTTGGTTTCAGGTGTACAACGAAGTGATTTGGTTATACATACACATGTATCTAGGGCTTTCCAGTGGCTCAGCAGTAAAGAATCTGCCTGTCAGTGTAAGAGACACGGGTTTGATCCCTGGGTCAGGATGATCCTCTGGAGGAAGTCATTGCAACCTACTCTGGTATTCTTGCCTGGGTAATCCCGTGGACAGAGGAGTTTGGGAGTCAGACAAGACTTAGCAGCTAAACAACAACAACAAAAACTACAAAAACGTACATGTATCTATTCTTTTTCAAATTCTTTCCCACTTAGATTGTTACATAATATTGAACAGAGTTCCCTGCGCTATACAGTAGGTCTTTGTTGGTTATCCATTTAAAAAAAGCAGTGTGTACCTCTCAATCCCAGACTTCCTAACTATCCCTCTCCTCAACCCTTCCTCCCTGCTAACTATTACAGAGAGATATTTACTTAACTTATATATTTAGGTAAAGAAATAAAACCTCACAATCTAACTTTGATCAATAATTTGTAAAGATGGATGAGGACAATAGTAAAAGTTCAAAAAAAAATCTATGGTATATTTGAACAGTGGAATTAATACTCAGCAATTGGGAAGATGAGCTATGAGATAAGCAAACCATGGATAAATCTCAAAAACATTTTGTTGTGTGAAAAAAGTCAGACAGAAAAGAGGGAGCAGTATATTATTTCATTTATAAGAACTATCAGAAATCAGCAAAACCAAAGGGCGATAGAATTCAAAACTGTGATTTCTCACAGGAGATGAGAGATTGAAAGGGGACATGATGAGTCCTTCTAGGGGGAAAGGAATTTTCTGCATCTCAACTGAGGTGATGGCAACATGTCATATATGTTTCTCAAAACTCATTTAGTATTTGTACATTTTACCGTAGGTAAACTTTATCCCCCAAGTGAACTGTAATCAAAAAAGAAAGTAAAATGAAATTAACAAATGACATAAACATTAAATTAAAGCAGAGTGTCTATTCTCACTGTAAAAATAAACAATGCAGAGTAAAAGGAAAATTACTCATTTCTCTTCTTTCCTTCAATCCCCAGCTTGATTTACATCTCTTGTGATAACCATGGTTACCAGTTTGTTTTCCCAACATGCCCTTTAAATCCAGCCACAGAGTCCTAAAAAGAAGTTAACTGGGTCAAATTGGAAGTGAGGATGGTGGAAGAAAATGGTTGGCTTCTGTGAAGAGAATTCTTTTCATTAATCAGATTTTTTTTAGAAAAGAAAAAATATGGAGAGTATATTCTCCAAAGGTCCTTTGCTACCCACAATTTAGAATGTGTGTTGGTTTTCTGTGGTCAAACTGGATGTGTGTACACTTTTCTCTGCATATGCATATATAAGCCCTTTCCAGGATCATTCCTGAGCTCTCTAGCAGATGTGTGTGGAATGTTCAATTGCAGATCTGTGGCATGTAGGAATGTTCCAGTACTGTTGGACATTTGAGAAGAATCTAAAATGATATTCTCAATTCATTCTTGCTTTTCAAGAAATGTGAGTAATGAGCAACAACAATAAAGCATCACCACATGGCTGTCTTACAAGGCTGCTGCTGCTGCTGCTGCTAAGTTGCTTCAGTCGTGTCCGACTCTGTGCGACCCCATAGATGGCAGCCCACCAGTCTCCACCGCCCCTGGGATTCTCCAGGCAAGAACACTGGAGTGGGTTGCCATTTCCTTCTCCAATGCAGGAAAGTGAAGAGTGAAAGTGAAGTCTCTCCGTCGTGTCGGACTCTTAGCGACCCCTCAAGGCTGGGCACCCTTTAAGGGCCCTGAGCGCTAGGGCCTGCTCTTTGTGGAGAAGCCATGACAGGGGACTAAGAGACAACTGTGGTCTAGAACAGACAGCCTCGTTTCGTGCCACTGACCCTGGCTTCAGGTGACCAGAGGAAATTCAGTGTCTCCTGTGAGTGGCTCAACTCGAGTCAGTCCAATTCATTTCCATTCACTCAATTAAATTAAAACAACTTACTTGGTGCTAAGTGTCTATTGCTAGGATTAGGAATGTTCTAGGACTACACTCCTCAACACAATGGCCACAGCCCCTCATATAGATATTGAATCTTTGAAATATGGCTTGTCTAAATTGAGATGTGCTCCAAATAGGAAATATCAGATTTTGAAGATGTAGATATTCAAAATACCTCATGAATATTTATGTTCATACTGTTCATATTTTTTGTTCATGTAGGTTGAAATGATAATATTTTGGCAATATTACATTAAATAAGACATTATCAAAATTAATTTTCACTTATTTTTTTTTAAACGTGGCTACTAGACAATTTAAATTACATTTTGAACTGTGGTGTTGGAGAAGACTCTTGAGAGTCCCTTGGACTGCAAGGAGATCCAACCAGTCCATTCTGAAGGAGATCAGCCCTGGGATTTCTTTGGAAGGAATGATGCTAAAGCTGAAACTCCAGTACTTTGGCCACCTCATGTGAAGAGTTGACTCATTGGAAAAGACTCTGATGCTGGGAAGGATTGGGGGCAGGAGGAGATGGGGACGACAGAGGATGAGATGGCTGGATGGCATCAGTGACTCGATGGACGTGAGTCTCAGTGAACTCTGGGAGTTGGTGTTGGACAGGGAGGCCTGGTGTGCTGCGATTCATGGGGTCACAGAGTCGGACATGACTGAGCGACTGATCTGATCTGATATCACTCCCACATTTGTGGGTCATATTATATTTCTGTTGAATAGAGCTGTTTAGGGTATTTTAGTGGGGAGGAAAGATCACTACAGGTTACCCAAGTAGACTCAGAGGCTAGCAAGATTGGCCCCATGGAGGACATCAACCCTAAGCTACTTACGCAAATTCCTTTTTTCTGAAAATAGAGACTTCGGGGGACCACAGGATTCTTCACCTCAATGCCACTTTCCTCAATCTCCTACAAACTTGTGTAGTTTAGTGTGATAAACACATTTCTCTTGTTGGTGCAAACAGGTATTTACATGGAAATACTAAAAACAAACCACAGAGGTTATTCCTCATTTGGTCCTAAAAGACAGAATCTTCTCAAAAGTTAGTATGGTTTAGAAAGGACTAGATTAACAACACTTGACAGATATTGCCAGTTAAGTCAGGAATATGAGGTAGCCTGGGTTGGATGTAGCCTGTGATGTTGGTGGTAATTGATGAAAAAAAAAAATGACATATTTGAAGTGGTATCTGTAGGTGGCACATGGGAGTGACTGTGGTGCCTTCACGAATGTGGAAATAAAGGAAATACAACTACCTTCTGAGAGCTGCCTGTGAAAATTATGCAAACAGCTAAAAAGCAGGGGCCCAAATTTACATGCCTATGGTGTCCACGTGGGTAATAAAAATGAGAAGAGTGGGCTAACTTCAGGGCTGAGATTTAATTCCCCATCTATAGAAGCCATCAGAATTCTGTTCAGTTGATTTTTGCTGTCTGGGACCAGTATTACCAAGTCTGAATTTCAAAGAGATACCTAGATTTTTAAAGGCTAGCAACTAAATTAAAAAAGAAAATTAACCACTTTGAGATCTGAATCAAATAACTCTGGTTTTATCAATAAAATCAACCAACAGATTTCCTTTGTTTTGCTTCTATATTTACTGAACCTTTGGATCACATGTTTAAATGAAAATCCCATGACACAAAATTAAATATCATTTACAGGCACCAACCACAAGCCAAACACTAATCCTCCTACCCCAGTGTGAACGGTTGTTGTGATCAGACTTTAAATGTGATTCTTGAGTCACAGAGCTAGTTATTGGTTGTATTGATTATTAGGATGACAACTTCCCTGCCTGTTTCTGGAGCTTCAGCTTTGTCACTGCCAGTACCTGGGAGCCGGTTAGGGTGCTGGTGAACAAAAGTTTCTAGGTCCCCCAGTGAGAATGGATTTATACTGATGTATGATCTACTGCCCTTTCTGTCACCTCCCCTCAAAGACTTGAGCGTGGGATGAATATTTAGGTCACTACAAGAGTTGCATTTATCCATGTCAAGTTGTCACTTGGCATGCTGGTCATTTGCCTCTGTGATTTTGGCTAGTCTATCTCCAAGAGATGGATCCACATGTTGAACATGAAATTATTGGTTTCTAAGTCTGGGAGTCTGGTGGCCAGATCAGGCAGGTGGTAAGTGCTTGTTGGAAAATGACCCTGGTGAGTCCTCTGGGAAACATCTGGTTTCCATCAAAAATCCCACCTGTGTAAAGACTTCAGCAGAACTCAGTTTTCAGTGATTTCCAATTTCTTTCTTTATAAATTTATATTCACAGAAAAAAAGGAAAAGCTTGCATAAAGCAATTTTGGGGGAAAGAAGTCCAAATTTAGCAGCAAATTCAACACTATTTAAGGGGGCTTTAACTTGAGCTACAGCCCCAGGTGGCCCTAAGTGGTAAAAAAAACAAAACAAAACAAAACAAAACACAAAATCCTGCCAATGCAGAAGACATAAGAGATGCAGGTTCGATCCCTGGGCCGAGAAGATCCCCTGGAGGAGGGCACGGCAACCCATTCCAGTATTCTTGTCTGGAGAATCCCAGGAGGAGCCTGGTGGGCTATAGTCCATAGAATCACAAAGAGTCAGGTATGACTGAAATGACTTAACACACACTTAACTTGAGCTACACGGCTGCTCAGAATCCAGGAGTTGCACGAATCTTCCCCTCAAGTTGTGGCTAACTGCGAAAATGACTGCCCTCCAGAAGCATCTCAGCCTACTAAGGGCTTCATGCTTACTTTTTAACGTGGAAAACATGTCTTAAAACAATCCCTTTCCAATGGGAATATCTGAATCCAAGCTAGCAACCCAAACAGAGGCTACGGACAGGTTAAAATATGACAGGAGAAATCAAGAGACTTGTGAAAGGAAGTGGGGAAGTTTGTTCAAGTGGCCAAGGAAGTGGTCAGACACTGTTATGAGTGAAAGTGGACAGAAGGTCAACCTCCGCCTCTCCAAATAAAACCACTGCTGTTTACCACCCAGCTGGCTGGAGAGGCAGAGCAGACCTCTGTGTCAGAGGGGGTTTTGCCCACAAAAATGATGTGCATCTTTTGAATGAGTTGTTCAGCAGCTTTAGTGGAGTGTACTTGTTGCAAAGACTTTGGACATTGTAGGTTCCTCTTCTCTAGATGTATGTTATTCCTGGAAAGCATGTGATAGAAGTGAACTGACAGAGGCAGAATGAGAACACACTATGGCACTCAAGTTCAAGGTCATATTTATCCAAAGATCTTAGCAGGAGACATTGCATGCCCAGAGGCAGGGAATTAACATAAGACATGGGATCCAGGGCTTGTCAAGACCATGTATTGTGGGAGATTGGCTGTCTATGGAATATAAGAAGCCCTCTTTTACTACTGGTAGATTTTGACTCATTTTCCTTACTACACAACTAACTAAAATTAGGTCATCTGATATGAATTTGGAAATAGCCACAAGTCAGAATTTCATGACAGAGTATTTTTTTTAAGTGATCAGAGATAGTAACTATTGGCAACAAGAGATGTTTTGTGGAAGAGGGAGAAGATAAGTTCTCTGAGCTCTTTACTAAACTTTCAAATCCGCTAAGAGACTTTCTCTTTCTTTTTACCTTTCTTAGTGGCTCCGTGAAACCCAGAGTCAATTTCTTCCTGTGGATTTTTAGAAAACTGGTATCGGCAACTGGCTGGGTGGCCGTTGGGTCTAGATTCACAGAGTTTTGACTTAGTGCCTCTTTTTCATTACTTATTACATACTGGATGTATCATCTAATTAAATAATTGAAGTATTAAATTATTTAACCATCACATCTCCCTATGAGGTGGTATTTAACAGGTGAAGAAACAAAGGAATAGATAAGCTACACAACTTACTGTAGGTTAAAAAGCTAGTTAAGTGCTCGTGTTAGGATCAGAAACCAGGCACCCGCCCAGGAATATGGCTTGAAGACACTAGATTGTTCCATGTTGGGCAAAGAGCCATTAGGGGAGGAGTGAACCAGGACAATCAGAATTTAAATTCTGCCATGAAGTCAGGAGGGATGTGGGACCTCCCACATCCACACCATCATTTGGCTGTAGCAGCGAGGACCTGAAAGATGAGCTCCTGAGTGTTTCTTTGCTTGAGTCTCTTGGTGAAAGACAAGGAGTTTGAGGAAGTTTTTGGAATTTACTTGATTTTAATATTTGATAATTAGCCCCCACACTCTCCTTCGCAGCTGTTGCTGTGCAGTATATGAAAGAGAGATCAAGGATTTCTAAGCACCCATTGAAGGCACCATTCCTCACCATATTTCAAATTCCAGATTGGTGCTGTTGATGTCCGAGTCATCAAACATGCAGGTCAGCAAGTGCTGGAGTCCATCCACTTCCAGCTGACTGTAGCATGAGAATGAGTAGTCATCCAGTTCTGCATCGTCAAAATCTCCTGGCAAGGAACAAACCTACAGATGTTAATGAAGCCAAGAAGTGCCCTCTTGTGCAATCTGAACTGATGTTGCTGAAATGGTAGCCTTTCACGGCAGACATGAAGGAGTGGTGATTGTTTGTCTAAAGAAGGAAAGCCCAAGGGCAGAGGCAAGGAATAGGACTTCAAAAAATAAATAAATAAATAAATAAATAAATAAATAAAATAAAAGCAAACAAAATGACAAAACTCAAACAAAGCTTAATGAGCACAGATTTTTTCCTAACAGAAAAAAGTCATCACAATTGTCTCCAAAGATTTATAAATATCTTGCTATTGGGCAAGTGCATTGGAAATCTAGAATGAGACACTAAACACATCCTTTCTTTTATATAATGAGTATTTCTTTTGTTAGTCTATACATTTAAATGAGATACTCTATTATTTATGTGCCACCTAATCTAACCTTGTACTTTATTACTAATCTTCCTTTATTGCCTCCCAAGAATTGTTTTTGAATGAATGAAAGATGATAGCTATCTTGCAGTGAGAAGTTCACGTCTTAAAATGGTAGCTTCCCCTTACCTAAACAGATATCCCACTTAAAAGTCCTATTGATTTTTCCCATTGTGTGAATATTTATTTAAAGCCACTTGTCTTAAGCTACTAACTGAGGCAAACAGGATCAGAAAAAATTACATCACAGGACTCAGACCTGGTGGAGCTTCCCATGAATCTTAAAGATACTACTTCTGTGCTAATATATCCTCATTTTAGAGATATTGTGTTTTATGAATATGAGCAAAATTTTAGAAGCATGCGGGAAACCAGAATTTTTATGCCATTGCTTTTGGAAAGTACTGTCTTTCAGAAATAGTATTTGATTTCTTAAGATGGATTGAGGCCCCTAAGATTAAATATATATATTTGTGTGTATATTTAATAGTATTTAATAAAGAAAAATATGTCATCAAAGATACTCCATCTGGGATCTGAGAAAATCCAGAGTAACCAAAGCCATTCTTGGAGAGATTGAGTGTGAGCTATGACTGCTTCAAGGTCCATTGATACTGAAATTACTTTGGCCACTGATACTAGAAAATTGAAGCTCCAGGGGTTGGGGAGATCCCTTGGAGAAGGGCATGGCAACCCACTCCAGTATTCTTGCCTGGAGAATCCCCATGGACAGAGGAGCCTGGTGGGGTCGCAAAAAGTCAGACATGACTGAGCTACTAAGCACAATACAACACAGCACTGGCTTTAAATAGGATAGAGAATATACTGAAAATTAAACCCCAACTGAGTATCCTGAAGGCCATGGGATTACAGACAGAACCCTCTTTACTTCAACAACCCAGTAGTTCTTTGGGAAAATTAGTAAAGCTGGTTGTGAGTGAACCAACCAGTTGAGAGAAAGGTCAGTTCAGTCAAAGCAACAAATCTTGAAGAGCCGCACCTAGGTAAGAGCTGCAGGCGCTGCTCTTTCTGACTATACCTAGAGTCTATCGAGCTCACAATTCTGCCACCAGCAGACTCCTGATGCTGGGAAAGATCTAAGGCAGGAGGAGAAGGGGACGACAGAGGATGAGATGGTTAGATGGTATCACCCACTTAAAGGACATGAGTTTGAGCAAACTCCAGGAGTTGGTGATGGACAGGGGAGTCTGGCGTGCTGCAGACCATGGGGTTGCAAAGAGTTGGACATGACTAAGTGACTGAACTGAACTGTATTTCAGCTGGACATGGCCCTCTTTTTAATGGCAGTTTTAAATAATGAGGGGCAGTCCACTATTCGGGGCTTCCATGTCAAAATATATTTGCTCCTAATATTACAGAGTGAGGTCCAGTCCCCTAATTGCTGGCACCTTTCTTGATGGAATGATTCTGGGTGGCTTTAGCCTGCCCTTATCTGGCAGTACTCATGCACTCTAAATATTTTCTCTTCCTTAGAACGTCTACCAATCTGGTACAATAGAACCTACATTACTCTTTGGATTCAGACATTTGTGGGTCAACTTTGTCTCCAAAACTCTTTAACTCTTAAGCCAGAGAGAGCAGACTTTAGTAGATTCTGAGTATCAACAGAACAAAGCACTCCTGCTACCCTTAGCTATCCAATCTGGCAAAGCAAATTTGCTGTATATTCTTATGCATTCTGTAAAGCAGTGACCACTTACAATAGCCAAGACATGGAAGCAACCTAAAGGTCCATTGACAGTTGAATTGATAAAAAAAACATGTAGTATGTATATATATATATATATATATGTGTGTGTGTGTGTGTGTGTGTGTATGTATGTGTGTGTGTGTGTGTGTGTATATATATATATATATATATATATATATATATATTGGAATATTACTCAGCCATGAAAAAGAATGAAATAATTGCTATTATTTGCTGCAACATGGATGGATGCAGAGACTATCATACTAAGATAAGTAAGTCAGACAGAGAAAAATAAATATCATATGATATTGCTTATATGTAGAATCTAAAAAAAATGATACAAATGAAATTATTTACAAAATAAAAATAGATTCACAGACATAGAAAACAAACTTACCTAATTTACCAAAGGGTGAAAGGTGGGGTGGGAGGCAGATAAATTAGGAATTTGGGATTAACATATACATACTACTATATATAACATAGGTAAATAATAAAACACTACTGCAAAGCACGGGGAACTATACTCAATATCTTGTAATAATCTATAATGGAAAAGAGTCTGAAAAAGACATATACATATGTGTGTGTGTGTCTCTCTATATACGTATAACTGAATCACTTTGCTCTATACTTGAAACTAACACAACATTGTAAATTAATGATACTTCCATGAAAGAGAAAAAAGTAGTGGTCATATAGTTAAAATGGCTGTGTTTTGAGAAATAGCTCATTGGTTGTTTAGCAGGTTCTGAGCTCACTGATTCTGAGCCAAAGTTGCTTTGTAAACAAGAAAAGTCCCCTCAATAACCTGCAAAATTGCATGGCATTTTACAGAGAGAATGTCATATCTGCTCTCAGCTTAATTAAGAGTCATATACACAGTGGTTAAGACCTTCAGCACCAGAGCTGGACAGATGTGGATTTAAATCCTGGCTGTTCCACTGTGTAGCTGTGATCCTTCATCAGATCCTCTCTAAGCTTCAGGGTTCTGATATTTAAATTCATGTTATTATGAGGAATCACTGAGTACAAAGATCTTGCTTAGAACACAGAAAACACTCAATAAGGGCTAGCTAAGACTATTATCACATTCTTTGAGAAATAAAGAAAAGGTGAAAAAAAAAAGAATTCTAATTCAAAGGATATACATGAAATCTTTGGGGGTTCCTTTGAAAAAGAGTGTTTTGTCAAAGGTATTATTATGACTACAGCTTTGAAATTACATAGAGCTTATGAATAGTGAGTTTTTTAAAATGCTCACTATAAAAATTAGAATTTTTGAAATATGTGTTACAGACAAGAATGTGGTTCTTGTGGTTTAGAAGTTTTCCTACTGGAAGGGCTTAGTTGATTAAAAGTATAAATGATTTGGATTTTTAAAAAAGTATCTTCTTTTGATAACTCTTATGCTTATCAGAGAACTAACTTATCTTTAACAAAGAGCAGTTGATTATTTTGAATTCCTGACACCTCAAACCGAGAAGTATTTTGATGTAATCATGTGGATGGGTGGTTACAGATCTCTTAAAAAATACCCTGAAGTTTAAAAAGTTGAAGTGAAAACTCAGCTTTCAATTAGAATCCTTAATTTGTTTTTAAAATAAAATGACCTCTGTGTTGGGTAGGGAAGCAGAAGGGATATATTATATTCCAAAGGGTAAGATTTATGTGTTACCTGCCAAGCATCTGTTTGTACAGACACAAGACAACATTTACCATGAAATAATTATCATCCCCCACAAAGTGATTCATTCACAGTCACACTATAAAAATGTCAACCCTCTGAAAATTCCATTAACTAAAATATGCTAGGGATTTCCTTCCTTAGTGATTACATGACTTAAGCTATCTAAGCTGAGTCATTAGGCTGACGTGCTTGATATCTTCACTAGGCAAATACTTTTTAAATCTTAAAGTGAAAGCAGTTAATTTTCAGGAACAATTTGGTGGTCCAAGTTTCCAGGTGGCTCCTCTGGGCCACTTCACCCTTGAGTAATTTCAGTTGTAATTACAATAGATTTACAAATTAGACAGCATCTGCCTCTAGGTACTAAGTATTTAAGGATTTTAAAGATAATTATTATATGATGATAAATTCATTGGCTGGATACAGTTAAACATATTTCAAAGAGAACTCATTCAGATCTTACCCCATTCAGTTATTCACTAAGAATACCACATGATCACACCAAAACTAAAGTATTTTGAAGAAATTTTCAAATATTTGTTAAATGTCTACTATGTTCTAGATACTGGAGTAGGTGCTGAGAAAACAGCAAAGGTAAGTGCAGACAAAGTGGTTGTTTCTAGATATTATTTTATCTTGAAAGTGGTGTTTTCGGAGCCTCCTAAAAAGCTAAAGCAAAACAAAATGAGCTTCTTTTCTTGGCAAGGTAAAGTTACCTTGAAGGTTCTCTAACAAGCATAACCATTGTGTCTCTATGGGTGTTCTTTTTGTAAGATCAGAGGCATCAACAAATATTTAAGATTCATATTGGGAGAGTCAAGTGCATCCCTTAACAATTCTAAGCCTTTATAGACCACTTGCAGTTTTGGCCCCAGGCCCCCTGTCCTGGTGGTTAGAACAGGCAAAATGGTGGTAAGCCCTCAAACTCCCTTAAATTTAACCCAGTGCCCCATTCCAGTCTATTAGGGATCTGAGCAACCGAAATAGATGCTAGGAATCATCTGAAATCCTGAAGAAAAATCAGAAATGACTCACCATTCTCTGCATAGCCGCTTTCTCCAGAAACGGCTTGAAGTAAATAGAAAAGCGTACCCAAAGCAATACTTAGAAGTGTCATTCTGAGAGAAACAGAGGAGACAGCAAGCGCGTGAGCCTATGCGTAGGAATGAATGAGAGAGAGAGAGAGAGAGAGCAACTTAAATCTATAGCTTTAGGACTTTATACTTGTTTAACCACAGGGGGGAAGTAGGGGGGAAGTCTAAACAGAAGAAAAGAAGGCAAGTGCCAGAAACAGGAAGTGTGAGTAAAAGTATTGCTGTTGTAAGCAGAAGCAGAGGAAAGGAAGGGATGGAGCCTTTCAGAGGCTGGTACCTCTTTGGCATCCCTGGCTGCCCCCAAATGTACTGGCCTTATTTCAGATGGAGGTGGTGGATTCAAATCTAGGCTTGAACTATCTTAGATCCACTTTAAAAGAATCATGAGACAAAAATCTAAACAGACAAAGTTTATCAATTGCTTGTCTGACTGAGTGTTGCTGTAAAGGAAGACTGTGCACTTAATGAAGTCATTTATTGAGGGTATATTTTAAATTGTCTACCTCCCATCTCTGAACATACATGATAGAGTTCCACAAATACAGTCACTTTTCTGTTGTGTTTTTTGTGTATTTCTGGTGGTTACTTATGCCTCATCCATCGTAGCAGGCACTTGAGAATTACTTGTTTAATGTAGAAGTTGCCAAGCTATGGCCCAGGAGCCAAATTTGGCCCACTACTTGTTCTTGTGGTGGGCTGCCCTGGTGGCTCAGACCGTAAAGAATCAGCCTGCTATGCAGGAGACCTGGGTCCGATCCCTGAGTTGGAAAGATCCCCTGGAGAAGGGAATGGCAAGCCACTCCAGTATTTTTGCCTGGAGAATTCCATGTACAGAGGAGCTTGGTGGGCTACAGTCCATGGGGTCACAAAGAGTTGGATACGACTGAGCGACTAACACATACACTTGGTCTTATAAGTAAAGTTGTGTTGAGACATGGTTGCTTTGTTATTGTATCGTCACAGTAAAGTCACTGAGACAGAAACTGTACATTACACAAAGTGTAAAATCTTCACTGTCTGGCTCTTTACAGAAAAAATCTGCCGACCCTTTGTTTAATGGATTAAACAATTTTCTCTGTGTATTTAAAATAGGATTCTATTTGTGAAAATCTGATAGCCACACAGCTTTTCAAGAATATAAGGTACATGCATGCCACACTGGTACCAACGTATACAGGACAAAATTCTGAGACAATGATAGAGGTCTTTCAGACTCTCCTTAAACTAGTTTGTCCATAAAAACTGTCCTCAACACAGCCTCATGGTTAAAACAGTGATATTTGTCAAGCCTGGCTGTGTGCATGCTAAGTCGCTTCAGCATCCAACTCTTTGCTATGGACTGTAGCCTGCCAGGCTCCTCTGTCCATGGACTTCTCTAGGCAAGAATACTAGAGAGGGTTACCATGCCCTGCTCCAGGGGACCTTCCTGACCCAGGGATGGAACCCACAGCTCCTATGTTGCGGGAAGATTCTTTACCGCTGAGTCACCAGGGAAGCCTAAGCCTGGATGACTTCTTAGTAATTGTTGGATGCTCTTCCACATCATTGGTGTTCAGAGTCATAGGTAGATAGCAGTTCTGCCATCAACACACTTTTGCTTACGTCTGTGGATAATCTAACCTGGATTCTGGCCCTGAAATACCACTGTCTTGATTCACCTTTTTTTTTTTTTAGAAAAATCCACAAGACTGTGAATATAGGATGACAATTACAGAGATGCTGAATGGACAGTGACATAAACTTCTGTTCAATTCACTGTTACTGAGTAACATCGGTCCTATGAACCTGTAAGAATGCTATGGGAAAGTGGGAAAGTGTTAGTCACTCAGTCGTATGGGACTCTTTGAGACACCATGGACTGTAACCCTCCAGGCTCCTCTGTCAATGGGACTTTCTAGGCAAGAATACTGGAGTGGCCATTTCTTCCTCCAGGGACTCTTCTCAACCCAGAAATTGAACCCAGGCCTCCTGCATTGCAGGCAGATTCTTTACTTTCTGAGCCACCAGGGAAGCCCCAAGAATGGCTATAGTAACCAAGATGAATAACATCCCTTGCCCCAGTGTAAAACAGTCTTAGAAAGCCACATGAGTTAGCTTGTCTTATTGTTACAGGTGGGCTTCCTTGGTGGTTCAGTTAGTAAAGAATCTGCCTGCAATGCAGGAGGCCTGGGTTTGATCCCTGGGTTGGGAAGATCCCCCGGAGAAGGGCATGGCAACCCACTCCAGTATTCTTGCCTGGAGAATCCCCATGGACAGAGGAGCCTGGCAGGCTACAGTCCATGGGGTTGGAAAGAGTCGGACAAGACTGAGCGACTAAGCACATTGTTGCAGGTACTGTGACAAACTTGTAAGAGGTGAAAAGAAGAGGTGGGGCATTTGTGCTAGTCCCTGGAAGCTCCTCTTCAGAGTTGAGGCAGACCCAGTGCCAGACATGGGGTGCCTAGTTCATAACGTCATACAATGGATTACAAATTCAAAGAACATTTTAAAGCAAGAAGCCAACTGAATGGGACACAGTCTACCTCCTCCATCTGCTGAGGCCTTCTTTTGACATTTTCCACACATCTTCCATGAAGAGTGACATAAATAAACGGTGACAATTTTGTGCATCAAATGATAATTTGTGTTCTCACTTCTGATTTTTCTTTGAATGCTCAGTTAGACAATTATAAGCCTGATTGCGTGTTGGGCTGAATATCCTTTCAAGAAAGCTGCAATTATAAATTTCCATGAACTAAGTGTTCAAAGAAAAATCACAAATTATAGCCATCCAGCAACACAGACCTCATGAACTGCTCACAGGCTGTCACTCCATGGGTGAGTAATTGGGTCATGTCTCTTTAAATTCTCTTGTTTATCATTCAAGTGGACTATCATTTTGATTGTATCTCTTTCCTTTAGTTGTGAAGATGTAAAAGAACAAAGTCAAGACACAATATTTTGGTACAGCATGTGCTAGTTGGCTCAGGGGATTTCCACGGGTATACTTACTCTCTTCGGGTGGGGCAGGAGATGCTGAAGGACCTCAGAGAGAAACCTTTATTAAATGTGGGGAACTCAAAGATGAGAAGCTTCACTTGTCCCTCTAGAGATTCTGGGGGAGCAGTGGTGCCTTCCTTACTTTCTTTACCCAGATCTCGCTGCTCCTTTGGAAACTTAAGAAAACTAAGTTTCTAAGAAACTTAGAAAACCCCTTGCTCCACCTACCACCTAAACAGAGACATTTATTCTATTTCTTGTCATTATTGGCTATGGGAGAAGTGAAGAGATGAGAACCGCAAAAATGGAAAGATGCTCAGGGCACTGGAGCCTCTGACCATGGAATCAGGATCTGAGCAAGCAGTCCTTTGATGGGGCAGCTTGATTGGAGCTGACATTTTCTCCTTCTCGTCTCTCATCATTTCTTCTCGTCGCGTCCTTTCTCTTCCTTCTTATGTTGTCTTCCTCTAGCTTCTTGAGTTCCTTATGATGTGGTCAATCATAGCAAAGGTGTTTTATTTTTTTCTCAAATACAAGCAGAATAGAGTGACTTTGTAAGACTCCCAGGATCAGTTGATCCTGTCTCTCCTTTCTTTCTTTTTTTTGTGATCGTTCAGACCATTTGTGAAACTGACAAAGCACACGGATAAGATTTTCTTATATTTTCACACTGTAGTAAGGTACATGCCCTTTGTGTATAACTGGTTAGAGTCCTAAAGAGCTCAGAGAACTGGCCTTCTAGCAAGATTTGAAATTTGTATTCCAGTTGGAGGGGTGTGCACTCTTGGATTGTTTGTTGTTTTTCACTTGGTACAAGTTCCTTTAGGAAACCCCATGTTTTCTCTTTTTCCCTGATTAAAAAGGATAAAGATGCTCCTGGGAAAATTCAGGCTGAGATCTTAACTTCTTGTTAATCTTCGCTATCTCAACTCTTCTTTTATGAACAGAAATTTTATTTCTATCCTTGACAGAAGTTATAGAGTTAGTGGACAGACATCAATGTATTGCCTCTTTCAATACCCTTGGGAAACAACTGTTTCAAGAACAAAAGTATTTCTTTGAGTCATTTTTTAAATGAAGCCTATAAAATAGCCCCTTAAACACTTAGTAATTTGTCCCAAATGAGAAAAATGTAAAATTCATTCATCTTGAGATTGAATATTAAAGGACAATAAAGTGAAATAACAGCAACAATAGTAATAATAGATAGTACATTGCTATAGAGATATACTGGCTAAAATCTGTTGTTGAAAAAATACTCAAAAAGTCCCAAAAGACATTCTCTGAGATCTGTATTAACCTCCCCCTCTCACTGTCACTTACCTTCTTTGATTAATGATTAGATTTTATCCATAAGGTGGAAAGCAACCATGGGGCCTGCCTTCTGCCAGAAAAGGGACATCCAGACCAGCTCAGTGGGGTGACTGGGGAGCCCCAAGCACTATGGGAAAAGAGAAAGGAGACACCCAAGTGTGTCAAGTGGGCGAAGATGGCTGTGGGGAAGTCTCACTTTGCTCTCCTCCTGAGCAAATCCTCTTTAGCATTTATCAGTGTGTGCTGAGTCAGGCCCCAGGCTTCTAAGGGGGAGTCCCAGCACCGTGAAGTTTCATTTCCAGGAGCACAATATTTTCCTTGTTGTGGCTCTTCTTTCATTTCCCTTTCCTCCTTACCCCATGTCTTCAGCCTCATGCCTTGCTGTCGCTTGTGTTCTTTCTGGTCAGAGATGACATGCCAGAGCTATTGTATCTTTACAAGATCTTAGTCTTTGTCTTTGGAAGCAACAAAAAGGAAATATTGGAGTGCCAGTTGGTCACCCTTTGTTAAAGATGTTTCTGTCAGAAATAGTGTCTGATAGCAGGAGGTGCCCAAATTTCAATAAAAGTGTGAACAAGAGTGTTGAGCCTTCGGGAAAGTGGGACGCTGTCTGGCTATGGCTATAGGCTCCAGAGCTTCCATGGGCAGCTGCCAAGTTGTAGATCTACCTACAGCCTCTGGTCTTTCCTAGGCCCTTCTGGAGACAGTCCTTGCATGCTCCTACTCACAACTGTCAGGCATAGCACCTCTGCTATGTTTTGGAGAAAAATCAGGATTGACACATTCTAGGCTGTGACTCATGACCTTGCACAGATTTCTTTGCCTTGGGGTTAGCTCCTACCACCCCACAAAACAGTTTTGGAAGGACTGTTGTGCTGATGGCCATACCTGCCTCTAAACTCAGGCAATGGGAGAATTAGCAAGAGCCCTCAATTCTATATCCCATGCTTCACCTATTCTTTTAGATCCCAGCACCTCCAAGAACTGCTAGCAGAATAGGCAAAGTCCACATGAAAAGTGACCCTGACTGATACTATTCATGGAATTGCCACAGAGAGGCAGCACAGTTCCCACATGATGTGACCCTTGGCCAAGTTTTTAAGGGGCATTCCTGGTGGCTTAGTGGTAAAGAATCTGCCTACAATACAAGAGCTATAGGAGACCCGGGTTTGATCCTTGGGTTGGGAAGATTCTTTGAAGGAAGGCATGGCAACCCACTCCAGTACTCTTGCCTGGAGAGCCCCATGGATAAAGGAGCCTGGTGGGCTGTAGTCCATGGGGTCGAAAAGAATTAGACACAACTGAGTGGCTAACACACTTTTATCTTTAGCTTCAAGAAAAAAGGGAAAATGTAGCCTGCAAAGGGGTAACTATGTCCTCGAGTAAAACTGGAGATGATATTAGTAAAATGAAGAGGAAGAGAATGACTGTTGGGGAGAACAAGTAGCCTGTGCAAGAGCTGTACACTTAGTAGTTTTGCAAAATTGTGCTCGAGGAAGAACACACGTAGTAGTATCTTTCTCCGCCTGTGGGATATGGGGTAGGCATCCCATCTTGGGATGAAAGGATTCTAAATGACCTATCAGATGAGTGGGCTTAGATCTGTGCAGGGCAGAGTTGCACTTGGTCCTTAAGGAAATAAAACTTTTAAGGCTTATATCAGGGCCATTTTCTCTAATTTCCAATTTCTGATCCCGAGAGACTTCAAAGAGAATCAGAAGTCTAAAGCCAGTGTTCCAAATCTGCGTACTCCACGAATCTCCTAAAACTTGAAGTGGTCAAAGGTCTTTTCTTTTGTTAGAATCTCAGTGTGAGTGATTCAAAACTTTAAACTCCCCCACATTAACCCAGAAGGGAATTCCATACTGAAGCAGTTGACCTGTCATCACGGGGACCCTGGACTATGAGAGACTGAGCAGCCATGTCTGAGACTCTTGATTTGGGTTTCTGTATACTGAGATCCTGCAGGATCTTGGCTGGTTCTTTCCCCTCCATTTTGGCAGGTGAGGGGAGTGCAAGTGACAAGAGTGCAACTCACACATTGAGCATGTGTGCTGGTCCTGCCTTCCCTGCTCAGGAGAAGATGGCAGAAGACAGCCCTTTCTTATTCCAGCCCCATGACTGGAGGGAGGTTGGCCCTGCTCCTGGGGAAGCTTCCCACCATTTTCTCCGTTGTAAATGCTGCCTATGTCTTTTCCAAAGCAACTGTCTTTCTCTCTACAAGCAGCATAAACTATTCTCCAACTCTGCTCAAGTCCTGTGCTGTCTTAGCTAAACTCTCTTCCCTGCCGGAAGCAGAAGGAAGGGGATTCCTTTTTGTTAAATGTAGAATAATAAAGGATCACGGGCAGGCAGGGAACTAGTTTATATCAATGCACGTCACTCAAAGAGGGCAGATTCCTAGGCCAAGAGGGAGAATCTAGAGGAGATCAGATGGCAAGTGATGGAACCCAGGGCTGCAAAGTGTCCACCTTTATCTAGGGCCTCCTTATCAGGAGCACCAGGCCTCCATCTCTCCACTCTGGTGTCTCTGCAGACCACATAACTCAGAGCTCTGCCATCTGTTGTTCCCATGGGTCCAATGAAGAGTTTAACTTCAACACAGCAGGTGGTCTGATTTTTCTTCCAAAAAAGTTTCAGGTAATTGCAAAGTCCCAAGAAGAAGAAAAGTACAACCTTGGATATTGAAAAGAGACTAGAAATAGGGAAAAGAGAATCCCCCTCTAGAAAAGGGAACCCTCTTACAGTATTGTTTGGAATATAAATGGATACAGCCACTATGGAGAACAGTATGGAGGTTCCATAAAAAAATAAAAATAGAGCAACCATTGACCGCAGTCTTCCAGGCTCCTCTGTCCACGGGATTCTCCAGGCAGGAGTACCAGAGTGGGGTGGCATTGCCTTCTCCAAGAGCAACCATATGATCCAGCAATTCTACTTCTGGGTGTATAGCAGAGAAAACCATAATTCAAAAAATACATGCACCCCAATGTTCATTGCAGCACTATTTACAATAGACAGGACATGGAAGCAACCTAGATGTCCATCAACAGAGGAATGGATAGAGAAGATGTGATACATATCTACAATGGAATATTACTCAGCCACAAAAAGGAATGAAATTGTGTCATTTGCAGAGATGTGGATGGACCTAGAGACTCTCATACAGAGTGAGGTAAGTCAGAAAGAGAAAACAAATATCATAAGTTAACACATTTATGTGGGATCTAGAAAAATGATGTAGATGAACTTACTTTCAAAGCAAAGATAGAGACAAAGCAAAAATAGAGACAGACATAGAGAACAAATGTATGGCTACCAAGGAGGGAAGATGGATGGGATGAATTGGAAGACTGGGATTGACATATACATGACTATGTATAAAATAGATAACTAACGAGAACCTACTGTATAGCATAGGAAACTCTACTCAATGCTCTGTGGTGACCTAAATGGGAAAGAAATCAAAAAAAGAGGGAATATATGTATACATATAGCTGATTCTCTTTGCTGTAAGCAGAAACAAACACAGCATGGTAATGTAACTATTCTACAATACAAGAAAAAAAGAAAGTCTCTCTCTTTTATCCTCACCATGAACCTATACTTGAAGAACTGACAAAAATAATGTCAGAGTGCTCTGAGACAGAATGGCAACCTTCCTCCTGCACAAAAGACTGTTTTATAGTATCGTTCTCTGTGTAGGATATAAAGGAGTTCTACTGCTTAAAATTTAAAAATCTTTGAATTCTAGTAAATAGTGCATGTGCTTGGAATCATACTTGGGTTCTGATTCTGTCCCTGGCAGTCCTGTCCACCTGCACTTGCCTAATTTGCAAAATGGGACAATAGTATCTGGTTCTGAGGGTTGCTCTGTTGTTGAAGTACATGGTTCCCTGCCTGTCACACAAGTATTCCGTGCATGTATGTTTTTTCCAGCATTTGCTTTAGTCAAGAAGGTAACAAATGTGGCAAATGATACTGTAAAATGTTAAACCATGTGTCTTTCCCCCATTTACTTAAAAAAAAAGCTTTTTAGTTTATATCTGAGTATAACTGATTAACAGTGTTGTGATAGTTTCGGGTGGACAGCAAAGGGACTCAGGCATACATATACACGTATACATTCTCCCCTAATCCAGGCTGCCACATGCCCTTGAGCAGAGTTCCCTGTGCCATACAGTAGGACCTTTTTGGTTATCCACTTTAAATATATCAAAGTGTACATGTTGGGCCCCAACTCCCTAACTGTCTCATCCCCCCATTCTTCCCCTGACAACCATAAGTTTGTTCTCTAAGTCTGTGAATCTGTTTCTGTTTTGCAGATGATTTCGTTTGCATCATTTCTCTTTAGATTCTGCATATAAGGGATGTCATACAATATTTCTTCCTCTCTGTCTGACTTTACTCAGTATGACAATCTCTAGGGCCACCCATGTTGCAGCAAATGGCATCATTTCACTCTTTTTAATGTTTGATTAATAGTCCATGGTATATATGTACCACAAGTTCTTTATCCATTCATCTGTTGATGGACATTTAGGTTGCTTTCATGTCTTGGTTATTGTAAATAGTGCTGCAATTAACATTTTCCCCATTAACTTTTAGCCCTTCCTCCCACAGTTCTCCAAGTGAAAATTGTGATACTAGAAAACAGAGACTTTAAATTCCTAGTTTTCCATTTCATAAGCCACATTCCAAAGACAGGAAAGATCTGGAACAACTATTTGTCAGGCAAGACACTTCTCCCCTCCCTCTCTCATCCTAAGCCAATCCACTTCTCTCTCTCTCTCAACTAAATAAAGGGAATCTAACTGGAAAGGGGGAGGAAAAAAGACTGGAATATAGACAGTTGCATGCTGATGAACACTTAGGAGAAAAAGCCTAGAATCCCAACACCTCCCTGCACTGGGCTATAAGTCCAAGGAGAAGGAGAAGCAGGCTTGGGGGATGTAAGAGCAGAGGGAAACTATGCTGCAATTCTCACTTGCATGCTGGAATCTGGACCACCCCAGAGGTTTCCCTAGAGCATCAGGGGGTTGGGGAAGAGAGTAGAGATGGGTACCAATGGTGCCAATGCAGAAAGGCCTGAGCTTGTCTCAGAGTCTCTGTGTGTCCCAAAGTCCCAGGAAGAGCCTGAGATTTCTCTCAGCATTTCTGATATAACACTGAGATGCTCTGGGGTGAGGGACTACTGTCCACAGATTTCATGAGCATGGATATGTTGGGGGCCAGGTAGGATCTCAGACACCTCTGCAGATGCCACTGGGAGAGATAACCTGCATGATATCTGGGTAAAATAACACATTCTAGAAGATGCCAGAGAGGGGAAAGACACTTTTGGAGGACCATGGGCTCAAGGGCTACTCCTCTGATGACATGACAATCCAAAACTATCAATGTCAAACCCCAGACAAAACTAAAAGTCAGCCATAGAAGACGAGCAGGGAAAAGAGAAAATCCCAAATGAATCACTGTAGCTGAACAGTAGAATTTCAAAACTGGAAGTGGGACACGGGGTGTTTAGGAGACTATTTACATGGATCCTTTCTTATTAGAGAGAATTAAAATAAAGGAAGTCTATTTTAAGTTTAAGTGCTTGTCTAAAGAATTGGCTTCAGCAAATTAAGGGGAAATTTTATAGGTGGAGCTCTTTTAACTGTTCTAAGAAGACGATTTTGGATGTTACCTAAAACTGTTTTGGTTCAGAGAGACCTTCTGGTGAGCAAGAGATTCCTGATGAGCTCCACTGAGCACTGTATGCTGTGCTGATTCTACTGCAGCTGGTCTTTGTTTCTATCCATGTGAAGCCACAAAGAATGCCTTCATATTCATGAGATGTTTATTTTTGTAACTCAATTTTATTTTTTTTCTTACTTTTCTTTGTAGTTTTCAGTTTAAAAGTCTTAGACTCTTTTTTTTGTTGTTGTTGTTATTGTTGTTCTTATTTTTATTCCAGAGTATTTTAATGTCTTTGATGGTCTTGTACATCAAAGACTCATCTTCTTAATTTCCTTTTCATATGGATAATTGCTTAATTGTAAAAATACAATTGCTTTCAGAATATTGATTGAATATCCTGCAATCTGTTTGAACTCATTAGCTATTATAGTTAATTTTTTTCTTGTGGATTTCTAAAGATTTGATACCCACAAAATCATATCATTGATATATAGATGATTTTATTTTTCTCTTTCTAGTCTGAAATACTTCTATTTCTTTTATTTTACTAATTGCCTAAGTTAAAATTTCCAGTTCAATGCTGAATAGAACTGAAGAGAATGGACGTCCTTGTTTTGTTCCCAACTATAGATAGAAAGCATTCAGTCTTACATCATTAAACATGACCTTAATTATGGCTTTTTCATAAATAAACTTTATCAGGTTGAGTAATTTTCTTCTGATTGCTACTCTGTTGAGTATTTAAATCATGAAAGCAAGTTGTGCTTTGTCAAATGCTTTTTTTTAAAAAAAATTATTGAGGTGATTATGTGTATTTTGTCTTTTATGTTACTAATATAATATATTATTTTTATTAATTTTCAGATGTTAAACCAAACTTGCATTCCTTGATTATGGCCTAAATATGGGGCTGGATTCAAGTTTGCTAGTATTTTGCTAAGGAATTTTGCATACATATTCATACAAAACATTGTAATTTTCTTGCAGTGTATTTGTTTGGTTTTGGTGTAGGGTAATACTGACATCATAGAATAAATTGAAAAATCTTCCATCCTCTTCTGTTTGAGGGGAGTAGTTTGTGAAGAGTTAGCATTAAATCTTTAAATGTTTGGTGGAATTTATCAGTGAAGACTTAAATTTACTATTTAAGACTGGGCTTTTCATTGTGGGAAGTTTTAAAATTACTAATTCAATCTCTTGTTTAGGGTTGTTCAGATTTTCTATTTCTTCTTGAGTCAGTTTTGGTATTTTGCATCTTTCTAGAAATTTGTCCACCATCTACATTATCTAATTTATTGGCATACAGCTGTTTATAGCATTCCCCTTATAATTCTTTTCGTTGTTTTAAAATCAATAGTGCTGTCTCCGATTTCATTCCTGATTTTAGTAATTTGAATTTTTCCTGGTCTAATTAAGTCTGTGTAAATTTTGTTGATCTTGTCAAATGTTTTTCTAATTTACCATATATATATATTAAGAGAATAGCTGAGAGAAGAAAAGAGGAGAGGATATTCTGTAAAGTTCCATTCTCATATTGACTAGGTAAAGTATTACTAACAAGAGAGTCATAGTTTAATATTCTATTCTGATTAGCTAGAATCACAGCACAAATACAGGAAGAGACGAGTCATAGTTAAGATGATGTGATTTGAAGAATTATATATTGTTCATGGGACTCCAGTGAGATTGATTGAAAATCTCTCTTTTCACATTATGTGATAAAGCTCACAGATGTTCATAGAAAATGGGGGTCTCTCTTTCAAACTGCATTTTATTTCATGGTGGCCACAAGCATGCTGGAAAGCATCTGGACTGATAAGCTCCTGATGTGTTCTCTTTGGGCCTGAGAAATTGGACAGGATTAGTGTGTGGTTGAGAGAATGGTGGCTTGCTCTCCAGGGGCTTGGTCACAGGCATGGTGATCCCATGCGGCTGAGAACCAGGTATTAGTATTGGTGGACAGCTGACTTGCTCTGTTTTCCTTTAAAAAATAAATGGCTGCTGTGTGTATAGGAGAAAACATGGGCATGGATGTGGAGAACTTAAGTAGCTAGAGAAGAGAAGTGGATGAGTGATGAAGGACAGACAGAGACACACTGAGCTGATGTGACAACCACCATATGGCAGAGACCTTTGGATTAATTGAGAGTCTTAGGCTATGCTATGGCATTTTGTAGCATATAATAGCTCTGCTCCAAATTCCTAATAAATCTGCAGTAAAATTTATTTTTTCTATTCTTTTTCAAATTATTTTGTCATTTAGATTATTACAGAATATTGAGCAGAGTTCCCTGTGCTATACAGTAGATCCTTGTTGGTTATCTATTTTAAATATAGCAATGTGTACATGTCAATTTCAAACTCCCAGTCTATCCCTCCTCCCACCTTCCTCCACTGATAACCAGAAGTTCATTCTCGAAGTCTGTGAGTCTTTTTCTCTTTTGTAGATAAATTCATTTGTATCACTTTTTTTTTTTTTAAAAGATTCTGCATATAAATGAAAGCATATGACATCTTTCATGTGATTTGTCTTTCTCTGTCTGACTTACTTCACTTTTACTGTGGTGTGTGAGAGTGTGTGTATGTAATACTGCTAGATTTAGACTGGCTGGCAGGAACGAGGTTATAAAAGTATCTGATGGCTTTCACAGAGCTCTAGGCCTCTGTGGAGATCCTCAGCAGACCTGGGAAGAGTGTAGCACCAGCACCACCTGCTTCCTCTATAATTAGTACAGGTCCCCTGTTAGTTTCTTTGATACAAAAAAAAAAAAAAAAAACTGTACCAAAATACTGTAAAAACTGGAACTCCTTTTACAACACGAAGAGAAAATTTCACTCTTAAGAGCTTTTGACTGAAAACAAGGAAGTAGATGATCTCCAAAGTCATTGCTGTAGAGTTACAGAAAAAATGTAAACACATTAAAGAAAGAAAGCAGAAGATACATCTGAGCTTTTGAATTTTCTAGCACTTTTGTTATTAGCAATAGTAAGGGAGAAACAGAGGGGGGCAGTGAACACTCAAGAGAGACAATCTAAAGTCTTAAAGAGGTGAAATTTATTTCTGTGACTTATTTATCCTGTGCCTCCATTCTTTGGACTCCCTTCTTGTCTAGTTGAAGCTTTGGCACTGCCTAGATCTTTCCATCTGCCTTCCTTTGCATCTTGTTATTCAACATGAAACTCGGGAGGCACAGCAGTATCAATAATCTGATAAACTGATCCAAGAAGGTAAGACTAAGCTGTCTGCTCTTCTTTTGACTGGAGTGTTTAATACGTTCTGTCCTAGGCTGTGTGCAAAGAGAGGGAACCGACTGTAATAACAACCTTGTATAACAGATGTTTCCTATAACTGACTCTTCAGATTAATCAATGGTCTTTGCAAACACATACTGTAAATACATACATTCCTCTATAAACACATACTTGGGGCACACTGACCACTCCAGAAACCCTGCTTTGATCAGCAGAGCTGTTTATTTACTGAAGATAAATTGTATTTGTCTGCCACCCTGTTTGTGTCAGATGTACTTGTTGTAATTACACAGATTAGTTAGAATGCTACATAAACTGATGAACTATTAATGTAATATACAAACAGTTATTTCTAGGAAGACACATTTGCATTATTTGAAAAAGAACTTGATTCATCCATTGCATGGAAATATTTGGGTCAAATTAGGTGTGAGGCAACTAATAATGATTGCAAGGAAAATTCATAAACATTTAACCACATTCTTCACTCAGTTTCACAAGTAACATTAGTGTATTAGTCCATTTAAAAGAAATATAAACTCAAAATTATTGGATGAAGCCTTGGGTGTGAATGTGGAAAACAACAATGAACTGCAATAATGAAACTGCGCAACTCAGATTGGGTCTTGAACCCACTGTCTTTTAATTGAAGTCACACACTGGTCTCAGGACTTAAGGAAGCTCAAGTTCTTTGTGTCTCATCACAGAAAGAATTCAGTGAGAGATAAAGTTATAGGTAAGAAGTAGATTTATTTAGAAAGATACACATTCCACAGACAGAATGTGGTCTGTCTCAAAAAGCAAGACAGACTTGGAAGAAACACACTCTGTAGACAGAGTGTGGGCCAGCTCAGAAGGTGAGAGGCCCCCAAATATGGGTGGTTACTTTTTATGGGCTGGATACTTTCATAGGCTAATGAGTTTTGGAGAAGAGGTAGGGATTTCCAGGAATTGGGCCACCACCCACTTTTTGGTCTTTCATTGTTAGCCTTGGAATTGTCATGGTGATGGGGGGTGTGTGTCATTTAGCACAGTGTAATATTACAATGAGTGTGTAATGAGTCTCAGTGGTCCACTGGAAGTAGAATCTCCTGCAATCTTGGACCTGGTTGGTTCTAACCAGTTTATGTTGTATCCTCAATAGGTGTGTCAAACTTTTAAAAGCTGTGCTCTGCCTCTTCCCTTCTGTTTCAGTAAGAGGACACATACAAAAGAAAAAAAAAGCCCTTAGTCTTGTATCAAGATATTGGTAAATGGATACATATTAATTTAAATAAAAAAAGTTTAGATTATGGATTTTAAGTAATTCTACTCTCTATTATTTTTGAAACTGAACAGGACACTAGGGGTACCTCTTGGGTACAAATACTTTCCTTGTCTCATTTCTTGTTTGTAGGAAATAGTCTCTTTTAGCCTCTGAGAATTTTGCTGAGTTCCAAAGGGCAGATTCAAACAGCTTCTAATTAGGATAGTGAAGGGGTGCAAAAACAAAGGAGGAACAGTCAAGGAAAAAAAAAAGCAGAGTCCTGATTCCTTCTCAAGGAGTATGCATAACACTATATCCTTGAATGTACCCAAAGTATATTTATAGGAACAGTATATCTTTTACTATATCCAAAGTATATCTATAGGAACTAATGCCTTTACCTGGGTGGAGGATAGTAATTACATGCTGAGACCCTAGACAGGCTGGAACCAGAAAATTGATGATTGAGATTTCTGGAACACCTCCCTGTTATTTCACCACCAACCAATCAGAAGAAAGTCATGTCCCATGCAGCTCTCACCTCAAAGTTTTCCTATACAAATTCTTCCCCTAAAACCATCAGAGTTCAGGTTTTTTGAGCACAAGCCACCCATGCTCCTTGCTTGACTTTGCAATAAACCTTTCTCTGCTCTAACCTCGGACATTTCAGTTTGTTTAGCCTCTCTGTGTGTCAGGTACACAAATTTGCCTTTGATAACAGATGCAACATTTGAGTGTTGTCTCCTAGCGAACCTGACCCCACAGTGTTGGAGGAGACGGGTAGCCAGGGAAGAAGGAACAAAGTTGCTCAGTCTGGAATGGTTTTAGAAAGTCATCTTTGACAGAGGGAGGGTATGAATTAAGCAGTCTTCACAATGGTCTGCATTTATTTCAACACTTCATGGTAGACAAATATTTCCTACATTTATCTTTTCTTCTTATATGAGTTTTTATTTGCCTCTCACTTGGCAAAATAAAGATATTTTTGAATTGGCAAACTGTTGGTTTTTATGAATGTAAATAGAGTTTTTTCCCCTTTAGTGTTCCCATCAATTTTGGTTCACTGTTGCGCAGAACATTTTCTCCGTTTTGGTCACTGAGGTGATAGTTCATCACTGTGTTTCACATTCACAATGAACAGAGAAATGGGATCCAGAAGTTTATTTCACTATACTCATGGTTATTTGGAAATTTTAAATTTCTTCACCTGGAAAATTTAATAAAAAATTTAATTAGTGAAAAAGAATGTAGGAAGTATGTACTTAATGCTAACCACCAACTCCATTCAACTTGAATAGTTTCATTTCTTCAAAGTTTAGTCATAAGGCATCACTTTCAGTCTTTCTCTGATTAACACTGAAAAAAGAAACTGGTGCCGCTACTCCTTTCCCTCAACTTTCTAGGTAGATGTTTTGCAATTACAAGAAGTGTTTGTTTATGAAGTATTTAAGGGGTTGACTGTGATGCAAAGTAAGAATCCTTTATGAATGCTAGCAGACAGGAATCACTAAGACAATAATTGAGGGTGGAGAATCACAAGGGACTTTTATCAAAAGAAAAGTCTGAAAGTTCTGAAAAGTGAGTGGAAAGAACTCCAGGCAGGAGAGAGAAATATAGCTCATAGTAGGAAAACTACCAGTGAAAAAGCAATTCCCTGGTTGGTGACATTGCAATGAGGGAAGGGCAACTCTTAGCAGGCTTGCAAATAGCAATGAGAGCCAAATTAGCATGTGCCTATGCACCAGGCTCACTTTCCTATATCATCTTCATTGTCATCAGCATGATCGTTGCTAGTATGTGCTAAGCACCTTATTTGATCTCATTTAATTTTTACAGCCTTATTTAGCAGGGGACTGGGACTTTGAGATGTTAAATAACCTTCCGGGACCACACTGCTATTTTTAGGAGAATGCAAATCTGTATGATTTCAAACCCATTCTCTTCAGTGCTATACTAATATGTCCTAAAGTACACAATTTAGAGATGTGGTATACCTTGGAATGAGCCAAACTCTAAAAGTTGGTTTAGACCTAGAAAGATTGTGAAAACCATCCCAGTAAGAGAAAACTGAATTCTATCTCAGAGAAATGGACTCCATAAGCTTCTTTGACTCCAATGCTAGACAGTCCTTTTGTACTGGGCAGAAACACTCTTTAATTGTCTCTCTGTTGCATTCCCATTGCCTCCTAAGTGCTCATGGTAATGGGGAGTAATGATCTGTTTATTGGTCAGTGTCCTTTAGTAAGTGGGAAGTTTCTGGAAAAAAAAACCACAAACTTGATGCCATGTCCATTTCCATAGCACCATCATAGTATCTGGTACACGACTGGTACTCAATAAACATTAACAAGAAAATGCATTAGTGAATATTTGTAGTTTTTGTTGTGGAGCAGGAGTCCCAGAATTGTATCCATGTGGAACTTCATTAGAAATCTTCTAGTTTAATTCCTTATGAAAAGTTCCCTGAGTAACGAAAGCTCTTGAACGTTAAGCTCATTCCTTCATGCAGTAGTTTAGGCTCATTTTCTTTTGTTGAAGTCAGTAAACATCAAGAATTGCTACTCATTGGTTTTCAGAGGAGCCTTCACATATATGAAGAAAGGACGCACAAATCTTAAATCCTATGTATTTTTATTGCTGTGTCATCTGCATTAGGGCTTCCCTAGTGGCTTGGTGGTTGAAAAACCTAATGTCCAATGCAGGAGGCCCAGGAGATGCAGATTTGATCCCTGGGTCAGGAAGATCTCCTGGAGGAAGAAATGGCAATCCATCCCAGTATTCTTGTCTGGAGAATCCCATGGACAGAGGAGCCTGGTGGGCTACAGTCCACGGGGTCGCAAACAGTCGGACATGAGTGAGTGACTGAGCATGTGCACACACACATCTCCATTAGCTCTCTGAATGGTTTTTTAATGTCTCTACAAATCCTTCTGCCTGGATTAAGATCACAGAATGGGATTCGGAATGTCAGCAAATGCCCATTAGCACTGAGTCTCTTGAAAGTCCTTCCATATTTGCTATAATCTGAAAAAATACTCCTATATCTTCCATGAGGACAAATGCATATGTTGATATTATTTCAATGAAATAAATAGAAAAGAACAATTGTTCATTTTTTTTTCAGGGAAAAACTGTTTTTTTATATGAAGATTTTAATATTAAAATAAATGGATTGACTTTGAGTTTAAAAAGAAATTTGTTAACCAACCCAATTCAGTATGCCCTCTCATTATTTCAATCAATAAAAGCAAGTCATAATCTTAAACATGTTTTTGCTCCTCTTTCTCTTTGGTCCCTTTCCTGCTTTTTTTTTTTGCAGATAACACACAATTAACTTATCTGATTGGCTACAACTATTCCTGCCTTGTTATCTTGCTATGAGTTACTAAGTAAGTTGCTACATTAAAAAAGCAAAATCTCAACCATTGCTGGCAGCATCTTGATTTACCAACACGGTTGCTGAACAACAACAAAAGGTGTTCAGGTAGGAAGTTTTAGAGACTTTAGGTTTTCCTGTTTACGTAGTTTAGACAACAGTTCTATCCTGACACATCGGCTTTTATTTTTGTGATGTACCAGCAGTTGATTTGAAGTAGTGGCATGCTATGAGCCTGAGTTCAAAGATATGGATTTGATCTTGTTTATCAAGCAATGAAAACAATAAAAATCCTGAGCCAATTTTGAGTTGAAATGAAAATGATTCTCCACACTTCACTTCTGCTTGGTTTTTGAAGCCCTTTATCTTGTAGACTCGTTACCTTTTCAGTTGTTAACCAGCATCTCTCTTAAGTCAGCAGCTTGGGCCAGAACCACGTTAATACCAAGTTTTGCTTACGGATACAAATTGTTCTTGAACAAACTGCGGGAACAAAGAGTTTGTTTAATCTGACACTCTGCTTGTGGTTTATAGGTGTTAGAAACATTTTCCCCAATAAGGGAACACCCAAAGTACATGTAAAAAACACTCTGGCAATTATATAATAAAAATGAATGGATAGATGATTTATCTGGGTAATTCTAGAATTTACAAACACTAGACCCTCCAAAAGCTTAAATCTAGTACCATTTTGAGTTGTATTTCCATGTGGCCTAAGTAGAGAATATTTTATGTGCTGCAGTGTTCCGGATCAAAATAGTGATATTCAGGCAATATCTGACATGATACTAAAAAAAAACAAAAAACAAAAAACACTGCCATGTAATTTGATCAAGTCCTGCAAGCAGCTTTTTAATACTTGGATTAAGTAAATTTGTTCTGCTATGAGTCATCCTTCCAGCAAGATGAATTAAACTGGTCAGTTAAAAGGAGGTAAGAGCTGTCTATAGGAGCAATTTGGTTCCTAAGGATAATTCTTAATGAATCATTAGGAGTACACAAGGAGGAAAAAAAAAAAAAACACAGAAAAGATTGACATCTGAATAGCCGAGTAGAAGAGGCTTTGATAGTAGCATTTTCTGTCATTTTGCTTCTGTCTGATTGAAGAGGCAATTCCATAATGATTTTAATCCACGTGCCCTGTAAGTGTTCCAGAGAAGCCTTACGTAATTGTAAAGAGGTCAGCCAGTGACGATAAGTGAAACGCACAGGTAAGACCCACTGCCATCAAAGTAGCTCAGGCCAGTATCCTGCTGATAAGCAGGAGCTCAGCTCTCACAACAAAAATCTATGTAATGTTTGAAAACAAGGAGGAATAAAATTAAAGTTATATAGCTCTTCTTCCACAGTGATGCAGCATGAGTTGTAATCCAGTCAATGAATTTGGGTAGAATGACCTGGCCAGTAAGGCTTCAAGCCAAGATGGAAAGAGAGAGACAACCATAGTAACAGAAAAATTACCTTTAAAGGAAAATATCTTTAGTGTAGCACCAAATACTTCAGAATGTTGGTCAATTATGTAAGCTAGAAGGATGTTTAATGAGGTGCTATCAATAAATAAAATATTTCCTAGGTTAATATTTTTAAAAGAAAAAACCAAAAATCCTGAGATGGTATAATTAAGAGAACCACTAATTTTACAAATATTTACAATTGCTTTAGAACAAAAAACATTCATATGTGAATTTGGAATTAATTATTGCAATTCACCAAATCTAGATGACATTATTTGGAAGGTTCATGCCAATTTCATAGATGTTAACTTGTGGGAAAAAAGTTAATCTTTTAAAAACTGTCCTTTGATTAGGAAGCACTTTTGTCCCCCCAGTTACTATAAATGTTTGTCTTTAATATTTGTGAACTATAGAATGGTACTGCTTAGAGAATATCATATTTCTTATTCTTGTCCTTAATTCAGAGAGGATGCCATATTAATTCATACAAATTACGATGTACCATGCCATGAAGTTGTAAGATAAGGGGCACTCAAGTTGTAAAAGCACATGACTCATACGCGCCAAATATTATGTCTTATTAAGAGTTGTCCCTCTCAGTCTGTGGATCACCCTATTGTCCCCTGAAATACTGTTGGGCTGCGTTTCCAGGAACTAGCAACAGGTCTAGAACTCTGAATTCTCAATTGACTTTAATGTTCTAAAGGTGATGGGGAAGAGTCAGAGTGGGACTTTGTCTCCCTGGTGCCTTCTTAATCTATCAAGGCTTAATGCTCTGTGAGAAGGAGTGGTCCCAGATACTTACCGCATGGGGGTAGTTCAGTATGTGGCTGGAAGGGAAAGTTATAATGAATCAGAGGCTATGGTTCTTCCAGTTGCCTTGCCGCTGGCCCCCATCATCTCATTCAGACAAGCGTGGGGACTCTTTGTCCACATGATGTTTCCCATGAATGGAGGGAAGGCCCCAAAGGTATGTCCCAAGGAAGACTAAATGTTTACCGATGGTAGGTATCTGAAGCCCTCAGAACATCAACTTTCGAAGACTTGCCTTAACAATCTGTAAGTAAACAGTATGCTACCCATCAGCACTACTGTGAGAACAGTTAATGCAGGTGACAAGGAAGACAATCTTAGTCCTAATCTTTTATTTCATGAAGGAAACTTCTCAGAAAAATAAGAAAGCAGATAGAAGATGTTTTAGATGTCTGGATGTCTAGATGTCTTAGTACTTTTCAATTTGCTATAAAAATAAACATTTAGGGTGCTAATAACTGAATGTATCAGATTACATATTTGTTTAGGTATAGTGGTTTTTTAATTAAAAAAAATGTTTTGCTTATTTTATTTTGGCTGGATTGAACCTTTGCTGCAGCATAGTCTCAGTAGTTGCTGCACATGGGCTTAGTTGCCCCAGGGCATGAGGGATCTTAGTTCGCTGACCAGGGATGGAACCCGTGTCTCTTGCATCAGAAGGTAGATTCTTAACCACTGGACCACCAGAGAAATCCAGGTTTAATGTTTTTGCCATTGAAATTAAATTAAAATGTGTTCTGCATTTTGGAAGGATGAAGGGACTAGAACTCTATATGTTGCTTCATTTCTGAAACGGTTAAAGCATTGCCCTGGATTCTAAAACCAGGACTGTGGCTTGGAAACAATCTTTGATATTATCTGAAAATCTTCAAAACAAAATGCAAGTGTGGCCGTATTTTTTTTTTTTTCTTCTAGCTGATCTGCCATATGCTTGTTTTAGGTGTCTGTCTGATCGCACTCAGATGTGGGTAAGTGGTGGGGAGGAAAAAATAATGTTTCTTAACTCTGAGGATAAAAAGACCTGAAATTAGATGCACTTCACATACTTTGGTAATCTGCCCCATATTCTGCGCCATGATGTGGGATATATATTGCTAATTCGGTGATTATTTCTTTCGGGGAAAACGAACTTTGAAAAAAGCACAGTTACAGATAAGTGACAACTTCTGTGCTCTATGAAGAGAACCTGATGATACTGCTTGGTGAAGATGTCAAGGGGATTTAATCAGTTATGGAGCCTACCCTTCAGAGCGATTGATTTTGGGAATCCCAAATCACATCATCTCTGGTCATTATTGACATATCAATCATCACTATGATGTTTTCTTTTTTTCTGCTGGAAGCAACCAAACTGGAAAGTACCATGTAAACATCAGCGAGCTAAGAAAAGCTTCTTGAACATTCATATGAAAGTCATTTTGAAGTAATTAAGACAAGAAGACCAAGTTCTAAGTATATCAGAGACTCCTATTTTATAATTTATTCCTTCTTAGCTAGAGCCTCAGAATGGCATTGTTGGGTTGAAGACTTCTAATACTCCTAATTTTAATAAATGCTGTCAGATCAATTTACAAAAAGTAATTCATGTTTCTTACCAGGATATATTAGAGTCAATATAATGTTTTAAATACTTGCTATTCAATGTGTGATCCAAGGACCAGCAGCCTTGGCATTACCTTAAAAGTTGTTAGAAGTGCAGAATCTTAGCCCTACTCAAGTCTGACTCAGTCAGAATCTGCATTGTAATAAGATCCCTGGGTGATTCACATATACTTGACTATTTGAAAATTTCCGTTTTTAATCACTTGCAACCTGTGTTAAATTGACAGGGGTTGTATTGATGAAATATCTTCTCTGGAAGGAGAATTAAGAAATTGGTAACGGTAATTGACTCTTGGGTGGGACATTGTGGGACTGGCATAGAGAACTGAGATGGAAACTTGCTCATCACCATACAGTCTCATAAGCTTTGAACTTTTCCATGTGCATGTATTATCTAAATGAAGAATATTTAAGAACACCCTCTTACAAATTTAACGACTACTTTCCACCCACAAATCTCCAGGGACATGGTTGCCCAGTGGTTCCACGTTTACTCCTCACACACTCCTGCTGACTTTGTCATGTTAGTGGCCTCCAGTTTAACAGCATGATGGAAAAGAAAAACTTTCCAAGCCACACAACTTGCTTTTTGAGGATATGAAAATGTAATGATGTCAGCAGGGGTTTATCTGACAAGGGAAACCTCGACAGGGCAGACAGTGAGTCAGTGTCATGGGGGTACCTTTGAACTTTTTCTGTAACATCCCCATAGTCTGAACTGTGATCATCACCCCAGTGTTCATGTTGCAATAGTATACAATTCCCCCACAAGAGAAAATTGCACTTTAAGTGTTGTGACTGATTTAACTTCTTGAAATACAAGAATTCTTGGGTTTATTGTAAATCAGAGAGCTGGAAAGCTGGTTTGGAACATCTCAGTTTCAGAGTTCACACTGGATCTGCTGGCACCTGGATGCCTGCAGGTTTCAAGAAGAATGGGAGGCAGCTTCATCTTGGGAGGTTAGAAATGGACCATCCTCACTGCCCTCTTGGTGCCTGGAATCTTCTTGTGACAAGAATCCCCTTTTCCCTCAATGATCCATTGTATATAGTGCAATGTGTTTTTGGGAAATATTTCATACAGGCTACAGTGAAAATATATGGAAGTGTTAAACAGACTCTGAAGGTTAAAATAAATCAATCTTTTAAATCTAGTTTCTCCAGATTTTCTCACTTTGTGGGTCTAACTGGCTTTATAATAAGCACGGTAATTTAAAGTTCTCTGGCCCTTGAATACACCTACTCTCAGGACCACCAGCCTCCTGAAAAATGTTGCCCAGGTATTTTGGAGAACTTTTGGGAGGGTGGTGGTGGTTTTTACATATGCTCACAAGTAAACCAGGTGAGCCACCAAAAATTATCCATTTCTTACTTTTCACTGACTTTGGCCCCTTCCTCTGAGCATCACCACTCTTTTCAGGAATTTCTTTCATTTTTTTTTTTTTTTTGCAGACAGTAAGTCCAGAAGGCTTCCCTCATGGCTTAGTTGGTAAAGAATCTACCTGCAACGTAGGAGACCCCAATTCGATTGCTGGGTCAGGAAGATCCGCTGGAGAAGGGATAGGCTACCCACTCTAGTATTCTGGCCTGGAGAATTCAATGGACTATAGTCCATGGGGTCACAAAGAGTTGGACACAACTGAGTGACTTTCACTTTCACAGTAAGTCCCCTACATATGCACAAATTCTGTTCTGAGAGTGCATTCGTAAGTTCAATTTGTTTGTAAGTTCGACAAAGTTAGCCTGGGTACCCAACTAACACAATTGGCTATATAATTCTGTACTGTAATAAGTTTATAACACTTTTCACACAAACAATACATACATGGAAAACAAACACAAAAAATAAAACATTTTTAATCTTGGAGTATAGTACCTTTAAAAGTACAGTCATATTGTACAACAGTTGGCCTACAGGGACTGGCACACATGTTTGAATCTTTGAAAGTTTGCATCTTTGAAAGTTTGCAACTTGAAGGTTTGTAGGTAGGGAACTTACTGTATCTCCTTTCTCCTAGTGGGCATCTGTCTCCAGATGTATCTGGGACACTGGAGTCCTGGCAAGTGTGGGGAGTGGGAGGGGTTGAGGCTGCAGGGTTTTCTTCTGGATGGGAGCAAAGAACTTAGTCTTCTTTTGGTGTTAGTCTCCCTTAGAGGCCCTGTGTCCCAGGGTTCTTGTGAAACAGCCCTTTTAGCTTGTCCTTACAGTTCCCTCTGTCTTGAGTTCATGGCCATTTCATTGTTATTGAACCTAGTTTCTCTAGCTCTTTCTATGTTCCAGGTACATTTTTGTCTTAGGATTTTATCTTCTGCCAATGGGTTTCTGCCTGCCAGAAACCCAAGTTTATGTTGGGGTTCCTGCTTTATCCTCAGTGGAAACTCTACGTTTCCTCATGAGAAACAATGGTTTATTACCAGGACCTTTCTGGGATTTGGCTCTATCCTCAGTAGAAACTCTAAGTATCCTCATGAGAAACAATGGTTTATTACCAGGACCTTTCTGGGATTTGGCATCTAAATAAGAGGTTTCCATGGCCAAACAGATGCCACCTACTCCATTCTCTAGGAGCTTCTGGGATAGGGGGCCATCCAGCTGTTCAGTTCTGGGTTCCATGGGAAGGCCAGTTCTTCCTACTCTTCAGCCACTTCTCTTGCCCTCTCTAGCATGGAAGTGGCGATGTTCCATCCTGTGTGGGAGAGAACTGCCTCACTGCCTCACAGAGAAGCTCAGGGAGAAGAGATTGTGCTCCGTCCTCTGGGCCCATGGTGCTTCAGAGCTGCTGCTGCATGTTCAGCTCAGTGGTGGGGATGTTTGGTGTTGGTGGGTGGATGCGTGGGTGCTGGGGTGGAGGTGAGGAACCAGAGGATGGGAGGAGAATGGGGGAGTACCTTTGCCCACAGCGCCCCTAAAATTCATAATGAGCTTTTCAAAGCATAAGTTTTATTTTTATACAGTATTATTTAATTTCCTCAAAGAGTGAAGGTGGTGGCAATAAAAGGGGACAGGCTGACATGGTGGGCATGGAGAATACATCTGACCCTGCTCTTCTGTCTTTGGGAATTTCTGTGAAAAGAAGGGGGTGCCTTACAAAGTGAGTCTGCAGCCAGTTTCAGGAGAGACCCACAAGCTGTGGTTTCCGGAACGACAGTGTGATCACAATTGATACCTGCATTGTAGTAATCACCACTTCAGTGGCCTTGCCTGTTCCTAGACATAGGGGGAGGGGTGGCGACAGGAAGCGGTATTGGTTCTTCCATCTAGATTTAGTCTTGCAGGTGAAGTTGAGAGTTAGGTAAGAGGTGCATGGCTAAACCACCCCCTAATCAAAAGAACTTGTGGGCAAATGCTGGGGAAGATGGCTGGAGGCTTTGTGTGCTTCTTCTCAGACCTGCCCTAGTTCACCACCTCCAGGTCTCGTCAAGGCTCAGCCTCATCTATCTCATGCATGTTTCTCTTCCACCATTCCATGTCTAGCATGGATAGGAGATGCAGGCAATAAGAAGATGGGCTGCAGAGAGGGTTGTACCTCTGATCGCGGTCTAGCCCTGCATGCCTAGCTCAGGACTTGCAGAAGGACCAGCTGGAGAACCTTGGTCACTTACTGTCTTCCTCCTTCAGATTATTTTACCTTTTCATCCACATGGTTGGAGTGTCCACACAAGCTGTGTCAAGGCGGCTGTGTATGGTTGGGCAGTTTCTGCACTGTGAAAATGCAACCAGCTGAGAGAGAATGGGGCCTGGGCTCTATTAGCCCTGAACTAGGCCTGCCATGAAGCTGTGTCAGGCTGCAGGAAGGGATGTCTCCTGCATGGTGCCTGGTGGAGAGTCAGATGAAGGTGCTGTCACGAGTTAGTGGTGGCCCTGGGTGTAGGGTTTAATGGAAACTGTGAAGCGTTGAGTTTGGCAGCAACCTCCATTCTTGCTGCCACAACCAATTCTCTGATGCGCTTGAAGAGACTACCTCTAGGAATTCTGATGGTGGAAAGCTGAGGCCACGGACCACACACATGGCTCAAGAGGGTAATCATTTAGCTTATACAAAATTGGCCCACACAATGTTTTAAACTATTTGAATTAACAGTCAATATTTATAATGCAAGAGATTTTGCATTCGGATCGGAATTCCTGCCTTCCCATGGCACAGCCAGGGGGCATGTGGTTGCAGGCAGTTAGGGTGTGACCATCCTCACCGTGCCCCGTGGGCTCTCCAGCACTGAGGATGAGACTTCACTGATGCTTATTATAGTACTTGTGCTCTGTTTCCTTGTAGTAGAATTAAGAGACAAGTGAAATCTACCCTGGGCTGTCTTTGAAAAGCGGGAACATTAAAGGTAGACTAAGAAGCCACTTTCAAAAAATTCTGTTGACGTACTTTTTAGATACCTGCCAAGTCCCTCGGGCATTTGTGATTGCACCCTGCACTGTCATGTGAAATCATCTCATAAACACATAATAAAAAAATTGGAGAAGTTCCCCGAAAGCCCATGCTCCTTCACTGGGCTGTTACATTAAGCGCCTAGGCCAACAGAAGCAGCTTGGCTTATCATGACTCCTCTTCAGTGGAGTTTAGGTTGGGAGGTGTGTTTGGGGGATTTACCTGTCGCTCTGATGGCAGTTGGATGGCATCACCGACCGGATGCACGTGAGTTTGAGCAAGCTCTGGGAGTTGCTGATGGACAGGGAAGCTTGGCATGCTGCAGTCCATGGAGTTGCAGAGTCAGACACAACTGAGTGACTGAACTGAGCTGACCCATCCCTCTGCCCTCAGTGTTTGTCAGAATGGAGGGTTTTCACCCTCTTGCTGAGCTGCGGGGCTAGCTGATGAGTGGAACACACAAGTCCAGGTCAAGTGTCAGATAGAAAGATACTGTGGTCAGAAATATGGAATCTAAATGGTGGGGCGGGGAAGGACAGAGAAAATTCAAACACAGGCAAGACAAGCCAGGTGGCCACAAAAAAGTCAGGTATCTAGGTCAATGGTGTCAGATTTCATAAGCCAAGTCCCCTGATGGCCAAGTTCTGTTTGTAGGGAGGCGATGCTCAAAGGGCAGAGGGCTGAAGAGACCAGTTCTTAGCTGAGGGGACCACTGGAAATTTGACACCCGTGTTCATACCTTGTGTTGCCTCTACCTGACCCACACATGGCAGAAAAGTAGTGTGGTCCAAGGGTCAAGGGCAAAGACCCTGAAAACTGATTCCTTCCCTGCCAGGTAGGAATCCTAGCCTCTTAGCAATGCGAGTTCTGTGAGCTCCTTCCCCTCTTTGCCCTTTATTTCTCCTGTTTTATAATGAGGATAGGTACATATCTATTTTATAAGGTTACCTATAGAAGAGAATTGAGTTAATTCTTAGAAAGTGCTTAGAAGAGTGGCTGGCACATGTCAAATACCCAAGAAGTACTTATTACTACCAGCTTGCTGTCTTTCCCACCTACCTTAGGAAAATGCAATATTCAGAAACATGGTTATCAGCTTGGAGGAAGTCACGCTCTGAAAGAAATGAGAGCAGCGTATATTTAGAGTCACTCCATTCAGAAAGGAGATGTGAAGTTCTCCTGGAGAGTGAGAAGTTAGGAGATGGCTTCCTATTTGGGGCACTCTTCCTGCAGACACTTGTGCAAGGAGCCTGGTGGCAAAGCCTCTCCTTGATTTACAGGAGCTTTACCATGAAAGGGGCTCAAACGGTGGCGACATGGGTGGGAGAAGACTCAGCCCTCGCCCGCGGGAGGGCATGGCTCGGTTTGCCCTATGCAGAGCACAAGGATGCTGTGGTTTCAGCCTGGTTTGTGGGGGCACAGCCAGGTGAAGCTGCTTCAGACAGAGCTCAGTGTTGCTGTCTCCCTGCGGTTAGCATGAAGTGAGCAAAGACACAACTGCCTGTGCTTGGTGCTCAAGAGCTCGGGGTGCTGCTTTGAGCCCTGTGCGGCCCTTCTGGGGCTTTGAACTGTGGCCACAAGACGCTAGTGGCATCTTTTTCCAGATTTGTTTTGACGCTCACTCAAAAACAAGATTTCACTCTGTCCTTCTGACAAGAATCTGACAGGGAGTGTGCTTGTAGATTTGTTTAGCCTGGCGCAACAGACTCTCTGGTGATGCCTTGAGCAATGGAGGATGCTCTACGTCTATGCGGAGAAAACTTTGGAGGCAGAAGAAGCTGTTCCAACAGGCAATGTAAATTTGTTAGTAAGTCCAGTTTGCCAGCAAAGTAGAAGAGGAGACAGAATAAGGTGCAAAAGGTGTTGGATTTAGGAAGTCTTTTGTTTAGAGAAAAAAAGGAGTAGGAATGGGGGAGGGGCCTGAAGGAGCCCAGATGGCGGGGGTTGCTGGGCTGATGTGCTTGGAGTTAGACTAGGCTCCCAGTGCTAAAAGGAGCTGACTGTAATAGAAGTCCTGGCTCTCATTAGTTTCCAGAGTCATTCGGCCTCTAGCAGATGTACCCTGATGTCAGGCAGCCTCCCTTCTCCAGAGCTGCAGGGGGCCACTTGAAGAGGAAAGTGAGCCTCCTTTTACACACACACACACACACACACACACACACAAATAATACTGACAAGATGAAATAGGTTCTCTCCACAGATCTAGAATATGGAGCATATAAGATTATAGGAGGGCTTCCTAGGTGGTGCAATGGTCCAGAATCCACCTGCCAATGCAGAAGGTCCAAGAGATGTGAATTCGATCCCTGGGTCTGGAAGATACCCTGGAGGAGGAAAATGGCAACCTAGTCAAGTATTTTTGCCTGGAGAGAGGAGCCTGGTGGGCTACTGTCCATGGGGTCGCCAAGAGTCAGACATGACTGAGCATGCATCCAAGCAAGATTATGGGAATATCTTTACTGTAAAAAGTTACTCTCCACTTGCTAGAATTTCTGTTAAAGGAGACATTCCTTGTCATTCATTAATCCGTTTCATATTTATTGAGTATCTAATATTTATTATCTCATATTAATAAGTATGAGAAATGTTGAGGGAAGCTGTGTAAAATTGAGTAGAAAAAGATGATAAGCATAGAGAGATAGAATCAGACTCTAAATAACATCCTAAGAAGTGTGGAATAACATTGCAGAGAAGGCGATGGCACCCCACTCCAGTACTCTTGCCTGGAAAATCCCATGTATGGAGGAGCCTGGTGGGCTGCAGTCCATGGGGTCGCTAAGAGTGGGACACGACTGAGCAACTTCACTTTCACTTTTCACTTTCATGCATTGGAGAAGGAAATGGCAACCCACTCCAGTGCTCTTGCCTGGAGAATCTCAGGGATGGGGGAGCCTGCTGGGCTGCCATCTATGGGGTCGCACAGAGTCGGACACGACTGAAGCAACTTAGCAAGCAAGTAAGGAGTCAGGGGGAAGGTTTTTCAGCAAAAATGAGATATGCTTAAGTAAGGATTCAGGAAGATTATTTTGGGAATAATGTAGAGGCTGGTTTGAATGATGGAGGCTTTGGGAGAAGATATGAAAATAGGGGGTCAAATGAATGCTATTTCTAGAGTCTAGAAGAATGATTTGGAGGGATTTTGAAATAGGGTGGTGAGTGGGCATTGAAAGGAAAGGAGACATGTGAGAGATGTTTGTAAGAAGTGATAGGTAGCGGGAGGAGAATGAGAAGGGAAGGATGGAGCCCCAGTTCTGAGAATGGGAGTCATCCTTCTGGGAGATGGAAATTGGGGTAGTAGAGCTGAGGACCTGATTCAGTAGAAAGAGAATTGCAGTCAGGGTAGGTCAAAGGGGTCAAATTCTAAGTTCCTGTCACAGCCGTCAACTTCCCTGCTTCTTGGTGCCCTTCATCTGCCAACACTTCTTGTAATACGGAGCTTGTAGTTTCTCATTGTCAACTGCAATCTGCCACTGGTATTGACCCATCCTGGGGACCACAGAAAAGCTACCTCAGCTGGACAGCTTTTCAAATAGTTTGGAGATGGCTCCTTTGTCCCTTACATTGGAAGCTTTTCTACTTAAGGCTAAAGCTATAGGGCTTTGAATTTCCTCCCTTCTGAGCATATGTATCAGTTCCTCTGCACAAATAAATGGTGCATGTATTCAAGTGTGTGGCTACAAACTCTACACAGAATTGCAGGTGAGGTCTAACCAGATCTGATCAGAGGAAAATCAGCATCTGCCTTCCTACCACTGATGCTCTGTGGACACCAGATTATTTGGGGGACTCATCACACAGCAAATTAGATTCAATTTACTTTGACTAAAAACCTTCTGCTTTTTATTTTTAAACACTGATAGGTCATACTTCCTCTATCTTGGGCTTGTGCAATTGGATGTTTGTACTCCAGTTGAGCAAACTAGGTAAGACAATGGCTTTGGGGGTTCTTACTGGGTTCCTAATCTATAATTTACAAGCTTGTGACTTTGGGAAAGTTATAGGATCTCTCTAGCTGTTATTTTCATTATGTATAAATGTCCATCTTAAGAGTACTTACTTCACAGTTATGAGACTAAGTAAGATATTGCCTGTAAAGCATTCATCACTGTGCCTGACTCACAGAAAATTTTCAATAATAATATTAGCCATTATTATCTATTGTTACCATTATTGATCTTCTGATTTTGTTATTGGCTCCTCTTTTTCTTATTAAACATGTATGTGTGTGGGTATGCTCAGTCACGTCCTACTCTTTGCAACTCTTTGGACTATAGCCTGCCGGGCTACTCTGTCCGTGGGATTTTTCAGGCAAGGATACTGGAGTGGGTTGCCATGGCCTTCTCCAGGGGAGCTTCCTGACCCAGGGATCAAACTCACATCTCCTGTATTTTAGGCAGATTCTTCACCCACTGAGCCATCAAGGAAGCTTATTAAGCATTATTTAACTCAAATTTCTTCAAACACTGTGCCAACCACAAGTATAATTCATATGAATTCTCTCTCTCTTTGATTTCTTTGTTGATGGTTTGTATCACAGAAGTGAGTAAGACAGACATGGTCAGTTTCTCCTGTATCTAACTAGTCCCAGTCCACTGAGGGAGAGGGAAAAGGAATAATTCACGTTATGAATCTTCTGTGTTCACTAAACTCACTCCACCATCACACATTCACTTGTCATTCAGTCCTTATTTGTTTGCCTTGTTCCCAAGGATATCATGAAGATGTCATGGATAACCCTGTAAAATGCCACATTCTTATCCAGAGGAGAGCAACTAGGATAAGACTCAGATTCATCTCATAGGAGCGAGAGTTGGAGGACAGAGTATTATTTAGAGCCAAAAAAGAGGAGATAGTATAAATGTAGATACTGAAGAGGGTGACAGTTTGGTGGGTGAGTTGGATGAGGATGGAGAGAAGGTGGGCCTGGGTGGCATGAGCATCCAAGGAGGCCAGTCTTATGTTGGCAGGAAATGATCCTGGAAGTAGCTATTTCAGGCCATGCCAATACCTCCTTGACCTATAATTTGTAAGAAATGGTAGTCCCCTTTCATGTTTTTCCCATTAATTAATCTAAAATACCAATTTTTTGTAAAGAGAAGGGAATGGATCTTTGAAATAAGTGGACATGGACAGCTAGGCAAGAAAGAGGAAGCTATCCAATCAGGGGAAGAAAGAGAATAGAAACTATGGTTAAGTAGTGGACTTCCCCAGCTTCTCTGCCATCATTCATGTTAGATGTGTGGAAACCAATGGAAGTGGTGAAGGAGGCATTTTATGCTTCTACCATAGGTTAACAGTCATTCTGCTTCCTTTACCATCTTTTGCCCAGCTGATCCCTTCACTGAGATATCACTAGTGCAATATTTATTTTAGAAGAGAACAGCATCAGCCTCCCTTCCTTTTCATAGGAAATGCTATAACATTATTTTTTTAGACAGTTTTAAAATGGGTGATCCCTGGATTTTGTCATCTAACTTACAGCAAAAGTGCAGTGATGTACATCAGAACCATTGTCTGGTAGAAAGGTTGGCTCAGCTGTTCATCATGTGACAGATGGCTTCTTAAAGGCTGGCTTTTCAAGACTGGTGTTTGGGTTGAATGTCCAGAGTCCTGAAATGGACAGCCTCCTTTGGGAGATTTAAAATCAAATGAACTCTTTAGTTTTGAATTAGATGAGAACTTGCAGGGGAGCACAGGTTCTATCATGGGAGAGGGCAGACGAAACACCAGGGCAGATGAAAAACCATGAGTTTCCAAGGAGGGAGAGTGAAGAGCCTTACTGCCTCAGGGTCCCGAGACCAGGACACATTATGTCACCTTTTCAGTGGACAATATCCTTGTACTATATGGTAGGATTACATTGGAAACCATCTTCTAACACCTTGACAACAGAATACAAGAGCATATGTTAGAGATGAATTTAATAGGGTTATGTGAAAATACCTGTACTTTAGTTTTTTTTTTTTTAAATGTGGGCTCTGTTAAGATAAGTGAAAAGGTGATTAAAGCACATGAAACAAGGACTTAGAAGTTTTAGTTACTTGTAAATTTAAGTCATCAGTTTCTTTTGGTCATCACAGACTCCTGGCGTGTGTGTGTGTGTGTGTGTGTGTGTGTGTGTGAGTATGTGTGAGTGTGTGTGTGTGTGTGAGTATGAGTGTGAGTGTGTGTATGTGTGTGTGTGTGTGTGCGCGTGCACATCCATACACAATGGGTTTGACACTCTGGGGTGGATTAAGAGGGATGCCATGGTGGTGTATCCAGAAGAGAGCAACCCAGATCAGAGACTTCAGAGACACCTCAGGAAAGCAATAGCTGGGGAACATGGTGATGTGGAAGGCAAAAGCGATACCAGATGGTTTGAAGATGGTTGGGCATTCACTAGAATTATGAGACCTGAAAGGCCCTTGGGGAGAAGAACTCCTGGAACATTCTGGCAGAATCCCATGCAGCCTCTGGTTTGAGTGTGGAGTTCCGCCCTTGCCTGCTCTGGAACCTGCACAATGCAAGAGCTCTGTTTACATTCATCTCTAGGTCATCTTCCTCCCCCAGGTCCGCTCAATCCTGATGATGATCGGAGTCTCACATGGCGGCAAATGCCAACCTGGGAGACCTTTGTGGGGGTTGCTCTCCCACTGTTTAGATGAGATAATGGGCCTCAGGAGGGGAATTCTGCCATTTCCTCCTTCACACTGTGCAAGAACATTATTACGGCAAGAAATTATAAGGAAATAAACAAGGAATTGCTACAGAGCCATTGTCTCTGCTTTTCATTTCTTTCCATTGCCATATAATGTTGCCTTGTCTAGTTCAATCTTTAATAAAAAGTGGATTAGTTGACTGCCTGCGTCCTTGTCACAATGTTATTTGTTTGAATCCTATTTGCGGATACTCTTCCATTTCCTTCTCTAGAATAACTAGAACTACATTTGAACCAACTAAATTGAAATTGTGAAATCTTTAGCTGGGTTTCCTCTCCACCTCCCAATCTTCTGTATCACCACCCCTACCCCCATAATCCTGAAGGCAAGGGTTCTGGGAATGGAGCTGACAAGAAGCAGATTTAGGCAATGTGTCACTCTCCAGAAATAGAATACCATTCTCACTGGTAATTGAAATCGTCTTTGAATCACTCAGTTTTAGTGACCAGTCAAGATGTGATCTGCCTACACATTCTGCACAAGTGTATTCTAATGCAACTTAAAGTTGGCTATGCTTTTAGTCTTAGGTTCGGGAACATAGCAATAAAGAAAATTCACAACATCCCTGATTTCATGGAACTTAAACCTAGTGGAGTGATAGACAAGAGTAAACATACAATTTATCAGTTGTTGATAAGCGCAATGGAAAAAAAAATTAAAGTGGGTTTGAGATGTATGGGGATGGTAGGTTATTTCTATTTTGTATTATGTGTTGAGGGAAGGCCTTACTGACAAAGTGTCATTTGAACAAAGGCCTGAAGGAAACTGGGACAAGCCATGAAGATATTTGGGAGAAAATCACTCCAGGCAGAGAGAAAAGCAAGTGCAAAGGCCTTGAGGTAGGCATGTGTCCTCTGTGTTCCAAAATAAACAATGCATACTTGTTGCTTATGAAGAGTGAGCTGCGGGGAGAATAGTGGGAAATGAGATCAGAGAGGCAGCAAGGGGTAAGATCCAGGTGAGGACCTGGATGAACCTCTGCACGACATGGGACTCTAATAGAAGGTTAGAGCAATGGGGTGACTTGAAGGCTCCCTCTCCTTGGCTTGGATATGTTGAGTCTGTGATGATGATAAGCCATCCAGGTGGTAATCAAGTCCACAGCAAACTTCTCTCTAGAAGTTTGGATTTCGGGGAAAGAAGATGGGAATAGAAATTTCAACTTTGGCCTCATAAAGTCTTGGAAAAGGATGAGTCTTCCAGGAATCGGCTGTGGATAGAGGAGGCTGAGTGCTGGGGCCTTCAACTCTTAGGGGCTGAATAGAAGAGGTGTGCGTGAGGTCCAGCAAAGATTCTCAGAAGAAGTAGCCAGTGAGGGGACCCAGAAGGGTTTCAAAGAGGCACAGCCACTGAAAAGAGCATTATTGTTCACTTTGCGGAAATATGGATGGACCTGGAGAAGGCAATGGCACCCCACTCCAGTACTCTTGCCTGGAAAATCCCATGGACGGAAGAGCCTGGTAGGCTCCAGTCCATGGGGTCGCTAAGAGTCAGACACGACTGAGCAACATCCCTTTCACTTTTCACTTTCTTGCATTGGAGAAGGAAATGGCGGCCCACTCCAGTGTTCTTGCCTGGAGAATCCCAGGGACGGGGGAGCCTAGTGGGCTGCCGTCTATGGGGTCGCACAGAGTCAGACATGACTGAAGTGACTTAGCAGCAGCAGCAGAGGTTGTCACACCGAGTGAAGTAAGTCAGACAGAGAAGGAGAAATAATGTATGACGTCTGTTATATGTGGAATCTAAAAGAAATGATACAAATGAACTTATTTACAAAACAGAAACGGGCTTGCAGACTTAGAGAACAGACTTATGGTTGCCAGAGGGGAAGGGATAGTTAGGGAGTTTAGGATGGACATGTACACACTGCTATGCTTAATGGATAACCAACATGGTCCTTCTGTATGGCACAGGGAACACTGCTCGATGTGGCAGCCTGGATAGGAGGGGACTTTGGGGGAGAATAGATACATGTGTGTGTGTGTGGCTGAGTCCCTTTGCTGTCCACCTGAAACTGTCACAACATTGTTAATGGCTATATATTAATAAAATAAAAAGCTAAAAAATACAACAAAACAAAATCACTTTCTTGAGATAAGTATCACTGAATTAGATTCACTCATTTACACAAGTAAAGACTATCATTGTACATCAATCTCTACAAGACACATATTCTATTAATTAAGGACTATGCATAGACAACAGGATCGTGACTATACCAGCAGCTGAGACAACAGCCTTTTCTTTGACTGGTGAGACACACCTTGGGATTTTACGGAGCAAGAACTATTAATACAAACTGTATGAAGCCATGCTGCCCTGATTTGAGCTTTGGGAGAATTTTTAATGTATCTGCCTAATGCAGATACTTCTCACAGGGACACATCATGACATAAGTGCTTGTTTACTTTTGAAAATACTGTTTTGGTGTCTTCTGTTTTCAGAATCACTTCAGAATGCATTCCTTCTTACTTTGGATTTTGGCTCAGAAATTTAAGGTTTATTACAGAATATTCTTTGAATTAAGGAAGGAGGACTCCCTTTACAGTGTCCCTCATAGGCTGGTAGGGGCCATTTCTTCACTTACAATGACAATGTATACAACAAACACCATGTTTACATGGGTTGTTTGGAAGATTCATTGCCACTCCTGTGCCTTCATTTCTTTTCCTCTGTAAGTCTTGAAGGAGACCTCTCTTCATCACTTCCTTGTACATGCTCACTCCTTTGGAGAATTATCTTAACATCCTAAGAGAAGAGATTTAAAGAGAAGTTACAACTCTTAATAAATGAATTAGAAGTAATGATTATTAATAATATGGGCTTCAATATGTGGCAGGATTAAACAGTGAGTTTTTATTTTTTCCTTTGAGAAAATTGTTCTCTAGTGTGAATCCTGCCTTGCAACTTATTAATTTTGCCAATGGAAAGATATCAAAGATCTTAGAGACTTCATTTCCCCATCTAGTAAGATCTAATAATAGAGATGTCTTATTAGATTAATTAGATAACATTTGTAAAAGCAATTACACAGTTCTTGTTTAGTTGCTAAGTCATGTGTGACTCCTTTGTGACCCCCTGGACTGTAGCCCACCAGGCTCTTCTGTCCATGAAATTCTCCAGGCAAAAATACTGGAGTGGGTTGCCATTTCCTTCTCCGGCAATTACACAGAGTTTGGCACAAAACGGGCAAGGCAAAACATTATTTCCCTATTAACCAATAAAAAACAATATTCATCTTCTATTAAAGGAAAATTCTAATGCTAAATTAATCATGTTTACAGATTTGTAGACTTTTAGAACAGCAGATTATTTTGAGGCAGGGAATTATCCCGTTTTTTTTTTTTTTTAATATTAGGGATAGAATGATCTGTTTTTTGTCCACTTAAAATATCCAACTATGCTACATTTTAAATCACAGATGTTTATAAAATAAATTTAAGATATTATCACAATGTATTAATAGAAGGGGTTCAGTTCAGTTCAGTCGCTCAGTCGTGTCTGACTCTTTGCGACCCCATGAATCGCAGCACGCCAGGCATCCCTGTCCGTCACCAACTCCCGGAGTTCACTCAAACTCATGTCCATCGAGTCGATGATGCCACCCAGCCATCTCATCTTCTGTCGTCCCCTTCTCCTCCTGCCCCCAATCCCTCCCAGCATCAGGGTCTTTTCCAGTGAGTCAACTCTTCGCATGAGGTGGCCAAAGTACTGGAGTTTCAGCTTTAGCATCAGTCTTTCCAAAGAACACCCAGGACTGATGGACTGGTTGGATCTCCTTGCAGTCCAAGGGACTCTCAAGAGTCTTCTCCAACACCACAGTTCAAAAGCATCAATTCTTCGGCGCTCAGCTTTCTTCACAGTCCAATTCTCACATCCATACATGACCACTGGAAAAACCATAGCCTTGACTAGACGGACCTTTGTTGGCAAAGTAATGTCTCTGTTTTTCAATATGCTATCTAGGTTGGTCATAACTTTCCTTCCAAGGAGTAAGTGTCTTTTAATTTCATGGCTGCAGTCATCATCTGTAGTGATTTTGGAGCCTAGAAAAATAAAGTCTGACACTGTTTCCACTGTTTCCCCATCTATTTCCCATGAAGTGATGGGACCAGATGCCATGATCTTAGTTTTCTGAATAGAATGGGTACTAGCTAGCATAAGGCGAAAATGTAAAATTACATTTATTCAGTTTCCAGGTTTTTTTTTTTTAGGGAACTATTCAAGAATATAAGTTTCTTTACTTCAGAGCTGAGTTCCAAAAGTTTCTATTTGATTGTAGTCATTTTACTCATGAAAACATGAATTAGTTCGGCATCTGAACAGAGCCCTGCTGAGTGACACCCACATGGCTGTATCAGTCACTGCCAGGAAACATAGTGAATCATTTTCTTGAAGGAGCTTGTTCTTTAAAAATATAGATCTCCCACAGCTGAAGGGCAATCTTGGGCAAGTTAAGTGAAAAAGACCAGCTGCTTGCCATTGACCTTTCTCGTCCTACCCTCCACAGTACTTACTGACAGGTCTTCTTTGCAGAGAATATTATTTGTAACAGCTATTGCTGACTAGTGACTATTTACTTGGGGATTAAGGAATGAGTTGACCTGTGATTATTTGACACTCCATAGCATGGGGGAAAATTATAAGCTCTAGATATTTCAATCAGTCTTGGCTAGATTTATGGCTGAAATCAAGGGCCATAATTTTAAGTAACAGTGGAGAAAAGGCTGAGAGAGTCTAGAAATGTTTGGCATGGGTGCCTCGAAAATGCAAAGCGCTGAAGCAGCCATTGTATTTTGTTATAAACATAATAGAGGCGGTTGGAGTGTATCTTAAAGTCAGATACCTTGAAGACTGTGTCCCCTCCGGGTACATTTATATTTATAGGTCCTTTGCCCTCATGTACTCAGGTCCTGACTCATTTGTTTCTAAGAAATTCTCCTGTGACATTCTTACTTTAACACTGAAAGATTTATTTTTATCTCCTAGTGAATGGAACCCTTGATATTAAGGCTATCTGCTGGATGTACAGGTTTTGTTAAAAGAGACTCACATTTTATGCAGCATATGTGTGCATCACTAGAAACTACCTTTGGTGAGTTGGTGCAGAAAATCCAATGTCCACTTACACGCGTAAATCTACTTATTGGAGGAAATTAACTTTCTTCACTAACCACCCAGTGACGGTGTCCTCAATGATCTTATTATATTTAAGCAAAGCATTTTCTTAAGAATTTAGGAACCTTCCTTGAAAATAACCTCTCTATATAAAAATCTATGAAAGAAGAAGTTAAATAAATGAGCTTGAGTTGAATAACTATAAAATCCAAAACAAAACATGGATCTTCTGAGTTGTATTTGACCACATGTGGATTCCTGGGACTTTGGTTTGGACCCCCTGTCATCATGACACTCTGCAGTGAAAGTCTCCTTTCTTTCCAGAGAGCAGACACCGAACTTGGCAGATGAAATGCCGGCTTTTAGTTCACCTGTGAATATTTTGCATGGGTCAGAATTACTTCTTATGCACTGCAACCACCAAGAGGCCGGCAGTAATAATAATAGTAATAAACATTACTCTGTAGTGTTAGTCACTCAGTTGTGTCTGATTCTTTGCCATCCCATGGGCTATAGCCTGCCAGGCTCCTCTGTCCATGGAATTCTCCAGGCAAGAATACTGGAGTGATCCAGGGGATCTTCCTGACCCAGGAATCAAACCAGGTCTCCTGCATTGCAGGCAGATTCTTTACCATCTGAGCCACCAGGGAAGCCCCTACTATGTAGTGAGGGCTTTCTGTCTACCAAGTACGGAGCTGAGCACTTTGTATGGCTTAAGTCATTTACTCTGTACAAGGACCTTGAGAGGCATATTTGAGAATTAACCGTATTTTACAGAGAAACCAAGGCACCACGGGGTCACTTGCCCAAGGTCACACAGTAGCTATGAACCCAATCAACATGGCTCCTGAGTCTGCTCTCCTAACCACAAAGCCAGGCCACCTCTCCACAGGAGCAAAAAATAACACGTATCAAAATAATTACCCAAACTGGTCTTTTTCATATGTATTTTAAAATGTTTGCTAGTTCCAAACACGAATCTTGTAAACACAGGGCTGTTGGGTGACAACCTTTACTTCCCACTGTTTATAACAGCAAACAACATTTTAACCCGAAAAACCACACTCTAGTTTTTGCTCTACTTATCTTGAAAGATCTTCAAACAACATCACTGTGGTTAAAGTTCATTTTAAAAATGTGATCTATTTACTTGCACATGGATATCTGGAGCAAAAAAATTGATGACAGGATGAGAGTGTTAGTAACTAAGTCTTCAGAGATTTTTTTTCTTTTCCTTTCTTCCTTTTCTTTATTTGCTTAGTAAAAATGAGAATAGAGCATCTTACTGGAAAGGGAACCTCTTTCCTTTTCAAGCATCACATTTAGGTTTTTCAGGTCAAAGGCTCAATTCTCGTCGGAACGGTGCCCCGACTAGATTCTAGCAGGTGGTTCAATGTCCTCTCTTCAGATTCCAGGGTGGAGTGATGACAGGGAGGAGAGATGAAGGACCAGGACGGGGGAGGGTTGAAGAAGCTGACTTTGCAGAAGCGCCCTGGCAATGAAGGAATGAACCACTGGACAGCTAGACAGACTGACAAGCTCTCTTTCTACTATTAGGGTGTCAGGTGACATTCATACTCTGAAGCTGGAGGTCAGAACAAGCTCCAGCTGTGGGGTGAGGGTGGGGGGAGGGAGGGCAGGTGCTCTCAACCCAAGGGGTCTGTGCACCAAGCAGGATTTGGGGAACGTGAAGAGATCTTTTTGGTCATCAGTGCATCAAGGTGCTCCCGGAATATAGTGAGCAGCAATTCAGAATGTCAGACGTTCTGCCATGCCAGAGTCGGTCCTGTGCTATTCAAAATGCCAGGAGTATTTCAGCTGGGGTGCACGCTGATAAAACTCCTTGCTAAATAAGAGAAATGCACAAAGTAATAAGAACCCTGCTGACTCCAGCTTTCCCTGAGGATCAGAATCCATCTTCAGGGGATTGATCTTCGAAGGCAGTCAGTCATCTATTGCCAGAGTTTTTTCTTCAGGAACGTGCCAGATAGAATCGTCTCTGCAAAAGTCAGTAATAGTTAGACATTCTGGCCAGAGTAAAAATGTTCCCCAAATCATCCTGACTTTGCAGGGAGTTCTTCTCCCATAATAGGAGGAAGTGATGGTGGAATCATTTTAGGGTCCTAGTTGTTGTTGGTAAGATAAGGTAAACCCTACTGCACATTATTCTAAGGAGCTGAAAATTATTTTGCTGGTTTAAAATGGGGTTTTTTTTTCCCTGAAATGTGGAACAGAATGTGTAGGATGAAATGCAGTCTAAAGAGATGGGCTTCTGGAACCCACCTCACATAGAATGGTGGTTGCTCAGATGACAGAAAAGGCAGGGATATCCCTCAATTGGCGGACTGCCCCCCATCCTGCCTGTGACAACCATGCACCCACTCACCCACCTCTCTCCACCTCTTTGTCTAGTTCTGATGTGTGCTGTTCCCACTAAATCCAGGGTGACACTGATTTATCCCATTCTCATCCTAAGTGGGGAAGAAAGCTGGTCTTTATGAGTGAAAGTAGGAGTGTAAGATGCTAAAAAGGAACCTGTGACATATGGGTTTCATTGTGAAGAGTAGACGTTTGTGGGATGTATGAGACAATTACTTGGAATATTGCCAACCACATATCCAAGTATTTTGGGCCTGTTTAAATAAAGAGACCCAAATAATTTTACAAAGAGGATGGTTAATTGTAAAGATATAATGATGTGATATTGTTAAGAGGGCTTCCCTGGTGGCTCAGTGGTAAAGAAACCATCTGCCAATGCAGGAGACACGCGGGTTCGATCCCTGGGTTGGGCAGATCCTCTGGGGAACCCACTCCAGTACTCATGTCTGGGAAATCCCACGGACAGAGGAGCCTGGTGGGCTACAGTCCATGGGGTCACAAAAGAGTAGGGCATGACTGAGCAACTAAGCAACAACAACAACGATGGTTAGAGATAAGGAAACATTTCAGTTCAGTTCAGTTGCTCAGTCGTGTCCAACTCTTTGCGACTCCATGGACTCCAGTACACCAGGCTTCCCTGTCCATCACCAACTCCTGGAGCTTGCTCAAACTCATGTCCATCAAGTCGGTGATGACATCCAACAATCTCATCCCCTGTCATCCTCTTCCTGCCTTCAATCTTTCCCAGCATGAGGATCTTTTCTGATGAGTCAGCTCTTCACATCAGGTGGCCAAAGTATTAGAGAATTCAGCTTTAGCATCAGTCCTTCCAATGAATATTCAGGACTGATTTCCTTTAGGACTGACTGGTTTGATCTCCTTGCAGTCCAAGGGACTCTCAAGAGTCTTCTCCAATACCACAGTTCAAAAGCATCAATTCTTCAGTGCTCAGCTTTAGATCACTTGCATCTTATCAAAGTGAAAGTGCTTTTATCAAAAACTCAGCTAACTCTCTGTAGTCCAATAAACCATTAGCAGAAGCCAAATAGGGAGACTGCATGCTATTAAGTGTGTGAGGCTTCTGAGAAGGTTGTAGCAACCTGCCACATTCTGAAAGGTGGTCACCCCCAGCCTTCCGTAGCCCTTGCTGTTGGGGACCCGGCACTTGCCAGGTAGATGCACATTCAGCATGTGTGGTTGATGTGCGAGGTGATGGTGTGAGCTCTGAGGCCCAGCTCTTCCTCTCTTCCTTCCTTTATTCTGCTGTCTTGGTCCAGCCTCTCTGGGTTTGGTCCTCAATGTTCCTACCCTGAACAGTTTCTCTGATGGAACCCTTATCCCTTCTTTCAGAAACATGGTCACTGGATGAGTTACAGCAACAATGTGTACTGTGATGAGAGTTTGGTGAATAAATCAGCGCTTGGCTGGGGATCAGGGTCTCCTTTGTTCTCTTGCGCAGGGGGATTCTATTCCCCATGCTCTTCAATCATAGGCCAGGGTCATTCGATGGCTGGAATAATGCAGAACATGAATATAGCCACCCATCCAGCTTTTACTGCCATTTACCTCCAGCCTTCTGTGGTAGACTCAAGGCCTCAGAGTCCTGGTGGAGCAGCTCTATGGTATTATCCCTAATATTGGTAGGCCTATTGGTGGTACTAATCATATTACGCATATACTGGTAGTGCTAACTATCATGGTACCCGTGTACTGATAGTCACTTCTACTCTGCCTGAACTCACTGCCTTGCGGTATTGAGGGCTGGCCTTTTTGGCCTGATGCTGTTACCAGCTTAGCTTCCCGAGACCCTGGTCTAGCCTAGTCCAGCTTCTTCCCTCCTTCTCTTCCTCCACGCTTGTTTTATCCCACCAAGCCCTGAACCTGAATTCAACCACGTTAAGACAATCAAGAAAAACAGTAATGATGAACCTATTTACAGGGAAGAAATGGAGACGCAGACATAGAGAATGGACTTGCGGACACAGTGGGGGAAGGAGAGGGTGGGAGAAATTGAGAAAGTGGCATTGACATATGCATGTGTAGATATGTGTATCATGCGTAGAGTAGATAGCCAGTGGGAAGCTATTATATAACAGACAGCCCAGCCTGGTGCTGTCTGATGACTTAGAGGGGTGGGATGCTAGGGGGGAGGGAGGCTCACAAGGGAAGGGATATACATATATATATATATATGCATATATATTTATATATTATATATATATAACAATGCAACATTTATAAAGCAATTATCCTCCAATAAAAATAAAATAAAATTATAATGACAATTTTAAAAAAGACTGTATTAGGATCTTTGGGTAATACTCACAGGGATCTTATAATCTGGATAACTTGAAATCAGGTCTTGAATAAAAGGATGCTTCAGAAGAACAGCAACTTCAATTGGCTCTAAGTTCTTGGAACCTAGGTCCTGAAACACTTTTATGAAGTTCTTAAAAAGAAAAAAAAATAAGTTAATTAAATCTATGATCCTGATGATGCTAAAAATGATTTTATTTACTAAAGGAATCATCATGATTTCTACACGTTGAGACATTTCAGGAGAAATTCTATGACCATACACTCAAAATTGATGGAAATTTTCGTGGGTATAGGTTGTCTCTTTAATGAAAGAATCCAACCAACCTCTAAATAAATGTTCTCTAACTTTTGGTGGCTGGCAAATCTGTTAGCGTCCAGTACTTCATTTCCTCCTCGGAACACTTGGAGTAATGTTTGCATGGAAATCATTTCCGTATTTGCATTTTCAGGGATTTCTTCTTCCTTTTCCTCCCCATCCTCTTGTAATTCCCTTTCCTCACTCATAAAGTTGTCCTCAAGTTCAGGATATTCCTCAATGGGACTCATATCAGTAAAGGAAGAGGTCTGTGGAATTAAATAAAGAGAAGATGAAGTCTTTCCAGTAATAGAGATATTTAGAAAACACCAATTTCGTCCTGAACTTTTCATGCCTCGAGATGGTAATGCCTACTGGCATGCTGCAGTCCGTGGGGTTGCAGAGAGCTGAACACGACTTAGCTACTGAGCAACAACCACAGACTAGCTAAACAAAGTCTAAAGATAGAATTTGCTAGACAATAAGACAAGTCTTTCTTCCTTCTCCAACTCAGAAACAACAGCAAGAAGCAGCAAAAGTGGTTACCAACTGGGAAGGGTGGGGGAGGGTAAATTAGGAGTTTGTAATTAACATATACACATGAATATATCTATAAAATGGATAACCAATGTCCTACTGTATACTCAATACTTTGTAATAACCTATGAGGGAAATGAATCTGAAAAATATATATATGTATAACTGAATCACTTTGCTGTATGCCTGAAATTAACACAGCATTGTAGATCAATTATACTTCAATAAAAAATAATAAAGTAAAAAGAATAAAAAGAAAAGAAGTAGAATATGCCGGCTGCACTGGAAATCATGTAAAAGTTCTAGACCAATTCTGCTGGTACTTGACAGAGGCCTTAGTGTGGGGTGAGTTTTATTTACTTTCATACATGCTTTTGCTTATCACTCTTTCAGATATACAGTGTGCACTTGTACTAAGTCCCCTCAGTCATGTTCCATTCTTGGTGACCCTATGGACTGCAGCCCACCAGGCTCCCCTGTCCATGGGCTTCTCCAGGCAAGAATACTGGGGTGAGCTGCCATTTCCTTCTCTAGGCGATCTCCATCCAGGGATAGAACCTGCATCTCTCCTGCAGGCAGGTTCTTTACCACTAATGCCACCTGGGAAGCCCCAGATACATTGTATTACTCAATAAAAGAACACTGAAATGAATTGTGTGACTTCTGTCAAACTTTTACACATGAATCTAGATTTTGGACAGGATTTGCTTTGGAAACTGCAGTCTAGAGGTTGTGGTGGGTTAATTTCTCAAGTTTGATAAATTCTGAGAAACTTTGGGGCCTTTGTTTGGATACTGGATGTTAAATTCAATGAGGCATTCAGAAAGTAAAATAGAAAACAGATTGAATACAGACAGATTGGGATTCATATTGCTGCTCTTTGAAACTTGGCCAAGAGCCATGAATTTAGATGCTGGCATTCTGAGCATGGGAAAGAGTAAATTGTTTCTGATATCAGAGAAGGCAATGGCACCCCACTCCAGTACTCTTGCTTGGAAAATCCCATGGACGGAGGAGCCTGTTAGGCTGCAGTCCGTGGGGTCGCCAAGAGTGGGACACGACTGAGTGACTTCACTTTCACTTTTCACTTTCACGCATTGGAGAAGGAAATGGAAACCCACTCCAGTGTTCTTGCCTGGAGAATCCCAGGGACGGGGGAGCCTGGTGGGCTGCCGTCTATGGGGTCGCACAGAGTCGGACACGACTGAAGTGACTTAGCATAGCATAGCATAGTTTCTTATGTATCAAAAGCCTGAAAAATATTGCCTACCTTTTGACCCAGTAATTACTGATCTAGGAACTGATTCTAAAGAAATATTCATGTGCACCAAGAATTTTGTATACGGATGTTCATTCTGTGTTACTTAACAGCAAAAATAGAAAACCTATGATTCCAACAACAGGGAATGATGATAGTATCGGTCTGTGATGGAATGCTGTGCTGCTGTGAGCATTTTAGCTTAGAATGATAGTGAAAATGACAGTGAGAAAACACTCATGGGATAAGTGCAAAAGGGAATAAAATACAAAAAATAAACACACCAGGGTCCTCATTTCCTTATATATCTAATACTTATTAATGAAAATGAAGAGAAACGGATAAAGAACTGACAGCAGTTACTACCTCTGATTAGTCAAACAGGTGACTACTTTTTACTTTATTTTGTACTTTTCAAGTTCTCTACAGTAGATTTGTATTTATAATATTTATTGTAATAAATGTGTGTGTGTGTTTCTAATGATGAGGTAATAGATATTCAATGATTTGCCATGAAAAAATGAGTGTTTTCAGAATGTTGACTGGCCCGATATCATAGAACACCTGAGGGCTGGTTCTCCTTTATTCTGAGGAAGGAAAAATGCTAATTTAGGCTTAAAATTAGAAGAGGGTGCCATTGCCTGTACATACTCAATTCAGTAGAAGCATTAAGTGCATAGATCATACAAGTTCTTTCCAAACAGCCACTGAAGCCCCATGTGTAAAAAGACTATACCAGGGCACAGAATTAAGCCTCTGGTCATTGTAAGCCCCTCTGAAGGATGTGTAGGGGTGGAGGGTGGTGCAATGGATATAGGTTGCATTTGGCCTAGTTCTGTGTGGTCACCTTGCTTTAGTTGAGTTTCTGCATCCTTTGCTAAATTAGAAATTTAATCTAATCTTGAAGTTCTTGGAACTGAACATATCTTTCTATCTACTCTTCCTTGTTTATCTGTCTACCTATCCAATTAGCTTCTTCTCCATTTTAAGCAACTGCAATATTGATTTACTTGGCAGAAATGTGAAACTGACTTTTTTGTCTCTACCTAGGAAGCTTGGGCGAAGTAGGCAATGGCACCCCACTCCAGCACTCTTGCCTGGAAAATCCCATGGACAGAGGAGCCTGGTGAGCTGCAGTCCATGGGGTCGCTAGGAGTCGGACACAACTGAGCAACTTCACTTTCACTTTTCACTTTCACTTTTCACTTTCATGCATTGGAGTAAGAAATGGCAACCCACTCCAGTATTCTTGCCTGGAGAATCCCAGGGACAGGGGAGCCTGGTGGGCTGCCGTCTATGGGGTCACACAGAGTTGGACACAACTGAAGTGACTTAGCAGCGGCAGCAGCAGCAGGAAGCTTGGGAATCATCACACTGGCTTCCCGTCAATAATCCCCTGGAGAGACAAAACATTGAGTGTGGTGAAAAGAACAGTGTTGAGACATAGAATGTCTTGTTGATAGTATGAAGAATGAATGAATTTCTATTCAGACAGAAACTGTAGGTGAGCACATGATGAACTGGGATGGATGAGCAGGCGATACCAAAATTAAAGAGCAAGAACCTGGTCTCTCTTCATCATTTCTGGAACTAGAGAGGGCCCAAAGTCTCAAACCCTTGATATTGTCATCATGGGATAAATGGATTTTTTAAAATTTTAGCCAAAAAATAATAAATTAAACATCTGAATGAAGAATGTCATTCAAATGGCATTATGTCATTAGGTCTTATTAGGTCAGAGGATATTTTATAAGCATTTGCTAGTTTTGCTCTTTAAGGGGTTGGACAGAATAGATTTAGTGATTCGGTGGGAAGGGAGGGAGTGAAGGGAGGCCAAGATCAGAACCCAAGGAGCCAGCTCAGTCTCCTGGCGGGGCTGCAGGGTGTGCACGGGAGGAGGCGCTCTCCAACAGACTGCGATTGTGGATATGGATGGGTGAACAAAACCAGACATGCCGGTTTGGAGAAAAGCCAGGGCTTCTGAATGAGCAATTATTAGAGGCATCAAAACTCTGTGTGAGTCACATTATTGTCTAAGCAGCAGGCAGACTGTGGGGCTGGCAAGCACTTTGTCACACTCTCAGAGGCAGCCCTTGAGGACTCCCAGCAACATGTCCTTGGAATGGTGCCTGAGTGTGCATTTCTACCATTCAATCTGTTTAGTTCCCCACATCTCAGAGGCAGAACAGAAGGTCAGTCCTCCAGACTAATGTCAACAAAGCATCAAAGAACAGAATGGGAGGATCATTTAAGTTATTTGAACCCCAAGGCCTCAACCCACCTGTCAAGATGCTTTAATAAGACTCTCAAAACATGGGCAGTTCAAGCTTCTAATTTACTAAATTACAATATCATAACCCCAAATCCCACAGGCCAGGATGAACAAACATCAACTTCTTTGATGTTTCACATTGACTAGTGCCTGCTCATGAGTGCTTGGCTCTCGAGCTTCTTTTAAACTACCCAAAGAAGCTGTGGATTTAAACAGGAGGTCTGTGCCACACTGAATAAACCAGTGTGTAAGGAAGAATACAGTGAGGAAGAATGAAACATCGGGGAGATTTCCAGTTGTTTATTTGGAAAGCAAAAATCGAGATCTGATTAAATGTCTTGGGAGTAAACACAGACCTGTTAACCTGTTAGAGGCATTGTTTCTGAGCAGGCTCATTTTAACTTCCTGGGATCAGGTTGCCCAGGAAACCAGAACACAGTTGGAAAGGGCACAGAGAGGCAGCAGGATAATTGGAGGCAGGATGGTGAGAGCTAGGAGGAGGCAAGAATCGGGGAGGCGGTGGCTCCTGTACACCAAAAGCTCCTATGCTTCACTCCCAGCCAGGAGCAGGCTTGTGTGTGTGGCATGTGACAGACCTGCCCGCACCCTGGTTTCTTCGCTGCTGTGCAGTGGTTGTGGGAGAATTCTCGCACAGTGTCCTTGGACTTTAAAAGAGTTCTTAAGAGAAGTAACCCAGGGAGCTGCTTCCTGGGCGAGCACTAGCTCCGGGGTCAAGGCCAGAAGGGATGCAGACTCTTACGGTGCTGGTGCTAGCTGGCCTGGGTGCTACCCATTCAGACAGCTGTCTGTTGCTATGGCAACCGTTCTAGCACAGGCTGCCTTTTCCTGGTTTTTCTGGTGACTCAGTGTAGCCTCTGGGAGAAGGAAATGGCAACCCACTCCAGTATTCTTGCCTGGAGAATCCCAGAGACAGAGGAGCCTGGTGGGCTGCCGTCTATGGGGTCGCACAGAGTCGGACACGACTGACGCGACTTAGCAGCAGCAGTACAGCCTCCGAATCTGCTATTACTTCTGCCACTTGAATGTCTGCTCTCCTCTTCTGCCTCAGAGACGGGAGTCCACCCCTTCCTTCTCTCTTCCTCTCTTTCTTCCCTTTTACCAACACTCATGGAGAACTTGTTATGTGCATTGCTGAGCACTTGCTACTTCAGAGGACGCAAAGAGGGGTAACAAGTTGTCTCCAGTGCACAGTAGAAATAACAGCAGTAGGAGTCACTAGATAAACCACCCCCTGCTTGCATTACTAGCCCTGCTTCCCTCCTGTGCTCCCTACAGTCTGTTCTATATGGGCATCCATTTTAAATGAAATGACGCTGCTCCAGTGCCTTCTTATCTCATCTCTTGGCACAGCCAAAGCCAAGGTCCCTCCAGGGGCCTCAGAGTCCTCTCCTCATCACTGTCCTTTCCTGCTGCTCTCCTCCAGCTCAGTGCTCTGCAAGTGCTGACTTGCGGTTCTTTGGGATGCACCAGGCATGGCCCCACTGAGGTCTTTTGCATCCACTGCAGTCTTCATTTAAATGCTCTTCCTCCAGAGGTCTACCTGCCTGGCTCTCTTGCTCACCTCTCTGGGCCTTTGCCTATAGGTCTTTGCACAGAGACACCTTCTGTGAAGACCCTATTTAACACTGCAACTCCTTCCCAGACTCCTGCATTTTTCCCTATCTTCTTTTTCATCTGTGGCATTCATCACCATTTGATTTAGCCTTCACTTTACTTGCTTTATCCCCAGGTCAAGGGTAGTTCCAAAGTCACCAAGGTGCTGGATAAGTAATTGAGTAAATGCCTGGGTGTGTGGCATGGTTCTGTCTTGCCAGAAGGGATCTGAATATAAATGGGGCCCAGGTGAGGGAGTGCTCAGTGTGTCGGGGGAGCTTCATGAATGAGCTGGTGTAGGAAATAGGCCTTGGATACTGGAGAGGCCTTGAGCCTTTCGAGATGAGCCGGCAGGTGCTCCAGGTGGAGGGAACAGCAAGAGCAAAGACACAGAGGGGGCAAAAAAGAAGGCGCAGACCTCTCTTTGGATCAGTAAGGCCCCATGCTAATCTGTCTTTTATCCTGTGTTCCCTCCGTGTTCGGGCCATCATTCCCTCGTCTTCCCATTCTTTCTTGTATGGTGAAAGTGAAAGTGTCAGTCACTCAGTTGTGTCCTCTGTCCATGAGATCTTCCAGGCAAGAAGAGTGGGTAGCCATTTCCTTCCCCAGGGGACTTTCCTGACCTAGGAATTGAACCCGGGTCTCCTGCATTGCAGGGAAATTCTTTACAGTCTGAGCCAACAGGGAAGCCCTGTATGGGTATGGGCAACTGGATGTGTAACCCTTGCAGATCACAGGACTACACAAAGGGTACAATTTACAAAGCTAATCGTGAGTTAATTGTTCCACTCAATGAAATGTGTTTACTGAGCTCCATAGCAGTAATTCAGGTTCAGGAATGCAGGTTTGAGGATGCAGAACAAGACAGATGGCCCTTCCCTGACCACCGGGGGCCCAAAGCCCAGAATGGAAGCTGACCATGTAAAGCAGTTATCTGTGAGGGTTACTGTGAGGCGGGAAGCGCAGGGAGCTATGGGAACGCAGGCAGGGTGCTGCCACCACTCCAAGTCAGGGAAGGCCTCCTAGAGGACAGACATTTCATAGAGATCTCAAGGTAGGTCATGATCCATGCCAGAGATGGGTGAAGGAGGCGCAATCCATACCGAAATGCAGAAACACCCCTGCGTGTGTGCGTGCTAAGTCATTTCAGTCGTGTCCAACTCTTTGCGACCCCATGGACTGTAGCCTGCCAGGCTCCTCTGTCTATGGGATTTCGCAGACAAAAATACTGGAGTGGCTTGCCATTTCCCCCTCCAACCCCCTCAACCCAGGGATCAAACCCGTAGCATCTCTGTCTCTTCTATTGGCAGGCAGGGTCTGTATCACTAGCGTCACCTGGGAAGCCCTGGGAAAGCGGCAAAAGCAGTTCCAAGTAAAGGCAGACAGCATCTGGCTTGTCATCCATGTGGGAAAATGTAAGCGGCCCTCCTATGGTCTAGGAAGACAGCATTCCCGAGTGGGAATAACAATAACTTGTTGCTGAGCTTTGTGTTGTTGAGTCAGTGTTAATGCTGCATTGACAGAGCACTGGGGTGAAGAGCCCTGAGCTGTCAGCTTCCTAGACAATAGTCCAGCCTCGCCCTGGTCCTGATAGAAGGGGAGGAGTTCCTCCTGGCCATCTGCCCAGGGCTGACATTTGGAGATGAGAGGGTCTATCTATGTCTTTTGGGATGTGAAAGCTATCACAGGAGCTTCCCATTTTTACTCAGAGAACCCAGCATATTTTTTGTATGAAAGGAAAAGAACTGCGGCTGGGATATCTGAGGAGTCTGGACGCATAGTATCCCTCTGCCCTCCGTATCCACAAAGAAGAACAGAGGAAAGCGTTCCACCATGAGGGCCACAGCTCCCCTCACAAGGTCTGATGCAGACTAAAAAGTCAGAGCAGTGGGCACCTCATAAGTCAGTACCCTGTTCTGAGACTTTTCTATCCGCCCTGCCCCCCAACAAAGCCAGGGAATGTTAACCCTTTATAAATCTACGGTGGGATGTGAGGTTTTATTGGACATTAAGGCTTTCTGTCCTTGGAGGCAGGTGACACAAGGATTGCCTATGCACCTTAGGTGGCCAAGTTTGGGCCTGAAACCCTATCAAGTGTTACAAACCTGTGGTATATGTTCGAAGGTTGAACTTGTTTTACATAGAATTTCCACACGGTGTGACAAACAGCCTGGATGAATACCCAGTTCATTCTCATTTATCAGGATTAGCACTTCATGCAAAATAAAGACTGTCCCCGACAGAGCAATTTTGGTTCCACCGAGAAACTTTGAGCAAATTTTGGATTTTACTACCAAAGCATTTTTTTTGGAGTGTTGGCCCCAAGTTCTTAATCCAACTGAGTAAGGCCAAGTCTATTGAAGACCTAGTAAAGCATTGTGTGAGGAAAAGTTCAGAATCTTCTGGGATCCCCTCCAGACCCCAGCGCTAGTCCATTTCTGGAACACAATTACCTTTTCTGCAACAGGATGAGGCATTTCAATTGGCTGGAAGACGTGAGTCCCAATGGCTACGCTGAGGGCCCTGTAGACCCCTTCTGTACTGTCTGGATGGCAAGCAAAATAAAGCAGCATCTGCGTGTAGTCAAGCTGGGGTGGATCCTTCTCGCAGTTAGCAAACAACCTAAAGAAAAACTGTCACACAAAAAAGAATTTCAGCCAGAGAGAGAACGCAAACCATCGGGTAGAAAGTGGATGCACGGGCAATGAAGAATCTCTCCAGGGGTGTTGGAATAAGGTCATTTTCTGAGGACTGAATTACTAAAACTAACATGTAATGAATGGTATTAACTGAAAAGTAAGCTAAATATTAAAAAAAAAAGTAGGGCTCTAAAAATTCTGATGTTCTAATGAGGTAGGTGAACCTGGAGCCTATTAGACAGAACGAAGTAAGTCAGAAAGAGGAAGACAATATCCATGTGTATGTGTATACACGTACATATATATATATATATATATATATATATATATATATATATACAGGAGACACAAGAGATGCAGCTTTGATCCCTGGTCAGGAAGATCCCCTGGAGTAGGAAATGGCAACCCACTCCACTATTCTTGCCTGGAGAATCCCATGGATAGAGGAGCCCTGTGAGCTACAGTACATGGGCTTGAAGAGACAGATAAGATGCATGTGCTAATTAAAGTGGTGCATATTAGGTAGAAAAAGAGAGCAAGGACCCGTCTGTCCATCCTAGAGGAAGAGTGTGCTCATCACTGAATACCAGCTTTTTCAGCAAGTCTCTCCCACAACCTGAATGACTGAGCTTCCAGTCAGTTCTAGACGCATTGTCTCATGCATTTGACAGCATGAAGAGTTGGTGCTTGGGGATCTAATATCATCCTCTGGGGCCCGGCAAAGCCCAGGCCAAACCTTGGGACATACAGGCCACACCTAAATACCTAGGGACTTCTGTTCCGGGAGGCGACTGGCTCTTCTCAAACATGTGTGTTTAGTAACCTTTTAAAAATGTAGCCTCTAATTAAGTAGATGGTTCTGGATGTTTGTGGGAGACCCCCATTTGATTCCTGGGTCGGGAAGATACCCTGGAGAAAGGGTATACCCACTCCAGTATTCTTGGGCTTCCCTTGTGGCACAGCTGGGAAAGAATCTGCCTGCAATGTGGGAGACCTGGGTTTGATTCCTGGATTGGGAAGATCCTCTGGAGAAGGGAAAGGCTACCCACTCGAGTATTCTGGCCTGGGTTGCAAAGAGTTGGACACAACTGAGCGACTTTCACATTTTCTTTCTTTCTTTTCTGGATGCTTAGTAGATGGCCTAAGTTTCTTCATGTTTAGCAAGCTCCTGGGTGATTCCGAAACTGCTAGTTCTGACCTACATTTTGAGAAGCAAGTATCTAGATCTAGAGATAGCATGTCATTCTTTAAAAAAAGTTTTTTAATTGGAGTATAATTGCTTTACAACTTTGTGTTGTTTCTTCTGTACAATGTGTGTCAGCTGTATGCCCTCTCTCTTGAGCCTCCCTCTGACCCCTCCATCCCACTCCTCTAGGTCATCACAGAGCACCAAGCTGAGCTCCCTATACTACACAGCAGCTACCCACTAGCTATCTGTTTTACACATCATGTCATTCTTTATTACTAGCAATCCTTACAACTATTAGCAAATTCAATTAGACATCCATGACAAATTGGAAAAATAAATTCCTGATATTTGACAAATCTAATGCAAATTTAAATAAAAATAACTTTAATAGGAAAACACTAAAGTCTAAAGCATAGCACAAACTAAACTTCATAGCATAAAGTTATGCTATGAAGCAGAAAAGAATTTTTGAGGTCAATGGGCTCTGTAAGCTCAATCATTCAGTCCTACCTTAATCAAAAGTTTACTGAGTATTTGCTGTAATCAGGCACAGAGCCAGGCTCAGATGGTCAGGCAGCCTTAGATTTTTCAAGAGTCATGATCCAGCTTTTGGGTTGGTTCAGGACCTTGTATTTATTTCCTCCTCCCACTTGTCACTGGGATTCCTCAGGGATTTCCAGCAGGACATGGGGTAGAAGGGCGTTGACACCAATAGATAACCATGGCATTGTCCTTTCATGCTTATCTTCCATCTCTTTCATATGAATCCTTGACGTTTAGTATTATTTCCACTGAAATGCTCTTGAAAATGCTATGTAGGTGCAACACATTATTTCTATTAACAAAGAGGCTGAATATGATATATTGAAGGAAGATGTGAAAAAATAAAGTGAACTGATATGTGAACTCCTTCTCTAATTACACAGGCTTGATTTTAAATCAGTGGATGAGACATGTAAAAAAGGTAAGGCCTGCTATATTCTTAAGATCATTTAAAATGTTGTTATGGGAAGAATTCTAAGAAGGCTTTGAAGTTTCCCGCCCCCTGGAGTACATATATATATGTACATGTGAATACATATACATTGAATACATCAGGTCAGATCAGATCAGTCACTCAGTCGTGTCCGACTCTTTGTGACCCCATGAATCGCAGCACGCCAGGCCTCCCTGTCCATCACCAACTCCCGGAGTTCACTCAAGACTCACGTCCATCGAGTCAGTGATGCCATCCAGCCATCTCATCCTCTGTCGTCTCCTTCTCCTCTTGCCCCCAATCCCTCCCAGCATCAGAGTCTTTTCCAATGAGTCAACTCTTCGCATGAGGTGGCCAAAGTACTGGAGTTTCAGCTTTAGCATATGTACATACATATGTACATACACATGAATACATAAGTACATTGAATACATATCTTGTATAACCCCTTCCCCTTGAGTGTGAGGGATTTTAAATTTGATGAGAAAGTCATTCCCAGGAGTAAAGGCAAGGAGATTCTGCAGACAATTAAGGTACTTAATCAATGGGTTTTGAGTTAATCAAAAGAGACCCCAAACTTGGGCCCTGATTTAATCATGTGAGGTGTTTTAAAAAGGACTGTTTTTAAGGAAGGTCTTAAGGCAGAGATTAGGGATTTGAAGCCAGTGAGATGCTCTCCTGTTGGCGAAGAAGCAAATCTCAAACTGTAAAAAGGCCATGTGGCAGGGAATAGGCAGCCTCTTGGAGTTGCAGTTCTCAGTCCTACAAGATAATTCTGCAGCAGCCAGTCCTGGAACCAATCAACCCTGTGTTTTGATGGTAGAACTACCTAGGCTTCCTAAAGGATTGGATGTGAGAGTTTGAAGAAAAAAAAAGGAAAAGAACTGGGGATGACTCTAGGGTTTTGGGCTGCCCAATAGAAAGGTCAGAATGTCCACTGACCAAGAGGGCGAGGGCTCTGGGTGAGGGCAGGGCAGCAGGGTGGGGAGATGGGGGGTCAGGGACGCAGACTCGGATGCGGGAAGTTGGAAATGTCTGCTAGAACATCCAAGTGCAGAGGTCCAATAAGCAGCTCTGTTTAGGAGTCTCATGTTTGGGAGAGAGGTTTGGGGTTGAAATAGACTCTTGGGATTTGTCAGCAAATAGTATTTCAAAACACAAGTCTGGCTTCAACAAACGATAATAGTCCAAGGTCCGCTGCAGGGGGAAATGGAAGACTACTTCAGTATTTCTGAACCCCATAAACAGTAGGAAAAGGCAAAAGAAATGACACCAGAAAATGAACACCCCCGCCAGGTCGGTAGGTGTCCAACATGCTCCTGGGAAGAGAGGAGAAATAGCTTCAGAAAGAATGAAGAGGCTGGACCAAAGTGGAAATGACGCCCAGTTGTGGATGTGTTAGGTGGTGAAAAAAAAGTGATGCTGTAAAGTACGATACTGCATAGGAAACTGGAATGTCAGGTCAATTGTAAATTCCAAGGTAAACTGGAAGTGGTCAAACAGAGATGGCAAGAGTGAACATCGACATTTTAGGAGTCAGTGAACTAAAATGGATGGGAATGGATGGATTTAATTCAGATGATCATTATATATACTACTGTGGGCAAGAATCCCTTAGAAGAAATGGAGCTGCCCTCATAATCAACAAAAGAGTTCCTAATGTAGTACTTGGGTGCAATCTCAAAAATGACAGAATGATCTCGGTTCATTTCCAAGGCAAACCATTCAACATCACAGTAATCCAAGTCTATGCCCCAACCACTGATGCTGAAGAAGCTGAAGTTAACTGGATTCTATGAAGATCTACAAGACCTTCTAGAACTAACACCAAAAAAAGATGTCTTTTTCATCAGAGGGGATTGGAATACAAAAATAGAAAGTCAAGAGATACTTGGAGTAACAGGTAAGTTTGGCCTTGGAGTACAAAATGAAGTAGGCCAAAGGCTAACAGAGTTTTGCCAAAAGAATGCACTGGTCATAGCAAACACCCTCTTTCAACAATCCAAGAGACAGCTCTACACATGGACATCATCTGATGGGCAATACCAAAACCAGATTGATTACATTCTTTGTAGCTGAAGATGGAGAAGCTGTATACAGTCAGCAAAAACAAGATCTTGAGATCACTGTGGTGAGCCATCAACTTCAGTGAGATCATCAGCTTGTCATGTCGGAAGATGTGGAGAAGAGATTATGACCAAAAAATGTGTGAATCTGAGCATGATGAATTAAACTGCCTTTTCTCAGGATACTCCTGTAAATTTTTTACAACACTTGGTATTGTGTGGCCAGCTGGGAAGCCAGGACGTGGCTGAGCCTCATCAGTTATAAGGAAGTGCAGTCACTGTGAGGAGACAATGATGTGACTGCAACACACACGTGTCTCAGGGGTCCTTTTTTGGATGTAAAGAGACCTTTCACCCAGTGCCTGGGACTCATCAGAACTCATGGACAGTGACAATGACCTGTATCCAGGAGCCCTGCCAGTCCTGGATCATAGAGAATACAGGTGACAAGCAGGAGAGCTGGGTGTGGCCCTAGACTTAAGCCCTCTTCTTAAGCCCTCTTAAGACCATGCAGAAGCCCTGGCAGGTGAAAGAACCTCCAGTTCAAGGTCCTACGGTGATTCCTGGCAGAATTGGAACATAGCCCAGGGTTCCTGACCCTTAGAATTCCTATTTATGGGGTGTTTTCCCCCAATTTGGTCTTTACTATTCTAATAATGGCCAAAAAGTAAACTTATTATTTTGTTTTATGTTTTCCCTTTGTGCAACTTCTTTAGGATGTTAACCATTAAGGGTTGTTTCACCAGGTAGGGTTAGCATGGTTAGCTTCTGTTTAGTTGACACTTACATAGGGCCTACTGTGTGCTGATCACTGTTCTAAAAGGGCCACATATATGAACTCATGCTGTACAACAACCCCAGCAGCAAAGGATGAAAATAAAACCACGGCACAGAGAGGTTAGGTAACTCCATCAAGACCTCACAGCTTGTCAGCCATGGCATCTGTGCTTCTAGTCCCAGTTGAAGGGTGTTGAGATTTATGTAATGTTGAGCATCAAGTCTGTGGGACAGAGAGGCATGGAAAATTCCACTCCCTTCTGCCCTCTGGACACTACACACACACTCTCACACACATCTGTCAGCCATCCTTTGCCCCATTATTGTTCAGCTGCCAAGTCATGTCCGATTCTTTGCGACTCCATGGACTGCAGCATGTCAGGCTTCCTGTCCTTCACCAAGTTTGCTCAGACTCACTCTCCATTGAGTCAGTGATGCTCTTTAACCATCTCATCCTCTTTGCCACTTTTTCCTCCTGCCCACAATCTTTTCCAGCATCAGGGTCTTTTCTAATGAATCTTCCCCATAGAGCACATCTTTCTCAGACTTTGTGGTTCTGCCTCTACCCTCCCCCGCACACTTTGTTCCAGCAGTTTGGGCAGCAGCAGATGGGAGCCATACTCCTCCTTGGCACCCAGAGGCCTCTCTGGCTTCCCTGCCTTGCAGTCCTTAGGGCTGACCAGCATAGGCTGCCTCCTGCTTTCAGCAGCTCCATGAGCAACTGAAAGGCTCTGCTGTGATGGACATTTCTAACAACTTCTCGCAGAAAAGGAAAGTGCTTTGTAGTTGACATCCTATTCAGACTACTGGCCTCTTCCCATGGAATGAAGAACCTATTTCTATATAGATATGCTTTCCAAAGCTTTACAGGAGAATTGAACTCAGTCCTTGGGTTATAAAACAATCAACAACAACCAAAACAAAAAGCTGCCCCACAACTGCCAGCCTCATGTTTTGAACTTTTTTGGTAACTGACCCCTTTCTTTCACCTGCTTTCCTGCTAGCATCTAGCAGAGATGCTTGAAATATGCATCCAATGGAAGAGAATTGCTAATTTTCATGTTACAACAAGTTGTGTTCAATTTTGCATTGTAATTTTACACTAATGGCTGGCTGAATTGATTAATCAATAAACATAGCTTGCTGTCATGTCTAAATCTACCGTTCAATGTTTCTCATATCTTATCAAACTTCATTGTGTTGGATATAGTTTCATATTTTTAACATTTATACTGAAGTCAGAATAGTTTTCAGATTTTAAGATCTTATATACTATTGTGGCCTCAGGGATAGAAGTTAATGATAGAAGGTAACGGCCAAAGTGTTCATTTAGGATTTTCCATAACATGATATGAAAAGCCCAAATGAATTTTTTGGCCAACCCAATAATGATGATGATAGTTTTGATGATAATAATAATCTGATGGGTATGCAAACTCTTGGAATGTTACATGAGTTAGTCAAAATCAAAGAGAAATGAACGAAGGCACATATGGGTAAAAGGCAGTTCTTATCCAAAGCTTTTACAATTGTAAGGACCTTTAGTGAAGAATATGCTCAGTAACAGCTGATTTGCTAGATGAGAAAAGTGAAGCCCAGAGAGCTTAAGGATATTGTCCAAGATCACACAGGGAGTTAACAGGAGGACTGTTTAAGATTTGACCCCTGCCTCCTCTCCAGACTTCTCTGTACTGCAGCCTCATACTCAGTTGCTTGGTCTTGTTTGACTCTTTGGGACCCCATGGACTGTAGCCCACCAGGCTCCTCTGTCCATGGAATTTTCCAGGCAAGAATACTGGAGTGGGTTGGGCATTTCCTTCTACAGGGGATCTTCCTGACCCAGTGATTGAACCTGAGTCTCTTGTGTCTCCTGCATTGGCAGGCAGATTCTTAGTCACTAGTGCCACCTGGGTGAATATTAAACTCTACACTTTGGGAATACATTAAAGGAACAGGGGATGGGGATGGAGTCTAAGACTAATTACACAAGAAATTGATCAATGTTACTGTGATATGGTGCCACATACACATTTTAAAAAAGACCTCAGTAATTACCTCTATAAGATGCTCCTGCCTATTGAATGGCAGGGGTTCAAGAGGATTTTCTGGAATTTTGATATCTTCATCTCCTGTAAACCACAGGCCAGCCTACACAAAAAACAAAAATAAGAATCATTAAAGTTATGCTGAGATATAATTGTTGCTTTCAGAGCCACAGAGGTTGAATTGATCTTTGCAAGATGTCTAGAGCAGAGGTCCACAAAGTAAGGTGCAGAAACCATGGGGGTGCTGAAGCAAATTCTAGAAATTCCATTCATGTGTATGAGATCTCATTCTTTTGTAATAATTTTTTAAAAAATTGATAATGTATAGAATGCATTAGTGCAGCAGTACACAGGAATGATTTATAAATGAAAACCCACAGGCCAGGGCACCAGCTGCACTTTGACTATGCTGTAACTATTGGAGTGTGCAGTGAAGCTTGGAGGTCCTCACCCTGGATGTGGATGGCACAGCAGTATCGTGGCTCAGACAATAAAGAATTCACCTGCAATCAGGAGACCTGAGTTCGACCCCTGGCTGGGGAAGATTCCCTGGAGGAGGGCATGGCAACCCACTCCAGTATTCTTGCCTGGAGAATCCTATGAACAGAGGAGCCCGGCAAGCTACAGTTCATGGGGTTGCAAAAAGTTGGACATGACTGAGCAACTAAGCACACTCTGCTGGTGTCTGTGTCCTCCGTCACACTGCAAGTGTCCTGTCCATGTTTGTATATGTCTTGGAGCCTAGTGTCCTGCTGGGGCAGGTTGTTGGTGTTGGAAATCTTGGCTGAGTGACTGACTGACTCAAGAGCTCAAGGACCGATTTTGAAAAGACAGCACTTGTCCTCAGCCCATGTCTGACACTAATTACCAAATCCCTTGATTGCTGTCTGGGCATGCCTTGCCCCTCTCCCCCTTTCCCCTACCCCACTGCTCCCATGCTGGTGTAGAGCCCTGTTGCCTCCATCATGAGCTGCTCCAGCAGCCTTTGAGCTGTCTTCATTTCCAGTCTCTCTCTTTGTTTCAACTTAGACCATTCGACTATCAATTTTCCCTAAACGTGATTCTTGTCATGTCAGCCTCTACTCAGAACCATTTCCTTTTCTTGCTGTTTTGCTCACATCATTCCTCCTCCAGGTGATTACCTGTCCACCAATGTCAACCTGCTTATCTCTCCAGACCCAGCTTAAATTACACCTCCTCAGAGAGGTCCTCTCATCTTTGTTCTCTCCTCTGAACTCCAGTTTGACTTGTTTATATCACACATTTGGGCATTCAGTATGTTTTGGGTTGCCTCATTCATATTTGCTATTGAACATCAGGTATTACTTCCTTGGGTTCAAAGAATGTGTCTTGCCAAGCTTCCATATGGCAAATACTTCCTTTTGTTCCTAGGTCTTGCTCCCTTGCTGTCTTCCACACTGACAACCTACCCTTGGCACTGCCTACTGCCAAGAACCATTGGCAGGTCTAATCTGACTCTGGCCTATGCTTTGTGCCTTCTTTCCTTCCGAGAATTACCTGTGCTGGGAGAGAAGGCTGGAGTGGTGCTGGGTAGCTTATAAGAGGATGCAGCCTCCAGAGGTGGAGACTGGGTTTTCATTTAGAACAGAAGAGTGCTGGGTGGGAGATTCTGGCCATGCATAAGCGTGTGAGGGAGAAGATCCAGGAGAAGCTAGGGTCCATCATGGGCTCAAGGTTTGAATGTAAGTGCTTTGCTTTGCCCAGTGGCTAAACTGTTGACAGTAAGTATCACTCCATGGGGGCTTCCCTGGTGGCTTAGATGGTAAAGGAACTGCCTGTAATGTGGGAGACCTGAGTTCAATCCCTGGGTCAGGAAGATCCCCTGGAGAAGGGCATGACAACCCACTTCAGTATTCTTGCTTGGAGAATTCCATGGACAGAGGAGCCTGGTGGGTTACAGTTCATGGGGTCAAAAAAAGTCAGACATGACTGAATAACTAACACTTTCGCCTTTACTTCACCACTCCATGGAGAATAGAGAGATGAGGAGCACAGTTAACATTCATGCTTTGGGACAGGATGGAGTGACAAAGCTCAGAATTACCTCCTGCCTAAAAAATTAAGAAAAATGAAATATATGTGTTTATATATATATATATAACAATTATTTCAGACATTAAACAACAGGCAACACAGGATGGTGATTCCTGAAATAAGGAGAACAATGAGGAGCCCAACTATGGTTCAGTCTACAGAGCCAGGGGAGGCATCCAAATCGAACTGGGATGTCCTGCTGGGCTGAGAAGATAGACTTGGATTTGAGGGAAGGGCAGCTTCACTGGTAGCTCAGTTGGTAAAGAATCTGCCTGCAGTGTAGGAGACCTGGGTTCCATTCCTAGGTTGGGAAGATCCCCTGGAGAAGGAAATGGCAACCCATTCCAGTATTCTTGCCTGGAGAATTCCATGGGCACAGTAGCCTGGCAGGCTACAGTCCATGGGATTGCAGAGTCGGAGATGACTAGCCACTAACAACACTAACCACTATGATGACTATTAATAGAATTTTCAGGGAAAAACACTAGAGGTGCACAGAAAGAGAAGGTGAGCCCTAGAGATGTGCAGAAAGATCTCCTCAAGTCTTGGCTGAGAGCTGACTTGTGCAGATGTGTATGGAAAATACTAGAAGTGGGAGAAAGAATCACAGGAAGGGAGTAAGTTTAACAATTCCTAAAACTTACATAGGGCTGGGACTATATTACCACCAGGGAAAATGTGACCACCAGGCAGGGAAGGACCTTCTGATGCATAAGGTATTGAGTAGTGTCCCCAGGAGGATACTGCCTGAGTAGTGGGCCCAGAATGTTGTTATCTAGTGGTTCAGTTGTGTCTGACTCTTTTGTGACCCCATGGACTATATAGCCTGCCAGGCTACTCTGTTGATGGGATTCTCCAGGCAAGAATACTGGAGTGAGTAGCCATATCATCCTCCAGGGGATCTTCCCAACCCAGGGATCAAACCTGTGCCTCCTACATTGGCAGGCAGATTCTTTACTGCTGAGCCACCTGGGAAACCAGGGCCCAATTAGCCCTATGATAAAAGGCTGTTTTGGACCCACCCTTACCAATCTTAATGTAACCTTGAAAGGATAAAACTGATTGCATATAACATTATTGCATGCCCAATAATATTTAAAGGCATATAAAATTGGGCGCTCAGCCATATAAAATTTGTAACATGTGGCATTCCATACAAAGGCATTCAAAAAAGCCAGAAAATATAACCCATAGTCAGAAGAAACATCAATTAATAGGAACAAACACAGCAATACATAGATGATAGAATGAACAGACAAGGATGTTCATTTAGGTCTTCTAAATAAATATGCAGAGTACATCATAAGAAACGTTGGGCTGGAAGAAGCACAAGCTGGAATCAAGATCACGGGGAGAAATATCAATAACCTCAGATATGCAGATGACACCACCCTTATGGCAGAAAGTGAAGAGGAACTAAAAAGTCTCTTGATGAAGGTGAAAGAGGAGAGTGAAAAGTTGGATTAAAGCTCAACATTCAGAAAACGAAGATCATGGCATCTGGTCCCATCACTTCATGGGAAATGGATGGGGAAACAGTGTCAGACTTTATTTTGGGGGGATCCAAAATCACTGCAGATGGTGATTGCAAGCCATGAAATTAAAAGACGCTTGCTCCTTGGAAGAAAAGTTATGACCAACCTAGATAGCATATTCAAAAGCAGAGACATTATTTTGCCAACAAAGGTCCGTCTAGTCAAGGCTATGTTTCTCCTGTGGTCATGTATGGATGTGAGAGTTGGACTGTGAAGAAGGCTGAGCACCGAAGAATTGATGCCTTTGAACTGTGGTGTTGGAGAAGACTCTTGAGAGTCCCTTGGACTGCAAGGAGATCTAACCAGTCCATTCTGAAGATCAGCCCTGGGATTTCTTTGGAAGGAATGATGCTAAAGCTGAAACTCCAGTACTTTGGCCACCTCATGTGAAGAGCTGACTCATTGGAAAAGACTCTGATGCTGGGAGGGATTGGGGGCAGGAGGAGGCGGGGACAACAGAGGATGAGATGGCTGGATGGCATCACTGACTCGATGGATGTGAGTTGGGTGAACTCCGGGAGTTGGTGATGGACAGGGAGGCCTGGCGTGCTGCGATTCATGGGGTCGCAAAGAGTTGGACACGACTGAGTGACTGAACTGAACTGAACTGAACTGAAATAAATTTCATTTGTTCAAGGAGATAGAGGGAAAAATTGCATATGATGAAGAGAGAAATGAAGGATATAAAAAAGATCCAACTTAAACTTCAAGAAATAAAAGTATATTTCCAATGAAAACACACTGGATTGTATTAATCACAGATTTGGTGCTACAAAGGAAATGATCAGTGAATGGAAAAAATGGAGGAGTCGAAATGAATACAAAATAGAATTAGAGAGAAAATAATGAAAAAAATAAATAAAAGAATTCAGGATCAGCAACTTTGGGACACACATGTGATTGGATTTTGAAAATGGTAGTGGGGGGAGTATGAAAAAAAACTTCTGAAAAATTTCCAAATTTGACAAAAACTACAAACCCACAGATTCAAGAAGTTCAGTGAGCCCCAAACAAAATAAATGTGAAGAAAACCACACTGAGGGACACAATAATCAAATTGCTGAAAACCAGCAAGAAAGAGGAAATGTTAAAAGGATTCCTTTTCATCCCCAATTTCTCTACCATCAATTACATATCCAGTTGTTTCAACACATAGGAATTTCCCCTGATTTTTAAAACCAAGAATTCATTCGGTCACATAAAAAAAAATATAATAGATGTATTTTAAAAATTAGGAAGCTGTTTCAAAGTATTTCACACAACAAGAGCGCCAGAGAAGAAAGAACCTAATTAGAGAACAACTTTTAATGTTAATGTTAATGTTAAATTTATGTTAATTAATGTTAATTAACATTAATGTTAATGTTAATTAATTAATTAATGTTAATTAATTAACATTAATGTTAATGTTAATGTTAAATGTTAAAAAGTTAATGTTAATGTTAATGTTAAATTTATGTTAATTGTTAATTAACATTAATGTTAATGTTAATGTTAATTAATTAACATTAATGTTAATGTTAATGTTAATGTTAAAAAGTTGCCCAAGCGCCAGAGAAGAAAGAACCTAATTAGAGAACAACTTTTAATGTTAATGTTAATGTTAAATTTATGTTAATTAATGTTAATTAACATTAATGTTAATGTTAATTAATTAATTAATTAATGTTAATTAATTAACATTAATGTTAATGTTAATGTTAAAGTTAAAAAGTTAATGTTAATGTTAAATTTATGTTAATTTATGTTAATTAACATTAATGTTAATGTTAATTAATTAATTAATGTTAATTAATTAACATTAATGTTAATGTTAATGTTAAAAAGTTGCCCAAGAAAATTTTGCCGTGTGAAATGGTACACGTGAACTGTAGGGTTGGGTTTAAATTGATCAAGCAGGGTTTAGTCAACCACATCCTGCCCTGCTGGATAATCAGGGGATTTCTCCTTGAAATGTGGAAATGTCCCTTTGTACTCTCTTGCTAAAATATGGCCAAGGAATTTGAGGTTTACTTTTCCTTAGAATAAGTGCTGTGCTGTTTGGATCCTAGAACATCTGACTCATTAAACCTGTGATAACATGCATTCTTACTGAAAGAAGGTGAGTCGAGAGAGTTCGCCATCAAAGAATTCAGCGTGAGTGTGACTAGACACCCACACACGAGAGGCCAGCGTGTCACAGCTGCCTGAGGGCTGGGAGCAGAGGCAAGGCAGTTTCACGCTCGCGTGGCTCAGCCCAGGTACACAGTCAGAGCAGCTTCATAAACCCTGTGTCTCATTCCATTTTAGAAGCTGGGGAAGTCAACACATTCTCAGGTGGCAGTTGTGGTGAACGTGCAATTAGTCAAGAAAAGAAAAAAATAAAAAATAAAATAAAAAGCAGAGTAGAGAGTCTATCTCTCTCTCTTCCCCCCCCCCCCAGGGAACTTCATTTCAGCAATGCAATTGTACTATTTGGCTATTCTAAGGTGACATTTTCCACAAATCATAACATTGCTGAAGCAGCTGTTTTGGCAGTCCCATAAAAGAACTCTGTATTGCGGTGTGATCTGGCAAGTGCTGGGAATATGTAAGTCACATGGGGAATCAAGTAGGCCTCTCCAATGGCGTCTTTGTCGTGTGCTTTCTGAGGAGTGGGCACTGGGTGGGCCAGGGGCGAGGGAAGAGCTCAGAAATCAACTGCTCCCAGAACCCAGGTGGTGTTCTGATATGTGTATTTGAGTTTCTGTTTCATGCAGCAGTCAACTTTCTCTAAGAAATTCACACCTTTGGTGAAGGAGCTTTCTGGTTTTACTCAGCACTTGTTGGTACAAATTACCAACACCTATGTTCAACTCATGTTTATGCAAAAAGATGTTTAAATGGATATCCTGTGTTCACTGGCACATACTGCCAAGAGTGAAGGTTGGTACTTTCGTGACTGCGTGCTTGTTAAAATCCTAAGCCAACAAGTTTTGCTCTGCTGTTTGTGTTTTTACACAAAATCATCTTTAGAAGTTGTAAGTCCAGGTCCAGGACAGTGAAAGAATTCACAGATTGCTCTACTTGGGAAGTAAGTCAGCCCGGTCAGTTATGTGTCTTTGTTCATCAGCCTTGAAGAACCTCTTCAGTGTGCCAGTGCTGTCTCCGCTGGCTCAGCTGTCTGAGTGTGGGAATGTCAGGGTTGTCTATGAGCACGTCATCCATTAATTGAGGAAGAAAAGAGAAGCAGGAAGAGATGTGATCTTTCAGTGGTGAAATACACAGGAGATACAGGCACTGAGAGATTATCACCCTGATTCAAAATCAGCACGTTATGAACCTTTCGTGTCTACCAGCTTTGCGAAGTGGTGGGCACTAAGATAAATTTCTTTGCTGTTGTTCAGTTGCTCAGCCGTATCCCATTCTTTTGCAATCCCATAAACTGTAACCTGCTAGGCTCCTCTGTCCATGGGATTTCCAGGCAAGAATACTGGAGTGGGTTGCCATTTCCTTCTCCAGGGGATCTTCCTGATTCAGTGATTGAAGCCGGTGTCTCCTGCATTGGTAGGCAGATTCTTCGCCACTTTAGGGAAACCTTGAATTCCATTAGCAGACACAAATTAAGTCATTTACACCCTTCTTGGTTATGGTATTTCATTCTAACTCACTCTCTTCTTACTCAAACTTCTAAAAAGATGAATCGACTGTCTTATCGTCACTTCCTAAAGAACAATTTATTCCATCAGTCCTCTGCAATCTAGATTCTGTACTCTCTTCAAATTGTTCTGGTGAGGGTCACAGTTATATCCTATCTGCAAATCCATTGGCCAGGTACCATGTTACTGGATTATCCATCACTTTACTCACTTCTCTCGGGTGATCTTATCCATTCATAACTTCAACATTTGCCTGACTTCTGCATCTGCCATATCAGGTGGGACATTTCTGCCTGCATTTCCCACAGACATTTCAAAGTCAACTTGTCAAAAACCATCTCATCATTCAGCATGCTCATGATCAAAGGGAAAAAAAACCAAAAACCTGCCCTTTCCCTGTCTGTGTTAGCTGTAACTGTTGTTGTGACTCGCAGAGTATTGGGTATTGGGCATTGGGCTGATTAAAATCTCTGCAGGCGAGTCTAATGAAAAGCCAAGGTTAAGAACTTGGGAAGAGGACAATGATGTTTGCTGTGATTTCTTTAAGAGCCCTTAGCTCTGCAAAAGTTTGGACTTTTTCAGACCCTCCCTTTCCCAGGGGGTGAAGTGGGGGTAGGTGGGAGCAGACTTCTGCCTAGGACCTGGGCAGTGCCTGTGCTGCCTCTGGGAGCCTAAACATGGGCCATAAGACCTGGCATGGTGAGATCAGGGAGTAATATACTTCTTAGGTCAAAAGTACTCTGATAGGATTAGTGCCGCCAGGGGCCAGGAGTGACCTGCTTATACTGTTCGTAAGTGACGGTGCCCAGCTGTTCCGCATCCAGGGCCTTGAACCTCTGCAGGGTCTCCAGAAGCTCCTCCTCCAGGGGGATGGGCCAAGGCAGCGCTACTACTAACAAGAATTTCCGCCAGTCCACGGACTCCGAGTTTGTTACCAACAAAGATGCTAACTCCTGCAACTAGAAGAAAACAGGAAATGCCATTGGGATATTTGTATGATTCTCTTGTGACATTCTACCTGCTTGCATTTCATAGTGACAGGTTCTGGCAAAGGAGGTAAAATTTTTAGCTTGGTTAATAGGGTCAGAGCTGACTTGCTCCCTCAGGTCCTACGAAGCAATCCATGCCAGACAGAACCTAGAGAGTGTTTCCATTTTTGCTTCCTTGACATTTGTGGGTTTTGCTTACTGTTATACAAGGAACTGGATTTCCCAGGTGGCACTAGTGGTAAAGAAACCGCCTGCCAATACAGGAGACGCAAGAGATGTGGGTCTGATCCCTGGGTTGGGAAGATCCCCTGGAGGGCACGGCAACCCACTCCAGTATTCTTGCCTGGAGAATCCAATGGACAGAGGAGTCTCGAAGGCTGCAGTTCACGGGGTCACAAAGAGTCAGACACGATTGAAGTGACTTAGCACACACGTACGCACACAAGGAATTAATGTTTGTGACCATAGTACACTTCGTACCTTTCCAACAGAGGTGGAATAAAGATGATATGAATGTGGGAGGGCTCGACAGCTTGTAGGGAAATATTCTTTAACCGTCTTGTTTTCTTAAGGAGAAGAATATGATGAAAGCAAGCCTGAATCATCTACTGTTACTTGTTAGGATCACTCCATCTGGTAGTAATAGATACTAACTCATTGGCTGACCCTCACAGTCTCTGTAAAGTTTCACTGACTGTCAGCATCATCACTTGTTTTCAAATACTGTGCCTGAACATACTACATGTCTTAACTTGAAGTTCTTTCATTGGTTTATTCGAGTTTATTGGCTGCCTACAATGCGAGAGACCCGGGTTTGACTCCTGGATTGGGAAGATCCCCTGGAAAAGGCAATGGCAATCCACTCCAGTACTCTTGCCTGGAAAATCCCACGGATGGAGAAGCCTGGTAGGCTACAGTCCATGGGGTCACAAAGAGTCGGACACGACTGAATGACTTCACTTTCTGCTAAAGGTCAGATACCATGAATGGACTGGTTATTTTAAAATTATTGACTTATCAATCAAAGAAGAGAATTCTCAAGGCTTGAAACCCAAACAAAATTGAAGCTTACTTCAGGTTGAGTGAGGTTCATCCAACTACTAGGAAAGTTGTTTGTTCCAAGGTTCAGGGTTACCAAATCCAGCAGAAGGTCAGCAAATGCTTTATTTCCTATTATACCTACAATACAAGGAGAAATATTTTTTGGTGTTATTATACGATCTGTTTCTTTTGCTAAAAATTGAATAAATAATGGATATTTGTATAATCATTTTATTCATTTTATTTAAAACTTCAACCTTTAGAGAAACATTAGACATTTTGAAAATACAAAAATATTAATCAATTTCCCGATTCTCTTTCATGGTTGTTTCTCGTCTAAGTCAACATGTCTTTTTTGGCTTAGTGATAACTCATTCCAGACTGGGTAAAATACTGAGACTTTATATTTTGGTTTGGAGTCTTCTTTGACCTTTTATTCAGAATAGGTTGAATTAAAAAATAGTTCATTATTCCTATTATTATTTATATTATTAAAATGAATACTATTATTATTTACAGTAATATTCCTGTTATTCCTGTTAGTTCCTAGTGTAGGCCACTAGAGTACAACACTTTGGCAAATATGGGATAAAGGTGTTTAAAACGCATGCATATCACCACTGTGATCAAAATAACACATTTATCCTCATTTTGCTTTCTTTAGATCAGAATATATTTGTTTGGGTTAAATTTAGGGATATTTGAATTACTAAATTACTGGGTTGAAAGTGCTAATTTAGTTACTTAATTGGCTCAAACATTCTGATATATTTTATAAAAGGTCACTAATATTTCGAAGGCTTTTGCTCTTAAACATGAATCTACTTTACTATGAGATATTTGTTTAGTCTGTTGCTTATTTCAAATTTCATGCACATGCATTAAAAAAGAAGTAGGAAAGCAAAAATAAGTGTATCTGCTTAAAATAATGTCTAACTCCCATAGCAGAGGTACCTTCTAGAGCCAGGAGACACTCCTACATGTATTAGGGTAACTGTCAGGTCCAGAGTATACAGCTATTCTTCTTTGTTTAGGAATAAAAAGAGTGAAATAGGTGTAGAGTCTCACATTTTTCTTCCTATATCTAAGTTTTTAGCATTTCTCAAGTCCAACATGAATTTTATTAATAATTTCCTCTAACCTTTGGGAAAATGTAGTAATCATTTTAAAATTTCAGTAGTTCATATAAAATACACAAGGTTCAGATCTGAAAGGTAATTTTCTGTGTAGCAAGAGTAGAATATTTCTTTCTTTGATGCAACTGGCCATTCAGCAGGTTGTTCAGAAACAGATTCTCTATCCTTTTTGACCAAACCTGAATATCCAATTTTATAGAAATGAGAATAACTTCCCCAGGTAGTGGAATTTTTGGTAAAATGAGCTTTGTATGATACTACATTGGTTTTCAGATAAGTTAGAAATAAATCATTCATCTTCCTTAAAATGAAACCAGAAATAAACTCAATTGAAACCATGAAGAGGCTCAAAGTATTTAAAATTTCTGGTAGATTTGTAAAATAGTTCCACTGTCTCTAATATCTATGGCACAAGCAAAGTGTTCTAAGAAAATACTTTCAGCTCACATAGAGATTATTTATCTGGGGACTTTAGTGTGAAATGCAAAAACTATTTTGATCTTTGGCCTTGTTTCTTAAATGATCAAGGCATATAATAATATGACTTTCACATATAATGCAGTAATAGAAATGGATAAGCTTACAAATTTTGTTTACAGATTAAAAAAAAAAAAGTTCTTTCCAATTGGCCCTAAGTTACTTATCTAATGCAGCCATCCATTACAATTATCCAGAAAAAAACAGTTAATTGTAAGCCAGGCCTAAAGGCACTCTTGATCATAATTATTGTCCGGTTACCCTTAGCAATAACTCTCAGAAAGACGACATCAAGATAGTACCATTGCTTAGAAGTATACACTTCACCCAAAGAGTGTGAAAGAATGTGCGAATATAGGACTAGAATTGGAAGGTTTGGATTTTTGCTTTGTATGTCTGGATGATGCCAAATGCCTTTTGTGTTTGATGTGAAGACTGGTGACTTTTAAATTTCAGGTTTTTGAAAACAGTTCTTTTTGCTAGGATCAATGATGAGGTCGATATTTATCACATTACTAGTCACTTTCCCCAAGGCTTTCTGAGTTTGATGAGCAATCTGAGTTAGGTCTTGTGTCCTCAGTTGAGGATGGTGTTCTTGTATTCCATAAATGAATGGCTTTCCTAGGGTCAAAGTTGTTAATGTCTGGAGAATTCAACTGAATTATCAGGAGATCCGTCATGCTGTCAGCCTTGACCTTGGCATGCATTTGGGACCTGATGCGCTTCATCTGACTAAAGCCGCGTCCTGCCTCAGCTGAACTTGCAGGCAGGCTCAGCACGAGGTCAATGAGTGTCAGGATGTTTGGATACTTGTGTAAATAAACAGAATTCACAAAATCCCAGGTCAGTTTGCGAATGTTCTGAAATCTAGGAGAAAAAAAATAAAAACTGTGAGAGATGGAGACTCCTAAGTTTTACCCCAATATTTATAAATCAACGAGGTTACTTATGCTTACCTAGAGTAGATCTCCAATTTCAACATGCTCCATTCTGTGTCTACTTGGTCAATTTTCACCTTGGCTGCCTCTAATACTGGTTCATAATGTGCAATCAGGATGGCCACCTCTTTTTCTCCAAATTCTGCAATCAATATGCCAAAGAAAAAGTCACATATCTGACAGACATGTGTACAGACGATCAAAGAACAACAGAATCGGAGCCAGTATTCATGGGTTACCTTGATTTATTTTTGCCGGCCACAGTTTAAAGCTTCCAATCATGGTTGCCTTCACCACATCTTGGTTGGCATCTCTGAAACAGCCTCGCAGCTTCTTGATAAGATGTGTTAAAACCATGTTTCTCACATCAGAAATGTTTCCCTTTCCTCCTAGGCAGTTACCATGAAAGTGTGTGACTGAATCCACCCCACATTCTTTCGGCCCTGGTCTGGGAGGGGGAAAAAAAAAATGCCCCAAGAGATGATTACATGCAAAAGCTTCTGGCAAATGGTTTCCCAAGTCCAGCTGTCTGGTTTTGATAGACTCTCAGATCATCCTGGACTCCTCACCTTGTCTGATAGATTTGGAGCATTTCCAGTGTTGACTCTAAGGTGGCAAATATATCAGCAATTGAGGAATTTCTGTTCTGACTGACGTGGGACAGTATGCTAAGGACATTGACGACATCCAACAAGAAGTGGACAAATTTGACGACGTCTGCCTGGAGGAGAGACTCCAGGAGTTCTTTGGCTTTCTGATGACTGCTGTCGCTTCTGCTTTCTTCTGCCTGTAATACAGGTTGGGAATAAAATAGTGGTTTATCTTTCTCAAAATTATCTCAAATTGCTCAATAAAAGTATTTTTTTTTAAATTCTGAAAATCTGAAATAGTACCATATTTCAAAATTACTTACTGAATGCAGCTGCTGGACAATTGCTGGATATCCCTTGAGAAAGTTCTGGAGGGCAGTCTGCAATCCCTGAAGCCACCTCTGGCTGCTGACTTGAGAGGGCATTGCAGGTCGAAGGTGGAGGCCCTTGAAAGCAGTTAGCAGAGCACTCCTGTGAGCAGGAGAATCGTGATAGAAGCAGTACATGCTATGAAGAAGGTCTTTCACATGGTTGTAGAGGGGAACGTTCCGGAACACCGCCTGGTAAGATAGTTCGAGGTGATGGGCAAAGCAGTAAACAGGCAGCACACCTGGCTGGATTTCCCTTAAAAGCAGGGCCACCTCGCTGCTGTTTTCTCCCTCTGAACCCGGAGCTCCATCACTTCCGAAACCCACCAGTTTCTTTGCCCAGTCTTGGTTCGACAGCCGAAGTTGAAGATTTCTCTCTAGAGTTTTCTCGATGGCATGTTTTATCGCCCGGGGCTCCTTCTTCTCCACGGTCTGTACCCCGACGATTTGGCAGTGCACTCTCCCTGCGCGTGCAAACTGCACATATACGAGTTCAGCTTCCTCAACTGAACTGGCTGCAATCCCATCACTGAGGACGGAGAAGAACTGACTTTTTTCTAACTTCTCTCTTAGAGCTCTCCGTTCCACTTCAGCAATAAAGTACGTAAAAGTTCTGGCCGATTTACTGGTTCTGAACACCGGGCCAATATCAACTCCCTTCATATCGTCCAGCGAACACATCCAGAGGAAGTCTTTGAGGGGACGTCCGGTTTTGGCGATGGCGTGGCAGGACCGGAACAGGTTCTCCACCCTGCCGAGGGTCACCTTGCTCATGGTCCTCACCATCAGCTCCGTGGTTGCTCTGCTCCCTGGAGAACCACATGTGGCTTCCATGAGGGACGCCTTGGCGTGAGGCTCGCTCAGATGATGCGCGTTGAGAAATTCAGTCCTGAAGTTATCCGTGCCATAAAAAAAACTCACCTGATTTCCCTTTGATGTCACTCCATGTTTACGACACAGGCCACAGAACATAAGATTTAGTATCTCATCGTATACAAGCCAAGGGTATTTTTTAAGCCAAATTTTCAAAAATTGATTGTTCTTCTTTGGGAGGTAATGGTCAAGCTTCTGAGGCCTTTTCTGCTTCTTGGTGAATCCACTCACATCGTCTGGAGGATCCCTGCCTTTAAAATAACTCCATGTTGTTATTTTAAGTAATTTCTGATGCCTACGGGCAATTTTAATTACTGTCCCCCTCTCCGAACTTATTATTTCTAGAACAATCCTAGGGAGGGCTTACCACTTACCAGGCATTTTGAGTAGTGCTCCAAGTGCTTTGTATCATTTACTTTTCATCACCCAGTGTCCCTATTTTATATAGGTAAGAAAGTGGGTCAGTTACTAGTACTGATAGCCAGTTTGTGGATTAAAAAACCTAAGGCACAGAGAGGGTAATTAATTTGTCCAGTGTCACAATGGCCATCCATGGTGGAGTTGGGGTTAGCTAGCAGGTGGTCTTACCTAGCCCCCCACTGTTACACACTACATATTACAGGTTTTTCCTGTGGGCGAAGGGTGCTATGGTCTCCTTCTCCCTAGAACCTGTTTCTCCAGGCAGGAGAGGGGCATGGTCTTTTGCTGTTACTGCGTTCTCTGGGTGAAAACACAAGAATCACAGGACACGTAGGGCCTTGCCTCTGCAGGGTTTGCTTTGGACACCTCTCCCCTCCCGCCTCAGCTCTACTTTCTTTGGCATTGGTTGGCTGCTACAAATAGGGGGTCCTAGTGGGAAGCTGTTGTATAGCGCAGGGAGCTCAGTTCAGTGCTCTGTGATGACCTAGAGGTGGGTTGAGTGAAGGGAGGGTAGGTGTGGAAGGGAGGCTCAAGAGGGAGGGGATATGTGTATACTTACAGCTGACTCACCTTATTGTACAGCAGAAACCAACACAACACTGTAAAGCTATTATCCTCCAATTAAAAATAAATTTTAAAAATTTACTGATACTAAAAGAAGTTATACAGTTTAGATTTTACATTTAGATCTATAAAAAAGGGGGGGAGGGCATCCTTCCTAGATTATTTTGCAAAGGAGTTGTGCCTCATCTTTTTCTTTTCCCTTAAGGTCTAATTTCTGACACTCATTTATCTGCCAGAGAGAAGAATATGTATTTATCTGGACAGAAGGACAAAATAATTAAAATCACACAAAACTCCTAAAATACATTTCTTCCTAAAGGCAGAGAGCCTGGACCAACATCTCTCTCTCCTCCTACAACTTCTGTGAAACTCCTGGTCATGAGATTACATTGTCCTATTTCACAGCACAATGAAACTTGGAACATGTGCTTGTGTGACTTGATACTAAAATGACTCATGTTGACACACACACTCAGTGTTTGCTTCAGGTTAAGGCTTTAGGGTCCCAGGCTTTCCCTCCTCAACAGACAGAACCACCCTTCTTCTGTGCTTTGTCACGTGCCAGATGACTGCTAAGCACTAGGGAGATGTTCAAGAAAATAAATCTCCTTTCCTAATTGATCTTTTGAATCTCATGTCTCTTAACATCTTTAAATTGAAAACCTTTGTCAGTCTGCTTCTGTCTCCTACTTTATTGGCCTCTAATTTATATTTTGCCTTTTAACCAATCCTTTTGCAATTGTTGTTGTTAAAACAAATCCTTATTTATGTATTTATTTTTAGATCCTAAATTTTCCTGTTTTCATTTAAACCTAGTCTCCTTATAGCCGGGACCCACTGCCTCCACTATCTTTCGTGCAGGTTGGGTAACTTTCAAGCTTCCCACACTAGACCCTTAGCGCCATGCTGGCTGCCTGCTCTACACACGAGAGAGTTGGTGAATACATGAACAGCTGCGTGAAAAAAAGCAGACTCTGGCTGTTGAATGAAAAGACTAACTTTCACTACTAATTTAGCTAGTTTTCATATCATTAGCTTTCTGGCCAGATTTTCCAGAAATGCTATCTTGAATTCTGAGCACACACTTTATCACTGGCCACATGTAATTCTCCGGCTTCATGAGACTACATTCCCCCTGAAGAGACACCTGGAACTGTGCCCACAGACTATTCTACCAGGTCCAAAGGCTTCTAGATTTACTACTGCATTTCTGTGATGTGACTCGAGCGAGTGGAAGGAGTTTCCAGGCTGAGTGCCGCACTCCTTCTTGCCCTAATCTCTAGGACTTGCCACCTGCTTAGATATTCCTGTTAATAACATCAATCCTTTCTTTTACCTTTTCTAAGAAGCGTGAAAGTGTTGGTCGCTCAGTTGTCTCTGACTCTTTGCGACCCCATGGACTGTAGCCCACTAGGCTCCTCTGTCCGTGGAATTCTTCAGGAAAGAATACTGGAGTGGGTAGCCATTTCCTTCTCCACTTTTCTAAGAAATTTTTCTGTATTTCTTGATTTGAGTAAATGTCAGACTAATTTACTTTTCAGATCAAAATAGGGAGCTTATTTCTCTGCAAAGTATGGTGTCATAGTTCTAGAATTTTCTCAGACACTAAGCCTGGGAAAACCCACACAACTGTCTAGTTTCTCCTTTCAGGGAATCACCAGGTGCCCTTACTCTTGCTTCTAGGTTAGCTGAGGCTTTCTAGGGAGACAGTAGTGTCTGCTGCTCTCAGATACAGTCATCCTCCCTCCAATCCAATCTCCACATCCTTTGGCTCTAAATGTTTTTGATAATTCTCTCCATTGTGGCCTTTGGGGGCAGCCTGAGGCTTCACGTGGGCTTCCCAGGTGTTGCACTGGTAAAAATTTGCCTGCCAGTGCAGGAACTGAGGGTTGGGAAGATCCCATGGAGGATAAAATGGCAACCCACTCCAGTATTCTTGCCTGGGAAATCCCTGGCGGGCTATGGCCCATGTGGTTGCAAAGAGCCGGACACGCCTGAGTGACTGATCACACAATCTTAAGATTTCACAGCCTGACCACAAGCTCTTTGTGGCCCTCATTTCCTGGCTTGTCTGTTGCCCATTCCCTAAATAGGTCATGCAACTTCAAAATCTCAGTGTTGATTCCATTTTCTCCTGTGCCTAGAAAACTCTGCCCCTGCTTCTCTTCCTGGAAGCTTCTGCCAGAAGTTTCCCATGGACTACATCCTTTGCTGACCCACACAGGAGAAACAACTACTTCCTCCTTGGATTCTTGTAAAAACCACGGAGCTGGGTGATGGAGCTCGGCCACTACAGCCTAGACTTCCTGAATTTGTGCCCCGTCTCTGAGACCAGTCATTGACTCCCAGGGTCTCCAAGAGGGCGTTGAGAGGGACACTTGTCATTTTTTAAAACAAAGTTGCAGGCCTTGAAAAACTAAGCACTGCCTCTCTTGAAGAAGGAGTTGAGGGTACAGAATTTGCTGAATAGTGTTTCTCTGGATAGCCTCTGAGCAGAAATCAAAATAACTATGAACCAAATCTCTATAAGATATTACATCAAGTACTGATGAGCTTACAAAGAAAAGGAGTCCTTATGGCTTAAGTGGGGACACTGGAACATTGCTAAAGTGTTCTAGCTTCAACAGACTCCAAATTGCTTGCATTGGAGAAAGACTCTCTTTCTGATATGCTTAGCACTTGATGTTTGGACAGGATGTAACTACCCAGAGCTCACTCGGTACATAGCTGAATGTTTTTGGTTTGGAGGCTTACAGTCCCCAGGGAGCTGCATACCTCAGGGTTCAGTTCCACCTGGTGTTGTGAATTTTCATTTCTTTCTTTTTTTTCTGGAATCGTTCTAAGATAACACTGTGTTCCTATGTGTTCTGTCACTTAGTCGTGTCTGATTCTGTGACCCAATGGACTGTAGCCTGCCAGGCTCCTCTGTCCATGAGATTCTCCAGGCAAGAAATCTGGAGTGGGTTGCCATACCCTTCTCCAGGGGATCTGGGGAATTGAACCTGTGTCTCCTGCGTCTCTTGCATTGCATATGTATTCTTTACCCGGTGAACCACCAGGAAATCTCTGAAGGTACCTCTTAGGGCATGTGCACCTTCAGGATACCGAGCTCACATTCTGCGTAATAATACGCAGAGTTTGTATCCATATTGCATAATGTTATATATTACATAAGAATATAACATTACTGTAATTATATTATTAAGTGATAATGGCTTATATCACACCTGAATTGCACATCCAGTGTGCCAGACACTTTTAAAGCACTTTATGAGCATTAATTACTTTAATGGTCATAACAGTGAAATACCCCATTTTTCAGATGAGGAAAGTGTGACAAAAAGAGGTTAAATAATTTGCTCAAGATCATATTACAGTCATTTGACATGAGGTGGAGTTGGAAAGAGCTGTCTGACTCTTCTTACCCACGGATGGGTCTTCTTCCTCATCCAGCCATGGGTAAGAAGTGAATTAACGTGAAGATGCTTGAGTAGGGGCTGACACACAGGGCTTGACGCCATTCCAATATTGACTTCTGTCATAATTCAGAAAATATCCACAAAATCCATTCCGTGCTGGGAGTATGCTCATGGGAATGATCCCTGGGACAGGCAGTAGAAAGAAGGTCCTGAAGATTCAGGCTGTCTTACTGACTTAAGCTGCTCTTAAAATTTTAAGTATAGATCTTTGTTGGATCTTTGTTGGGTGGTAATAAAAATGTTAGCATGATAAGTCCTTTAATTACATTTTGCATAATTTTGTATGATTATCACATATAAGATCTTTTTTTTCTGGCATATTTGTGACAATCAACAAATGGTATTTTATGTCTAATTACTGCCTTTATCAAAGGAGATTTAGAAATATGACACGTGCCTAATTTGATGAGGAAAGCAGGGCTGAATAAAAGCATGACAGTATATTACACACTTTTAATTTTCTGTTATTTTCAGTAAGCACTATCTTAATGACTTAATTTTCATGTGGATAACCAGTACTCAGCAAAAACTCTTTAAGCTTTAGTTCTTTCTATTAATATTTTGATACTAGTTGTTCACAAGTATTTATTCAGTCACTTGTTTTAATGAAAGATTATCCATTTCACTCAATAATTTTATTTATGTAGCATAATTAAATGTAACAAAGTGTAACTTAATGACATTGATAGCCCTTGTAAATTTGCTAAAATACTCTTACGACGGGCCTAGTAACATGATGATTGTTACGTGCAAATATGTATGTTTTTTTCCTAGAAAAGATTCATCTATTCATCATATTTTAATATATTTCAGTGAGCTTGATGCTTGCATCTTAGATATCATAGGTTGCATTGGACTATGTGAAATAGTATAAGAAAATGCTCACATTTCTTGGCTTAGATATAACAGCAATTTTCAAGTTGAAGCAGGAAGTTTTGTAGGAGCCCACATTTGGAAAGTTACTACTTTCAGCCAGTTGCTCTATATTTTCAAAATGGTTATCACTTCAATTAAGAGGGTCTTTTGAAATTATAGATTTTTAGGGTAAGTGTCATCCTAAAAGATTTTCTAATTCTTGAAAGGAATACCACAAAAACTTCATGTAAAAAACAGATCGATGTATGTCTATTAATAATCATTAATAACAATTAATGAAGAAGAAAGACTTAAGTCAGAGGATGTTTTAGGTGTCAAAGGAACTGGGAGAAAGGGCGAGTGGTAATTAACTTCTAAGATGTCATCAGAGAACCTCTAATTCTGTGACTCTGGGATACAGGAAATAGAATGATTATTATTTTGTCTTACCTTTTATACATGAGCAAAATGACAACAATGAATATTATTTCTGTTGGTAGACCACCCAAATCTGCTGTTTCACATGAACTGAAAAAGTGCCATATGCAACATATATTTTTTCAAATAGTATAACTGAGCTAATAACAAAGAAAGGGTTTAAACTTTTTGCTTATAGACCGTAACTCATTTTGAACCATCGAGATCTCCAAATCCCATGGTATTATATAGCTTTTTCAATTCTGTGTCAATTATAACTGTTGTTCTTAAATCTGGACAATTCTCCAGCACAGGTGGTGGAGGTGGTTCCACAGAAAGAGTTGGTCTCTGTATCTGTTTTCCTGCAGTTCACACAACTGGGGAAGGAGAAGCAGAGAAGTCCCTGACCTTTCCATGAGCATCTGTACTCAAGCCTCATAGCTCCATGGTTTCTGGTGACTGTTCCCCCAACTTTAAATATCCTCTGTGTCCTTGCCATCTAGTCACTCTTTACTTCTTTCAGTTCCTCCCTCCAAGCTGTTTTTCTGCAGTTTCCCTGACCAACCTCTTTGCACACTGATTCTCCCTTGTTTGCATTCTTGAGCACTTTGTTTTTTGTTTTGTTTTGATCAAGTTCAGATTTTGTTTTGGAAAGAATCTAAATAGAAGTTTATATTTTCTTCTTCTTTGGATGCCTTTTCAAATCATGCTCTAAGTCCCTAGGGCAAGTGGTTTTCCTTTTACATCTACTTTTATACATACATACATATATATATATATATATATATATATATATGAAGGAAATGGTAACCCACTCCAGTACTCTTGCCTGGAAAATCCCTTGGACAGAGAAGCCTGGTAGACTACAGTCCATGGGCTCGCAAAGAGACGGACACGACTGAGCGACTTCACTTTCATATATCATATATAACTATCTCCTTCTTCCTCTACCTCCCTTTCTTTCTTCTCCCTCCCTTCCTCTTCCTACCATACTTTGAGAACTGTTGTACCCTACCATACTCTGAAAATAGACAGTGTATCAGTTGATATCTTTTGGTCCAGTTTCTAGTGTTAATCTAAGACATACACATGTCAAGTTATAACTGATATTTGTAATTTATTTATTTTTTTACTTTTTGGCCACTCCTTGCGGCAGGAGTGGACCAGGGATTGAACCAGCGCCCCCTGTAGTGAAAGTGCAGAGTCTTAGCCACTGGACCACTAGGGAAGTCCCTGTAATTTATTTTTAAACTTTTAGTTGAAATGCAAACTCTTGATTTTGAGGTTGGAGCCAAGAATGTTTTACGGCTATTGTGATGAATGTAAAGTCTCTTCTGAAAGGGACTATGAGTGGTTGATAATTTTCCACCTACTCAAATGTCCCCCAAAACTTTAAATTTTGACCTGCTTCCAGTCACCCTCATTTAGAATTAAAGCAAATTATATTTCATATTTGAATTTTTATAGCTCTGTCTTATTTTATATATAAATAATAGTCTGGATAAAATAAAAAGCAAAAGAAACTTTGAAGAAGGAACTATGTAATAAAAAGACCTTGTAAGCCCACACAATGGCAAAGAGGCTGGAATCTGCCTGACTGAAGGACTGAAGGAATTTCATGTGCTGGCTCTATATAATTGAGTTTGTTTTTTTTTTTTCTGTAGCTGCTGATGGCCATACTTTGGGGCCTTCTGCTCCCTACTCAAATGCTGCCAACCTGAGTTGCTGTGCCTTTATATCCTGGAGGTGTAGACCCACTCAAGCTGATTAGATGAGGTGACACTTCCCAGGGTAGGGGACTACTCAGGGATACAGTGGGTACATCTATTTCACCCACTGGGCTTAGCAAGGAAGTCTTTAGGCTTAAAGTAAAGCAATACTCTCTTGACTAATGAGATCTAATGTGGTTTTCTGGAAATACTGAACTTAAAAAAAAAAAGTGAAGTACAACCATTATGAAAGTGAAACTGTGTTAGTAATGGACAAAGGTCAGCTGACTATTCTTAGGAAAAGCAAATGATTTTCTAGTAAGTAGGAGATTTTGGAAGACAAGTCTCTTTATGTGAGGCAACTTGGTTCAGTGAGAAGGGACAAGACCTTTGAACCTGAAGTGTCCTGAGGGATATGTGACCATAGGCAAGTTCTCAACTGCTCTGCCACTCAGTATCCTGACCCATAAAACGGAGATGATGATCCTCCATGTTCTGTCTGAATTATGTGTGCTGTCAGTTGATGGCACTCACTGCTGAATATCTATAAGTAGAAACATCCAAAACTTAAAAAAAAAGCCTGTGTAGGTGCTAGAGTCATAATAATAAAAGGTGAAGGAAATCAAGAATTTGTGTGCAGAAAATAATGTGTCCACTTACATGTGAACAGATTAATTAATCAATTGATTAAGCAAGTATGTGTTCACAAAGGTTCTGCTCTTGGTCTACAAAACATTGCAGGAAAAGGCATACATAAATGGGAAGTTCTCTACTCCCTGGTCTCCCTCCCTAGACTAGTTGGGGAACATAGAAACATAGCTCATAATCCCAGTAAATTCCCAATGAAACTTAAACTTGAAGGATGCATGAAGGCTGCTTCTCAACTACCAGATGAAGTAATGCTCAAGTTTGCCAAATGGCTAGCCAGGGGCAGGGAGAGCAGGAGAGGAGAATTATCAGGGATGAGAGTCGCCATACCGCCGAAGTGTTAGACACTGTTTTGCTCTGTTTAATTCAGATCTATGTTGTATGAAGCAAATACTAGATAAACTAGAATGAAGCAAGGGCTCGTTTCAGCACCACATGACCACAGAAGGCTGTTTTACTTGTGGACAGGTGATTGCCTTCCTGGTTAACCTCAAACTTTTTTGTTTTTTTTTTTGTCCTCTTTTCACAATAATCACTTTTCCTACCTTTGGGCGCTATATCTAAGAACTGATCCCGGAGGTTGTCCAGCTGCTCGATGGTCAGGGTGCCGTTTTCCTCCTTTTCCACAGGTGGAGGGCGTACCGGAGGAGGTGGATCTGGAAAGACTTTGATATCGCCATTAATGAAGAAGTCTTCTTGGTCTAAATAAAGTTCATTCTGAATTTTGGTTGATGTTTCAATGTGATAGCGAGCTACCCCAGTTAGTTTTTCCACACTAAAAATGGAAACATGAATAGGTTTATCCTCACTGAAAATACTATCAGATTAATAGTGTTTTCTTCTTAGACATACACAAAGAGTTAACACATTAGAAAATATAGCTATGTTAGAAAATTCAGTCTGCATGTTTAAAAATTATAATTTATCCTCAAGTCCATTTGTACAAAGGCAGGGTAAAAATAAATAAATATAGATTAGAAGTAAAATATATGCTCATTACAGGGCTAATAGTCCCACATTTTATACAAAACTGAACAAAAAGAGATTCCATTAAAATGATTTTACTAGTATTAGGCAAGATTATGTCAAGAGATATATTTCATTCTAAATATGGACCAGAATAAGGTTATATGACAGAAAATCCTGTAAAATATGACTATTAGTATAACACATTTATTTGGAATGAGGACAAGTTGTGTGTAAAGTGAATTAAAGTTGATAATGGATTTCAAGAAAAGTGGCTTTTCTCCAACTTTATATCAAGGAGTTTGGTGTTACCTAAGACCCATTTGACAGAATGGACTCTGACAAGATAGCCCGTTGAAATTGCTTTCCTATGTTTATGGAGAATAACGTTGTTGGTATTGTTTAGTTGTGTCTGACTCTTTTGTGACACAATGAACTGTAGCCCACCAGGTTCCTCTGTCCATGGGATTCTCCATGCAAGAATACTGACATGGGTTGCCACTACCTTCTCCAGGGAATCTTTCTGACCTAGGCACTGAACCCACATCTCCTGCATTGCAGGCGGATTCTTTACCACTGAGTCACCTGGGAAACCTGGTGAATAGTAATTCCCAGCTAAATCACATGGTATAAGCAGTCACAGTTTGGAGCGACTGTGGTGCGGTGGAAAGAACCCTGGAAGCTGAGCTCTCATTGTACACCTTCTCCAGCCCTGGGTCCTTGAGTTAGTGATTTAAGCTCTCCAATTTCCTCATCTTTGCAAGGGAGCCCAAAACACATAACTCCATACCTTATGGTTATTAATGTGAAATCACATAGAGCATGGATTTAGGTTTTCCTAGGGATTATAGTTAGGAGAAGGCAATGGCACCCCACTCCTGTACTCTTGCCTGGAAAATCCCACGGATGGAGGAGGCTGGTAGGCTGCAGTCCATGGGGTCGCTAAGAGTCAGACAGGACTGAGCGACTTCACTTTCACTTTTCACTTTCATGCATTGGAGAAGGAAATGGCAACCCACTCCAGTGTTCTTGCCTGGAGAATCCCAGGGATGCCGGAGCCTGGTGGGCTACCGTCTATGGGGTCGCACAGAGTCGGACACGACTGAAGCGACTTAGCAGCAGCAGGGATTATAGTTCGGAGAAGGCAATGGCACCCCACTCCAGTACTCTTGCCTGGAAAATCCCATGGATGAAGGAGCCTGGTAGGCTGCAGTCCATGGGGTCGCTAAGAGTCCGACACGACTGAGTGACTTCACTTTCACTTTCACTTTCATGCATTGGAGAAGGAAATGGCAACCCACGCCAGTGTCCTTGCCTGGAGAATCCCAGGGACAGGGGAGCCTAGTGGGCTGCCATTGCACAGAGTCAGACACGACTGAAGTGACAGCAGCAGCAGCAGAAGCAGCAGGGATTATAGTTATGGGTCTAACTAAAGGATTCACGGGGTCGCAAAGAGTCGAACATGACTGAGCGACTGAACTGAACTGAAAGGCTACTTTAAAGGCCAGAGAAGTTTTATACAATAACTAAAATATCACTGTAATACAGAAAGAATCTTACATCTTGCAATAAAGATTGAACATGGCAGAAAAGTGCATATTTAATCTGCTTTTATATAACTCTGCTGCTGCTACTGTGTCACTTCAGTCGTGTCTGACTCTGTGTGACCCCATAGACGGCAGCCCACCAGGCTCCCCTGTCCCTGGGATTCTCCAGGCAAGAACAATGGAGTGGGTTGCCATTTCCTTCTCCATTTATATAACTCAGGAACACCAAAATAAACCTCCCCCCCAACAACAACAACAACAAATCATATTAGTCATTTTCTTTCAAAAGACAATCTTGAATTTAATTCCAGTACACTGTATTTGTGAGGTATTTGTGAGTGCCCATATAGTAGGTATCATCTAGGTACTTTCTGCTTGATGGTGTTTGTGGGTGGGGCAGAGAAGGGGCACTGGGTTAGGAGGGACGCCAAGTGCATGCAGAGACCCAGCCAGAACCAGGGTATCAAAATAAGTGCGCCATCTAGTGGAAAGTTATGAAGAGTACCCTCAAAAGGAGGGTAGGGTAAGGAGAAATGCCAGGAGAATGAAAAGTGGGATTTGAAGTTGAAAGAGATCTGATAGGTCTCCCTATTCATTTTTTCTTGCCACTTGAGGATTTTTGCAAGAACCAAAACCAAGAGCATAGCTGAACAGTACTAGGTTTTCATTTCTTGTGGCCATATTCAGGTATCAGAGAGAGACATACACACAGAATCCATCTGAGAAATAGGCATGTCAGATAAAAATAAGAATTTACACTTAGTAAATGTGCCACAAGGATGGGCGCTGTGAACCCTAAGAATGAAGAAGGTATGCTTTCATTTGTAAGTGGCAGGCAGAGATCAGGACTGTACACCACTGTTCTATGAGTTAAGCATGATGGCAATGAGGTGACCAGGCTGAGGGGTATGTCTGTGCGTGTGTGTGTGTATGTGAGAGAGAGAGCTACTTAGATACAAACAATGAAGCTGAGGATTTTACAACAGAACTTTCACAATGAGGCAAGCACTGGAGAAAACAAACCATAACAACCATCTTCTAGCTGGCCCATGTTGCTTCTAAGAACACTTGCCGTTTGTATTCTATGTATGCCGTGACTTCCAACTTATCAGTAAATGTTTATTGCAAACTGTAGTATGGCCCAGAATCTAGCAGAAACCTCTAGAAGAGCCTGGTTGGAGTGTTTTCTTTTACAGATGAGGCTTGTGGGGTAGGAGGTGATTAGGCGTGCTGTAATTTGTGGACAAGGAGAGAGTTCCCATCTCTTGGTCTCCTGACTGTTGAGGGCATTTCTCTCTGCTGAGCTGCTTTCTTACACCTTTCAGGGGAGAATTAAGAGGATGAGATGTTCTCTAAGGACCTGTACCTCCCCATAAAGAACAATGATCGGTCACAGGTCTGTTTCTGCTCTAGACTACAGTTCTGTTCCTCACTAGAAATGAGGATCTAGAAAGTCTTTAGAATCTAACAGAAAAGTAAATTGGCTGTCACAAGGCAATCAGCCTAACAGGGAAAGCATTCCTGTAAATGCCTTCTCCATCTCCTGCTCACTGGCCCTGACTAATAAGAAGCCTGGCATTAGAAAGATATGAAACATTATATCATGTCTAAAGAATAATTTTAAATTGCTTATATGCTTACCTTGTACACTAAGGTCCTCATGGAGCAGTGGGAAAACCAAACTATCATAAATAATGTGCAGTAGTGCCCTTTAATACATGACTTAACTGTGGTTAAGAAGCAACACAAGTGTATAGGTGATTTCCTAAAAGGTCAAAATTCTATTTATAAATGCAATTCACATTTGTAAACATCTTAACATTTTTTGGTCAATTTTGGTCTTCAGGCATTAGCAAAGTAAATACTCAAAATACTTAAAATGTCATGCAGTTCTTTACCTGGCCATTTCATTCAAGTACCTCTCACCGAGCCACTTTTCCATGAGTCTATATACATCAACCGCCTTTATTACTAACTCTTCCAGGAAAGCCAATGCTTTTACCTTTATCAGTTCAAGTCGGAACTGTGTAGCTATCTCTATTTAAAAAAGAGAAATAAAGATGTTTTTAATGTATTATATGGCATGAACTTTCTGATAAACCAAATTCAATTTTGAACCAATTATGCTTTAGTTTGTGGAAATTTTGGCACATCTTTGATATACCAAGATGGATAATTAATAACCTATCCACCTTGGAAACAAAACAGCATGTGGTAGAGTCATTTGACAGTTTACTTAAACCAAAATTGTAATTCAATTTTACATATAATTGCACTTTGTCATATAGCATTTGATAAATTGGAATGGGAAAACAGAAATAGATAATTTCTGAATTTTAAAAAGGGGGAGGCTAACTACGTCTCTTGATTTCTCTTCTTAGAACCTTGGGGAGACGACACCATATTCTTCAGCAGAGGTGAGAGGAGGGTGAAGCCCGTGGTCCCAGGGCCTATTGATATTCTCGGCACACGGTGAGGTCTGTGATTTCCCTCTAAAATATCTGTCCAGTCTTTCTTCTTTGCTTTTTCTATTGCCACGTTTTGACACTGATTTATATCTCGCCTCCACTATGGCAACCACCTCCACCCTGCTTTCTCTAAGTTCCCTTCCCCACCTCAAATCCAAATCCACCAATCCCAGAGTGACCTGTCTCACCTGCACACATGCTTCTGAGCACTTTCTGCCCAGAATTCTTTACTAGCTCCCAGTTGCCATAAGGGAAACGGAACTTTCTGGGCAGCGCCTATGTGACCCTCCACCTCCCAGATCCAGAATGTGCCTCAGACTCCACAGCTACTCCCCATCGGTGGGTCGCATAGTTCCCCTCTCCAATCTGTGCCCCCATTGTCCCCTGCACACATTTCTCACATTCTTCTTGTTCAGCTCAAGCATGAATTCAACCGCATGGAAGTCTTTCTTGACTTCCTGCTTGTGCCCTTTGTCCTGTCCACCGAGCTCCAATATCACAACATATTGTAAGTGATCATTTGCAGTTCTGTTCCTATTTTTTTTCTTTTGATGCTTTGTGTTTGTGTATATATGTGTATATTTTTTCACCTACTGTAGGACTGGCATACAGTAGAAACTCAGAAAACCTTTATTATGTAAATATGTGAATTCAGCCACACTAGGAACCACGTACGCAATGAACTGAAGGATGACATATACTTAGCCACTGAAAGCAGATGTGGGAACAGGCAATGTGACAAGCATGTGTCTTGACTTCCTGTGTTCAACATCCTTCAGATTTTACTCTTGAAAATAATAAAGCAGGTGGTAGGATGATGAAGAGAGGGGAGAAAAGGAGAGAATCAAGGGATGGAAAGTATCTTTAGTAGCTAATCGTCATTGAGTAGTTAATGGGTCCCAGCGTATCCAACACTGCATTTTTACAGTTTTGACATCTAGTATATTGACCATGGCTTCTTTCCAATGAGGATACTTTGGTTCAATTTCTTGATCTTTTCAAATTCTGTTTTGAATTGTATTATAGGACACTTGGAAGAGCCAGGAGGAGTTTATGTTGTATAAAATTGTCGCTCTCCATAGAGGAGGCCCTTGAATGTTATTGATACGTCACTAACTCTTCCATGGGGTCTACTCCCAAGAGCTCCCTTTCAGGACTGGTTAACCTTTAGTCAGGGTTTACTTGCCTAATGAAATGCCTAAATTATTCTTATTATATTATAGAAGCATAACCTTAAGCCTTCTTTCAGCCTATAAGATCACACCAACTTTAAAACATTGCTTCTCTTTTTTGACTTTGAGATTTTAATTACTGCTGATTGCAGCCATGAAATTAAAAGATGCTTACTCCTTGGAAGGAAAGTTATGACCAACCTAGATAGCATATTCAAAAGCAGAGATATTACTTTGCCAACAAAGTCCGTCTAGTCAAGGCTATGGTTTTTCCAGTGGTCATGTATGGATGTAAGTGTTGGACTGTGAAGAAAGCTAAGCACCGAAGAATTGATGCTTTTGAACTTTGGTGTTGGAGAAGACTCTTCAGAGTCCCTTGGACTGCAAGGACATCCAACAAGTCCATCCTAAAGGAGATCAGTCCTGGGTGTTCATTGGAAGGACTGATGCTGAAGCTGAAACTCCAATACTTTGGCCACCTCATGCAAACAGTTGACTCATTGGAAAAGACCCTGATGCTGGGAGGGATTGGGGGCAGGAGGAGAAGGGGATGACAGAGGATGAGATGGCTGGATGGCATCACCGACTCAATGGACATGAGTTTGAGTGAACTCTGGGAGTTGGTGATGGACAGGGAGGCCTGGCGTGCTGCGATTCATGGGGTCGCAAAGAGTCAGACACGACTGAGCGACTGAACTGAACTGAACTGATGCTCTCCTAACCTCTTCCCAAATTCCCTTTTTGAGATCCCAGCAGACAATCATACAGTAGTCAGATCTAGTTTTCATATGGTTGCATGAAAACAGCCAAATGAGTGTTATGCCTTTCAGTCAGTTTGCTTGTGCCTCATAGACACAAAATCAGCCAAGGGCTGCTTGCCTACTGGTCTATTTTCTACTCAAAATATCATCTTAGTTCTTTCTAATTGCTACCTTCAAATTGCAGGGCAGCAAGATGCTCTTCCTTTATTCTGAGCTTCAGTTCGTTTTTCACTTCCACTTCCTCAGTCTCTTCTGCTGGCACTACTACAGGAGCAGCTTCTGCCATAGGTGGGGATTTACCTGAAAGGGTAATGAATTATGCTGAGTTATCTGCTAATGGGCAAGTATACACACAGGGTCTTGGATAAAATGCATACAAAGTGGAGTGTGTAGAGCTATACATGTCTAGTGATTTGGGAAGGAGAGACCCCGGGCCAGACAGTGTGAGTGATGAAACATTAATAATCCTTCCTTGAGAATTCTCCATGTGGTATCTGGCTGGACACATATAAAAACGCCCCATTCATGTAGCATCATGGAAAGATGAGATATGCGGCTAGTGCAGACATGATCACAGACTCCAAAGAGGGTTCAATTTAGAGTTTGGGGACAGAAATTAGCAAACCCCAAGATTGTGCTGGCCACCTGGAGAAACAACAGTCTTCAAAGGATATTTGCACTGACCAGTGTTCCCCAGGTCCTCATCAAGAAAGACCAGAGAACAGCCTCATGCAGATACAGTGGAAATGTAGCCTATGGTCAAGAATCTGTAATTCACTTCATTTAAAAAAAATTAATTTATTTATTTTAATTGGAGATTAATCACTTTACAATATTGTAGTGGTTTTTGCCATACATTCACATGAATCATCCATAGGTGTACATGTGTTCCCCATCCTGAACCCCCCTCCCACCTCCCTTCCCATCCCCTCCCTCAGGGTCATCCCAGTGCACCGGCCCTGAGCACCCTGTCTCATGCATCAAACCTGGACTGGCGATCTATTTCACATATGATAATATACATGTTTCAATGCTATTCTCTCAAATCATCCCACCCTCGCCTTCTCCCACAGAGTCCAAAAGACTGTACTTTACATCTGTGTCTTTTTTGCTGTCTCACATATAGGGTCATAGTTACCATCTTTCTAAACTCCATATATATGTGTTAATATACGGTATTGGTGTTTTTCTTTCTGGCTTACTTCACTCTGTATAGTAGGCTCCAGTTTCATTCACCTCTTTAGAACTGATTCAAATACATTCTTTTTAATTGCTGAGTAATATTCCATTGTGTGTATGTACCACACCTTTCTTATCCATTCTCCTGCTGATAGACATCTAGGTTGCTTCCATGTCCTGGCTATTGTAAATATTAGTGCTGAAATGAACATTGGAGTACACGTGTCTCTTTCAATTCTGGTTTCCTGGCTGTGTATGCTCAGCAGTGGGTTTGCTGGGTCATATGGCAGTTCTACTTCCAGTTTTTTAAGGAATCTCCACACTGTTCTGCATAGTGGCTGTACTAGTTTGCATTCCCACCAACAGTGTAATAGTGTTCCCTTTTATCCGCACGTTCTCCAGCATTTATTGTTTGTAGACTTTTTGATAGCAGCCATTCTGACTGGCATGAAATGGTACCTCATTGTGGTTTTGATTTGCATTTCTCTGATAATGAGTGATGTTGAGCATCTTTTCATGTGTTTGTTAGCCATCTGTATGTCTTCTTTGGAGAAATGTCTATTTAGTTCTTTGGCCCATTTTTTGATTGGGTCATTTATTTTTCTGGAATTGAGCTGCAGGAGCTGCTTGTATATTTTTGAGATTAATTCTTTGTCAGTTGCTTTGTTTGCTATTATTTTCTCCCATTCTGAAGGCTGTCTTTTCACCTTGCTTATAGTTTCCTTTGTTGTACAAAAGCTTTTAAGTTTAATTATGTACCATTTGTTTATTTTTGCTTTGATTTCCATTACTCTGGGAGGTGGGTCATTAGAGGATCCTTCTGTGATTTATGTCAGAGGGTGTTCTGCCTATGTTTTCCTCTAGGAGTTTTATAGTTTCTGGTCTTACGTTTAGATCTTTAATCCATTTTGAGTTTATTTTTGTGTATGGTGTTAGAAAGTGTTCTAGTTTCATTCTTTTACAAGTGGTTGACCAGTTTACCCAGCACCACTTGTTAAAGAGATTGTCTTTTCTCTATTGTATATTCTTGCCTCCTTTGTCAAAGATAAGGTGTCCATAGGTGTGTGGATTTATTTCTGGGCTTTCTATTTTGTTCCATTGATCTATATTTCTGTCTTTGTGCCAGTACCATACTGTCTTGATGACTGTAGCTCTGTAGTATAGTCTGAAGTCAGGCAGGTTGATTCCTCCAGTTCCATTCTTCTTTCTCAAGATTGCTTTGGCTATTCGAGGTTTTTTGTATTTCCATACAAACTGTGAAATTATTTGTTCTAGTTCTCTGAAAAATACCATTGGTAGCTTGATAGGGATTGCATTGAATCTATAGATTGCTTTGGGTAGTATACTCATTTTCACTATATTCATTCTTCTGATCCATGAACATGGTATATTTCTCCATCTATTTGTATCATCTTTGATTTCTTTCATCAGTGTTTTATAGTTTATCAGTTTATATATAGGTCTTTGTTTCTTTAGGTATAGTTATTCCGAAGTATTTTATGCTTTTTGTTGCAATGGTGAATGGAATTGTTTCCTTAATTTCTCTTTCTGTTTTCTCATTGTTAGTGTATAGGAATGAAAGGGATTTCTGAGTGTTAAATTTATATCCTGAAACTTTACTACATTCATTGATTAGCTCTAGAAATTTTTTGGTGGAGTCTTCAGGGTTCTCTATGTAGAGGATCATGCCATCTGCAAACAGTGAGAGTTTTACTTCTTATTTTCCAGTCTAGATTCCTTTTATTTCTTTTTCTGCTCTGATTGCTGTGGCTAAAACTTCCAAAACTGTGTTGAATAGTAGTGGTGAGAGTGGGCACCCTTGTCTTGTTCCTGATTTTAGGGGAAATGCTTTCAATTTTTCACCATTCAGGATAATGCTTGCCATGGGTTTATCATATATGGCTTTTATTATGTTGAGGTACATTCCATCTATTCCTGCTTTCTGGAGGGTTTTTATCACAAATGCATGTTGAATTTTGTCAAAGGCTTTCTCTGCATCTATTGAGATGATCATATAATTTTTATCTTTCAATTTGTTAATGTGGTGTATCACATTGATTGATTTATGGATATTAAAGAATCCTTGCAACCCTGGGATAAAGCCCACTTGGTCATGATGTATGATCTTTTTAATATGTTGTTGGATTCTGTTTGCTAGAATTTTGTTAAGGATTTTTGCATCTATGTTCATCTATTGGCCTGTAGTTTGCTTTTTTGTGTGGCGTCTTTGTCTGGTTTTGGTATTAGGGTGATGGTGGCCTCATAGAATGAGTTTGGAAGTTTACCTTCCTCTGCAGTTTTCTGGAAGAGTTTGAGTAGGATAGATATTAGCTCTTCTCTAAATTTTTGGTAGAATTCAACTGTGAAGCCATCTGGACCTGGGTTTTTTTTTTCTGGAAGATTGCTGATTACAGTTTTGATTTCCATGTTGTGATGGGAAAATCTGTTAAGATTTTCTATTTCTTCCTGGTTCAGTTTTGGAAAGTTATACTTTTCTAAGAATTCGTCCATTTCCTCCATGTAGTCTCTTATGATCCTTTGTATTTCTGTGTTGTCTGTTGTGATTTCTCCATTTTCATTTTTGATTTTGTTAATTTGATTCTTCTCCCTTTTTTCTTGATGAATCTGGCTAATGGTTTGTTTATTTTATTTATCTTCTCAAAGAACTAGCTTTTAGCTTTGCTGATTTTTGGTATGGTCTTCTTTGTTTCTTTTTCATTTATTTCTGCTTTAATTTTTATGAGTTTTTTCCTTCTACTAACCCTGGGGTTCTTCATTTCTTCTTTTTCTAGTTGCGTTAGGTATAGGGTTAGGTTATTTATTTGATTTTTATCTTGTTTCTTGGGGTAAGCTTGTATTGCTATGAATGTTCCCCTTAGCACTGCTTTTGCTGAATCCCATAGGTGTTGGGTTGTTGTGTTTTCATTTTCATTAGTTTCTGTGCATTTTTTGATTTCTTCTGTGATTTGTTGGTTATTCAGAAGCATATTGTTTAGCCTCCATATGTTTGTATTTTTAATAGTTTTTTTCCTGTAGTTGACATCTAATCTTACCACAGTGTAATCAGAAAAGATGTCTGGAATGATTTCAATTTTTTTTAATTTACCAAGGCCTGATTTATGGCCCAGGATGTGATCTGTCCTGTAGAATGTTCCGTGTGCACTTTAGAAAAAGGTTAAATTCATTGTTTTGTGGTGAAATGTCCTATAGATATCAATTAGGTCTAACTGGTCCATTGTATCATTTAAACTTTGTGTTTCCGTGTTAATTTTCTGTTTAGTTGATCTATCCATAGGTGTGAGTGTGGTATTAAAGTCTCCTACTATTATTGTGTCACTGTAAATTTCCACTTTCATACTTGTTAGCATTTGCCTTACATATTGTGGTGCTTATATATATATATATTTATATATATATAGTCTCTCTCTATATATATTTGTAATTGTTATATCTTCTTCTTGGATTGATCCTTTGATCATTATGTAGTGTCCTTCTTTGTCTCTCTTCACAGCCTTTATTTCAAAGTCTATTTTATCTGATATGAGTATTGCTACTTCTGCTTTCTTTTGGTCTCCATTTGTGTGAAATATCTTTTTCCAGCCCTTCACTTTCAGTCTGTATGTGTCCCTTGTTTTGAGGTAAGTCTCTTGTAGACAGCATATATAGACAGCATATCTTGTTTTTGTATCCATTCAGCCAGTCTTTGTCTTTTGGTTGGGGCATTCAACCCATTTACATTTAAGGTAATTATTGATAAGTATGATCCTGTTGCCATTTACTTTATTGTTTGGGGTTTGAGTTTATACACCTTTTCTGTCTTTCCTGTCTAGAGAAGATCTTTTAGCATTTGTTGAAGAGCTGGTTTGGTGGTGCTGAATTCCCAGCTTTTGCTTGTCTATAAAGCTTTTGATTTCTCTATCATATTTGAATGAGATCCTTTCTGGGTACAGTAATCTGGGTTGTAGATTTTTCTTTTCATCACTTTAAGTATGTCCTGCCATTCCCTCTGGCCTGAAGAGTTTCTTTAGAAAGATCAGCTGTTATCCTTATGGGAATCACCTTGTGTGTTATTTGTTGTTTTTTCCTTGCTGCTTTTAACATTTTTCTTTGTGTTTGATCTTAGTTAATTTGAGTAACACGTGTCTTGGGGTGTTTCGCCTTGGGTTTATCCTGTTTGGGACTCTCCGGGTTTCTTGGACTTGGGTGGCTATTTCCTTTCCCATTTTAGGGACATTTTCACCTATTATCTCCTCAAATATTTTCTCATGGCTTTTCTTTTGTCTTCTTCTTCTGGGACTCCTATGATTCGAATGTTGGGGTGTTTGACATTATCCCAGAGGTCTCTGAGATTGTCCTCATTTCTTTTAATTCTTTCTTCTTTTTTCCTCTCTGTTTCATTTATTTCCCCCATTATACCTTCCACCTCACTTATCCTATCTTCTGCCTCAGTTATTCTACTGTTGGTTCCCTCCAGAGTGTTTTTGATCTCAGTTATTGCGTTATTCATTATTGATTGACTCTTTTATTTCTTTTAGGTCCTTGTTAAACATTTCTTGCATCTTCTCAATCCTTGTCTCCAGACTATCTGTAACTTCATTTTGTTTTCAAGATTTTGGATCATTTTTACTATCATTATTCTGAATTCTTTTCCAGGTAGACTCCCTATCTCCTCCTCTTTTGTTTGGTTTGGTGGGCATTTATCATGTTCCTTTACCTGCTAAATATTTCTCTGCCTTTTCATCTTGTTTAGATTGCTGTGTTTGGGGTGGCCTTTCTGTATGCTGGAAGTTTGTGGTTCCTCTTTATTATGGAGGTTCCTCCCTGTGGGTGGAGTTGGACGAGTGGCTTGTCAAGGTTTCCCAGTTAGGGAAGCTTGCATCACTGTTGTGGTGGGTGGAGCTGGATCTCTTCTCTCTGGAGTGCAATGAAGTGTCCAGTAGTGAGTTTTGAGGTGTCTATGGGTTTGGTGTGACTTTTGGCCACCTGTATTTTAATGCTTAGGGTAATGTTCCTGCGCTGTTGGAGAATTAGCTTGGTATGTCTTGCTCTGAAACTTGTTGACTCTTGAGTGGAGCTTGGTTTCAGTGTAGGTATGGAGGTTTTTGGATGAGCTCTTGTCAATTAATGTTCCCTGGAGTCAGGAGTATTCTGGTGTTCTCAAGTTTTGAATTTAAGCCTCCTGCCTCTGGTTTTCAGTCTTATTCTTACAGTAGTCTCGAGACTTCTCCATCCATACTGCACCGATGATAAACCATCTTCTTTTGAAGATAATGGGCTGCCTTTATGGGTGTCTGGTGTCCTCTGCCAGAGTTCAGAAGTTGTTTTGTGGAATTTTCTCAGCGTTCCAATGATCTTTCGATGAATTTGTGGGCGAGAAAGTGGTCTCCCTGTCCTATTCCTCCACCATCTTAGGACCACCCCCCCCACTTCATTGTTTTTTAACTAGTACTTAAGTATGAGTAGTTCAGAGATAGTCTATGAGAATTAGAAAATAAGGATTTGCCAGTGTTTGCCTGAGAATGTACCCATAAGAAATGGCAGTGTGATTCTAGCTGCAAGCCCAGCTTATACAATTCTGCTGCATCACTTCAGTCGTGTCCGACTCTGTGTGACCCCAGAGACGGCAGCCCACCAGTCTCCCCTGTCCCTGGGATTCTCCAGGCAAGAACACTGGAGTGGGTTGCCATTTCCTTCGCCATATACAATTCTACTTAGTTCAATAAATCTTTCTTGAAGTTCTGATCTCAAGGGGTTCAAATTTTGGGAAGAAGACAAATATTAACAAAGAAATTGTAATTAGATGTGTTGCATCTTATTTGCAGTAGTGGATGTGAGTATAAGTTACAGATGAAAGAGCCCTTAATCTCTCTGGTTTTCTGTATTAGCATCTGTAAAATTAGGAAATTTGACCCAACTAACTATTCCATTAAAGTAAATTGAATCATTTTCTTCAAATGCTGATTATTTCCTTTATGTTCACCGTTTGAGACAAATGAGGGTCACAAGTTCTTAATTGTAGTGCTACTCTTTCCTCTGTTCCAGGGGCCATCACCTCACGCCTCCCTCATCCTCAAGGCTTTGTTGTAACTCCCACTGTAGATACCTGGATGGACTCCACCCAGGAAGCACTTCCTACTTCCTCAGATGGAGTGAGATGACTGTGCTCCCCAGGGACCTCTTTTTCCTCTTTTTTCTCTATCTTAAAGAATTTTAGGCAGGAAGAGGCCTCCAGGAGGTTAAGTTAAACCTGAGATCTGAATTAAACCTAAAGGCATGGCAACCCACTCCAGTATTCTTGCTTGGAGAATCCCATGACAGAGGAGCCTGGTGGGCTACAGTCCATATGGTCACAAAGAGTAGGGCATGACTGAGTGACTAACACTTCCTCACTTTCACTTCAAGCCTGAAATTTACACACACAGAACTAGCTTTTGGGCTTCCCTGGTGGCTCAGCGGTAAAGAATCGCCTGCAATACAGGAGATGCAAGAGATGCTGGTTCCATCCCTGGGTCGGGAAGATCCCCTGGAGAAGGAAATGGCAATCCACTCCAATATTCTTGCCTGGAAAATTCCATGGACAGAGGAGCCTGGCAGCCTACAATGGTCCATGGGGTTACAAAAAAGTTGGACACGACTGAGTGACTAAACTACCACCTGTTGCTTGTAACCCTCTCTTGATTAAGGCAGCTACTATCAGTCCCCTTGCACATACTTTTCAGATTGCACAGTGTCATCTTGGGGTTCTTTTCACATGTTTTAAACTGTCTTTGAGATTTATTTCACCCTGAATACACTTGGTTATGTGGATAAACAACTTAAAAGGGGCTGGCATGGAGAATGTTTGCCAACTAACATTCAAGCTTACAGACACCTGAGTCTCTAAATAAAACCTAATGAACAGCATTCTAGTAGCTCAGAGGCTCATGTGCCTGGTTAAGTGCTTATTTTCCACCAAGGAGAGGTTAAGCATCCACGGTTCTGGATGCTAAAGCTGCGAATACCTTTTCCTTTTTTGTCCTCTTTTTTTTTCTTGGGTGGCGGTGGTGGTGGCGGAGGCTCCTTTTTCACTTTTTTATTTGCAGCCACCTGAGGAAGTTTTTCTTTTGTTTCTGCTGGCTGGTTTTCTTTTTCTTCTTCCATGAGCCTCTGGTGAATTTCAGCAGCCACCTGGTTGTATAAGAGCAATACTTCAGTACATGCAACATTTATGAAAGATGATAACTATTTGGATTGAGTCATCACCCAATGTCATTGAAACCTCCTTTTACTGAAACAACCATGCCATGTATTAAGTCTTTACAGAACACACTTTGATGTTTCACTTAAATGGGAACCTGTCTCTGTCCTGAGATGTGGCTTCCTGAGGCCATCTGTGTGGCAGCCACTCACTTTCTCAAGCCCTGCCTGCCATGTGTCTTTCTGTTTCCTCATTGCTGCCTCCAAACCTGGAAAGCTTCAGAGTCATGCAAGCATTTCTTTCTCAATCTCAGACCTATGGATTGAATGCTCACTATTTTTCCAAGTTATTTAACTTATATGCAGAGTTCAGTTCAGTTCAGTTCAGTCACTCAGTCGTGTCCGACTCTTTGCGACCCCATGAATCGCAGCACGCCAGGCCTCCCTGTCCATCACCAATTCCCGGAGTTCACTCAGACTCACATCCATTGAGTCAGTGAAGCCATCCAGCCATCTCATCCTCTGTTGTCCCTGCCTCCTCCTGCCCTCAATCCCTCCCAGCATCAGAGTCTTTTCCAATGAGTCAACTCTTCACATGAGGTGGCCAAAGTACTGGAGTTTCAGCTTTAGCATCATTTCTTCCAAAGAAATCCCAGGGCTGATCTCCTTCAGAATGGACTGGTTGGATCTCCTTGCAGTCCAAGGGACTCTCAAGAGTCTTCTCCAACACCACAGTTCAAAAGCATCAATTCTTCGGCGCTCAGCCTTCTTCACAGTCCAACTCTCACATCCATACATGACCACTGGAAAAACCATAGCCTTGACTAGATGGACCTTTGTTGGCAAAGTAATGTCTCTGCTTTTCAATATGCTATCAAAGGTTGGTCATAACTTTCCTTCCAAGGAGTAAGCATCTTTTAATTTCATGGCTGCAGTCACCATCTGCAGTGATTTGGGAGCCCAGAAAAAATAAAGTCTGACACTGTTTCCACTGTTTCCCCATCTATTTCCCATGAAGTGATGGGACCAGATGCCATGATCTTCGTTTTCTAAATGTTGAGCTTTAAGCCAACTTTTTCACTCTCCACTTTCACTTTCATCAAGAGGCTTTTGAGTTCCTCTTCACTTTCTGCCATAAGGGTGGTGTCATTTGCATATTTGATGTTTTTGATATTTCTCCTGGCAGTCTTGATTCCAGCTTGTGTTTCTTCCAGTCCAGGGTTGCTCATGATGTACTCTGCATATAAGTTAAATAAGCAGGGTGACAATATACAGCCTTGACGTACTCCTTTTCCTATTTGGAACCAGTCTGTTGTTCCATGTCCAGTTCTAACTGTTGCTTCCTGACCTGCATACAGATTTCTCAAGAGGCAGGTCAGGTGGTCTGGTATTCCCATCTCTTTCAGAATAGAGTACATTACATGGAATGCCAGGCTGGATGAAGTACAAGCTGGAATCAAGATTGACGGGAGAAATATCAATAACCTCAGATATGTAGATGACACCACCCTTATAGCAGAAAGCAGAGAAGAACTAAAGAGCCTCTTGATGAAAGTGAAAGAGTAGAGTGAAAAAGTTGGCTTAAAACTCAACATTCAAAAAACAATGATCATGGCATCCGGTCCCATCACTTCAAGGCAAATAGTGTGGAAACAACGGAAACAGTGACAGACTTTATTTTTGGGGCTCCAAAATCACTGCAGATGGTGACTATAGCCATGAAATTAAAAGACACTTGCTCTTTGGAGGAAAAGCTATGGCCAACCTATACAGCATATTAAAAAGCAGAGACATTACTTTATTAATAAAGGTCCGTCTAGTCAAAGCTATGGCTTTTTCAGTAGTCATGTATGGATGTGAGAGTTGGACTATAAAGAAAGCTGAGTTCTGAAAAATCGATGCTTTTGAACTGTGGTGTTGGAGAAGACTCTTGAGAGTCCCTTGGACTGCAAGGAGATCAAACTAGTCCATTCTAAAGAAAATCAGTCCTGAATATTCATTGGAAGGACTGATGCTGAAGCTGAAACTCCAATCCTCTGGCCACCTGATGCAAAGAACAGACTCACTGGAAAAGACCCTGATGCTGGGAAAGATTGAAAGTGGGAGGAGAAGGGGATGACAGAGGATGATATGGTTGGATGGCATCACCGACTTGATGGATGTGAGTTTGAGCAAGCTCTAAGAGTTGGTGATGGACAAGGAAGCCTGGCATCCTGCAGTCCATGGGATCGCAAAGAGTTGGACATGACTGAGTGACTGAACTGAATTGGACTGATTCTTCCAAGTTCCTGTTATTTCTTGGCTTTCAATCTGGGGCATTCCCCTAAATCAGTGTTTCTCAATCTTTTTTTTTTTTTTTTTTAACATTTTATTTAATTTTAATTTTATTTTATTTTTAAACTTTACAATATTGTATTAGTTTTGCCAAATATCGAAATGAATCTGCCACAGGTATACCTGTGTTCCCCATCCTGAACCCTCCTCCCTCCTCCCTCCTCATACCCTCCCTCTGGGTCGTCCCAGTGCACCAGCCCCAAGCATCCAGTATCGTGCATGGAACCTGGACTGGTGACTCGTTTCATACATGATATTATACCTGTTTCAATGCCATTCTCCCAAATCTCCCCACCTTCTCCCTCTCCCACAGAGCCATAAGACTGATCTATACATCAGTGTCTCTTTTGCTGTCTCGTACACAGGGTTATTGTTACCATCTTTCTAAATTCCATATATATGCGTTAGTATACTGTATTGGTGTTTTTCTTTCTGCCTTACTTCACTCTGTATAATAGGCTCCAGTTTCATCCACCTCATTAGAACTGATTCAAATGTATTCTTTTTAATGGCTGAGTAATACTCCATTGTGTATATGTACCACAGCTTTCTTATCCATTAATCTGCTGATGGGCATCTAGGTTGCTTCCATGTCCTGGCTATTATAAACAGTGCTGCAATGAACATTGGGGTACACGTGTCTCTTTCCCTTTTGGTTTCCTCAGTGTGTATGCCCAGCTGTGGGATTGCTGGGTCATAGGGCAGTTCTATTTCCAGTTTTTTAAGGAATCTCCACACTGTTCTCCATAGTGGCTGTACTAGTTTGCATTCCCACTAACAGTGTAAGAGGGTTCCCTTTTCTCCACACCCTCTCCAGCATTTATTGCTTGTAGACTTTTGGATCTCAGTCTTTTTTGTTTGTTTTTCATTACTGATTGTTTTTATGTCCATTTCTCCTAATTACATTCCCCTCCATGAAACCTGAATACTGAAGAAGTGTACCTGCCCACGTACGTTATGTATGTCTGTGCTTTGTACATAAAGTTAGTGAGAATCTGTCTTGTTCTTCAGTCAAGTTTTGGGAGTCCATGCCCTGTATTAACTGGGCTCACCGACACTTGAATCCTGGGCTCCCATTCTATTCTAACACTAGACATCATCCCAGGAATGTACAGTGTTCATGGAGGATGACCTGTCCCCCAGCTAACCATATTGCTGGTTCTTAACTTTCTCTCCCTGGGAGACTTTGAGCTTCTCTCCATATCTGTACCCTCCTCCTTTCACTCTCACAGATTTCCTGGTATAAGAGATTAACTGTGTGGTCACAACAGCTGATGAATGGGGTGGGGTGAGCTGCTGCTGGGACCCTCCCTCTCCCTGTTCTGTGGGCCTCAGTAAAACCTTGTCTTGGGGCTTGTGCAGCTGTGGCTGTGCCTGCAGTTAGAAAGATCGAAACTTTCAAACCATATTATCTTCCGGATATATGCCCAGGAGTGAGATTGAATTTGAAAAAGTATATGTGTTAGTAGCTCAGTTATGTCTGACTCTTTGTGACCCCATGAACTATAGGCCGCCAGGCTCCTCTGTTCATGGAATTCTTCAGGCAAGAATACTGGAGTGGGTAGTAGTGAAAGTCATTCAGTCATGTCTGACTCTTGCGACCCCATTCCTCTGTCCATGGGATTCTCCAGGCAAGAATACTGGAGTGGGTTGCCCTTTCCTTCTTCAGGGGATCTTTCTCATCCAGAACTCAAACCCAGGTCTCCTGTACTGCAGGCAGAGTATATATATATATATATATATATATATATATATACATATACATATATACATATATATATATATAAACTTTGCTGCACACCTGAAACTAACACAATGTTGTTAATCAACTATGATCCAAGGTAAAATAAAAATTAAAAATAAAATAAATTACAAAAGAAAGACTAGACCTGCTAAAATTTGTCCAATGGCTACTGGAGAGGTGAAGGGCATTTATGGGTATCAAACTGAGAAATGAAAGCTGAGACAAGGTTTTCAAAGTTTTCTTTCTCCCTTTCACACACACATGGTGTGTGCCCCACACACCATGGGGGTGGTAGCAACAAATGGTTGAAAACTTAAAATCTCAGTAAGGCAACTGGTGAGGAAATGGACATCCACGGAATTTGTTTATAATGTTCTTACTGTGTCCAAGTCTGATGATATTTCTGGGGAGAATTGGGTTAGGGTCCTGGAGGAGAAAGGGGAAGTTGGATAGAGGTGAACAGAAAGATGAAAAAGGCACAATCTACTGTTTAAGCGCAGGCGGCTGCAACCAGCGCACTAAGCGTGGCTGAGAGGAGCTACCCCACGTCGGAGGTCAGGGGCAGAAGCCGGGAGGACCTGATGCCCGAAGGGCGGCGGCCAAGAGGAGTTACCCCACGTCTGAGGTCAGGGGCAGTGGCTGAGAGTGCCAGGCTGCGACGGCGCAGGAACGGTCGAGAGGAGCTACCCCTGAGGTCAGGGGCGGGGCTGGGAGGAGCTACCCCACGCTCCAGGCCAGGGGCGGCGGCCAGGAGGACCAACCCCACGTCCAAGGAGCCATGGCTGCGCGGGTGCAGGAGGGCCTAGAGGAGCTATCCCACACTGAAGGTCAGGAAGGGCGGCGGTGAGGAGATACCCCTCGTTCAAGGTAAGGAGCAGTGGCTGCGCTTTGCTGGAGCAGCCATGAAGAGATACCCCACGCCCAAGGTAAGAAAAACCCAAGTAAGACCATAGGAGTTGCAAGAGGGCACCAGAGGGCAGACACACTGAAACCATACTCACAGAAAACTAGTCAATCTAATCACACTAGGACCACAGCCTTGTCTAACTCAATGAAACTAAGCCATGCCTGTGGGGCAGCCCAAGATGGGCAGGTCATGGTGGAGAGATCTGACAGAATGTGGTCCACTGGAGAAGGGAATGGCAAACCACTTCAGTATTTGTGCCTTGATAACCCCATGAACAGTATGAAAAGGCAAAATGATAGGATACTGAAAGAGGGACTCCCCAGGTCAGTAGGTGCCCAATAGCTACTGGAGATCAGTGGAGAAATAACTCCAGAAAGAATGCAGGGATGGAGTCAAAGCAAAAAGAATACCCAGCTGTGGATGTGACTGGTGATAGAAGCAAGGTTTGATGCTGTAAAGAGCAATATTGCATAGGAACCTGGAATGTCAGGTCCATGAATTAAGGCAAATTAAAAGTGGTCAAACAAGAGATGGCAAGAGTGAATGTCGACATTCTAGGAATCAGCGAACTAAAATGGACTGGAAAGGGTGAATTTAACTCAGATGACCATTATATCTACTACTGCAGGCAGGAATCCCTCAGAAGAAATGGAGTAGCCATCATGGTCAACAAAAGAGTCTGAAATGCAGTACTTGGATGCAATCTCAAAAATGACAGAATGATCTCTGTTCGTTTCCAAGGCAAACCATTCAATATCACAGTAATCCAAGTCTATGCCCCAACCAGTAATGCTGAAGAAGCTGAAGTTGAACGGTTCTATGAAGACCTACAAGACCTTTTAGAACTAACACCCAAAAAAGATGTCCTTTTCATTATAGGGGACTGGAATGCAAAAGTAGGAAGTCAAGAAACACCTGGAGTAACAGGCAAATTTAGCCTTGGAATATGGAATGAAGCAGGGCAAAGACTAATAGAGTTTTGCCAAGAAAATGCACTGGTCATAGCAAACACCCTCTTCCAACAACACAAGAGAAGACTCTATACATGGACATCACCAGATGGTCAACACTGAAATCAGATTGATTATATTCTTTGCAGCCAAAGATGGAGAAATTCTATACAGTCAGCAAAAACAAGACCAGGAGCTGACTGTGGCTCAGATCATGAACTCCTTATTGCCAATTCAGACTTAGATTGAAGAAAGTAGGGAAAACCACTAGACCATTCAGGTATGACCTAAATCAAATCCCTTATGATTATACAGTGGAAGTAAGAAATAGATTTAAGGGCCTAGATCTGATAGATAGACTGCCTGATAAACTATGGAATGAGGTTCATGACATTGTATAGGAGACAGGGATCAAGACCATTCCCATGGAAAAGAAATGCAAAAAAGCAAAATGGCTGTCTGGGGAGGCCTTACAAATAGCTGTGAAAAGAAGAGAAGTGAAAAGCAAAGGAGAAAAGGAAAGATATAAGCATCTGAATGCAGAGTTCCAAAGAATAGCAAGAAGAGATAGGAAAGCCTTCTTCAGTGATCAATGCAAAGAAATAGAGGAAAACAAAATGGGAAAGACTAGAGATCTCTTCAAAAAAATTAGAGATAACAAGGGAACATTTCATGCAAAGATGGGCTCAATAAAGGACAGAAATGGTACGGACCTAACAGAAGCAGAAGATATTAAGAAGAGGTGGCAAGAATACACAGAAGAACTGTACAAAAAAGATCTTCACGACCCAGATAATCACGATGGTATGATCACTGACCTAGAGCCGGACATCCTGGAATGTGAAGTCAAGTGGGCCTTAGAAAGCATCACTACGAACAAAGCTAGAGGAGGTGATGGAATTCCAGTTGAGCTATTCCAAATCCTGAAAGATGATGCTGTGAAAGTGCTGCACTCAATATGCCAGCAAATTTGGGAAACTCAGCAATGGCCACAGGGCTGGAAAAGGTCAGTTTTCATTCCAATCCCAAAGAGAGGCAATGCCAAAGAATGCTCAAACTATCGCACAATTTCACTCATCTCACACGCTAGTAAAGTAATGCTCAAAGTTCTCCAAGCCAGGCTTCAGCAATATGTGAACCATGAACTTCCTGATGTTCAAGCTGGTTTTAGAAAAGGCAGAGGCACCAGAGATCAAATTGCCAACATCCGCTGGATCATGGAAAAAGCAAGAGAGTTCCAGAAAAACATCTATTTCTGCTTTATTGACTATGCCAAAGCCTTTGACTGTGTGGATCACAATAAACTGTGGAAAATTCTGAAAGAGATAGGAATACCAGACCACCTGATCTGCCTCTTGAGAAATTTGTATGCAGGTCAGGAAGCAACAGTTAGAACTGGACATGGAACAACAGACTGGTTCCAAATAGGAAAAAGAGTACGTCAAGGCTGTATATTGTCACCCTATTTATTTAACTTATATGCAGAGTACATCATGAGCAACCCTGGACTGGAAGAAACACAAGCTGGAATCAAGAGTTCCAGGAGAAATATCAATAACCTCAGATATGCAGATGACACCACCCTTATGGCAGAAAGTGAAGAGGAACTCAAAAGCCTCTTGATGAAAGTGAAAGTGGAGAGTGAAAAAGTTGCCTTAAGGCTCAACATTCAGAAAACAAAGATTATGGCATCTGATCCCATCACTTCATGGGAAATAGATGGGGAAACAGTGGAAACAGTGTCAGACTTTATCTTTTGGGGCTCCAAAATCACTGCAGATGGTAACTGCAGCCATGAAATTAAAAGACTCTTACTCCTTGGAAGGAAAGTTATGACCAACCTAGATAGCATATTCAAAAGCAGAGACATTACTTTGCCAACAAAGGTTCGTCTAGTTAAGGCTATGATTTTTCCTGTGGTCATGTATGGATGTGAGAGTTGGACTGTGAAGAAAGCTGAGTGCCAAAGAATTGATGCTTTTGAACTGTGGTGTTGGAGAAGACTCTTGAGAGTCCCTTGGACTGCGAGGAGATCCAACCAGTCCTTTCTGAAGGAGATCAGCCCGGGGTTTCTTTGGAAAGAATGATGCTAAAGCTGAAACTCCAGTACTTTGGCCACCTCATGTGAAGAGTTGACTCATTGGAAAAGACTCTGATGCTGGGAGGGATTGGGGGCAGGAGGAGGCGGGGACAACAGAGGATGAGATGGCTGGATGGCATCACTGACTCGATGGATGTGAGTCTGGGTGAACCCCGGGACTTGGTGATAGACAGGGAGGCCTGGCGTGCTGCGATTCATGGGGTCGCAAAGAGTCGGACACGACTGAGGACTGAACTGAACTGAATGTTTACCTTCAAAGAAGTTTGCTGTCTTGTGGGCAACACAGACCAGCCAATTCCTGCGCTCTCCAGATCCCTGCTGCAGAGTCCCACCACGCTTCACAACTGTGGATCGGCATGTAACTGTCCTCAACTGTTCTGTATGTTAGTCACTTAGTTGTGTCTGACTCTTTGCAACCCCATAACTGTAGCCTGCCAGGCTTCTCTGTCCATGGGATTTTCCAGGCAAGAATACTGGAGTGGGTTGCCATTTACTTCTCCAGGGAATCGTCCCGACCCAGGGATCGAAACTGGGTCTCCCACATTGCAGGCAGACTCTTTACCATCTAAGCCTCCAGGGAAGCCGTCAACTGTTCTATGGCTGTTAATTCTCATCTCCACTCTTGAAATGGGCTGAGAGTTCCCAAGAGCTAAGTCAGCCCTGCGTCTTTGTTTTATCCATAGCTTTTAGCATCTGTGTTAATACTCATAGAAGATGCTCAGGAAAGGCTTACTGATTGACAGGATTTCTTTTAAAACAACCATATGCTACAGAATATATCCACAGCTTCTGGCGCAGTGGTCAAGAATCCATATGCTAATGCAGGAGCTATAAGAGATGCAGGTTCTATCCCTGGATCAGGAAGATCCCTTGGAATAGGAAAAGGCAACTCCCTCCAGCATTCTTGCCTGGAAAATTCCATAGACAGAGAAGCCTGGTGTGCTACAGTCCATGGAGTCATGAAGAGTTGGGCATGACTGAGTGACTGAGCACACACACACACCCACAGCTCTTTCGGTATTAGCGGAACCTCGAAGGGATGCAGAAAGGTTTCACAGAGCAAGGCAGTTTTTTTTGGTGTGTGTGCATGTGTTTTTTTAATCAGATGCTCTTTTGATAAAAATGAATTTCATGATATATACTGTACTTTCAAATTCTTGGTAAAACTGTTAACATTCTCCCCTAAATTGCAAGCAATTCATTTTTGAATCCGTTCTTGCAAGGCACAATAAGTTAGTAATTTCCTTTAAAATTGGATTTTTCTCCTCTGTAAACAGCCTTGTGATAATGGTGACGGTGATTATCATTATCTGCATTTTTCCGGTCCACTTCCCTCAAATACCTCTGGGTCTCTTTCAAAAATTAACATAATTCACAATATACCTAGTAATCTAGCTTGTAAGGCTGAAGAAACTCTAGAAATAATGCTTTGACATAGTGGGCGTTAAACATGACTAGTTTCTTTGAAATCATTGCATACCTGCTAATTAGAAGAAAGTTCTGCTAAAAATGAACATAACACACTAAGTGGATAGCTCTCAGTAAAGCTGCTGTGTACAGAAAAAGCCCAGGCTAAAGTGCTGTTATTTCAATTGCCCCGATCTCAGCTGGTCCTGTTCTCCCTGTATCACTTTATTGAATCAAGCCTTTCTTATTTGAAACTCAAAGTTCTCTTGTGTGTGTTAGTTGCTCAGTTGTGTCTGACTTGTTGTGACCCCATGGACTGTAGGGGTCCAGACTCCTCCATCCATGGAATTCTCCAGGCAAGAATACTGGAGTGCATAGCCATTCCCTTCTCTAGGGGATCTTCCCAACCCAGGGATCGAACCTAGGTCTTCTGCATTGCAGGTGGATTCTTTACTGTCTGAGCCAGCAGGGAAAGTTCTCTTACAGTCATTTAATGTCAAAATCATTTGGAAGTCTACTAGAAATATAAAGGGCTTCCCTAATAACTCAGTTGGTAAAGAATCCACCTGCAATGCAGGAGACCCCAGTTCGATTCCTGGGTCAGGAAGGTCCACTGGAGAAGGGATAGGCTACCCACTCCAGTATTCTTGGCTTCCCTTGTAGCTCAGCTGGTAAAGAATCTGCCTGCAATGCGGGAGACCTGGGTTAAGTCATAAAATCAGGATTCAAATGTAATTATTGGGAATATTAATTACTGAACAATCCTTCCTCCTATGCTTTCTGTATGGTTTTCAAAAATCTGCAAGCAAAGTGGTACAGTTTTAAACAAATATCTTAACATAATGATCTATTATATTTAGTTTCCAAAAAACTTTCATATTCATTATTTCATTGGATCTTTTCAATCATTCAAGAAAGGCTAGGTAGAATGTCTCCCATCTTACAGATAAGGAACTGAAGACTCAGAGAGGTTAAGTGATTTTCCTGAGATCACACAGCTTAACCAAGAGGTATGGCCAGGGCTCTTGGTGCTGTATGATACTAAGAATCTAATATTTTAAAACTTATTTTCCTAGATAATTTTAGTGGGATGCATAAGACTTATAAATTATATTTATGTTCAATTAAATGAAGAATAATAATTAATCAACTTCTCTTTTTAGAACTTCTAGATCTGGTTTCCTACTCTCTGGTGCTTGGTGGTTGTGGTCTTTGCAGGCTACAGCTCATTGCCACTGCCATCAGTGTCACTAGCATAGCAGCCGAAGCATCTCAAGAATGTACTGAGGACTCAATATTGTGTTAGATGTGGGCATTATGCTAGGTGCAGCAGACACAGAAAGTTTTAGAATTGTTAAGTATTCAGGAAAACATTAATGAGATAAAAATTATAAACAATAACCTAGACAATAAGAGTCAAGAGTAGGAGAGACAATAACTTCTACCAGGATTGGAAGAGCATATAATCACAGAAGGTTTGGGCTTCGGGAAACAGACAACTGATTGGTTGGTAATGAAGGTAATACTAAGACTTAAAGAAAGTGTAGGCTGAATTCCTGACTTAAAAAATCTGGCCCTACTGGGTCCCATTCTTAAATGGCAAATTTGGCTTCTCTGTTTCTCTTATTTCTTTTAGGGAAAAAAAAAAAAAAAAAAAACTTCTGGGAGATATAAATGTATATCGTGAACACTGTGTAAACTTTATATTTATAGCATATTACCAACTTTGGAATTCAATGAATGGGTGTTACTAAAAGAAAATGTAATAACCAGCATTGCTTACCATGTGAGATATCGCCAAAGAAGACTGCTGCCACGTATCCATCACCATCTTCTCATCAGCCTCAAAGTTTAACTCTACACTTTCCAGCGTGTAATCGATCTTGCCCTTCAGGATGCTTTTTGTTTTTGGTTTGGATAAAGCTGACTCTGGAGAAATGGATCTTCGAGGAACCAGGGGAATTCTTGGGAAAATCAACAAAAAAGAAATATAAAGACTTTAACAGAATTCTAATTTTGTGGCCAAGCAACTCGGTAAATTCTGTTCTCTTGTTCTAAGAAGAACCCTTTAGATGGAGAAAAGACTATGAAAGGCTGTATTCAAGTTTTTATGATCCAGAGACTCTTATTAACAAGAGGAAACTAGAGACAAGCAATGCTAAAATATAATCTTTAGGACTAATTCTTGGTAATTATGAGGAAGGCAATTTTATGAAGAAATTCAATTTTGGAATTTATCTGGGATATAAACTTCTGACAAGGAATAAATCAGTCATGAAAAAGCAAATCAAATAGATTTGAGCATCACTTCTTTAATATGACTAGCACTTGGCTTCCGGAAATGAACAGTTAAAAGTGGGATATATTATAATAGATGTGAGGTCTGCAAGGGGTGTCTCACCGAGGTTTGAGAGCTCCAGCATCCCTCCCCCCACCTTGAGAATGGATGATGAACTGTTTTGCAAAGTGCTGTGAGAACACAGAGTTAAGCTTTCCCCCTGCTCTCAACCATATTGCTGCTGCCCCTGTGTAGAGATTTTAGAGCTGCCCCTGGGAATATCCAATCCCTGAAGGATCCCAGGATCTCAGAGGCCAACTGCAGGCAGTGATCCACAGATCAGAATGCTTACTGTGACTGGGATCCTGCTCAGTGATAGAACATAGGAAGGGCTTTCAGCGTGGGCAGAAAGGAGCTCTCAGGATGCCTTGGCTAAAACTTGAGAAGAGCAAGCATTTAGCTTGGCAGACTCAAGTTGCTGGGGAATGGAGCAGTGATGCAGAAAGCTGGCTGTGAATTTTTGCAAATCACTGGCTTGGTCATGTTTTGAAGCATCAGATGAGGTTTTCTGAAGCTGGCTCTTTGATTATCACAATGTTTGGAATTTTGACAGTACACAGTACCTATGGAGGCCATGTGTTTATGACTCAGTACCCACCTACCCACAAGGCCAGCTGACACTTTAATAATCAAGTAATGCTCAGTCTCAGTCACCGAGGCATATTAGATTCATGTGCCTAATCAGTTAAGGTAAAGGTTGTGTGATTATCTCTAGACATTTAAGATGGGGCAACAGGCATTTCTGAACACCTTGCTTTGGAGGACTGCAGTGGCAGCATATCATTTGAAAAAGGAATCTGGGTTTAGAATTCATCTACTGAGAAAAATTCTGGTCTAGCCAGTTCTCTCACTACCAGTAGATATTTCAGTAGATATTAACTGGGGCATGTCCCTTGACTTTCTGAGGCTCCATTCCTCTTGGAAGAATACAAATATAATAATAATATTATGACTATTATTTTTATACATTATTTGTTATTAGTTAATACCATTATTATTACTATTAGGTTGTTGGAGGAATAAAATAGACAAACTATGGGAAAATGCTTGATGTTGTGCTCATTTCCCTACACATGTTAAAGAGACTGGTTGACTGGTTGGTTGGCCGGTTGACACATCCATTGGCTGAGAGTTCCAGGAGATACTTACAGCAGTGACTTGAGGTTGAGATTGGTGTAGAGTAGTTTTGCAGAAAATAAGAACTGGCTGTTCTTTTGCTCATCTCATTCTACTAACCAACATTAACAGCTTCCCCATTATGCCTGCCCTGCTATTTTGTGCTAAGAACAAAACGCACTGCTACTGGGGACACTGAAACTTGGCCTCTCTTGATGACTCTTGATGGTTCATATCTCTTTGGAAATTTTCTTATTGTTTTTAATTGCAATGTTCTCTTTCAGCACTGGCTGAGTTAAAACATTGATCTTGTATTTGAGTCAAAAAGAGGGTACAGACTTTCCTTTTTGTGTTTTCTTGTTTACGCATGGTCCTGACAGGGACATGATGGGACTAGATGGAAGAAGCCTACAGAGAAATGGGCCTCAGATCACTGTGGAATCCTGTTGTGCTCAGGCCATTTCAAATTCTTGATGGTATAAGGGAGGGTAAAACAAGAGGTACTCACAATTACAACAGTGTATGTGAGGAAGAATAGTTCGTTGTCATATTATGCAATAAAGATAAGAGTTACCACTTATCGAGAGTCACTGGGACTAGGTTCAAGTTTTCTGACTCTCAGACATGGTGCTCTATGTTCTGAGGATTTCATTTTCTGCAGTTTTCATAACTACCCTACTCTTACAGATAATGAAACCAAGGCTTAAGAGAGTTGGGGGTGACTTTTCCAAATAAATTGTTTTAATTTACTTACATATAACTAGTAATTGGCTAAAAATGTAATCTTCATTCTACCCTTACCACCAAGTTTATTTTCATGCTGGTGGGAATCTGATGTTAGATCACTAAGACGTTTCAGTCTCACAAAGACATAACCACATAAGTTTGAGTCTTTACTGTTTCTCAGTTTCCTATACTGTAAAAGAAGACACATAATGCCTTGCAGTTTCATTTACATGATATCACACACAGACACACCCATGCACACAGAACAGCATGGGACCTTTCATAAAAGTGGTCATGATCCCTTACCAGAAAGCCTTCTGGTCAAAAGTGTTTCAGAATTCAGAATTTGTATATACTATATATTCCCTACTATCCCCAGCAGTTTGGTGGAAGCACTCTATTACAAAACACACTATATCTCTGCAGCAAAAATGAGTAATCAATGAGTAGATAAGTAGAATGAATAATGCATATCAATAGTCTTTGTCAAAGTTAGAAAAGAAATTCAGTTTTCAGACTTTTTTTTTTGGATTTTGGATTAGAAGATACAGGAGTGTGGTTTTATAATGGTATTCAATTTAAAATCACAAAGCTTTATGTTCAGACTAATTACAGTGCGACATGATAGTCTACCTTACCTAAGCTGGCTTTCCAAAATATCTTTACTATCCAGTTGGACCAGTGGGACTCGAGTGAATCTCTTAGTGTCATCCATTGGAATTTTACACTCCATGGCTCTGTAATAATCTTGCAGGAGTCTCTTCGTATCTTGGAAACGGTTCAGTTCTGCCTTTAATAGCAAATATGAATGTTAAAACCCAAGACAGAACAAGATAATCTGCACATATTTTCCATATAAGCTCTGTAAACACTATTTAAAAACAGTAGGTTGAAATCAGCTTTCTAGAAACTAAGAGAAGTGGTTTTAAGTGTTTAAGATTTCATAAAAATTAAAGAAAGTTGGTGAGTTTGCATTCTCTGTACTTATTGAATATGAGTCCACTTAACGAGATGACATTTCCATGTCTCTTAATAATGTTACAAAAGATAGTATGATGTCTGAAGTAGCACATATTAGTCATTATTTTGACATTAGGAATTCTTTGTGCCTTATATTCAACCAACCAATACATTAACAAACATTTGAGTGTGTTTCATCATACATAACACATTAGTTGACTTGGTAAATACTAAAAGTACACAGAAAATACATAATATAAGTACATATACTGCTATAAAAGAACTGGAACACAAAATAAGACTAGGTATTGGTCCTGTAGAACCATGAAACGTAGCTGCAGAGAACTAACAAATGGTGAGGTGAAGTGATAACGAATAGTCTTTTTCTCACAATTTCCATTCCTGCTCAACATGAACAGAAGGGAGGTCACTCCTCCAAGCTCAAAACGAAATGCCTCTGCTAAGTTTGCCAGTAGACATCTTGGGGGACAGGAAATGAAGAAGCACAGAGGAGCATCCGTTATTCCTGAGTGACTCCCTCCCAGCAGGTCGCCTCTGTTTGTGGTAATTGTGACATGGATGTGCAGTGAGATCCTGCACATTGTCAATTACACAAACAGACCATGAGTTTTCCAACCTGCTCTCCTACCAGATGTCAGACCAGTGGGCATATCGGTGCTTCTCTCTGGTAGTGTAACCATGACCTTCAGTCTTTGCTTTTATTAGTAGGGCTACTTAAACCAGTTCAGTTCAGTTCAGTTGCTCAGTCAGGTCCGACTACTTGTGACCCTGTGGACTGCAGCAAGCCAGGCTTCCCTGACCATCACCAATTCCCAGAGCTTGCCTAAACTCATATCCATCAAGTCAGTGAGGCCATCCAACCATCTCATTCTCTGTCATCCCCTTCTTTTTCTGCTTTCACTTTTTCCCAGCATCAGGGTCTTTTCCAATAAGTCAGTTCTTTGCATCATGTGGCCAAGTATTGGAGCTTCAGCTTCAGCATCAGTCCTTCCAATGAATATTCAGGACTGATTTCCATTAGGATTGACTGGTTTGATCTCCTTGCAGTCCAAGGGACTCTCAAGATGGAAGCTCTTATGCAGATGTATTCCACAACAGCTAGTTAATTATAGAAAGCATCTTTTCTAAAAAGAACAAAACTCACCTGGTGTTCAAAGCCCTTTGCTGAACCTAACTCAGGATATTTATAGGGGCTTCCCTGGTGGCTCAGATGGTAGAGTCTGCCTGCTATGTGGGAGACTCTGGTTCGATCCCTGGGTGGGGAAGATCCCGTGGAGAAGGGAATGGCTACCCACTCCAGTATTTTTGCCTGGAGAGTCCCATGGACAGAGGAGCATGGCAGAATATTTATAAAGGGGTCCCTATATTCAGCAACCAAGTAATGTTGTCATATATGTAATAAAACATCAAGGAACAGTCTTGTACTGCCATACTGAGTTTGGAAAAAATAAATGTCTGCTTTGCATTGTAGTCAACAACAAAAGACAAGGATAGTTTCAATAGATTTGTTTTTGATACAGGAAAGGAGGGGCCAATCTGATCCTAAAAAGTTGCTCTCTGCAGTATTAAACTTTTCTAGCTAAATAACTGAAATAGGAAAAAATTCCTTTGGTTAATTCTATACTGTAAATAAAATTACCATTTATATATTATCTTAAGATATCATAAGATATGAAGAAAACCTATGACCAACCCAGACAGCATATTAAAAAGCAGAGACATTACTTTGCTGACAAAGGTCCATCTAGTCAAAGCTATGGTTTTTCCAGAGGTCATGTATGGATGTGAGAATTGGACTATAAAGAAAGCTGAGTGCCAAAGAATTGATGCTTATAATGTGTGGTGTTGGAGAAGACTCTTGAGAGTCCCTTGGACTGCAAGGACATCCAACCAGTCCATCCTAAAGGAAATCAGTCCTGAATATTCATTGGAAGGACTGGTGCTGAAACTGAAACTCCAGTACTTCAGCCACTTGTTTCGAAGAACTGACTCATTGGAAAAGACCCTGATGCTGGGAAAGATTGGAGGCAGGAGGAGAAGGGGATGACAGAGAATGAGATGGTTGGATGGCATCACTGACTCGATGGACGTGAGTTTGAGCAAGCTCCAGGATTTGTTGATGGACAGGGAAACCTGGTATGCTGCAGTCCACAGAGTCACAAAGAGTTGGACATGACTGAGCAACTGAACTGAACTGAACTGATACTCAAGAGAATCTTCATGATACCACATTTCCAGTGTGTGGCATGCAAATGTATTAATAAACCCAATTTGTACAAATTGGATATTGACAAATAAATTTGGGGGACTGAAGTATTGTGAGGCTATACAAATTGTTAGTTATTAAACTATAAGCATTATGGTTTAATAATGCTTACCAAATTAGCATTATTTGTTAAATATATTTAGAAATCAGGAAATTATTTCCTCTGTAACTTAGAGAACTGACCTCTTTAGTTATGATTAAGATTAGTAGGTCCTATTTTATATAACTGGTATTTCAGACAGTGCTGGTATCCATGCCTCAGACTGACCCTGTTATATTATTTTATATAAAATATTAATTTATTTTTGGGGGGACATAATTTGACTAAGTATACAGCTAACTATGAATAAGATGCCATTGTACATCCACAATACCCATATAAGCAGAATTAAGATTATTTTCACACTTGTGATAGCTAGTAAATCATTCTTTCTCATTGTTTCTGTCTTCATAGAATCTCAGTTTTGAAAGCAAACTTAGAAATCATCTTGCATAGCATTTTCTACAATTTGTCTTGTACAAACCTTGTCTTCAATTCAGTTTAGTTGCTCAGTTGTGTCCGACTCTTTGCAACCCTGTGTACTGCAGCAAGCCAGGCTTCCCTGTCCATCACCAACTCCTGGAGCTTGCTCAAACTCATGTCCATCAAGTTGGTGATGTCATTTAATGATTTCATCCTCTGTCATCCCCTTCTCCTCCTGCCTCCAATCTTTCCCAGCATCAGGGTCTTTTCCAATGAGTCAGTTCTTCGAAACAAGTGGCTCAAGTACTGGAGTTTCAGTTTCAGCACCAGTCCTTCCAGTGAATATTCAGGACTGATTTCCTTTAGGATGGACTGGTTGGATGTCCTTGCAGTCCAAGGGACTCTCAAGAGTCTTCTCCAACACCACAGTTCAAAAGCATCAATTCTTTGGCACTCAGCTTTCTTTATAGTCCAACTCTCACACCCATGCATGACTACTGGAAAAACCATAGCTTTGACTAGACAGACCTTTGTCAGCAAAGTAATGTCTCTGCTTTTTAATAGGCTGTCTAGTTTGGTCATAGCTTTTCTTCAAAGCAGCAAGTGTCTTTTAATTTCATGGCCATAGTTACCATGTGCAGTGATTTTGGAGCCCCCTGGCCCCCAAATAAAGTTTCTCATTGTTTCCATTGTTTCCCCATCTATTTGACATGTCAATCTTGTCTTATAGACTGTTAATGAGTGCCACTTTGGGGATAAAACAAAGAAAAACTTTGCAACATCAGTTTCAGAAATCCTGGGTTGGCACACTCAAAGAGTTTCTATATTGCAGAGCATCTTGATAATAATAATATGTCAATATTTTTGTTAATGTCCCAGCAAGAAGGAATGGTAGAGTACATAGCCCTTCCCAAAGTCTTTTGACTCAAGTCCTTGTTTTGTGAAACATCTTGTAGGAGTAGTGTTCTACAGAATCCACCTTGGGAAACACTTATCTAGCCATAAACCCTTGAAAACTTTCACAAAGATTTTCCTCCCCTTCACAAATATGCACAAGATTCTGCTCATGGGCTCCTGGACCAGCAGCTCAAGGGCCTGCAAAGTCTGTTATTTGATGGACAGTTCCAATCATTAGGCTCTTTTTTCACTTACTGAACTGAAATCTACTACTCTTCTGTAGTTTACAGCTTTGTTTTTTCCCTTTTTTATAGGATTCTGTCAATCCATGCAGAACAAGGCCTTTTCTGTTCTATTGGCTAACCTTTAACTATGGAAACACTGATGACAAACCAGTGGTCAGAGGTACTGGCCCAGGAGTTAGACTCCCTGAGTCCAAATCCCAGTTCTCTCTTGACTGGCGTGTGGCATTGGTCAAATTACTTCATCTATGTTTGCCTCGGTTTCCTCCTCTGTGAAATGAGCATTAAGATAGAATGTACAGCCTAGGGTTCCTGTGAGGGTTTAATGTATTGCACAGGAAGAATCCTTAGAACTGTATCTGGCACATACAGATTAAGAATTTAATACATATTAGCCTTTATTTGCTCTCCTTTCCTTTACCTTCTTTTCCCCCACCCCTAGTTGGTTTTAGATGTAGATTCTGTATCTCAGGGAGAGTCTGAAAGGCAGGTATTGTGGGGTATAAGAGTTATGCCATTTTCACAAGAGGTGCATAATTGCTTGGACTTCTGGGAATGATTTACAAAAATTCTCTAATCCCTTTCCCTTCACTATTGGATTTCTGTTATTTCTACCCTAAACTTTTGACACACCTTTACCAACATTCAATGTCCGTTTACTCAAAGTGGTGCCCCAGGGGCGTCACCCCAGCGGGTTTAGGCTGCTGGGTGTCTCGCCTTCATATGCAGCACAACCCATGTCTTGCGGCTCTCTCCTGCATCCCAGAGCCGGCAATCAGGGAGGCAGCTCCTGTCTCTTAGGTTTCTGCTTCCAGTGGTCCATGATTGTCTCTTGGAGTGCTGGAAGTCCTCGCCTTCAAAGTCACTTGTTGAACAAGGATTTACTGAACACCTCCTGTGCACAGGTCTGGCGAGCCTCAGCTAACTATCCTCTTTTCTGGAAATAACTTCTCCTGTAAACTAACAAGTTCAAGACCTGTAAGGTACCCTTTTCCACTGTATCCTCACTGCTGTTTCTTAGGAAAGAATACTCCTGTAGACACAGCTTGATTACCAAGATACCCTTCATATTCCCCTCAGTGTGAACAGATTATAAACAGGTTTCTCCCTAACTCCAGGCTCCTGATCTTCCTTGTCTGAGAGTATTTACTTTAGGAAACTTGTCTTTGTAAGCCTATTCTCTGTCACTTTGAGATGTAAATCTCTTCAGATCTTTCCTCAGGTTCTAGGAACCAGAACTGTCTCTGTCAAGGACCTGGGAACCACCTCTTTGAGATGGCATCATATGAAGTGAAAGAAGTAGCCCTAGGTCCCTGTCCTCTGGGAGGAGAGGAGCCTGACTTAGGAAGACATCCTGCTCCAAGCTGTAAAACTACTTGCATCAAGAAGAGAGGAGGAAGTTTACTTTTCCTTTAAGTGAGGCCAGTCGAGAAACACAAGTTGCCCATGACACCCCACTCCGCTCCAGCTCTTAGAAACACTCCAGCCCTTCTTCTTGGGAGAGCTGGGTCTCCAGACTTGGTAATGGCATCCCACTCCAGTACTCTTGCCTGGAAAATCCCATGGATGGAGGAGCCTGGAAGGCTGAAGTCCATGGGGTCGTTGAGGGTCGGACACGACTGAGCGACTTCACTTTCACTTTTCACTTTCATGCACTGGAGAAGGAAATGGCAACCCATTCCAGTGTTCTTGCCTGGAGAATCCCAGGGATGGGGAGCCTGGTGGGCTGCTGTCTATGGGGTTGCACAGAGTTGGACATGACTGAAGTGACTTAGCAGCCCTCCCCTATTGTTGACTAATTTCTTGGGATGAAATCAACGTGTGCCTCATTAGCTGGTCCAGCACGATTCATTATTTAAATGGATGCAAAAGCAAGTTAATCAGGTTGTTCTGATGAATGGTCTGTGTTGCCAATCTGAACATAAATGTTTTTCAGGAATCAAGTGCCGGCTGAGACTGATCCTGCTCATGTTCTGTGGCAAGGCTTCGGGTATCTGCTGCGGGGGGCTGGTGAGGTAATGACCCAGGACAGACACCATCTCTGCTGTCCCCTCCACAGCTCCAGGCCACCTGGAAACAACTGGTGAGGTGTCGCTTGAGATGTTCCCAGTTCTGGTGTTTGCTTGAAATGGTTTATTTCAGCTGAATTCCTTGGCAAGTTGGGGCTCAAGCCTGGGTCGGGTGCTCTGAGTGAAATGAGCTCCAAATGGCCCCTTACATTCCCAGAAGGGTGGTTAATAGGAGGGCTGTAGCCATAGAGGGCAGAGTCTGTGTCATTCTGACCAGCCACTCTTACCTGCATCAGTGAGAAGAAATGGTTCATGGCAATTCCCGTCGAGTCCTGCAACCAGCTCTCGTTAATGATGTCCAGACGCTCCTGCTCTGCTTCTTCCTTGCGGGCATCGCAAATGTCCCACAGGCGGTCCCGTAAATCCTGAACACAGAGAAGCAATGCTGTGAGGCTTCAGAATCGCAGCTTGGATGACCTCCGTGTAATGAAACTAAAATCCTTTGCCTGTCTTAAAAATGTGCCTGAAGAAGATTTAGATCTAATGCATTCATGTATTTTATCCTTTTGCTCAACAAATCTTTATTTTGCTTCTACTCTGTCAGGGCCTCGGTTTCTAAGACCCCCCTCAGCATACCCTGTGCCCATATTCAAACCCGCTGCAGTTCACTTTCTTCATGGGGGGCTATGGTTTCTGTATTCTAATCCTTCCTCACAAGACTTCTTTGGTTGAAAAAAGACCTCTCAGGGAATTTTGGAGGAAATGGTGTATTGTTGATGGAAGAAATCTGCAGCTCTGTGCAATCCAAGGACATACATAGGCTTGTTAATGAATCATGGGTGAAACATGTCATTCATCAAGAAATGGTGTTTGAACTTAATCTGAAGATAAGCTTTGTACTACAGAGTTAGCAGTAAAATAAAATCTTTTGAAGATCCCATCTCTGCCATTTACTAGGTCCGGAACAATAGTGATGATACCTTTCTGTGTGTGTCACTGCATCAGAATAGAAGTCAGTGAACTTATATTGACTCAATGAATGCCTCCCAACAAACTTAGGTACTCTTATTATCTTCCTTTTGCAGGTGAGGATCTGAGTCAGCCACAGAGAGGTTTTTTTCCTAAAGTCACCCTATGAGCGAGTGGTGGAGTCAGGATATGAGCCTGTGGGCTTGAGTAAGATGTACCACTAGATTAGGGCTCAGTTACTTGACCTGTGAAATGGGGATATTGTTTACCCTTTGGATGTGCTATAGTCAGCCTAAGCCTATAAATCACTTTGATCCCTGGGTTGTGGAGATCCCTGGGGGAGGGTATGGCAACTAACTCCAGTATTCTTGCCTGGAGAATTCCATGGACAGAGGAGTCTGGAGGGCTACAGCCCATGGAGTCTCAAAGAGTTGGATACAACTGAAGTGACTTAGCTTGCATAAAGCACTTAGCACAGTATTCAGCACACAATAATTTCTCAATTATAAACACTATCATAGAAATTCATAAAAATAAAACATCTGTTTAATAAAAATCCCATTAATAAAATATATGTAGCCCAATAAAACTTGACAGTTTTCATAACATTAATAATTTATTGAATGTTAACGGTGCATTGGGCATTGTGTTTAGTGCCTGACATTGATTACCTCATTCATCCCCACAATAACCAAGAGAGAAGTTCCTGATGAGAAATTGTATGCCCAGAGTGATTAAATCACTTGTCAATGGTTTCAACGTGGTGAAGTCAGGAATTCAAGAGCAAGAAGTTTTATTCCAGTATCTACAGAGAGTTTTATTTCTGTGATGCTGTGTTTATGGAACACTTAGCGTTTTGGTTTGTTATCTTGTGGGGGCTTCATGTGAAATGAAAAGATCAATGCCATTTTTATAGCTGTGTGCTCATGGCAGAAGAATACACTATTATTTAGAGCTGATCTGGGTGTCTCTGGGGTCTTTCCACAAATGCTATGTTGGACAGTCAGTGAGGACTGGCTTGTACTCCCCACACATTTATACATTTTTAAAAAGACAGCAGAGGAAGCAGGGGACTTGTTTCTAGCTCTCATTCTGTTTCTGACTCATTTGGAGGTCTTAGCAAGTACTGTTATCTCTGTAGTTTGGTTTTCTAATGGTAAGGTGAGGATAACACGATAGCAGAGCTATTAACTTCTCAGGATTGAAATGAAATAAGCCAAGAACAAGGACTGTTACCCCAAATAAAGAGGTTAACTACTGGCAAATAGGATTATGGTTTTGTCATTTAAAATTTTTGTTTGTTTTAAGTATCTAATTTGTGTACAATAAACAAACAGTACTTCAGGAATTAGGGGGAAAATGCTCATAAGATATTTTAAGTCCCCAAACCTTCTCATTCTATTAGCAATCATCTTATTAATCTGGGGCAAGAGTTGATAGGAGGGCCAGCTTTGTGAATAAGTAGGAAACAGGAAAAGGCAGATATGTTTTAGGATTAAGAACAGGTGCTTCAGTACTGGGGCATTTGTTAATTCAATACCTGCTTGATAGAACCTACCAGCACCCTGCTCATCCAAGTTACCGTCATGCCTTCACTTAACTTCAATGGCTCCCCAGTTGGTTTCCCAGTGGCTCTTAAACACACCAAGCATCCTCCTCCTCTAGTGCCTTTGCTTTTCTCTCTGCCTAATACACTCTTCCTCCCCAGATCTGCCTGGCTCATTCACTCTCTCCTTTCCTGAGTTTGCTCAAATATCACCTTCTCAGAGTGGGCCTTTATACAATCACTGGATACCAAATAGTACATCAGTGTTTTTTCCTCCAAGCTCTTTGTCCTTCACCTAGCTCTTACCAGTGATATACTCGCTGTACGTGTATGTGTTTATTGCTTATTCTTTGCATTCTGGCCCCCAGAATGTAAACATCCTGACGTCACAGGCTTTTTTTCCACTGTTCAATCCCTAGCCCCTGGAACAGTGCTGAGGCCCTGGTAGATGTTCAATAAATATTAACAGAGCAGATGCATGGGCCATGGGGTAGAGCTTGGCAATTTGTTGTTGTTGTTGTACAAATAAACATTGAGACTATAATCAGATTTGACCACTAGTAGCCTATATTTAGGGCTTTTCCTGGTGGCCCAGATGGTAAAGAATCTTCCTGCAATGTAGGAGACTCAGTTTGATTCCTAGGTTGGGAAGATCCTCTGGAGAAGGGAATGGCAACCCACTCCAGTATTCTTGCCTGGGAAAGCCCATGGACAGAGGAGCCTGGTGGGCTTCAGTTGTGGCAAGGGAAAGAATTCCCCTGACAGGAAAAGGCAAGAGACAGGAAATGTAAGAAATCAAAATCAGGCTTCTTACACATCAGAGGATCTTTTCTAAAGCATCAGGGTAATATATATACATACATACTTAAATGTATACTCCATTTATGAATTTATGAAAATCTGCCTGTTGACCAAGTACCAGGCACTGTGCTTGCTGGAGATACAAAAATGTATAAGATTTGGTAGCTTCCCTCAAGGGATCTATTCAATAGAGGCAACACTTCAGGCTTTCTGGAATGTTCCTTCATTCCCCTTCTCATTGACATCAACCAACGATTTAATTGCCTCCAAGACAGGCACATACTTAATACCAGACTTGGTGTTAATACCATACATTCACATGCTTACATGACCTGACAAAGTGCTTAAGAGTGTACAAAATAAATAGAGGCTGGAATGATCTTAGATCCCTGGCCTTGACTCCTCCTTCCAGAAGCATGGACCATTGGATTCTCACTCTGAACTCAAAGTGCTGAAGAGCCATTGCTCTTGAAAGTCAGCAGGTTGATGTTCAAACCATTTCCCTCCTCATCGTCACACCTCATGAAAATAATGAGGGGATAAATGAGGCTTTTGCAGCGGGAGGTTTGAGAGTGTGGAGACCTGGGCCCTGTGAGTCACAGATTCCCTTACATTCACTCTTTGGTGCAGCTCAGCCTTTGTTTCCTCATCATCCCACAGGTCGTCAGGAAGGGAGTTGAAATCCGCCTGCCACTGAGACACGAAGTCTTGCTTGTGGTCTGGACGCCTCAGAAACTGCTGGAAGCCTGTTCTGTAAGGCATTGGGGGAAGGAGACAGAGCTTACATGTCCTCGCTGTAAACTACATGACTGGAACGGTGGGAACTTTACTTACCTAATATCATATAAGTAAGCAAGTACGGCATGCTGGCCTTCTCTCAACTGCCTGAGTACTGTTTTGATGGAATTTATATAGGAATTTTCTATCAGTTTCCAGTATGGTACTAAAAATGATGGTATTTCCTGTTAAATGACAAAGCATAAAAATCATAATTTCAAAGGGCAAAATGCTTCTGTGCAATTGAGCCAAAGGGCACTACTAAGTGGGAGATCAAGATGCAACTGCACTGGGACTTCCCTGGTGGTCCACACTCCCAATGCAGGGGGCCTGGGTTTGATCCCTGGTCAGGGACCTAGATTTCACATGTGGTAACTAAAAGATCCAGCATGCAGCAACTGAGAGCCAGCACAATCAAATAAATAGTGCACTGGGACGACCCAGAGGGATGGTATGGGGAGGGAGGAGGGAGGAGGGTTCAGGATGGGGAGCACATGTATACCTGTGATGGATTCATTTTGATATTTGGCAAAACTAATACAATTAGGTAAAGTTTAAAAATAAAATTAAATTAAAAAAAATAATAAAAAAATAAAAACTCTGTAAACAATTAAAAAAAACAAATAAATAAATATTTTTTAAAAGATGCAACTGTGGCTACTTAAATGATCCCTGTGCAACTTCTAGCTCCTCCCCCAGTTAATTCCTATTTCAAACCATTCTTCATGTCTCAGCTCAGACATGTTTGTTTCCAGAAATCCTTCCCCAAACCCACAAGTGTATAGGGTCATCCTTCATCCCCTGAAGTTCAGATGTCCCACTTGAGCACCCTGTACTTCTCCCTTTAGAGCACTGATGGCATTAGTTGTAACTGCTTATGTTATTTGTCTATATTCACCTCTAAAATGGCAATCTCATAAAACCAGGAAGAATGGTTATCTTATTCACTGCTGAACAGTTTTTCCTATAATTAGCACAGCATCTGGGGCATGTTAGGTGCTCAAGAAATATTTATCGAATGAATGGATTGAATGATCACAGACATCTTATCTTGCCTAAGTTGGAGAACATCTATGGGCTCATGTCACAGTGATTGGTGAGTTATTCCTCTGAATTCCCCCTTGAGGTTTCACATTTGCTTTAAAGTGCACCATGAAACTCATAAAGTTTCTTTTATGTTATCTTTAATGAGGCAAATCAACCATCAAAACCAAGAGATAATGAAACAAGAAATAAAATTGAAGATATTTATTATATTTAATACAAACTTTGTATAGTAGTTATTCCCTTATTGGCTGTGCATTTGTTAGTCAGGGAACACACACATGGGCCTTGGAGGTCATTTGGGCTAATTTCCTCTCCAACTGAGAAATGACAAGAGATCCAGGGATAGATTATCCAGTCTTCCTGTGGACCTGATTGATTTCAAAGCAACCCCCCTCCAGGTCACACTTGTGCTGGTGGAAAGTTCTTCCTGTATTATTCGCCTTCCTGTAGTTTCTACTTATAAGCCCTAGCTGTGCCTTTCAGAGGACAGGCTGCATTCATACTGTCTTCCCTGTGACAGCCTGTTAAATATTTAAAGATGTGAGAGGGGAGATGTAGGCTGTCATTCAGGATGAAACTTGCTTAATTTTGTATTCCTGGCATCTGATAGAGCATTTGCAAATAACAGGTACTTAACAAACGTTGATAATTGAGTAGACTCAATTAAACCCAATTTATCATCAGTTAAATTTTTAAGAGCCTGGATGGCTCAATCTAGTTCTATTTAATTTAATTTTATTAATATTTTATTGGGGCTTTCCTGGTGGCTCAGGTGGCAAAGAATCTGCATGTAATGCAGGAGACCAGGGTACAACTTCTCGGTCAGGAAGATCCCCTGGAGAAGGGAATGGCTACCCACTCCAGGATTCTTGCCTGGAGAATCCCATGGGCAGAGAAGCCTGGAGGGGTACAGTCCATGGAGTTGCAGAGTCAGACATGATTGAGCGACTAACACTTTCAATATTTTATTGGAGTATAGCTGATTTACAATATTGTGTTAGTTTCACATGTACAGCAAAGTGATTCAGTTATATGTATATGTATCTTCATTCTTTTTTAGATTCTTTTTTCAAATAGCTTATCACAGAATATTGAGTAGAGTTCCCTGTGCTACACAGTAGGCCCTTTATGGTTATCTATCTTATATATAATAGTGTGTGTGTGTTCAACTCAAACTTCTGATTAATCTCTCCCTCCATGTATGATTCTGTGTTCAACCATACCTTAGTATTTCATTTATCTAAATTAAACATTTACAGTTCTTTCAATGCTTCTCTCATATCATTTTAACACCTTTCTCCTACATAGATTCCCTTCTGGTTTCCAGTTTTGTAAAAATAATCTCTCTTAAAAGATATGGTATCCAGAGTGGTGCTTAAGACCATTTTACATAAGTCCACTACTAAACCTCAGAATTCCCAGGTGACTCAGGGGTAAAGAATCCACCTACCGATACAGGAGATGTGGGTTCTATCTCTGGGTCGGGAAGATCCCCTGGAGGAAGAAATGGCATCCCACTCCAGTATTCTTGCCTGGAAAATCCCATGGACAGAGGAGCCCGGCAGGCTATAGTCCATAGGGTCACAAAAGAGTCGGACATGACTGAGCATGCACCCACGCATGCACACACCAAAACTCCCTCCTAGTGACTTCAAGACATTAACACTCAGTGCGTGGAGAGTTACCACCCAGGAATGGACCTCATTGAACTAATATCCTGCTCACTGCTCTCATTTATCTACAAAAACTTCATAAGAAATTGTCAAATACTATTTTGAATTCAAAATATACTATGTTTATGATCCTTCCCTGACCCACCAACCCAACCTTGCTATCAGAGAAAAGGAAAGGGCCAGTCCAGCAGGACTCAGGCTTAGTGAACCTATCTGAGATTTGTGTGGTTATTTTGTATGTTATAGATGCTCAGAAGGCATATGTTTAATAATTTTCTTTTACATTTTGTCAGGGATTAATCTTTGGATCACTGGTCTTGGGCTTTCCTTGTGGCTCAGACGATAAAGAATCTGCCTGCAATGTGGGAAGACATGCTATTAAATCTCATCTGCCTTTAATTAAATATTTAGGCCTTTGTCCACATCTGATCTTCCATATTATACTGTATCTTCTGTGGATTTCTGTGAGTTATTGATAATGTCTATCTGTAGTTTCTTTAATTCTCTGGGATGTGATTTTTCTGGGTCTAGGGACTTGAGGTTATGTGCCGTGACTAGATGCTAAGACCTGTCCTTTCCAATTAAATAATCTTCTCTTCATTGACTGAAGCATAATAGGAAATTGGGTAGCCAAGGCAAGTATCCCCCAAGCTTGAGAAGCTAGAAAGCAAAGACCCCTCACTCCACTGCCTCCTTAGTTTTCTCCACACCTTCCTTGTGTCTGGCAAAGGGGGAAGGACCCAGGTTTCCCTCGAACTTGGTTGCTGCCTCCCCCTGCAAGAGCCAGATGTGGAAGCAATAACTATCTCTGTGTCTTTCCACATGCCTATTGAAGTACATCTGGGGTCCCTGGAAGGCCTGGAACTAGGTTTACCTGATAAAGTGTAGGAAGAACATATATATATATATATATATAATTGATTATGCACATATATATCTATTTTATTGATTATATGAAACTCAAATTTTTTAACTGGGCATCTGTCTTTCTTCTCTGTTTGCAGGTAAGCTCTGCAGCTCACATGTGAGAAGCTTAGAATGGAAAAGGAGCAGAGGAGAGCATGTGGCCTGCTTTGTTTCCAGGTTCTAGGCTACTTCTGGTCACAGCAAAAGGAGTACTCTCCATGGTGTCACTTAGGTAACTAGAGGTCTGGGCTGTATATCCTTCTGTAGTCCCTACAGACTGACTCCCCATCCTTCACGCTTCACCCTGCTTGGTGCCCTGGGAGGCCAACTCACGTAAATTACTTTAGGAACCTCCCTTACCTTCCTCCCTTGCCTTCCTCCTCCCAGGCAGGGACTACGAAAACAGAAAGGACATGAGGTCTGGTTAAGTGTTTCCCTGCTCCTCTCTGCTGGTCGCTGCAGGGGGCTGCATCCTCTGGGAAGGCCACAGCCCTGGCAGGTGGTTCTCTCTGTGCACAGGTCTTCTTGAGGTCTTCACCTGTGCTCCCTGTCCTCACCTTCTCAGGCCCAGGAGCGATAATAGCTCCCATTGGGGGTAACAATCTAACTCTTGTAGATTTCCTTATTTATTGACTACACACACACACACACATGAGCTTCCCTGGTAGCTCAGTTGATAAAGAATCCATCTGCAATGCAGGAAACCCCAGTTCGATTCCTGGGTCAGGAAGATGCCCTGAAGAAGGGACAAGGTACTCCAGAATTCTTGGGCTTCCCTGAAGAAGGGACAGGGTACTCCAGAATTCTTGGGCTTCTCTGGTGGCTCAACTGGTAAAGAATTTGCCTGAAATGTGGGAGACCTGGGTTCGATCCTTGGTTTGGGAAGATCCCCTGGAGAAGGGAATGGCTACCCACTCCAGTATTCTGGCCTGCAGAATTCCATGGACTGTATAGTCCATGGGGTTGCAAAGAGTCATACATGACTTTCACTTTTTCTTTCATACACACACACACACATCCATATATATATATATATATATATACACATACACACACAAACATATATATGGGCTTTCTGGTGGCTCAATGGGTAAAAAATCCACCTGTGATACAGGCAATGAGGGTTCGATCCTTGGGTCAGGAAGATCCCCTGGAGTAGGGCATGGCAAGCCACTCCAGTAGTCTTGTTTGGAAAATTCCATGGACAGAGGAGCCTGGTGGGCAGCAACCCATAAGGTCATGAAAGAGTCAGATATGATTGCAGTGACATAGCACTTATGATTGAAGTGCATAGCACGACATAGCACTTATATATATATGTAAGTGCTATGTTGCTTCAATCATATCCGACTCTTTATATATATATATATATATATATATAAATATAAATCAGCCTTTGTTCAGCTGTCTTTAAATCATCATCTGCTTTCTGCCAGGATCCTGACTAGAAGATCTCATACAAGGGAAGCTTGCATCTTATCTCAATGTAAATGTTTATTTTGTACTCCTTTTAGTTCCCTCTTGTCCTCTATGAATTTATTTCTTTCAAGGGCATCAGGGTTTGGAGTTAAGGATTAGATTTCACTATTTTTGTCTCTCACTGTCCAACTCCCGCCCAATAATATCATTTTAATTTTATCTCCGTCCCATCAACCACTTCTGTATACTGCTGCTATGACAGTTTTTGAATATATTTAGTTTTCAAAGTAGCTACTATTTGGCTGAGTGATATTAATTATACACATCTATATTAATATCATATAAAGTTTTAATCTTCTAATATTTCCTGTTCTAATCTCCCCGTCAATGCTAATTAATTAACTCTTCAGAGCTCTATAAAGAATCTCTAACACAGTTGTCACTGTATTTGACTCTGTATTGAATGCAGTGAATTATTTTACATCCTTCTACCCTCCTCCAAAGGGTTTATCATTTAATTGGGGAGATAAAGAAGATGTTTCCCTAGGAATGCTCAATAATAACTGCAACTCATGGCTGGGTCTCAAGTATCTGGCATAGATCGTCAGGGCTGAGAGCTCATAAGAGTCGAAAACCATGGAGGACTGAAATAAAGAAGACAGGGACTAAGTTGTTCAAAAAGTCTTAAAAGAAAGGCCATTCTGTGTAATTTTCCCAAGATGACTTATCTATTTAAGCAGCCCATCTACTCAGTGTTCTGTATGGGAAGGAAATCCCCAAAAGAGGGGATATATGTAAACACATAGCTGATTCACTTTTCTATACAGCAGAAAACAATATAGCATTGCATAACAACTATACTCCAGTAAAGTTGCCAAGGTGACAACTGGGCCTTGCAGCTGTCAGAGAATGAAGAACCAATTTAAGCTTCAGGGCTCAGCTGGACATCCCCTTGCCGGATTTATTAAGGAGGTCAGGCCAGGTAGCTCCCTACTCATTTATGAGTTGAGTTAGCTTCAAAATTTTCCTTCTATTTCTGAAAATTCAGGGGTTAAACTTCATATGAAAGCCTTATGATGTGGGTATGAGAGCTGGGTTGGAGGGCTGTAATTTTCTGGGTCTGTGTTCTGGGGAAGCTGTCTTTCCAGAAAATTGCATCTCTGCTCCTCCTTGGGGAGAAAATTGGTCCTCACAGAGACCATTTACTCTCCTGATTGCATCACTCACCAGCCGCTCAAAGCATGACTCAGAAACTTGAGGGTGCAGAGAAAAACATGAAATGTGGTTCAATGAATATTCTCAAATGATCATCTCTGCTTTTTTGATAAATACATATATTATCAGCCAAGAAAGGCCTTTTGGATGGTGCAATGTGAATCTTACCATAAAGAGGAGAAAGAAGAAATTCTACTAGTTTGAGTCTAAACTGCCATACCTCAGGAATTGGTTCATTTACATACACCCACTCTTCTGATCCGGGCTTCGATGGGGCTGGCACTACTGGGACCGGTGAAACATCTGTAGACTCAGCAGGTGATTTCTTGAGTGGAATCTTTCCTCCTAGCGATTTTCCTCTAGGAGAACCTTCAACATGTATATTAAATCATGAAATTTCAAGGATATGGATGGGGACAGATTCTGGTGGAGGATTAAATTTATGATTGCCATGAGCTTCATGCAATTCATTAATTGCTCTTTAAGCAACTTTGGGCAGATTTATCAAATCAAAAACAAAAAATCTCATTCTCTACAGCCCCTAAATGTATCAATGATACCAACAGCAGGTTTTTTTTTTTTTTTTTTAAAGCAATACTATACTTCTCTTGTCCAATTAGCTGTGGAAAGCAACTTGATACTTCATTTTCATCTCTGTCCTTGCTTCTACAATGAACACATGGTTTTTATAAAGTTTAGACTCCAGAGAAAAGTGCAATTTACTATTGCAAAAAACTGGCAAATTGAACTATCACCCTGAAAAAGAAAGAGGGTAGTCACAACAGGAGCAGTGTTCTTGTTTACTGAAACCCAGGAGAAATTGCCGGGAGAAAGGATGCTGTTATGAGTCGGCTGGAGTCAATGAGGGGTGCAGGGGAGGAGAAGAGGTATTGTAGCTCTTGAATAGTTCCATATTCCCTGGATCAGACAGAGGGTTTCTAATCAGGGAAACTATATTTCTTACTACAGTCAGGTTGTATGGATGAAGGCAACCTCTGTGCCAAAAGCCTGGCTGAATTAAGGCATAAGGTGGTGGGGAGAGGGGAGGGAAGGAGAGAGGAGAGGAAGAGTGAGAAGGGAAAGAGAGGGGAAGGAAGAGAAGGAGGAAGAAAAGGAGGTTGGAGGAGCAGAAAGAGAGGCCTCATTTCAGCTCAGAATCCAGAAAGGGCATGCGCTATCTGAGAATATCAAGGGGGAATTCAGGCCAGTGAAGTGGTATCCATGTGGTCTGAAAGATCTTGTGACTGATGAAACTACCTTAACTCAGAAAGCGCCTATATTTCCTTAAAGGATCAAAGTTATAATTTAGGAATTCATTCAGTTTAAATTTCACTTACTTTCAGATATGTTGTTAAGATTTTAGATGCAGTTTATAAATGCCTATAGAATTTGCAGCACTTTCTTTCCCCAAAATATATTTCTTTAGTGAATATTATTTAATGATATGCTGTTTAGGAAAGTAAATACATCTTCCATTTTTATAATAGTTAAAAATATATGGATTATAAGTAGAGGAGAAATTGTCAATTATGTACTGTGGACAGTTCAGTGCTAAAAACAGTACTGCTATCTACAAGTTTAAAGTTGTATCTAGATTTTATTTTAAATTAGAAAAATTTAAGAACATCTTTATTCAGGTAATAACCAAAAATGTTCATAATTTGAGAAATGTTTCTATATGGTAATTTTTTAATTCTCTGACCTGAGTTTCTGGTAAAATATGTGATAACACTACTACTTTAAGATGAATTTTTCTAAGGAGAATTTCTAAGGATAACTTTGTAATTATGAGATTGGAATGAGTTTCTTTTTCTTATTTTCTTACATATCATGATCATTCAGTGAAAACTACGACAGCCAGGAAGTATTTTTGAACCACTGTGCTTTGATCTTGTTTAAATTTTATCTAATTGTTTTAAACAATCAAAATGCTAAGAGGAAAAGATGTAAATGAATTAAAATGTATCTATTGGCATAGAGAGTGAAAATAGATATCACATTTGAACAAAATCTATCAACATCTCGAGTTTACAAAAGGCAGTCCTTTTAAAGTATTACTCATGTGACCATGTGAAGGTTTCCATTTCTAAGATGTTTGCTTTCATTGGAGGTTGAATTATTGAGTTCTCAGGGCAGCCATTCTTCTTGCATGAGAAGTTTGAAGGGTAATCTGTTCTTAGCACATGGTAAAGGCAGATTTTAGCAGTTTTTAGTCCAGTTATTAGAATCTAACTGTATCATGCAGAAGCCCATGGAGTGAGAACAAGTAGATAAAATGAGGTATAAAAGAAAAACAAAATTTTACAACATGAACATGGGATTTGTTTAATGATTTTATCTGTGAATAAATAGTCAAAGTTGAAACAGCAGAGCAACAGATTTGAGCAATGATAATAACATACTAGGAGCTCAGGAAAGGTAAGAAAAAAACTTCATCAATTGAAGAAAGGAATTTAAGAAAACTGGAACACTTTTACATTAAGTTGGCACTATTCAGTGAATTAAGATTGTAGGAAGGAGGATAAGATGTAAAAAGTCTGATTTTTCTTTAAAAGAAAGGCATTTTTATTACCTTTCAGTCTTAAAACATGCCCTAGTAGAATCAGATTTAATTAAGAACCTCACTGGGTAGAAACAAGAAGATTGGTTAACAGTGACAGCTTCCTTATTGTTTTTGCTTCAGCAAGAAAACATTTCGTTGTTAACATATGGTGCTAATAGTTGCCTGGGCTGCAAACATTGGCAAATGAAGTAGAGACTCAGGATGCCTTGGATAAATGAAAATTTTAGCTCTGAAGCAACGTGGCCAGGAAGAGAAGGGTGTCAGTGTTAGGTAAGGAGCCAGATATGGGGCATGAACCAGCTTATTCTCTAAATCACTACTGAGAAGCTATTTTGGAAGAGTTTTCTCTCCTTGGTGTCCTAGAATTCATGTTGTTTCTCTGTGTGGAGCTCAGTTCAGTTCAGTTTAGTCGCTCAGTCGTGTCTGACTCTGAGACCCCATGGACTGTAGCACACCAGGCTTCCCTGTCCATCATCAACTCCTGGAGCTTACTCAAACTCATGTCCATTGCATTGGTGATGCAATCCAACCATCTCATCCTCTGTCATCCCCTTCTCCTCCTGCCTCCAATCTTTCCCAGCATCAGGGTCTTTTCCAATGAGTCGGTTCTTCGCATTAGGTGGCCAAAGTATTGGAGTTTCAGCTTCGGCATCAATCCTTCCAATGAATATTCAGGACTGATTTGCTTTAGGATGGACTGGTAGGGTGTCCTTGCAGTCCAAGGGACTCTCAAGAGTCTTCTCCAACACCGCAGTTCAAAAGCATCAATTCTTTGGCACTTAGTTTTCTTTGTAGTCCAACTCTCACATCCACACATGACTACTAGAAAAACCATAGCCTTGACTAGATGGACCTTTGTCGGCAAAGTAATGTCTCTGCTTTTTATTTTTTTTTTTTATTTTTTTATTTTTTTTATTTATTTTTTTTAATTCTTCCAATTTTATTTTATTTTTAAACTTTACATAATTGTATTAGTTTTGCCAAATATCAAAATGAATCCGCCACAGGTATACATGTGTTCCCCATCCCGAACCCTCCTCCCTCCTCCCTCCCCATACCATCCCTCTGGGCCGTCCCAGTGCACCAGCCCCAAGCATCCAGCATCATGCATTGAACCTGGACTGGCAACTCGTTTCCTACATGATATTTTACATGTTTCATTGCCATTCTCCCAAATCTTCCCACCCTCTCCCTCTCCCACAGAGTCCATAAGACTGTTCTATACATCAGTGTCTCTTTTGCTGTCTCGTACACCGGGTTATTGTTACCATCTTTCTAAATTCCATATATGTGCGTTAGTATACTGTATTTCTGTTTTTCCTTCTGGCTTACTTCACTCTGTATAATAGGCTCCAGTTTCATCCACCTCATTAGAACTGCTTTTTAATAGGCTGTCTAGGTTGGTTATAGCTTTTCTTCCAAGCAGCAAGCGTCTTTTAATTTCATGGCCGTAGTTACCACGTACAGTGACTTTGGAGTCCCCCCAAAAATAAAGTCTCTCACTGTTTCCACTGTTTCCCCATCTATTTGCCATGAAGTGATGGGACCAGACGCCATGATCTTAGTTTTCTGCATGTTGAGCTTTAAGCCAACTTTTTCACTCTCCTCTTTGACTTTCATCAAGAGGTTCTTTAGTTCTTCTTCGCTTTCTGCCATAAGAAGGGTGTCATCCACATATCTGAGGTTACTGATAATTCTCCTGGCAATCTTGATTCCACTTTGTGCTTCATCCAGCCCAGCATTTCTCATGATGTACTCTGCATATAGGTTAAATAAGCAGGGTGACAATATTCAGCCTTGACGTACTCCTTTCCCCATTTGCAACCAGTCTGTTGTTCCATGTCCAGTTCTAACTGTTGCTTCTTGACCTGCATACAGATTTCTCAGGAGGCAGTTAAGGTGGTCTGGTATTCCCATCTCTTTCAGAATTTTCCACACAGTCAAATGCTTTGGCATAGTCAATAAAGCAGAAAAAGATGTTTTTCTGTAACTCTCTTGCTTTTTCAATGATCCAGCGGATGTTGGCAATTTGATCTCTAGTTCCTCTGCCTTCTCTAAATCCAGCTTGAACATCTGGAAGTTCAGGGTTCACATACTGTTGAAGCCTGGCTTGGAGAATTTTCAGCATTACTTTGCTAGTGTGTGGGATGAGTGCAACTGTGTGGTAGTTCAAAAATTCTTTGGTATTGCCTTTCTTTGGGGTTGTAATGAAAACTGACCACTGGTCCTGTGGCCACTGCTGAGTTTTCCAGATTTGCTGAATATTGTGTGGGGCTGGAGATGTGAAATGTAGACTACTATAAAGTAATGAGGACTGGTTATTTGGGATCACATATAGGACCTGATTTTAGTATAATTATAATCAGTGATAAACACTGGGAACTCCTTAAGTCAACTTTGCAAAGGATTCGCCTTTCTGCCCACAGTCTTTGATAACCTGATCTGGAATCAATAATTATATCCCACATTTATTTAGTCCCATGTACTCTGAGCTGGATCCTGTTTTTTTTTTTTTTTTGTATATTTACTTATTCCCTGCAATAGCCACAGGGAAGTACTTTTATGACCTCATTTTACACACGAGGGAACTGAGACAAGCCAAGGTCAAGTTGTCTGTCCTTAGTCACTTGGATGCCACTTAGATGGTAAACAGGCAGAGCTAGAATCTCAGTCCAGGCAGGCCCACTCCAGGGTCCATGCATTTGACTATCATATTTGATTGCCTTTACTGTTTATTGATGTAATTCATGTTCAGAAGTGTTCATTAGTTTGATATTTAGAAATCTGCAAGTTTTAGAGTTGTCATTTTAATACTATTTACTTGGCTTATAAATTGATTTTAAGACTGTTCTATTTGCATTATAATTGTTACAATTTAATTTTTCTGCTTGTAGTGAAAAATCTATTAAAAGTTCAGCCTGAGAAATCAATTCATTGAAAGGCTAGATAATAGAGTATAGATAATATTATTTAATTCATTTAAATTAGATGATGGTGTTAAGGAAAAATCCAAGGAAGTTCTGACCCTGTGGAGAGTTAATATGGAGTGTAGATTGCATTCACCAAAGTGTGACGAGACTGACTTTCCCTTCTCTCAGATTAATGATTCCTAACAAAATATTACCTTATTTATTTTGACTCTCAATTTCCTCATCTTTGAAGGAAATGATCATTGCTACTTCACAGGTGGTTATGAGGATTTAGTGAGATTATACATAAAAATGATCTTGCATAGTGCCTGACATATGGTAGGCATTCTACAAGAGGTAGTTCGTTGTTATTATTATTACTATGAATTATATTGTACAAGGAGAATGTTGAATTTTGCCATCTGAACCATGATTGTAAATTGATCATCAACTTTCTAATGTGTGGCATCAACTTTCAGATAAAACCTAACATGTTTTGCATTTATTCTAAAATCTATTAAGGTTTTGTATGTAGTAACACATACTGTTCCCTGTTTAAGGTCCAAGGTCATTAAAAAAGAGTATTTTAGAAATTAATCCTAGAAAAGCTTAGGGCTTTTTACTTCTGTGTCAAAGTATTGTTAAACACATGTTGTTTTTTAAATTGTAATCCACCTTAAACATTTTGGGAACCAGGACGTATTATATATAATACATTAGAAATAACAGAAGGTTTCTTATATTCCAATGGCTAAAATTGAGCAATCAGTCTTTGGCATCAACATGGTAGTTCTTCAACTTTAGTGAGCACCAGAATTCCCTAGAGGGCTTTTTAAAATACAAATTGCTTGGCCCCTCCAGGAGTTTCATATTCAGTAGGTCTGGGGTGGGACCAAGTATCTGTTTTTCTAAAAAGTTCCCAGGTGATGCAGATGCTACTGATCTAGGGCTGAACTTAAAGAACCACGGTGTTAATAGATGATCTAGGGATTTCAATTCCATTTCACTTTCATCTTTTTTTTCCTCTGTTCTTACATGTCCTTAAAATGAAATGTCATTAATGTTTATAACATTGACAAAATATTTACAGCTAAGTGGCTTGGCAGCACCTAAACTATGAGTTAAATCAGAAGGCTAGCACTGGAACAGTCCCAGTACTAATACATGTATTAGTACTAATACAGGTCGACAGAACTAAAGAGGACGAGATTTCCAAGCATTTATTTATAGAACTCTAGTCCCAATGGGGGCTTCCCCGGTGGCTCAGATGGTAAAGAATCTGCCTGCAATACCGGAGACCCAGGTTCAGTCCCTGGGTCGGGAAGATCCCCTGGAGAAGGAAATGGCAACCCATTCCAGTATTCTTGCCTGGAGAATCCTTTGGACAAAGGAGCTTGGTGGGCTACAGTCTATGGGGTCTCAAAGAGGCAGACATGACTGAGCAACACTTTCACTTTTTAGTCCCAGAGGATACTCCTCCGAGAGAGTTCTGCAGTCACAATGTTTTGAGATATTACATAGTGTGCCTGCCACTGCCTTAGAGATAGATGATCACAGGACATACATATCTATATCATCTATCTCCATGGAGAGTAAATATATTTTAATTTGGTGTAACACAGCATTTTTCTGAAATTGGTTGATTAAGGAAAACTCTTCAATTAGCCCTTATGTAATGCCTCCTAGGTAAGGTCACAGAGTAGAAAAGTCCTTATTTTATGAAGGAATAAAATAGGGCCATGGCAGATGGTTGAAGATAATAAATTCTTTAAGAATACCATAAATACAATTGCAAATGGCATTTCAGTGTCAAGAGTAGCAGGGAGAAGGGTAGGGATTGATCGGATATGCAGGGAAAAATAAAGATGAGTCAAAGATGCCAACAACAGGAAACAAGGATAAATTTGAAGGAAGGAAAAAGGAGGTGGCTCCTCAAGCCACGCTTTCAATATAATTAATTGGTATCAAATAGCTTGTGAAGTAAACAGTTAACCAATTAATAGCATTCAGCTCCCAAAGGTATTAGTTCCAAATATAAAGAATTAAAATTACTAAGACTTCCTCTTAATGAAGTAAATCCTGTTATACATGCCAAAACAACAGTACTTCTATGTAGAAGAAAGACTTCTAAATCTTGATCAAGAGTTCATCTATTTCAAATATTATTCAATACAGTAGAAACTATGTTTATGGAAATAGAAACAGACTAGTAAAATAAAAGAAAAAAGAGTTCTTGAATTTACTTAAACTGAGCTAACTGCATGATTTAAATGGATGTATATTTTGCTGGGTGAAGCTGTATTTGCTTATGGTTTGTTTGAGTATACTTTTACCTAGATGCTCTCAAAGCATGTGCATTATTAGGTCTAATGATGATTTGGACAGGACTGGAAAAGGTAAGTTTTCATTTTAATTCCAAAGAGCAATGTCAAAGAATGTTCAAGTTACCGTACAGTTGTGCTCATCTCACACGCTAGCAAGGTAATGCTCAAGATCCTTCAAGCTAGGCTTCAGCAGTATGTGAACAGAGAACTTCCAGATGTACAAGCTGAGTTTAGAAAAGGCAGAGGAACCAGAGATCAATTGCCAACTTTTGTTAGATCATAGAGAAAACAAAGAAATTCCAGAAAAAACATCTACTGCTTCATTGACTACACTAAAGCCTTTGACTGTGTGGATCACAACAAACTGTGGAAAATTCTTAAAGGGATCTGAAAACCAGAGCACCTTACCTGTTTCCAGAGAAACCTGTATACAGGTCAAGAAGCAACAGTTAGAACCAGACATGTAACAAAGGATTGATTCAAAATTTGGAAAGAAGTATGTCAAGGTTGTATAATGTCACCCTGCTTATTTAACTTACATGCAGAGTACATCATGCGAAATTCTGGGCTGGATGAATTACAAGCTAGAATCAAGATTGCCAGGAGAATTATCAACAACCTCAGATATGCAGATGATACCACTCTAATGGCAGAAAGCAAAGAGGAGCTAAAGAATATTTTGATGAGGGAGAAAGAGGAGAATGAAAAAGCTAGCTTAAAACTCAACATTTAAAAAACTAGGATACTGGCATCTGGTCCTATCACTTTATAGCAAATAGAAGGAAAAAAGTGGAAACAGTGACAGATTTTATTTTCTTGGGCTCCAAGATGCCTGTCGATGGTGAATGCAGCCATGAAATTAAGAGATTCTTGCTCCTTGGAAGGAAAGTTATGACAAACCTACACAGCATATTAAAGAGCAGAGACATCACTTCACCAACAGCTGACAAAAGTCTGTATAGTCAAAGCCATGGCTTTTCCAATAGTCATGTATGGATGTGAGAGTTGGACCAGCAGGAAGGCTGACGACCTAAAAATTTATGCTTTCAAATTGTGGTGCTGGAGAAGACTCTTAAGAGTCCCTTGGATTGCAAGGAGATCAAACCAGTCAATCCTAAAGTAAATTGACCCTGAATATTCATTGGAAGGACTGATGCTGAAGCTGAGGCTCCAATACTTTGGCCACTTGGTGTGAAGAGCCCACTCATTGGAAAAGACCCTGATGCTGGCAAAGAATGAGGGCAGGAAGAGAAGGGGATGACAGAGGATAAGATGGTTAGATAGCATCACTGACTCAATGGACATGAGTTTGAGCAAACCCTGGGAGGTAGTGAAGGACAGGGAAGCCTGGTGTGCTGCAGTCCTTGGGATCACAAAAAGTTGGACATGACTGAGCGACTGAAAAACCACAACAATGCATAAGTATATTTGATTTCTATTTTTGATGATTCTGTGCAGATCCTTCATTTGCTTTTGCTGATCACAATGAGAAAGTAAGGGATTCATAATGTAAATGTGGAAACTATTCTCCTGTTTGTAAACAGGTGAGAGAAAGCATATAAATTATAGCCAAAACTCTAGCTAAATTTTTAATCTCACCAATGTTGACTCACAATGACTAGTTACATAAACCTATCAGGTTATATAATCAGAAAAGGGTGAGATGCTTTGAGAATCATGGATATGCATTTTTGAATGCCAAAATAGAGATCCTTTTAAGCCATCATTTTGTGAACATTGTACATTCTTGGGCTGCTATTGCATTGGCAATCTCTAATGAAAAAGTAAGCAGTGGTACATCATGACAACCCCCTGAGCATGTACTCCGCAGAAGTCAACTGGGTGTGTCCATAACTGCATTCCAATCTTTGATTTGTTGCTGTAGCAGCTCCAGGGCTTTTCTGGTGGCTCAGTGGTAAAGAATTCACCTGCCAATGCAGGAGATGTGGGTTCGATCCCTAGGCTGAGAAGATTCCCTGAAGAAGAAAATGGTAACTCCCTCCAGTGGTTTTGCCTGAGAAATTCCATGGACAAAGAAGCCTGTTGGGTTATAGACCATGGAGTTGCAAAGAGTCAGACACAACTTAAAGACTGAGCAGGCACGCATGTAGCAGCTTCAACACTATTGTTGTTTAGTCTCTAAGTCACAATTGACTCTTTTGCAACACCACGGACTGTAGTCCACCAATCTTCTGTTAGGATTTCCCAGGCAAGAATACTGGAGTGGGTTGCCATTTTCTTTTCCACAGGATCGTCCCAACCCAGGGATCAAACCTGTGTCTCCTGTGTTGGCAGGAGGATTCTTTATCACTAAGCCACCTGGGAAGCCCAGTGGCTTCAACATACAATGCAACTAAATATGCTTTTAAGAGCCTGGCATTTCTTCTGCCAACTATCAATTATTTACAAAATTGTATCCCCCTTATTTCACAGAAACAGTTAAGATAGAAAATAAATGAAACTAGATCAGGAAAAATACAACCTAAATTAGGAGGTCAAAGCAGGGAGAGGAATTAGAAAGCAGACTCCAGGATATAGGTCCTTGCTTAGAAACTAAAATCTTAGATGCTAATTTGGTTCTGAATTTCTAGGCAGCCAATATAGAAAAGGCAGTGCTATCATTTAGAGGTACTAATTATTTAGCCATGTAGAGGAAGAAAAAAATTTCAGTCCCTTTCTTCTGAATGAAATTTCCCACCTAGGATTTTACACAGAGGCCACTGAATGATGTAATGGGCATACTATCCCTTCAGAAAATGAAATACCAGGTTATTATTAGTATAATGAAAGTTTCATCTCCACTGCTGTTGTGTTGAGGACTTTAATCAAAGAACTTATCAGTGAAAGCAATTTCATGGAAGCTTTCCAAGAAAATATGGTTCAGCATGTAGTTTTCTGATGCATAATTTAGCCCAAGGATAACACTTATAATATCTATGATGATTGAATATTCTGTATCTTAGATATCAGAGAAGGCAATGGCACCCAACTCCAGTACTCTTGCATATTCTCTAAATTATTCCTCACAAGCATCACTTTCCTCAGCAGGACCTTTGCTGAGCCAGGCTACAGAAAGACTGAGGTTTTCTTTGGCAAGAGTTTATGATTTACAAATGCCTGATAGAAGGGCCCAATGTACATTACTACATAAATATCACTATTTTCACTGAGAGTTATAAAATGCAGAATTCTATTTAATCATATTTATCTTAATCTGTACCTTTTCTTTTGAGTGAAGTTTCACTTTTCTTCCCTTTTCCTTCCTGAAGAGGTTCTCGATTACCATGCGGGGGTTCTAAACAAAATTTAACACACAAATATCATTTGTGATTTTTTCTGATAGCTGGTTTATGATTTGTAAGCAATCAAATGTGATTTCTCAAAACAGCTATATTTGTGAACTGCCTAAAATGGCTAAGACCTTTACTGTGAGTTAAAATTAATCTGAAGTTAGACTATGGATTGAAAATTCTTGAATGACAACCCTGATAGGACTATTCTATTTTGTGACATTGAGAAGTTGAGTCCTAAGTTTAACATCAGCATTTGGTAGTGAATTTGATTGTTGTTGTTCAGTTGCTAAGTCATGTCTGACTCTTTTTGTCAGACATGGACTGCAGCACGGCAGGCTTCCCCGTCCCTCACCATTTCCCAGAGTTTCTCCAAATTCATGTCCATTCTGTTGGTGATGTCATCCAACCATCTCATCCTCTGTCACCCACTTCTCCTTCTGCCTTCAATCTTTCCCAGCATCAGGGTGTTTTCCAATGAATCAGCTCTTGCCATCAGGTGGCCAAAGTATTGGAGCTTCAACTTCAGCATCAATCCTTCCAATGAGTATTCAGGGTTGATTTCCTTTAAGATTGACTGGTTTGATCTCCTTGCTGTTCAAGGGACTCTCAACAGTCTTGTCCAGCACCACAGTTCGAAAGCATCAATTCTTCGGTGCTCTGTCTTCTTTATGGTCCACCTCTCACAACAGTATGTGACCACTGGAAAGACTATAGACTTAACCATACAGACCTTTGTCAGCAAAGTGATGTCTTTGCTTTTTAACACACTGTCTAGGTTTGTCAGTGAGTTTGATTATAAACTCTTTAATGCAACATACATGCAGAGTTTTAAAAGTTAGTCACAAGTACATTGGAAGCAGATGGCTCTATTAGTATTTGGAGATAGTTCACTGAAATGATTGTTATACAATAAGATGACTGGATCTATAATAAGAATGATGCCAAAACACTTTGAAGGAGAGTTAAATAAACCATTGTTTTGATATGGCACATTCTTGACCTCATACTTGGTTGCCTGTGACTTTCACCTTCCATTGTGCCTTGACTGTAACTTGTAATACAAAGGATTGTTTGGGAATATATACATTGGATTGCCTGGAATCTAATTAAAAGACATGCTGGAAAGGGGGAAATGGGAAACTGATGACCTGGAGGTCAATGAGATTTCCCAAATAATAATTTGGTCTTTGAAAAAATCACTACATCCCACATAATTCACCAAACAGGTTCAGTCATCTTTCTCCGTTTGCCCTACGTTACAGTTTGTCCCCCTTGTCATAAGGATGCACATATAGGGCAATTTAAATGTCTGTGATAGAGTTTGTCTGACCTATTCTTCGTATTTAGAAGTGACAGTTATAAGAATGTGTAAATGCATAACATATCACTTATGTTTAAATATCTCAGCTCCAAAAACAAGATTCCATAGAAATAAGACAACCTCTTTTGTTAATCTCTATAAAAGGACTTTTAAACATCCAAATAGTTAAATAGTTAAACACCAAACTCATTCATAAATAAATAAATACAAAGGTTTGAAATTTTTTTTTTTTTTTTTAGAGGTAAGGTTAATAAAAAAAGCCTAGATAACCTCTTAGTACCTTTAATAACAATACTCTGGGTAACCAACATTTTAGCTCCAAACTTTAGCAGAAGGCAATAGAAAAGGGGGTGAAAATAGGGACACCTGAGATGCTGAACTTACAAAATATTGTGAGCAAGTCTAATTTCTTCTGGGAGTAGCATGAATTCTGCCTCTTTGAAACTTATTTCCAAAATGTATTCTGAAATCTCCAAATGTACTCTTAGCAGCATGGATAGCACTACCATGCTTTGTCACACTCAGAACTTTAGTTTTAAATTACATTCTGACATTTGATAGTGGACTTGATAATAAACCCTTTAATGGAACAAAATTGTGAAGTGTTAAAAATTTAATCTCAAGTGTACTTGAAGAAGATAAAAAATTAAGAACTGTAAAAAATTAATAAATAGAAATCACAATTAAACAAAGTTGAGAAACCAAAAGGGGGAGATCTTTGGCCCTAAGAGGATAGTATTACCCAACAGGAGGAAGAAAGATTCCTCTTCTTTCCTGACACGGATTCAGCCAATGAAAAGCCATGGACTCATGGGGTACTATGGACCTTCCAACTTCCTTTTCCCTCTATAGAAGCATTCTCCTTCCCTAGTCATATGAGGACTTATATAGGGCTTGCCATAGTTGCAGACCCTGCATTATCATTCCCTGCTAATTCTGAATAAACCCACCTTCACTGGAGAAATATCTGACACTCTATTCATTTCAGGTCAACAAACCCATATACAGTGTAGAACTGTCAGTTCAGTTCAGTTCAGTCGCTCAGACATGTCCGACTCTTTGGGACTCCATGGACTGCAGTACACCAGGCTTCCCTGTCCATCACCAACTCCCAGAACTTACTCAAACTCATGTCCATTGAGTTGGTGATGCCATCCAACCATCTCATCCTCTATCATCCCCTTCTCCTCCTGCCTTCAGTCTTTTCCAGCATGAAGGTCTTTTCCAATGAGTCAGCGCCAAAGTATTGGAGTTTCAGCTTCAGCATCAGTCCTTCCAATGAATATTCAGGACTGATTTTCTTTAGGATGGACTGGTTCTATCTCTTTGCAGTCCAAGGGACTCTCAAGAGTCTTCTCCAACCACAGTTCAAAAGCAACAATTTTTCTGCACTCAGCTTCCTTTATAGTTTAACTCTCACATCCATACATGTCTACTGGAAAAACCATAGCTTTGACTAGACAGAACTTTGTTGGCAAAGTAATGTCTCTGTTTTTTAAAATGCTGTCTAGGTTGGTCATAGCTTTTCTTCCAAGGAGCAAGTGTCTTTTAATTTCTTGGTTGCAGTCACCATCTGCAGTGATTTTGGAGCCCCCCAAAATAGTCTCTCACTATTGTAGAAATGTATTTGAGCAAAATGACCTTTAGTACTCAGTGTACAATGCTTCCTTCTTTACCCCATTTCTAACTTGGTTTTTTTTTTTTTTTTAGTAAATCATTTCTCTTTTCTTCTCAACTTTTAAAGAAAATTGTAATTGGATGTTTGCTTTGGGCTTGTTCAGAAGTCTCTGGCTTTCAATTCTGAAAATGTGTTCTTTGAAAACCACTAAATTTTTTAATATAAATATAAATAAACCTGCTGGGAACTTCCCTCCATAAAACCGCTTATCCCAGATTCCCCGAGCTGTAAGGGCAGGGTGACCTGTGCTGTGGCACCATCAGCATCTATTAGCACTGAGATCTCCTTACAGTGATGCCTTGCGGTTGGAAGACAGTAATTAGGCCTCTGGGGGTGAACGCTTCTGTGCATTTTATTTTATTTATTTTTTTAAATGTATTTCTTTTAATTGCAGGCTAATTACTTTACAATATTGTAGTGGTTTTTGCCATACACTGACATGAATCAGCCATGCATTTTAAAAGCTCAGGCAGTAGCCCGGCCCTTGCGGGAAGAATGAGACAGATACATACAACCACTCTTTGAAGCAACAACAGCTTTATTATTCCTCCAAATGCACAGTATTCAACTATACAATTTTAAATTCACAAGCAAACTTAAGAAACTTAGAAGACTGCTACAGATTGGTTTCAGGGAATGGCTCCAGTACATAGAGATTCCTGGTCATGAGGCTGAGGTGAAGAAAGGGAGGGAAGGCCATGGTCTTGGGTTTGAGGCCTGGGTGGACAATGCCAGGCCCCACTGAGCCTCTGTGGAAATTGTCTTCCCCAGTTAAATAGCATTTTTAAGGTTTCCACTAGTCCTCCAGACCTCTGCTTTGTTTTTTAAAGGGAAATACTATGTATGTTTAATGAAAGGCTTTGTGCTTCATTGTTCATATGATAAAAACATTTTTGTGTATCTTGTCTTTAGTTAAGTCCCATTTTGTGGAATATAATGGTCTTTAGCAGACCATCATAAATGTTATTAAAGTTTTCAAATTTATTTGTTTAATATAAGTAAACTTAATTTTGAAAAATCAGACCCATCTCTGATCTCCATGAAGAAGAAAGATTATAGTCTTTAGAAATGCAATCATGACACAATAACAAGCAAACCTAGGTGGACTTGGTAACTGCACAGCTGACCACTTACGAAGCCAAAACCAGAAAATAAGTCACGTTTGTTTCATATACACAGCACTAAGTTGATCCTGTCACGCTCCCAGTATCATACATCCCAACAGTTGAGCATTTGACTTTTGTCATTATATATTCTACCATTTCATGGTCCATAGTGGTTAAGGATACAGAAAAAACTTAAGCTAAAAAATATTCTCTATATAAACTATCCATGTATGCTATATGTTGTAAAGATACAAGTTTACTGAGATGTCGGGAGCTTGTTTCTAGCCTTTTATAATTGCATAGCACAAAAGAATAACAGTTACATATGTATTCTAGCCTCTAATGGATGCTGTTGATTTGTTCCCTTATTCTTGTGGGCAACTGGTTATGTTCTCATTTTGGTAAGGAGGTCTCAGTGTCCATAAACTCAGCTCTACCACTCCAACAAACAGAAGTCTGTCCCCTTGATCTGCTCTATGCTCCTTATGGTTATTCTGTCTGTGCCTCCCCTTCTCTTGTCTGTGGTCTTATTCTAATCAGTAGATCTGGGCATGAGGATGCCCACACAGAGGGATCCCACTTGGTCAGGTACCTGCACTTTGGGACAGCTGTGCTCTCAGCTACTGCTGCCTCTCCACTTCATCTGAGCAGACAGCTTCCTTTCACATGACTGATGCTGTTCAAAGCCTGACTCTGCTGCTGCTGCTAAGTTGCTTCAGTCATGTCTGACTCTGTGCGACCCCATAGGCTGCAGCTCACCAGGCTCCCCTGTCCCTGGGATTCTCCAGGCAAGAACACTGGAGTGGGTGGCCATTTCCTTCTCCAGTGCATGAAAGTGAACGCTACTGATAGATAAATGGACTGGTACTATTATTTACAATTGCTTTCTAAGTGAAAATGAGAAACCTGTAGACAGGGTTAGCAATCACTGTCAGTCACCTGATGCTTGCTTTCCTTTCGCAGCGGGAGTTTTGGACCGCTCCTGTGGAAGGTGGACTTCTTTCTCTTTCTCTGGTTCCGGAGGGGGAGGAGGAGGAGGAGGAGGAGGGGATGTCTTCTCAGTCAGGGAAACTTCTTCTTTTCTCTCAGCTTCCTTTTCTTCTAATTTCTTTTTCACTTCAAACAGGATGATAAGAATGGATCTTTATTAGCAACTCCAGACACCTACTATTTCACATAAACTAAGATAAACCTAACTTAATATAAAATTGCTCTCACTGAATTAAGGCTAAATTCATGTTTTAAATTATCCAGTCCTTAAAGCTGACATTTGACGTCATCTCTGTCTGGTTAGAAATACTATTTCCCCTGCCTCTGATGGAGATGGTGATGACGTGTGTGTGTGTGTGTGTGTGTGTGTGTGTATCTATAGCAGGTAGAAGACTTGCTGATAGGGTGCTGACTTTAAAACTAACAATCTAGAATTAGCTAATCTACTGGGATAGGAAACTAAAGAATTACGTCAAATTTCCTACTGGATAAACGAGGTGAAAAAAGCCTAAAGAGAAGGTGAAGGGCAATATGACAGAAGAGGTGAGGATCAGGAGGACATAGAAGGGAACAGAAAAGCATGCGGCACCAACTTCTAGGGGTAAATACATATAAAGCATTTATAATGGTGCTCAGTACTCAAATAAGGCTTAATAAAATTCATCCATTCATGCACTAGCTAGTTATTCAATCTCAGTTGTGCCCTGAAGGAAAGGAAGCCTTATAACAATAAGATAAACTATGCCAATACTGTGCGGTTCCGAGGTGGCACTGGTGGTAAAGAACCCATCTGCCAATGTAGGAGACATAAAAGACACAGGTTCAATCCCTGGGTAGGGAAGCTCCCCTGGAGGAAGGCATGGCTACCCACTCAGTGTTCTTGCCAGGAGAATCCCATGGACAGAGGAGCCTGGTAAGCTATGGTCCATAGGTTCACAAAGAGCTGGACACGACTGAAGGGACTAAGTATGCATGCGAGCCAATACCATCAATAGGTAAAACTATACCAATACTGTAAATAATAGTAATACAAACAATGCTAGGCACAGTTGTGGCTGCCAGAGATACAAAAGTAAAACAAAAGAGAAAAATCACTGCCTTGTGAAGCTTGCAAACCATAAACATGAATAAAGTAAGTCACATAAGAAGCTGGAAGGTGGTAAGTGCTCTAGAGAAAGTACATAGAGCAGAAGGAAGGGCGTCAAGTGCTGTGGGGCAGCTTTTACAGTTTGTTTAAATGGCGTGCTTTGCAGGGTAGACCCACTGAGGAGGTGGCTATTGAGCAAAGACTTGAAGACACTGAGGGAGTGTGCGTTCCAGGCAGAGGAGACAGCTCTGGGGTGTTTCTGGATTGTCTAGGCTCCTATAATTGTTAGGGCCCTTTGCCCTTCCGGATTCAGGCTCACCTTACCCAGTGTGCCCTTCCCACCCTCCCTGACTTCCCAGGGCTCCACCCTGGAAATGGCCACAACTTTACCCCTGTACCAATGGCAGTGGATACCTGCACCCTTGTATGGCTATTTCTCCCATTGCCCTTAGATCGTTCTTTTCACCTTGGCAAGATAAGGAGGATTTGTTTTATTGGATTTTTTTTCAACCTGGAAATTAATGTCTTTTCTGATTATGAAAGTAATATATAATTATTGCCTTTAAAATTCAACAATGTAGACAAATAAGCTGAAAGAGAAATTTCTTGTTAATTCTCTTCGTCCTCCTTCTTCCCTCCTCATCAAAGACTGTATTATTGTTAAAGAGAAAACCATAAGCCCAAAATGGCATCACTTGTGCTAAATAAATAAAGTCCATGATACCAAACCTATACTACCTGCCTCAGTTGCAGTTTCTACCTTCCTCGTAATTTTAATCAATCAGTTTGGAATTTTCTGGTTGGCACCAATGAGATGATCTGTCATTTGGCCCTCTCTATATCACCTCCCCTCTTTATCAAAGAAGAAGAGTCAATCTGTATGGCAAAGACCCCTGCAGTTCCCTTCGCCCAAAAGATGTCCTGGCCCAAAGTAACCATTTTTTCCCCCTTTTGCTAAAGACTTCCCTGTTCCACCCTCGTGTCCCTCGTGTCTATGAAAACTTCTACTTTTTACTTCCCTTCAGAATGTTAGATGGGACACTGTTTGGTCAGGAATAGTTGAATAAAGCAAGTTAGAGCTTCAGATTTCCTGGGTTGAAGTTTATTTTTTTATTAGCATATACTGTCACTATTTTCTGTGCTGCTGCTGCTGCTGCGAAGTTGCTTCAGTCATGTCTGACTCTGTGCGACCCCATAGACGGCAGCCCGTTAGGCTCCTCGTCCCTGGGGTGCTCCAGGCAAGAATACTGGAGTGGGTTGCCATTTCCTTCTCCAGTGCATGAAAGTGAAAAGTGAAAGTGAAGTCTCTCAGTCGTGCCTGACTCTTAGCAACCCCACGGAATGCAGGCTACCATGGACGGAATGCTTTTCCGTCCATGGGATTTTCCAAGCAAGAGTACTGGAGTGGGTTGCCATTGGCTTTTAATAATTGTTGCTGTTGTTTTAATTGCTTAGTCATGTCTGACTCTTTTGTGACCCCATGGACTGCAGCCCATCAGGCTCCTCTGTCCATGGTATTTGCCAAGCAGGAATACTGGAGGGCGTTGCCTCCAGAAAATCTTCCCAACCCAGGGATAGAACCCATGGCTCCTGCATAGACAGATTCTTTACCACTGAGCCACCTGGACAGCTCAAATTTAATAATAGATATACTTTTAAAAACAAAAAAGGGAAAATTTAAATATAACCTGATTTTTCCCACTTAACAGTATATTATGCTTATTTTAAAACAGCAGACTGTTCATAGAAGTACCATATCCTTTTATTTTTTGTTTTTAACTTAATTAGGATGTTTAGTAACATGGACTAGGTAAATATTTATTATTTTAATGACAAAATATTTGTTAAAAATAATGAACGGATTGGAATGTAAATCTTAAATAAGTGGCAGTGGATTCTGTTCATGTAATAAGTGACTGGAATATAAAATCTTTAGGAGAATGTTGAAGTGATTCTGATAGCTGGAAAAAACACTGATTCAAATTTCTAGATGTTTGAAGCTACAGTTCAGTTCAGTTCAGTCGCTCAGTCATGTCTGACTCTTTGTAACCCCATTGACTGCAGCACGCCAGGCCTCCCTGTCCATCACCAACTCCTGGAGCCTACTCAAACTCATGTCCATTGAGTAGGTGATGCCATCCAACAATCTAATCCTCTGTTGTCCCCTTCTCCTCTCGCCTTCAATCTTTCCCAGAATCAGAGTCTTTTCCAATGAGTCAGTTCTTCGCATAAGGTGGCCAAAGGAATAGAGTTTCAGCTTCAGCATCTGTCCTTCCAATGAATATTCAGGACTGATTTCCTTTAGGACAGACTGGTTCTATCTCCTTGCAGTCCAAGGGACTCTCAAGAGTCTTCTCCAACACCACAGTTCAAAACCATTAATTCTTCAGTGCTCAGCTTTCTTTATAGTCCAACTGTCACATCCATATATGATGACTGGAAAAACCATAGCCTTGACTAGACAGGCCTTTGTTGGCAAAGTACTGTCTCTGCTTCTTAATATGCTGTCGAGCTTGGTCATAACTTTTCTTCCAAGGAGTAAGCGTCTTTTAATTTCATGGCTGCAGTCACAGTCTGCAGTGATTTTGGAGCCCCCCAAAAACAGTCTGTTTCCCACCCCAAAATAAAAACTGTTTCTACTGGTTCCCCATCTATTTGCCATGAAGTGATTGGACCAGATGCCATGATCTTAGTTTTCTGAATGTTGAGCTTTAAGCCAACTTTTTCACTCTCCTCTTTCACTTTCATCAAAAGGCCCTTTAGTTTTTCTTTGCTTTCTGCCATAAGGTTGGTGTAATCTGCATACCTGAGGTTATTGTTATTTCTTCCGGCAATCTTGATTCCATTTTGTGCCTTATCCAGCCCAGCATTTTGCATGATGTACTCTGCATATAAGTTAAATAAGCAGGGTGACAATATACAGCCTTGATGTACTCCTTTCCCCATTTGCAACCAGTCTGTTGTTCCATGTCCAGTTCAAACTGTTGCTTCCTAACCTGCATACAGATTTCTCAAGAGGCAGGTAAGGTGGTCTGGTATTCCCATATCTTTCAGAATTTTCCACAGTTTGTTGTGATCCACACACTCAAAGACTTTGGCATAGTCAATAAAGCAGAAATAGATGTTTTTCTGGAACTCTCTTGCTTTTTCAATAATCTAGCAGATGTTGGCAATTTGATCTCTGGTTCCTCTGACTTTTCTCTTTTTTTTGTATTTTATTATTTTATTTTTTAACTTTACAATATTGTATTGGTTTTGCCATATATCAAAATGAATCCGCCAATGGTATACATGTGCTCCCCATCCTGAACCTTCCTCCCTCCTCCCTCCCTATACCATCCCTCTGGGTCATCCCAGTGCACCAGCCCCAAGCATCGAGTATCATGCATCGAACCTGGACTGGCGACTCGTTTCATATATGATATTATACATGTTTCAATGCCATTCTCCCAAAGCATCCCACCCTCTCCCTCTCCCACAGAGTCCAAAAGATTGTTCTATACATCAGCGTCTCTTTTCCTCTGACTTTTCTAAAACCAGCTTGAACATCTGGAAGTTCACGGCTTACGTACTGTTGAAGCCTGGCTTGGAGAATTTTGAGCATTACTTTACTAGCATGTGAGATGAGTGCAATTGTGCAGTAGTTTGAGCATTCTTTGGCATTGCCTTTCTTTGGGATTGGAATGAAAACTGACCTTTTCCAGTTCTGTGGCCACTGCTGAGTTTTCCAAATTTGCTGGCATATTGAGTGCAGCACTTTCACAGCATCATCTTTTAAGATTTGAAAGAGCTCAACTGGAATTGCATCACCTCCACTAGCTTTATTCATAGTGATGCTTTCTAAGTCCCACTTGACTTCACATTCCAGGATGTCTGGCTCTAGGTGAGTGATCACACCATTGTGATTATCTTGGTTGTGAAGATCTTTTTGGTATAGTTCTTCTGTGTATTCTTGTCACCTCTTCTTAATATCTTCTGTTTCTGTTAGGTCCATACCATTTCTGTCCTTTATTGAGCCCATCTTTGCATGAAATGTCCCTTGGTATCTCTTATTTTCTTGAACAGATCTCTAGTCTTTCCCATTCTATTGTTTTCATCTATTTCTTTGCACTGACCACCGAAGAAGGCTTTCTTATCTCTCCTTGCTATTCTTTGGAACTCTGCCTTCAAATGGGTATATCTTTCCTTTTCTCCTTTGCTTTTTGCTTCTATTCTTTTCACAGCTATTTGTAAGGCCTCCTCAGACAGCCATTTTGCTTCTTTGCATTTCTTTTTCTTGGGGATGGTCTTGATCCCTGTCTCCTGTACAATGTCACGAACCTCTGTCCATAGTTCATCAGGCACTCTATCAGATCTAATCCCTTGAATCTATTTCTCACTTCCATTGTATAATTGTAAGGGATTTAATTTAGGTCATACCTGAATGGTCTATTTGTTTTCCCTACTTTCTTCAATTTAAGTCTGAATTTTGCAATAAGGAGTTCATGATCTGAGCCACAGTCAGCTCCCGGTCTTGTTTTTGCTGACTATATAGAGCTTCTTCATCTTTGGCTGCAAAGAATATAATCAATCTGATTTCAGCATTGACCATCTGGTGATGTCCACATGTAGAGTTTTCTCTTGTGTTGTTGGAAGAGGGTGTTTGCTATGACCAGTGTGTTCTCTTGGCAAAACTCTGTTAGCCTTTTCCCTGCTTCATTCTGTACTCCAAGGCCAAAGTTGCCTGTTATTCCAGATGTTTCTTGAGTTCCTACTTTAGCATTCTAGTTCCCTATAATGAAAAGGACATCTTTTTTGGGTGTTAGTTCTAGAAGGTCTTGTAGGTCTTCAGAGAACTGTTCAACTTCAGCTTCTTCAGCATTACTGGTTAGGGCATAGACTTGGATTACTGTGATATTAAATGGTTTGCCTTGGAAATGAATAGAGATCATTTTGTCATTTTTGAGATGGCATCCAAGTACTGAATTTCTGAGCCTTTTATTGACTATGATGGCTACTCCATTTCTTCTAAGGGATTCTTGCCACAGTAGTAGAGATAATGGTCATCTGATTAAATTTACCCAATCCAGTCCATTTTAGTTCGTTGATTCCTAAAATGTCGACATTCACTCTTGCCATCTCCTGTTTGACCACTTCCAATTTCCCTTGATTCATGGACATAACATTCCCAGTTCCCATGCAATATTGCTCTTTACAGCATCAGACCTTGCTTCCATCACCAGTCACATCCACAACTGGGTGTTATTTTTGCTTTGGCTCTATCTCTTCATTCTTTCTGGAGTTATTTCTCCACTGATCTCCAGTAGCATATTGGGCATGTACTGACCTGGGGAGTTCATCTTTCAGTGTCCTATCTTTTTGCCTTTTCATATTGTTCATGGGGTTCTCAAGGCAAGGATACTGAAGTGGTTCACCATTCCCTTCTCTGTGGACCACTTTTTGTCAGAACTCTCCATCATGACCCGTTCGTCTTAGGTGGCCCTACAAGGCATGGCTCTTTGTTTCACTGAGTTAGACAAGACTGTGGTCCATGTGATTAATTGGTTAGTTTTCTGTTATTGTGGTTTTCAGTCTGTCTGCCCTTTGATGGAGAAGGATATGAGGCTTATGGAGGCTTCCTCATGGGAGAGACTGACTGAGGGGAAACTGGGTCTTGTTCTGATGGGCCATGCTCAGTAAATCATTAATCCAATTTTCTGTTGATGGGTGGAGCTGTGTTCCCTCCCTGCTATTTACCTGAGGCCAAACTATGGTGGAGGTAATGAAGATAATGGTGACCTCCTTCAAAAGATCCCATGCATGTACTGCTATGAAAGTGAAGAGGAACTCAAAAGCCTCTTGATGAAAGTGAAAGAGGAGAGTGAAAAAGTTGGCTTAAAGCTCAACATTCAGAAAATGAAGATCATTGCATCCGGTCCCATCACTTCATGGGAAATAGATGGGGAAACAGTGGAAACAGTGTCAGACTTTATTTTTGGGGGGCTCCAAAATCACTGCAGATGGTGACTGCAGCCATGAAATTAAAAGACGCTTACTCCTTGGAAGGAAAGTTATGACCAACCTAGAAAGCATATTAAAAAGCAGAGACATTCCTTTGCCAATAAAGGTTCGTCTAGTCAAGGCTATGGTTTTTCCTGTGGTCATGTATGGATGTGAGAGTTGGACTGTGAAGAAGGCTGAGCACCGAAGAATTAATGCTTTTGAACTGTGGTGTTGGAGAAGACTCTTGAGAGTCCCTTGGACTGCAAGGAGATCCAACCAGTCCAGTCTGAAGGAGATCAGCCCTGGGATTTCTTTGGAGGGAATGATGCTGAAGCTGAAACTCCAGTACTTTGGCCACCTCATGCGAAGAGTTGACTCATTGGAAAAGACTCTGATGCTGGGAGGGATTGGGGGCAGGAGGAGAAGGGGACGACAGAGGCTGAGATGGCTGGATGGCATCACCGACTCAATGGACATGAGCTTGAGTGAACTCCGGGAGTTGGTGATGGACAGGGAGGCCTGGCGTGTTGCGATTCATGGGGTCACAAAGAGTCGGACACGACTGAGTGACTGAACTGAACTGAACTTATGTACTGCTACACCCACTGCCCCCAACCCAGCATCAGGCCACCACTGACCCACGCCTCTGCTGGAGACTCCTGGACACTCCCAGGCAAGTCTGGGTCAGACTTGTTGAAGCTACAACCTAGACTCAATTTGTTTTTGCTTTTCAATCTCAACTCTAGAGGTTACCTTCCTCCTCTCAGCCTAATTTCTGACTGTCAAAATAACATGTTAAGCCTTTTATATATTTGTTTTGTGTGAAAGTTTCACATGGATGTTTTGGGGGAGTGGACATTTAGATGTGGAAGCTTGTCTTTCTAAGTGTGAACTCCTGGGTTCCCAAGGTGATCGCGGCTTACACTTATGCACTATTTCGGTGTCAGTTCACTGATAAATCATAGTAGTTAGGTCACAAATTTGGGGATGGGAGAAAGTATTCTACCAAGACAGTTTTAGAACCTTTGTGATATTGATAATTTTGACTATTTTTTATTATACCAAGAAATTACAGTTGTCAGTGAAGTCAAGTATGATTGATAAACAAAAGGGTAACATTTCATTTCTTCCTAAGCTCATCAAAACCACACATTACATTTTTGTTACATAAACTCAAAATTATAAAAGAATTGTAATTACCTTTATTCTCTTTTTTCATTATTTCAGTCATAAACATTTCCTTTACTTTTTGGCACAATGACTGTTTATCTACTTCAGCATTGATTTTTATCAAAATGTTTTCTGGCTCTGTAAACCACTGCTCCAATGAAGGCCAGTTGTCCAGGAAGCCTACAATTCTGCAAAACCCAAATATTATATGAATATAATATCATGAATTATATGAATATCACATACTGAATATGTGAATATCACATACTGAATATATCATATATATCACACATCACATATGAATATCACATACTGATTGAAATGTTGAAGTAATATTAAGCATGATTTATCTAATGTACATGATGAAAAAACCAGCTGCCAATATATCTGAAAAAAGCAACTTTAAGAAGTCTACAGGCAATGAAATACATCCACTTTAAAGAAGACATCATTTAATGCCAACTAGCCATATGTTTTGAGGTATAGGAAAGAGTAAGAGAAGATTTGGAAATCCTACCATTTCAGGAAACTTTTGATGTGGGTTTAGTTTTCTAAATGAAGTTCTAAGGAAACATCACCTGTACTTATAGTAGACTGAGTACCCTTCTCCTGGCAGCTATAGCCTGAGCCACATAGGTTATCTACTTTTTCATAGATAGAGAAGTTCAAGAGACCCTTGAGTAAGTGTCAATGGTGGTGGTGGTTTAGTCAGTCACTAAGTCATGTCTGACTCTTGTGAGTCTACCAGACTCCTCTGTCCTTGGGAATTTGCTTTACTCAAACATACTCTTGGAATGAGTTTGGTCCTCTGAGAGTAGATAGGCTTCATGAATCAAATTCCTCTTTGTTGCCTCAACTCATGTTTTCAGAGTTCTCAAGTTTTCAAAATATTGTTTAATTTTGTCTAATTTTTCTTCTCCAATGAGCAAACTGCATACAACCAAAAGAATGCTTATTAAGCATCATTTAATTTTAGTTTTAGAACTACACTCTATAATCTGATGCCTAGATCTTTCAAATTCCAAGATCTTCATTGGCATTTGTTGAAAGAGAGCTGAATTAGGATTCCCTCTAATGAACTTGTAAGTTCATGTAGCCATAAAGGGAAATGTTGCTTGATTTAATTCTTTTTTTCTGTGACTATGATGACTTATACTCTGAATATAAAAGCTAGCACACAAATATTTCACTCAATATCAAAGCTACTTAGTTTTGTTTTACCTATAAAACAGTGAACGCTAGGAAATACATTTTCCCCCTAGATCTGATGATTCTAAAGTGACTAGTTGGTAGTTTGTTCACAGGGCAAGAAACAAGAAGACAATGAGTTTTAAACTAACCTGTGCTGTATTTGATCTCTTAAATTCTGGTCCTCATCTGTATCTTTGTTTTTAGCAGCTACACGCTGATTGATATCTTCAAGAGGAGTTTCACTTGAAAATGCTTCAGCTATGATATTGAAATTACTTAATTAGACAATCTGCTACACCAATCAAAGTTGCAGTAGCACTGCCAAAATATACTGATACAAAAAAGCCAAATGAATATGGTCTTCCTCTTTGGCTGAATATTAATTAAAATGTTTAACAAAATACTGAAAAAGTAAAGTATAGTTTTGAGGTCAGAATTCAAATTTCCCTTAGAAATTAGGAGAAGGAGGTAAGATACAACATTTAAGAGGAGCTCTAGTTTCAAGGTAGAACATCTTGGGATTGACCATGAAGAGAAGGTACTGAAAAATGATGGTTTGTCATAAATAACAAACAAGGAAATCAACACCATGATGTAAAAATTAAGGATGAAATAACAGGGTAGCCATAAAGTCAAATATGCATGTTATTTGTCACAATAATTTATCTTTCTAGACTTTATGATTTTTTCCCTGTAGAAGAGACAGAAAGGAACATACCACAGGAGACTGAAGCCAAAACCAATTTCAACTCCTCTGATTGAGTCCTAGCAAGGATTAAGGAACAATGTCCAGAATACTTATGAATTCAGAATAAATGGAAAATCATAAAGAGGGAAAGAAAGCCTTGAACTAGGTTAAAAGGAACTAGATTACTCAGTTAATGCAAGAGAACACTGAAGAGCAAATTAATAGCACTCAAGAAGATGAAGACCCCTCACAGGATACAGCAATCAATTGTCCTCCATCTATATTCATGATACAAAAAGAGGAAATTAGTTCACAAAACAGAATATGCTTTTAGGTTATTCAGAAAACCCAAAGATGCTGACGACAATGAGTGATGGAAGAAGACTGTGGGAACTATCATGAACCATCCATGGTCACTAGCTCATTGTTGTCAAGGACTTCAGAACATGTATCAGCATTCTTCTCTTCCCAAACTGCACCCAGGCTTTGGACCCTTCCTCTTCTCTCCACATCACTAACATGGCCATATCTTGGATTTTTTGATCACCTCGAAGGGCTCCACCTCTGGAATGGCCCCATCTCTGCAATATTAATGATCAATACCCTTATCTATACCCTTATTGTCCTGCCAGCACTCCTCTATAGTTGATGAGTCTCTATGACCCATCCCCCTAAATTTGTACATCGTTTTCCCCAAATTGACAAGCACTATACTGACTTGATTTTATTATTTTAGCAAACCTGAGTTGCACGGTTGAACATTTCAACTTCTCTCCCTCATCTGACAACTTCAGTTTATATCTTTCTGCTGCACCAGCCTTTAGATGATATCCATCTCTCTTTTTGACTTGTAACCTCACTGACTCTCTGGCTCAAAAATCAGCTGAGCTCTTTCATATAAGTGTACCCTTTCCTAAAACAGGGTGGGAGGCAGACAAAGACAGAGATGAGAAAGAGACAGAGAGGGAGAGAGAAAAGGAATACAATAACAATAATGATAAAAATATCCTGTTTCCATTGTTCTTTCCTTTTGTTCAGAGACAAGTTTCTTGAGAGGTATCTATATTCACACTCTCCACCTCCTCACCCCCATTCACATTCCGTTCCATAGCAATCCATCCTTTCCTGTCCCCCACTCCATTGAAACAGCTCTCCTTCTGGTTATCAAAGACATCAACCCAATGGAAATGTTTCAGTCTTTGTCTTACTTGATTTATAGGTAAAATTTAGCACACAGTTCTTAAATGTTTTTACACATATAGTCAGCCCTCCATATCAGTGGAGTCAAAAAACCACAGATTGAAAATATCTGGAAAACTAATTTCAGAAAGGGCCCAAAAGCAAAACTTGATTCTTCCAGGTGTAGCAACTATATAGCAGTCACATTGTATTAGGTATTATAAGTAATCTAGAGATGATTTAAAGTATACAGGAGGATGTGCACAGGTTATATGCAAATCTTGTATAATTTTATATAAGAGACTTGTGCATCCTTGGATTTTGGTCACTCAGTTGTGTCTGTTTGTGACCCCATGGACTGTAGCCTGCCAGACTCCTCTGTCCATGAGAATTCTCCAGGCAGGAATACTGGAGTGGGTTGCCATGCCCTCCTCTTGGTATCCAAATGGGTTCTGGAATTAATCCCCTGTGAATACTAAGGGAAGACTGTAGTACATTATTTTATATCCACAACAAAACTTGTAAAGTAGGATTGCGATTCTAAAATTGGCCCCAAATGGCATAGTTTATAAATGAAAGAAAAAGCATTTGATTCCAGTTATCTCACTCCAAGTTCTGAATTTCTTTTTAAATTTTCAAACTGCTTATTGAACTATACCTTCCAAAAGAATGCATATGTGAATATACAGCTCAGTGGCTTCCCAAACTGAAAATAGCATAAATAGCGCCGAGATCAAGAATCTTGAAAGCAAGTTGGATTGCTTTGAGTTGTGGGCTCTGTTCTGCCAATAAACAGCCATGGATTGGCAGTATCTTCACCAATCCTCAGATATCCTTGAACAAGAATAGGAAGTTAGCTGAACACCCATCACTACTGTCAGTATAGTCCCTACTTCCTTGTATGGAGAGAAGTAAATTCTCCCTTTGGGAATTTGATGGACAGCATTCAGTGTAAAGTACTGTGCTCAAGAGCTGAAGTAGTACCTAATGGTTTTGTCCTTTTATTTAAATAAACAGTGAAAGGAAGATCTCAAAATTATACAAACTCAAAATAAGGAAGAGTCAAGTGCTCATGCTTTAAATGTCCACCTATAAATATAGGAGGAAATGATTCCCTAAGTCTCTCTTAGCCACAAATGTCATTATATTAGTTGTAACAGCAAATATATTGTACATATACAGTGTACAATAATATCATCTAATTCTTTAATTAATGAGGGAATCAGCAAGATATTACAACTAGTTCAAATGAAAATCTGAATAAGAGACATAGTCACAGACAGGAATGATAAAATAGATGGTAATAGAAGAAAAAACTGGTTACTATGTATAGAATAATGTCATACTTGAAATTATCTTTTTCAGCATATAGAAATTAACTATCTTAATTGAATAAAATTCATTTGTATGTCTATGGACAAGAATCATTTGAATAACCATCAATTTCTACAATTTATGGTTATAGAAGAGATGAGTTAAGCCAGTGAAAGGTACAGAATCCTATGAAACCAAATACTCCAAGGGGTCCTATAGACAATAGTCTTCTAGTGAAAGAACATCCAATAATCTTGTGTTCATTTCAAAGTCTTCCACTGTTTTTCCCGATGTGTTTCCTGATGTCCTGCCACTCTTGTTCCTGATGCATGTACCAGATTCGCTCGGTCGTGTCCGACTCTTTGCAACACCATGGACTGTAGCCTATCAGGCTCCTCCATCCATGGGATTTTCCAGGCAAGAGTGCTGGAGTGGATTGCCATTTCCTTCTCCAACCAGATTCTATACTAAGTGTTTAACATTTATCTCACTTAATATATGTGAGACAATAAGAAATGTATATTTGGTTTTTGTCTCCTGACACAGAGCTTTGAAAACCCTTGTAATTTCCTATAGCGGTAAGAGGAGGGTTTTTATATTATATTATTCATAATTAGCCTCTTTCAACCTTATCTGAGTTTATGCCAAAGACGTGACTCTTGGGAGGGTGGAGCCCTTCTGCCTGAGCAACCAGCTGACCACAGAGTAGAAATTTCAGTCCTAACCCCAGGTCTCTAGGGATGGGAAGAGGCTAGAGGCTGATCACCAATGCTCAGTTATATAGTCAGTCATACCTACATAATGGAACTCCCATAAAAACTCTAAAGAAGGGGTTCAGAGAGCTTGTGGGTTGGTGAATGCATCCATGTGCCAGGAGCGTGTCACACACCAGACTCCACGGGGGAAGGGCCTGAGCTTGGAATTCTTCCACACTCTGCCCTGTGTACCCCTTCAACTGGCTGTTCATTTGTATCTTCTATGTCAGTCTTTACAACGAAACAGTAGTAGTAAGTACAGTGCTTCCCTGAATTCTGTGAGTCATTACAGATAATTACAGATAATCTATCAGACCTGAGGAGGGGTCATGGAAACCCCTAATTTATAGTCAAGTCAGACAGAAGCGTGGGTAACCTGGGGATCCACTGCACTGAGGCAGACATCTGAAGTGGGAAGAAGTCTTGTGGGACTGAGCCAACTGTGAAAATCTGTGATAACTCTGGGAAGTTACTGCCAGGATTGAATTAAATTCTAGGACACCCAATTGGTGTTTATTAAGAACTGAAGAACTGGGTGGTAGGGAAAACCCATACACCTTTGGTGTCAGAAGTGTTGTGAGCAATGAAACAGTTTCCCTTTAATTATCCAGTAATAATGCAATGAGCCATTCTATTATATATATCGTGAGATGGAGGTTTAGAAGAAAGAAAGAAAGAATTAGCTTTCCAAAGGTCAAATGCCTAAATAACTTGCAAAGCTAAGAATGTGTGCTCTTACTCATAACTACTTAATTTATGGAATAAAGTGATATTTTCATCTTGAAAGACTATTTGACCTCATGATGTAAGGACTTCAGTCAACTGATAACTGCTCCTCAGTTAATACACAATCCAAGGGAAGGATGTTAGCAATCTTTGCTTGTAGCCCCAATGTGGTTCATGAACTTCACTAGAGTAACACATCAAGATATACTAAGTAGCCACGAGAAGCTCCTTCATTCATGCAAGTCTCAAAGAGGGCACCTCAGGGCCAGGGGAGTGGCCAAGTTGATGGAAGGGTTGAATGAGATGCTTTCGGTCACCATGGAATTCTCTACTAGCTTCAGGTTTGGGCTAGAGTGCTGAATACAGACAGAGCAGGAGGCAACTAAGCTGTGCTAGGTAATTCTTTGGAAGTCAGAAATGGATTCTTTATTATCCACTTACAATTGTAAATGGGAATATTCACCATTTCAAAGAAAAGTAAAGAACTCTGAATTACATAAAAGGACATTTTTAGAAAGGTGTCCAGCTTACCCATGATGTCATTCATGCGATTCAGTGAGGAATTATCTGAAATGTCTAATAACATGACAAAATCAAATGCAGAAGGGGGAAGAGGCACTTCTTTGGAAGCTGTAGGGTCAACAGCTAATGTGGATGTGCGTGATTTCTTTCCCTCCAGTTCTATGAGGTTTCTGTTGTAGCCTGTGAGTGCTTCCTCCAGAAGCTTTGCTTGGTTTAATGTCATTGGAAAGCCATCCAGGATCCAGCCTTTATACATAGGTATCTGACTAAATTAAAGAAAGGACAAATAATTAATAGTTTGATAGATACAAGTCCCTTTAGAAATAATAACACAATGAATCTTGACTTTATCTTTCTTTCAACTTCACATTAACCTCTTTCTGCATAAATTTTACTTCTTTACAGCCAAAATTGGGCTTCCTGGTGGCGCTGATGGTAAAGAATCTGCCTGCCAATGCAGGAGCCACAGGAGACTTGGGTTCCATCCCTGGGTTGGGAAGGTCACCTGGAGGATGGCATGGCAACCTACTCCAGTATTCTTGCCTGGAGAATCCCATGGACAGAGGAGCCTGGTGGGCTACAGTCCATAGGGTCGCACAGAGTTGGGCATGACTGGAGTGACTTAGCACGCACACACAGCCAAAATCAGGCTTCCTATTGTACCACAAACACTGCCTTGCTCAAAATCCTTCTGTGGGTCCCTGCTGCCCTCCAAATCCATTCCAGAAGCCACAACGTGGTATTTAAAATGAACTAGCCACAACTTGCTCCCCTTTAACTTCTCTCTCACAGTTTTGAACCATTCACTTTGAACACACCAATCTCCTCGCTGTTACGTGCATATAAATAGTACTTTCTAGCTGCGTTCATAGGCTGTTCCTCTTTAGAACATCAATTTCCTCATTTATACAGCAGGATAACATAACATACCTCACAGGATGCTGGTGAGGACGAGCTGAAATAACACATTTTAAGAACTCAGCACAGAATTTAGCATATGGTGGAAACTCACATTGCCAACCTGGAAGGTTCTTCCTACCCCACCCAATCCAGCATGGAGTCATAAGAGCCTGATCTGAACTCCTTTGGATTCTCATTCACTTCCTCACACAATTGGTTAACTCTTACATTTCTTGACTTAGAAAAATTCAAGTGTGTCTTCTTTATCTCAACTAAATTCTAAGTTGCTGAAATGTAAGGATCATTTCTTCAGTTTTTGCATTCAATGTCATATCCTTTAAAGACAATAGGTGCTCCAAAAACTATTATTTTAGTTCTTTAAATTGGAACACAACTTCAACTTTGCTCTTGCAAAATCCTTAAATTATGTACAGTTAAGACTTTGACTTTTGGGTGAAAAATTGTAATTTCATTTCTTTCTCCATTAAAACTCATTTAAATACTTAGAATTCCCTTTCTAAAGGTTTGGAAGTGTGTTTTGGTGCCTGTGTATGATTCTTCTGACAGTGTGGCAAGGAAGGAATGGGAAAACTCAGGTTCAGAGAGGTTTAATTAATTACTTGTTCAAAGTCACACAAGTGCAAGTGACCCCAAATCTAGTGATCTTTCCATAGTATTAAGCTGCCTTCAGGTCACTGCTTCTATTACTCCTATTAGGCTATGAAGGGCAAGGAAAGCCTGCATTTTGCTTTTATGACTTTTTTAGAACATGGCAAACATTCTGCAGAGAATGGGATTGTTAATTCATTGGCCTCAGTCTGAGAAGAAACTTCTTGAGCACTTTACCAGATCTGAGGAACCTTCTCCCACCTCCTGTCTCAGGAGCTACTTCAAGGGGAGGAGGAGGCCAAGGCATGCTTGTCAGACTGTAGTATGAGGACACCAGACGACAGGGAATGAGGAGACTTCCGCTTTGGCTACGCCACTAACCTGTCATGTGACTGGACTGCCCAGCTGAACTGCCACGTGCCTTCCTTTCCTTATCGAAGAAGGATGCACTTGGACTAAATGGAAGGCTCTCAGGCTGATGGCAATTCTCTGAACATGTCTCAGGTGCAGAGAGGATGGTGGTAGTGGGAAGGTAGCAGAGTTCTGAGGGTGGGGTGTAGACACTCCAACTCCATGGAAACCAAAGCTAAGATCCATTTTAGAGCTGATGCTCTTCATTTGCAATTTTCTTTGAATGATGAATGCCATGGCTAAGACATGTTTTATTCCAGTTTTTGAAAAATGCTACAATTGTTAGAATGAGATCCCTTTCAGCTTTGGGAATAGCATCCCTGTGGCCAAGTTTCTTCAAAAAAGCAATCAGTCCAAGATATATCGCCACTGAGAGGCAACTTAAACCTTGAATGAAGCCTCTTAAGGAAACTCGAAAGGGAGAGTCCATTGCAGACTCCCAGGAAAAATTCTCCAAAGCCTCCTGTCTTCATTCTCTTGGTCATAATGTTTCCCAAGCAGCACAACCCCCAACCCCTCACCCACTTGATGCTCTGCAAAGGTCTTTCACACGAGCCGTTTTTCTTTTAGCATCCTGCTCTGCCTCATTTCTTTATTGCATGAATTAATTAACCGAGCCGCTATGGCTTTTTAAAATTTCTGTCTTTTCTCAATTGTAAAGGAGGGCTGACAAGAATCTTTTTTTTCTTAGAAAGGAGGAATCACAAAATTATAGCCTATTTAAATTTTTTTCTTTATCCTATCACATATCACCTCTGTGCTATGCATATGCTATTCCTTGCCTGTGCAACCTCTACTTTCTCCTTGCCTTCCTACCCTGTGCTGCCCGGCCTTTGGACCCCTGGGATCACTCTCTCCTCCCGAAACACAAAATGAGGAAACACTTTGACCCAAGGCCATATAGTGAGGGTTTCTCCTCTCCCAAACCTGTTCCGTGGCTTTTCCAATTGTCTAATTTCTCCTTGAATTCCCCATACAGAATAGAACTTGGGACTTCCCTGGTGGTCCAGTGGTTGAGAATCTGCCTCCCAATGCAGGACACACGGGTTCCATCCCTGGTCAGGGAACTAAGATCTCACATACCCTGGGGTAACTAAGACTAAGAATCACAAGGAAGACCCAGCACAGCTGAAAAAAAAGAGAACAGAACCTAACTTGAAGTCCCATCTGGGTGAGTGAAGTCAAGTTTGAAAAAGGGAGGAAAGTGAAATACAGGCATGAAAATCACAAAATACATCTTTTTCTTTCTGTATGTATTCATTAGATATTAAAAATTAAAATGACTTCTATATTATTCTTTATAAAGCTCTACCTGCTAATATATTAAAAGACATAAGAAAGAAATTGTGGTACATAGATACATACTTAATGGCATTTACCATGATGCTGACTAGCAATATATCAGATATGCTCTTTCCTTTCTTCAGCAGCTTTTCTGATTTTGCACCAAGCTGAGCACGCACAGTGAGCTGTGAAAATAAACAAGGGATGGTAGGGAAGAGCTCATTTAAAAGCCAGATTCTAAATATCTGGAGGGGAAAAAAAATTAAATGGTCATGTCCTCTGGTGAAGACACTGATCCTTTAGTACAATTCTGGAATCCAGCAAGCAGTTAAGGAAAATGTATATACAGATGTGGGAGCTCCTCCTCTAGCTCCTTCCTTTTCAAGATCTTCCTCTTTAATTCTTAGTTGCTCTGGTGTCCCCAGATTTCATCCTCTAATATGTTAAATCAAAGAGATTGGGGCTTTCGGCTTGAGTTCTAGTCACTCATGCCACGAAGAGGGAGCATGCCTTCTGGGGTGACCTGTGTAAGCCTGACTTTTGCCCACTGAAGTTCTCTTCTATCAATGGTCAAATCTGATATATTTCTTCCTTTTCCCTTGTAGTTTATTATAAGATGTTAAATATAGTTCTCTATTTTACACAGTAAATCTTTGTTGTTTACTTTATATACAGTAGCATACATCTGTTAATCCCATACTCCCACACTATCCCTCTCCTATCTTCCTCTCTGGTAACCATAAGTTTGTCTTCTAAGTCTGCAAGTTGTTTCTGTTTTATAAATAAATTCATTTGATAGAATATAATATTTGTCTTTCTCTGACTTACCTCACCTGTTATGATAATCTCTAGATCTTTCCATGTTGTTGCAAATGGCATTATTCCATTCTTTTCTATGGCTGAATAATACCGTTTGCTTTTCTGATGCCTGATTTTGGCCCTCAGATAGTTAGCCTTTCTATTTTTTCCAGCATTTATATTGTTAGATGAACAGAACATCCCAAGCGTCTATCCTGAACTCGGCCACTAGAGTGAGCATTTTATGAGTCAAATGATACTATGTGCTAGTGTGCTCAATTCTTTGTAATCGCATGGACTGTAGCCCACCAGGCTCCTCTGTCCATGGGATTTCCCAGGCAAGAATACTGGAATGGGTTGCCGTTTCCTATTCCAGGAAAACTTCACAACCTAGGGACTGAAATCGAGTCTCTTGTGTCTCCTGCATTGCAGGCAGATTCTTTACCTACTGAGCCATCGGGGAAGTCTCTATTTAAACCCTGCAAAGACTCCCCTGGACTCTCAACATCCTCATCATGGCCTCCATGACCCTAGCTGACCTGATCCCTCTCCCTTCCTGCTCACCTCTCTAACCTCCTCCCTTCTCTTCCCCTACCTTGCTGCACAAGCACCTTTCTGCCTCAAGGCCATCACTCAGCTCTTCTGGTGACCTGAAATGGTTCCCCAGAGCCAGTGGCTGATTCTGTCAATCGTCTTTCAATCTGTTTAAACCTCACTCTCTCAAAGCCATCTCCCTGACTCTACTTTTTCTTTTCAGGTGACATCATCAGCATCTGCTGGTTCATATAAACTCATTTACATATGAGTTTATGGTCCCTCTCTTTTAGACTGTAAACTCCTTAAAGTTTGGGAGCCCTGTCACTTTTGCTCACTGATATACACTCCCACCTCAGATTATAAGACATGGAACAAAGTATGCCCTTAGCACTGAATTGAATGTGGAACACAGGAGATTTGTAATTCAATAAATGTAAATATAAAAATATATTTAGTATTTATGCTAATTTATATTTCAAAAATTCAGAGAAAAAATTATGAGTTCCTTTTGATCATTTTCTCTAAACTCATTTTTCTCCCTATATGTCATCATGTTTATAGCTTGGTGTATATTCTTCCAAAACTTTTTCTATCTTAAAGCAGTTTTGAAATCTAAAATATTACAAAATTGATTTCCTTGGGGGGGGAAACAATAAATTAAAAAATATACTTTTATTTATTTACCTTAATTATATTTTATAAAATCCCACTTGATTAATCTGACCATTCTATTTGACCATTATATTTCCATATATAGTAAAGCAATCCTATATATGGAAATATTAGTTTTCATTAAAAGCAATAGTTGGCAAATTGTTGTAAACATTTTTTCAGGGGTTAATGAAAAATTTTTCAGAGTCACCAATAAGTCTAAGGATAAATTCTGGAAAAAATTTAAAGGTAAAGAGATTGTGAAAGAAATAAAAATAATAAGTGGTAAAGAAAAACACATCAATATAAATGTGGTGTAAGTCTAAAATTTTTAAAAGCATGTGTTTACTTTCTTACCAGGAGCAACTGAAAGCAATTTCCACTGCTTTAGATGCAAACTATATTAAAGATATAAAAAATATCAAATAAACTCAGGTTTAGTATTTCATCATCAGGTTTAAGCCAAAGAGGAGCATATTGCTATTTCATATGAAAATGAAAATGCTACGAAAAGGCTATGAATCACAACACATTTCAATATGCTAGTAGCCAAAATTAGATTATAGTACTTACTTCAGAGAAACTATCACTCGCTACGACTTCTTCAGCTTTTGCTGCTTTTCTAGCATCGGTATCTAGCAATGGAAAAAGTGATGAGAATATACTCCGGTACTGACAACTAACAGCCATGTTAGTATTTGACCATCTGTGGTTTTGGACCTACGGGTTATTGGATTTAGCTGTGTCTGAGATACGCAGAGGAAGGAAGTAAAAGCAGCAGCCCAGCATGGCATTTACCTTCATTTCACACCATTAAATTCTGGCCACTATGTGGCTCCGTGTTTTCTACTTGTTTTGTTCCAGTGTGGCTCACTCATAACAATATCATTAGAAATACTTTAGTACAGTTTCTCTTCTTGGAAAACGAGCCAAAAATATAATTAGTTAACTATATCTTTACTTTCCTGTATTCTTCCCTGGAGAATCCCACAGATAGAGGAGCCTGGCAGGCCACAGTCCATGAGGTCGCAAAGAGCTGGACACGACTAAGTGATTTTCACGTTCATATTACTTTCCTGGGTTGTCAAATTATAGGTAATAAACATGTCTGAAGGTGGAAAATTCTAGAAGTCAGAGATTTTTTAGTTCAATTCTATGTAAAAAATTAGTTTTCAGAGTCTTTTTATAATTTACTGGACTTTCATAATCAGATCAGATCAGATCAGTCGCTCAGTCGTGTCCGACTCTTTGCGACCCCATGTATCGCAGCACGCCAGGTCTCCCTGTCCATCACCAACTCCCGGAGTTCACTCAAACTCACGTCCTTCGAGTCAGTGATACCATCCAGCCATCTCATCCTCTGTCGTCCCCTTCTGCTCTTGCCCCCAATCCCTCCCAGCATCAGTCTTTTCCAATGAGTCAACTCTTCGCATGAGGTGGCCAAAGTACTGGAGTTTCAGCTTTAGCATCATTCCTTCCAAAGAACACCCAGGGCTGATCTCCTTCCGAATGGACTGGTTGGATCTCCTTGCAGTCCAAGGGACTCTCAAGAGTCTTCTCCAACACCACAGTTCAAAAGCATCAATTCTTCGGTGCTCAGCCTTCTTCACAGTCCAACTCTCACATCCATACATGACCACAGGAAAAACCATAGCCTTGACTAGACGAACCTTTGTTGGCAAAGTAATGTCTCTGCTTTTGAATATGCTATCTAGGTTGGCCATAACTTTCCTTCCAAGGAGTAAGCGTCTTTTAATTTCATGGATTTTCATAATAGAATGTCATAAAATACTTAACAATAGTTTAAAAATCAATTAGAATTATCCTGTAAGAAACAAATAACTGAACAAGGGACAGTTTATATTTTTTTAAAAGACAGGAAACTTGGCCTCTCTGGCAGAATTGCCTGCTCATAATAAACATGCATGTTGTCCAAGGTTGATGGCTATTATGGTGATGGTACTGTGCTTAGTTGCTCAGTCGTGTCTGACTCTTTGTGACCCCATGGACTGTAGACAACTAGGCTCCTCTGTCCATGGGATTCTCCAGGCAAGAATACTGGAGTGGGTTGCCATTTCCTTCTCCAATGGTGATGGTACAGAGGGAACCAAATTTTATGCAATGATTAAATATGGCAAAGCCTTAACTAGCACAAATAGAAAACATATTCAAGATTTAAAATTGTTTTCCTTCAGTGGTTTTACCAAGGATCTGTAGGACTGAAGCCCAGATCCCAAGGAAGATAATGTTTTGTTGGGTTTGAGAAGCTTGGTTCTATTTGCTTTGCACAAGGCTGAGAATAAATGTTAACTTTTATAATATCTGAGGAACCACTGTTGAGTGGGTGGATGAGACAGAGCCACAGCCTCCCTCACCACAGTGAACGAAAGCGGCTGCGAGCAGACAGCACAGTGGTACACGCCCACCTGCGGAGGTGAGAAGAAACAGTAACTGCTGTCTCCCTGCAGAGCCAGGAAGAGTGACGATGATTTGGCCTGGCTGTTTTCAAAACCACAACAAAACTGAGCAACTACTTGAAGGGATGTGAGAAGATTCCTTTGAAATTGTCGTCTCTTATCGCCAGCGGCAGACAGTGGCTAGGGACAGCTGTGTTGATCTTGTCCTGTCTGTCTTGTGACCACTTAGACAATTGTGTAACCCTCCCCATCTCTCCTCTCTTGTCCTGAAAGCTGGTTTGTGCTCACATCCATGTGCTCCTACTATTAGTCTCACTTATGTAAATGATGGATGATTTGTTTTGATATCTTACTTACCAAGTCTGGTTTTATCTTCTTTTTTTGGTAGTGCTTCAGCTAAAGATCCATCTTGCACGTCCCTTGGGGAGGAAGTACATGCCTGCACACGTGGAGAGATTTTAACATTGTCAGATTTTAATAACATTCTTGATTTTACTTCTGTAAGTAAGGTTTACAACCATGAACTCATTAATCTAAAACATTAATGATATTAGGAAGAACTGAATGAGTTCTGGGGAAATGAATACAATTTGATGATAATTGTACTTAGAGAAACACATAGTAACCTGTGGTATAATCTGTCTATCAGCTGGTCTTCAGTTTCTATGTAAAATACACAACTGCCATTTGGAAAGGATAATGGGAGCTGAGAAAGAGGTAGAGTTTGTGGAAAACCACCTTAGAAAGATCAGACCTAGAGGGGTCAGTTATAGCCATAATGAAAATAAAGAAAAAATATGTACATTATCTATTACCTCATCAATTAGAATACAGAGTACCACAACACAGAAGAAGAGGCAGCCCACAATGAAGAAAAACCCTCCCAGTTATTTTCAGAATCATGGTTAAATGGTATTTTCCTTGCAGCTCATGCAAATGACCTGGATTAGAGTCTCTGTTAATTTATTCAATTTCAGAGACAGCATAAGGTAGGGAAAAGAACAGTGGATTTAGAATCTGGGATTCCTCAAAGCCTAACCATCAACAAGCCTCTGATGCCAAATGAATCAATTCATGCTTAGAACTGCTACTATTTCCCTTTAAAAGAGCAGATTAGACTATATCTGGTGCTGGAGAAGACTCTTGAGACTCCCTTGGACAGCAAGGAGTTCAAATCAGTTAATCCTAAAGGAAATCAAGTCTGAATATTCACTGAAAGGACTGATGCTGAAGCTGAAGCTCCAATAGTTTGGCCACCTGATGGCAAAGAGCCAACTCATTGGAAAAGACCCTGATGCTGGGAAAGATTGAAGGCAGGAGGAGAAGGGGACAACAGAGGATGAAATGGTTGGATGGCATCATCAACTCAATGGATTTGAGTTAGAGCAAACTCTGGGAGATGGTGAAGGACAGGGAAGCCTGGCATGCTGCAGTCCATGGTGTCACAAAGAGTCAGACATGACTTAGCAAATGAACTATAACAAGACCACATCATAATTCTCAACGTGGGGCCATACTCTCCAAGTTCCTGCCCTAGACTCTTTACGTAATAAGCAAGATGCAACACTGATGGAAACAGTAATGCAAGTAAACCGTAAGAAAACTTGCCCTACCAGCCACCCCCCAAAACTGAGATGTATTAGTCTAATCAGAGGTCTGCAAACGACGATCCCTGGACCAAAATAGGCTGGTTGTTTATACACAGTCCATAAGCATCACTCCAGGGAATAGCACTGCAAGGCGTCCCCCTCGCCATCTGTCTGCTCCTCTCCAACACCTTCCTTGGCTGCTGCCCAGGACCCGCACTGGGCTGCATCTACAAGATGGGGACTTGCTGCTGGCCACTGCCAAACTTTCAGTAGTGGAATTCTACTCTGAGAGCTGATCACTTCGTGAACTTTCCCAAAACGCCGACGTCTCACCCCTCCCCCAAGCCCTTACAGTTGAGCCTTCCACCCCCTTACCTTACAAATGGACATGAATTTGAGCAAACTCCAGGAAATAGTAGAGGACAGAGGAACCTGGCATGTTGTAGTCCACGGTGTTGCAAAGAGTTGGACACGACTTAGCGACTGAATGAACCCCCTTACCAACCAGTGGTTCTTTCTTCAGGAGAATGCCTGAGCTGATGGTAACTGAGCTCAAGTCTAGCCCACCATACTGGATGGCCCACCTAGGTAATGATATGTGTGTGTTTGTGTGTATGTATTAGGACAGTAGGGATGGGGGTTGAAATTTTCTCTCTTGTTATGTAAGTATCCATGTAATATATCCTTGATGTTGCCTCTGGGCCCATAAGACTTAAAATATTTACCCTCTGGACCTTTACAGAAAACTCTGCCAATCTCTAGTCTAGAGGATCTCTTAGATGCCATCCAGCTGGAAATCTCTAATGTATGAGGCACAGAGAAGAAAACTAAAGCCACACTTGCCTGGTTTTCCTCACCACTCTCTTGCCTAACTGGTAAAGCCTTTTCTTCAGGTGCTTTCTGAAGTCCGTGGGCCCCGCTGACACTTTCTTTGTCATGAAATGCTTGGATAGCTTCTTGAACAAGAGTGTCAATAGAAAGTACCTGAATAGGAAAGCCTAAAATACAAAAGATTATTTTATGAATAGCTTTTCATTTAGGAAATTGAATCTTTGTTCTTCAGTGCTGGCTTCAAACTTAGAACATTCTCTTTAGGGTCTCTTAGAAATGTTTTTTGGATCAAGATTTTTTTTTTAACACTGTGGTAAAATTCACCTGGGGCTTCTCTGGTGGCTCAGTGGTAAAGAGTCTGCCTGCCGATGCAGCAGATTCAGGAGGTGTGGGTTCAATTTTTGAGTTGGGAAGATCCCCTGGAGAAGGAAATGGCAACCCACTCCAGTAATCTTGCCTGGAAAATCCTATGGACAGAGAAAACTAGCAGGCTACAGTCCATGGGATCGCAAAAGAGGTGGACACAACTTGGCAATTAAACAACAACAAAAATTTACATGACGTAAAATAATCCCATTTTAACCTGTCTAAAAGATACAATTCAATATTACGGTCATTTACAATGTTGTTCAATCATTATATCTTTTTTCCAGAAATTCTGATCATCCCAAAGGAAACCCTGCATCAATTAAGCAGTCACTTCCTATCTCCCTACCCTTGACCCCAAGAACAAATTGCTTTCTGTCTGGAGATTTGCCTTTTCTAGACATTTTATATCCAAGGAATCAAACAATATGTGGTCTTTTGTATCTGACTTCTTTCACTTAGTATGATGTTTTCAAAGTCCATCCATATTGTAGCACATAAGAGCACTTTACTCCTTTTATGACTGAGTAGTATTCCATAGTATGGATATAACACATTTTGTTAATGATTCATTGGTGATGAACATTTGGGTTGTTTCCACCTTTTCTCTATCATTAATAATGCTGCTATGAATATTCCTGTACATGGGATTTTTTTGGGGGGGTGGGATAACCTGTTTTCAGCTCTTTAGAGTATATACCAGTGGTGGAATTGCTGTGGTCATATAGTAATTATTTAACTTATTGAGGAATCACCAACTATTTTTCCATAGTGGTTACAACATTTTACGTTCTCAAAAGCAATGTATGAGAGTTCCAACTTCTCTATATCCTCACCAACACATATTTTCCATTTCCTAAAAAATTATACTCTTTGGGTGTGGACTGGTATCTCATTGAACTTTTGTCAGGCTTTAAACAGGTCTATTTAACATCTCAATATGACCTACCAGTCAATACAGACTGATCTTAGTAAAAATTTTGAAATTTCTAGTAAAAACAGTAATCATTGTTCAGCTGCTCAGTCATGTCTGACTCTTTGCGACCCCATGGACTGCAGCACACCAGGCTTCCCTGTCCTTCACTGTCGACTGGAGCTTGCTCAAACTCATGTCCATTGAGTCGATGATGCCATCCAACCACCTCATCCTCTGTCTTTCTCTTCTCCTCCCACCTCCAATCTTTCCCAGCATCAGGGTCTTTTCCAATGAGTCAGCTCTTTGCATCAGGTGGCCAAACTATTGGAGCTTCAGCTTCAGCATCAGTCCTTCCAATGAATATCCAGGACTGATTTCTATTAGGATTGACTGGTTTGATCTCCCTGCAGTCCAAGGGACTCTCAAGAGTCTTTTCCAACACCACAGTTCAAAAGCATCAATTCTTCTGCACTCAGTTTTCTTTATGGTCCACCTCTCATATCCATACATGACTACTGGAAAAACCATAGCATTGACTATACAGACCTCTATTGGCAAAGTGATATCTCTGCTTCTTTAATATGCTGTCTATGTTTGTCATAGCTTTTCTTTCAAGGAGCAAGTGTCTTTAAATTTTAAGGCTGAAGTCACCATCTGCAGTGATTTTGGAGCCCAAGAAAATAAAGTCTGTCACTATTTCCATTGTTTCCCCATCTATTTGCCATGAAGTGATGGGACCAGATGCCATGATCTTAGTTTTTTGAATGTTGAGCTTTAAGCTATGTTTTTCACTCTCCTCTTTCACTTTCATCAAGAGGTTCTTTAGCTCCTCTTTGCTTTCTACCATGAGTGGTGTCATCTGCATATCTGAGGTTATTGATATTTCTCCCAGCAATCTTGATTCCAGCTTGTGCTTCATCCAGCCCAGCATTTCTCATGATGTATTCTACATATAAGTTAAATAAGCAGGGTGACAATATACAGCCTTGACATACCCTTTTCCCAATTTGGAACCAGTTCATTGTTCCATGTCTGGTTCTAACTGTTGCTTCTTGACCTGCATACAGATTTCTCAGGAGGCAGGTAAGGTGGTCTGGTATTCCCATCTCTTGAAGATTTTTCCACAGTTTGTTGTGATCCACACAGTCAAAGAAGCAGAAGTAAATGTTTTTCTGGAATTCTCTTTCTTTTTCTATGATCCAATGGATATTGCCAATTTGATCTTGGAAAATTTTGAGCATTACTTTGCTAGCATGTGAAATGAGTGCAATTGTGAGGTAGTTTGAACATTCTTTGGCACTGCCTTTCTTTGGGATTGGAACTGAAAACTGATCTTTTCCAGTCCTGTGCCCACTGCTGAGTTTTCCGAATTTGTTGGCATATTCTATTTAATTAGCTTTTCTTTGATAATACTCACTTATTAACAACAGTAATAGGTAAGTATTATCAAAGAAAAAATATTAAATAGATGGAAATCTGTGATTTCACTTCTAATTGAAAGAACTTCTAGAGAAAAAGCCAAAAGTTCATGAAAGGGAAATAACTCAATTGATGTGAAGGATGAAAACATTTATAATTTTAAGTCTATATCTTTTCTATTTGTAACAAGTTATTATTTTCATATTTCATCTATTGGAAAATTAAGTAAACTCTATGATGAAAGGTTTAAGATATTATTTCCCTTTATACTATACATCATCCTTATATAGCAAGCTCATAGATCCAGGTTTCCTTGGGACAGTTCTGATTCATGACTCTATACTCTTAAAAGTGTCTGCTTTGGACAATAAGTTATGTGATCACTTTATTACAATATTCTTAATGCTAGAACTTCCCAATGTATTAGCAGATTTTCATGTATGTTTTCTACAGACAGAGCCATTTGCAGCTATATTCACTGTAAATAGAAATCAATAAAGGGGAAAAAAAAGAAAATAAATTTTACTTTTCTCTAGAGCCTTTAGAGCAGTAGTTTTTCCACTAAAGGTTTTCCCCAACAAGCATCCTTTTATAGCAAATGAAGGTAACTCAGGTACTGTAGATTCAACTTGAGGAGGAAGAGAACTTTCAATTAGTCTGTGAATCACATGGCCCAATATGCAATTGTTGGAGGGTGGTAAGTTTTCAACCATTTCTTCTGGTAAGGCCCATTCTCCAACCATGTTCTGTAAAAATAATAATAAAACAAAACAGAAATATTCTTAAAAGTGGAATTTAAGCATGTAGGAAACTGAAAGTAAATACAGATGATAAGAAACAAAAGTGAATCAGTACTTTAAATAGTTATATTACATAAATAAATAATAACATAATACTTTCATATTGGTGAAAAATAAGCTTCCCATATAGAAATAAAAAATAAATTCTAAAATACTTAACACTTTATGAAAGTAGACATATTGACTTGAGACAAATTGTAATGCAAGTTGAATATTAAGACACTTAAATTGATGTTATCAGTAGATAGATAAAAGACAGTAAGAGTTATTTGGCTACTGTATGCAAATACTAAACTTATTTTTAAATATTTTAAAGATACATAAAAGAGAATTTTCATGACCAATATGTTGTCTTCTGAGTTTCCTATATTTGTCTTCCAGTTTCTTTAAGTTTATGGCTTAAATGATCAAACAATTAGAGGAAAAGTAAAACAGACAAAACAACAACTATACAGTTCACATTCTCTGACTTCTGTGCACCAAAACCAGAAATAAATTTTATTTTTAATAATTAAACATTGCCTTTCTGAATGATTCTTAATGAAAAATTAAAACTGTAAACATTTGTAAATAACAGATTGATAAAAATATTAAAATGACAGATTTATTTTAAAATATGAGACGAGTGCACCAGCCCCAAACTTCCTATATCCTGCATCGAACCTGGACTGGTGATTTGTTTCTTATATGATATTATACATGTTTCAGGATGGGGAACACATGTACACTTGTGGCGGATGCATGTTGATGTATGGCAAAACCAATACAATATTGTAAAGTAAAAAATAATAATAATAATAATAAAAATGCAAAAAAACAACACAACAACAAAAAATATGAGATGAAATCAAGCTGTAGTTAGAGGAAAACTCATAGTCCCTTAGCTTAAAATGCTTTGATCTAAAATAAAAGGAAGTAGAAATAGAACTGCCTTATGATCCAGCAACCCCACTGCTGGGCATACACACTGAGGAAACCAGAAGGGAAAGAGACACGTGTACCCCAATGTTCATCGCAGCACTGTTTATAATAGCCAAGACATGGAAGCAATCTAGATGTCCATCAGCAGATGAATGGATAAGAAAGCTGTGGTACATATACACAATGGAGTATTACTCAGCCATTAAAAAGAATACATTTGAATCAGTTCTAATGAGGTGGATGAAACTGGAGCCTATTATACAGAGTGAAGTAAGCCAGAAGGAAAAACATAAATACAGTATACTAACGCATATATATGGAATTTAGAAAGATGGTAACAATAACCCTGTGTACGAGACAGCAAAAGAGACACTGATGTATAGAACAGTCTTATGGACTCTGTGGGAGAGGGAGAGGGTGGGAAGATTTGGGAGAATGGCAATGAAACATGTAAAATATCATGTAGGAAACGAGTTGCCAGTCCAGGTTCGATGCACGATGCTGGATGCTTGGGGCTGGTGCACTGGGACGGCCCAGAGGGATGGTATGGGGAGGGAGGAGGGAGGAGGGTTCGGGATGGGGAACACATGTATACCTGTGGCGGATTCATTTTGATATTTGGCAAAACTAATACAATTATGTAAAGTTTAAAAATAAAATAAAATTAGAAAAAAAATAAATAAAAATAAAATTGCTTGAAGAATAGAAAAAAAAATAAAATAAAATAAAAGGAAGGAAAATAAATGAACTAAGGTTGAAAATAGGAAAAAAATTTTTTTAAATAACCAGAAAAGTACATGGAGGAAGAAAATCATGATAATGGAGATTGATAAATTAGAGAGCAATACTATTCAGATATTTTTATTGATATAATTCTAGAACTTATTCATATTAATCATAATGAAATTGCTACCAGTTAAGCACAAAGGTGAAGTATAGCAAGTATCAATTTTGTAACATAGGAAAGGCGGTAACAACAGATTTTAAGGAGACTTAAAAATCCTTAAGAAAATATTACATACAACTCTACTATGATAAATTTGAATTTATTAATGTGTGGTAAAATGATATTTTAAGAAAGTACAGATGATTAAAATTAATTTAAAAGGAATATTTGTAAATATGAAAGGCATGAAAGAAAGAAAAACATTATTGAAGAACTGTATCTAGGAAACTTGATGACACTGCTAACAGAAAAAAAAAATTTTTTTCATTTCTTAAACAGAAATTTAAATGTTATTTAAAAGTCTTCTGAAATATGGAAGAAGATAGCTTTCCGGTTTGCTTGGTGAGACTAATGTAACACTGATACTAAAAAGGTATCAAAGATCATTGACAAAAACAGCATCCAAAAAAGAAAATAACAAACCAATCTCATTTGCAAATATACTGCAAGAATCATGAATAAAATACTGACAAAAACCAGCCTATATTAAGACAAAACAATTATATTAATTGACATTTACTACACATTCAGTATATCCCATATACTGCTGTTTTCATGAATTATTTCTAATGATTCTCACATAACTCTTACATAAGTATAATTATCTTGCCAATGTTGCAGAAGAAAACCCTGAGAATTATAGAAACTAAGTTATATTTGTCTATGTGTGTGTGTGCTCATATACTCAGTCATATCTGACTCTGTGACCCCATGGACTGTAGCCCACCAGGATCCTTGTCCATGGGATTTTTCTAGGCAAAAGTACTGCAGTGGGTTGCCATTCCCTTCTTCAGGGGATTTTCCTGACTCAGGGATCAAACCTGAGTCTCACGTCTCCTGAATTAGCAGGTAGGTTCTTTACCTATAGTGCCGCCTGGGAAGTTCATAGTCACAATAAATAGTAATGGCAGAGCTTAGTAAGGACTCAGGCAGACTGACTGCAGAACATGTGCTCAAAACCTTTATACTATATGACTGAATACAAGTTACTTCATGAATATAAGGAAGGTTAAAAATGAGAAAACCTATCATATATCACATTAATAGGTTAAAATACAAGCATATGATCATTTTGACCAAGAAGCATCTGATAAATTCAAAATTCATTTCTGATGAGAAAAAAAATTAAACAAATTTCTTAGTATGCTACAAACTGAAGATGAGTGGCCTAACATTTTTTACATATCTTACCAATATGTAACGATGAGCCAAAGTGAACAACACATTTTTCTATTAAAGGTAGGAATAAGGAAAAGATGTTCATCATTTACATTAATAGTCACATTATTCTGGAAGTTCTAGCCAATGCAAATAAGATAAAGAAAGAAGTAGAAAATTAACATATCTACAAAACACATTCACAGACACAGAGAACAGACTTGTGGTTGCCAAGGGGGAGGCAAGGGAGGGAGGGAAGAACTGGCAGTTTAGGGTTAGCAGATTTAGCAGATGCAAACTAGTATATACAGGATGGATAACTAATAAGGTCCTATTGTACAGCACAGGAAACTCTAATCAATAGCCTGTGATAAAGCATAATGGAAAAGAATATGAAAAGGAATGCACATATATTTATAACTGAAGCATTTTGCTGGACAGCAGAAGTTAACACATCATTGTAAATATCAACAAAATTTTAAAAAAGAAAAGAAAAAGTAGTAGCGCTCCTAGAATTAGCAGCTGAGTTCCTGGTGCAGAGGTAGCTGGTACAACCTGAATTTCCAGTGCTCTGTGCTGGTGACAGTCTTCTCATCAGATCTTGCTGTGATGGTTTTGGTAATTTTCCTTGGAAGTTTAACCTTGAGCATGGTTCTTGAATTTAACCTACTGAGTCACTGAACTACCTAACATATTTTGGATATTTTTTCTGCTTACTTAGCATAAGTCAACTTTTTAAATTGCAGTTAGAAACTTTGACAAAAATAATTGGAATTGATGAGAAATATATAACATAAGCAGTCTCGCATTTCTACTGACGAGTGTAAGAAAAATGACTTGAATAAAGAGAAATTCAAAAAAGTCCAAAATTATAAGCCACTTAATTCTTCTCCAAAGTAATCTGATTTAATGTAATGAAACAAAAGTGTTAGTGCTATTTATTTATTTTTCCTTCAGGATATCACAAATGGTTGTAAAGTTGAAGCATAAAAAGAACTGTACAGATAAAAATATGTACTTAAAAAGGAAAGAAATGTGGGTTTGTTGCCTAATCAGAGATATTAAAGCACTTATTAATAACTTATGAGGACTTCCTAGGTGGCGCAGTGGTAAAGAATCCACTTGCTAATGCAAGAGATGAAAGAGATGTGGTTCAATCCCTGGTTCGGGAAGATCCCCTGGAGGAGGCATGGCAACCCACTCCAATATTCTTGCCTGGGAAATTCCATGGACAGAGGAGCCTCGTGGGCTACAAGTCCATGTGGTTATAAACAGTCAAACATGACTGAATGAGTACTCAGTGCTTTGTACTCTTGTCAATTCCTTCATCTTTGTATGATAACAATATCTATTTCACAGGGTTGTTATAAAGGTTGAGTGAAAGGCCTGTGTGACCACTGACTTTGAATGCTTGACTATTAATAGAAGTTCTCCTGTTGCTGCTTGAAGCACACATGGTAATACCCTTAAGGGAGACAGCAGCCACATTTTTGCCCAACAAGAAGTGCACTGTAATCAGAAAGGCATGCGTCCTCACAAAGGGGTCAGAATAAAGCCCTCTTCCCTCACTGGTTAGTTGTAGAATGTGGTCAGACACAATGGGATAGAATGTTGACCATGAAGAGAACTGAAGGCTTAGGTCAGGCAGAGGACTGAAGCCTGACCAGTGGAGACGGACAGATTGAGGATTTGGTATAACATATTTTACAGCATCACCTTAAAAATACAGTTGTGAAATTCCTAATAAGACTAAAGATAAAGGGTAAGTAAAGGGAGATGTGTCAGGTTGGACTAAGAACATGATGAGAGAAAAGGAAAACTGAAAAAAGAGGGAAATTAGGCCAGAATAAAGATGACTAGTTCAAGGACAATGGCTATGAGCTAAAGAGACTTTGTTTTTGAAGGTTCTTTTTTTTTTATTCCCAATTCCCAGAACCATGCTGGAACCTAATAGGCATTCAATACTTATTGAATGAATGAGTGAATCAATCAATTGTAGGCTCAATATATGTGAACGAAATAAATGAGTGAATACATGGATATGGCCTCTTATTAATTTTGATTAAATACAAGGATGACTTAGTTCTCCAAATAAGATAGACACAAGCCAACCTAAAATCTAGGATAAGATCAGCAAGAGCCACCCTCACAGATGGAAGTTAACAAGAATCCACAATGCATGAAACTAGCTAACCCTGGAAGCGTGTGTGGAAGCAACAGCTTGTAGTATGATTTCCAAAGAGCTTCTCCGTTAAACCAAGGCATCCTTTTTCATGGCAGCAGGAAGCATCTCAGTTAAAATGTACTAAATTATAAAGAATTTATAAAGTGGGACTTTGTACGAAGTTCTGCCAGAGATTTTTACAGGGTGCTGAGGCGGGGTAAGGAGCAGCCTGACTGAATGAATAGGTAAGGTCTGCTCTAAGGCAAGCTATTATGATCTGGTTAGTTTCATTTTCCTAACTGGATATTTGTCTTGGGTCTCACAGATTACGTTGACTCAGGGTATTCCACGTGACTGGCAGATAATAAAAGTAAGCTGCAGAAATTCTAGCTCTGTTTGTGGCAATTAACTTCCAAGCCTTTCATCTGAGTCCTGGCCTGTTCCAGTTCTGCCTAGCTTCCAGTCAGAAAGCTAGCTTTCTGATGTCTGGCTTCATCTCCATTCTCTAGTCTGGTTCTTACCCAATCTCAGCTTTGATCATTGGCCTGCTCAAAGGACTTGGCTTGATCCCACCTTTGTCTCTTCCTGTTTCTGACTGCTTCAGGTAAATTATCTTGACCACCTTTGTTCCAGCTCAGAACTCAATGAGCCCTGGAGCTAGTTCTCATGGCTGACCTTCTGTTCAGGTCTGTCCTGTCTCCTACCAGAGGGAATCAGATATCACAGAAGCACATCTATTATTATGGCAACATGGAAAGTCTAGTAGCTGCATTCCGGTTACTGTGCTTGGAGGATCTGGCACTCAGTAAGACACCAAATTCCACAGGGAAGTACTAAGGTACAACCTGGTAGCTTTTTGGAGCCTCTGACCTTTGCCTTGCTGTCCCAGACTTTCTCCTCCAACCACCCCCAAACCCTGAGGGAATCTGGAGGAACTGCTTATGTTTGTAATTCAGACTTTAAAGTTTCTTATAACCACCCCCAGTTCTCAGAAGAAGAAAGGGTCCTTGGGTATTCTGCCAGATGGGAAATTCAGCTCATGTAGACTGGCAACCCTACAGGGCTTGACTACTGTGTGGGACCTATTTGAGAGGCAGGTTCCTATCAAAGATGGGAAAGATTGGTGGAAAAATGGATGTTGTGCTCTTTTGCCTCTAACAAGGAGGAAGAAAAGAGGTCCAGTTAGGTGATGGGCAGCTCAATCCTGACCTCTCTTCCAAGAGCTGTCATGTAACAGGCTCTGTATCAAGATCCAGTTCCAAGAAGAACTCAGAACAACCTGAAAAGATGAGCTGGCTGAGTGAGACTGGCAGCCTTTCTAAGGTCACCTGACCCCCAGTCAGGTCAGAGTGTGGTCAGATGTCTGGCTACGACTTCTTGCCAGACAGACTGGCCCTTGACTTCCAGATGAGGCAGGGGCATGGTGCTGGGCAGCTCTCACTGACTGATGTTGGCATGGGTGCACCTCCGGGGAGAAGGTATGCCACCACATCCCTCTAAGCTAGATTGCTCAGTCTGGACCACATCTTATCTGTGGCCAGGAAGTGCTAGTGTCACCCATGGTAACAAAGGAAAAGCAGATGTTATCACAGCTTCACCTGCTCTGCTCAGCTGAAGACTGTTCTGGCTAGAAGCAGCACTGTGAATAGCCAGTGCCTTCCTATCAATTGATCCCATGGTTAATTCTGGCTCATTAGGAAATTTGAAGAACTGGTTCTGATCCTATAATGGCTTTCACTCAGAAGCCTGCTCACTTCTGTCCCAGAGGCAGTCTTCCCCAGTCTTCTCCAATATTATACTATGGAAACAGACATGTTTACTTCTAGCCTGTCACAAAAGAAGACCCAGGATAACAACATCCATGTACCATCCTTATGGTTATTTTTGGAGGAAAATTCAGACAAGATCGAGTGCGTTTAGGGTGATATGGCTGTAGATGGGAGGGAAGGAGGAAAATTCAAATTGGCTATGGTCAGTCACCAAGAAAGTGACAAAGACCACTGTCAAAGCCTACAAGCCCACATGACACCTCCCTATGCAATCCAATAACTCTAGCTTCTGACAAGTTTAGAAATTCAGCAAGCTCAGCAGCTGTGAGCCACAACAGGCTTCTTTTTCCAAAATTCTGAGCTACCAATTACTTGTAAGTCATGCAGCTGGAATCACTGGGCTGATACTTTGTCTTCAGGTTTGATTACCAGGGGTAACTGAGATGAAGCCACTCTAAGAGATCTCCTGTTCCAGACACATTTCAGTTTTACTGAAATGCAAGGACAAATCAGAGGTGAACAGCAGGCAGGAGATTCTGCTTAGCAGTCTGACTCCACATACGCAAAGTGACCCACTGAGATCATGGGAAAGAATACCTTATTTGCCCCGAAATGACAGGCTCCCACTACTGGTTCATTCTGTGACCTGGCAAGCCAGATGGCCCTCCAAGGCATTGAATGTGACACCCTGGGAGTTGCAGCAGCTGTGTAGCTAGCCTAGCACTTTTCAAAGCTCAGTTGCCTGAGTCTAAAACAAAATAAGAATAAAGTTACTTCATTTCTCCTGATGTCCAAGTGCCCTTAGGACAGCATCACAATGGACTTTGTATCAGATCTCTCTTTGTGCTACAAACAATTCTGGTGGTGGTGACTACCCTCATTAAAACAGTAATCTTCCCTTAGATGCTCAAACTATGCTCTGTTCATCATCAGAGAGGTGGCAGTCTCCCTCCAGATCACTTTTTTACTAAAATCTATGGTCTTGCAGACCATAGAACTTTTCCAGAGGCCTCTACATTGGAATTCGCCCATCTGTTGCCATTGACCAGCCAGGGACAGTCAGACAGGCTTGGTTAGAAGTTCTCAAATGTCACAAAGCATGGAGACACTATGACTTGCTCTAATCTTGTCACTGCAAAATTCACACGGTTTTTCCAAACAGCATACCTTCTCTCATAAGAATGACCACTGTCACTCTATTTTCATGTTTCACTACTAAACATTGATATCTCAAAGAGGTGTGAAAGTGCTAGTCGCTTGGGTGTGTCTGACTGTTTGTGACTCCATGGACTGTAGCCTGCCAGGCTCTTCTGTCCATGGGGTTTCCCAGGCATGAATACTAGAGTGGGTTGCCATTCCCTTCTGTAGGGAATCTTCCTGACCCAGATCAAACTCAGGTCTTCTGCACTGTAAGCAGATTCTTTACCATCTGAGCCACCAAAGAGGTATACAACACTCCAAAATAGCTTAGGAATAGCATTGACCAATGAATGAAAGGCTACTGTAGGGTCAGTGTACTCAAGGATATGGCTGACAGACCCTGGTACTGGATAGGAGTGGTGGAGTAAGGCATCATTTGGATGGAAGTTTCTCTAGTCCTCAGCCCAACACATCTGCCCAACACCAAAAGTCAAAGACTTTCTTGGATCCATTAAAGTTTTTTGAGGTTACTAACCCCACTGTGTTCTGGCTATATTTATCTACCAGATCCTTAGAGCTATCTCTAAAATACTTGATGGGAAGTCTGAGCAGTTGATTGAAGAGAAGTTGGACTTATGGTACAGAAGTTGGATCCTATAGTTGTCAAAGTAGGCAAAGGATGAACAAGAAAATCAGGAAGCCAAGGGAAGATTTTCACCACCTTGTCTTGGCTGGTTCTAGATGAGAAGGAGCCAGGGGCAGAATTAGATTCTCCCTATTTTATGTGATCCAGAGCAAATAACAATGAATGGTGAACTTCATATCAGTCACCCAGGGCTCTTCTTTCTGGCTATGTCCTTCTTACTCCTTTTTCCATCCTACTTCTATATAGGTACCAATTCTTTAATTTTGCAAATCATTTCCCTATTCTGGTCTAATGCCTTGATCTTGTTACCTGAATTCAACTGCTCCTACCATGGTTTTCCAATGAACTTAGTTTGTCTTCAACTCCAGTAATTTGAAGCTAAATACTCTGCCAGTGGTAGCTCAGATGGTAAAGCATCTGCCTACAATGTGGGAGACCCAGGTTAAATCCCTGGGTTGGGAAGATCCTCTGGAGAAGGAAATGACAACCCACTCTAGTATTCTTGCCTGGAAAATTCCATGGACTGAGGAGCCTGGTAGGCTACAGTCCATGGGGTTGCAAAGAGTTGGACACGACTGAGTGACTTCACTTTCTTTTCACTCTACCAGTGACCCAGGCTCCCCTTCCATTACATAATACACATACCCCACAGGCACAGTGCCAGACTTCTGGCCAAGCCTATTCCAGTCATCTGAAGTTCTTGGCCCACAATAGTGGGGGTTAGCCTTCTTGGGGCTAAGCCATCTATAGGTATACTTTTGAAAACTAATACAATGATTTTTTTGCTTTGTGAGTTAGTATCAGTACACTTGATGGCCATTAATGAGTATTCTAGGGCATAATGGTGATTCTACCAGGACACAGCTACATGATGAAGCCTAGTCTAGAAAGCCTTACCATTTGAGGAGAAATTTAGAGAGTTGGGCTTTATTGATAGCTCATTTGGTAAAGAATCTGCCTGCAATGCAGGAGACCCAGTTTTGATTCCTGGGTCAGGAAGATCCACTGGAGAAAGGAAAGGCTACCCACTCCAGTATTCTAGCCTGGAGAATTCCACAGTCTGTACAGTACATGGGGTTGCAAGGAGTTGGACACAACTGAGCAACTTACACTTCACTTAGGTAGTTGGAGGCAAAAATTTAAGCAAAGACAAAAGAACATTACAGCTATGAAATGCATACGGCAAACATGAGAACATTCTGTTCAGTAACAAGCTTCCTTCTTGGCTCCTATTTTAGAGGTGGATCATGATTCTGGTTATCTACTTTGGGAAATGTTTGTATTTTAGCAGGTTCCTCTGATGCATCCATTCTTGTCTTCAGCACACATGATAATATGGGGCATCAGGTACAAAGGCTGGCAGAATTGTTAGAGCACAATGCCCCGGCAGAAAATCTCCCCTCCCATCATATAAGCAACTATTTACTCTACCTACTTAACAGTCACATATATTCTTGCATGTTTGAAACTAAAAGATAAAACCATCATAATTTCATAGTCAGAAGGTAAGTCATTAAGACTTCTTTCCCAGAAGGGCACAAAAGAGGCCATGAAACAATTTCATTTGAAACCAGGGATTCTTTTTTTTTTTTTTTAGTTTTGCCAAATATCAAAATGAATCCACCACAGGTATACACGTGTTCCCCATCCTGAACCCTCCTCCCTCCTCCCTCCCCATACCATCCCTCTGGGTTGTCCCAGTGCACTAGCCCCAAGCATCCAGTATCATGCATCGAACCTGGACTGGCAACTCGTTTCTTACATGATATTTTACATGTTTCAATGCCATTCTCCCAAATCTTCCCACCCTCTCCCTCTCCCACAGAGAAACCAGGGATTCTTTACTTAACTAGTAAGTTTGCACCTTGAGACATTTTATGTGTCTTGAATAAACACATATGTAATGGACTGAATTCTGTCTCTCCAAAATTCATATGTTGTGTCTCTCCACTGTAATGGTATTTGGAGGTGGGGCCTTTGGGTGGCAGTTAGATTTAGATGAGGTTAAAGAGGAGAGTGCAAAAGTTGGCTTAAAACTCAACATTCAGAAAACTAAGATCATGGCATCTGGTCCCATCACTTCATGGGAAATAGATGGGGAAACAGTGGAAACAGTGTCAGACTTTATTTTGGGGGGCTCCAAAATCACTGCAAATGGTGATTGCAGCCATGAAATCAAAAGACGCTTACTCCTTGGAAAGTTATGACCAACCTAGATAGCATATTGAAAAGCAGAGACATTATTCTGCCAACAAAGGTCTGTCTAGTCAAGGCTATGGTTTTTCCAGTGGTCACGTATGGATGTGAGAGTTGGACTGTGAAGAAAGCTGAGCGCTGAAGATTTGATGCTTTTGAAGTGTGGTGTTTGAGAAGGCTCTTGAGAGTGCCTTGGACTGCAAGGAGATCCAACCAGTCCATTCTAAAGGAGATCAGTTCTGGGTGATCATTGGAGGGACTGATGCTGAAGCTGAAACTCCAATAATTTGGCCACCTCATGCGAAGAGTTGACTCATTGGAAAAGACTCTGATGCTGGGAGGGATTGGGGGCAGGAGGAGAAGGGGACAACAGAGGATGAGATGGCTGGATAGCATCACTGACTCGATGGACATGAGTTTGGGTGAACTCCGGGAGTTGGTGATGGACAGGGAGGCCTGGTGTGCTGCGATTCCTGGGGTCACAAAAAGTTGGACACGACTGAGCAACTGAACTGAACTGATAAGGGTGGAGGCTCCGTGACAGGATTAGGGTCCTTTGAAGAAGAAGAAGAAGAGAGATCAAAGTTCTCTTTATGTCTCCTCTATGTGAGGACATGACAAGAAGGTGGCCGTCAGAAATTCAGAAAGAGCGTTCTCACCAGGAAATCAAATCAGCTGGAATTTTGGTCTTGGATTTCCCAGAACTATGAGAAATAAATCCCTGTTGTTGAAGCCACCAAGTCTACAGTATTTTCTTTTGGTAGCCTGAGCTAATACAATGCATATCTTTAAACATACACACTCAAACAACACAGCAACCACAATTAAAAAAAAAAGACCTCTTCAATGACCTTAAGACTCATCTACTAAAATCTATCACTTTACTTCAGTCAGTTATCCAGCAACACCTCCTGAGTAACACAGGCTTCAAACTGATATTCAGCTCACAGGAACAAATTCACTCAGTTGGGTTCTACTCTTTGTGACCCCAAGGACCATACAGTTCATGGAATTCTCCAGGCCAGAATACTGGAGTGGGTAGCCTTTCCCTTCTCTAGGGGATCTTCCCAACCGAAGGATTGAATCCCGGTTTCCCACATTGCAAGTGGATTCTTTACCAGCTGAGCCACAAGGGAAGCCCAAGAGCACTGGAGTGGGTAGCCTATCCCTTTTCCAGCGGATCTTCCCAACCCAGGAATTGAACTGGGCTCTCCTGTATTGCAGGAGGATTCTTTACCAACTGAGCTATCAGGGAAGCCTGATTAAATACTAAACCATAAAAATTTGGGTTGTTCACTGGGAAGTCAGAGAGCCACACAAGAGCTAGGCTGGAGAGTCCGCTGTCAAATGCCAAATCTAAAGAGCCACTGGATAAACAACAAAGGCTGGAGTTGGAGAGTAAGAAGAAGTTAGTATTTGGATAGTGCCTTTGGGCCAGATAAGTCAGATGAAACTTATATAGGAAGACAGACCTCCCCATGGCTCATTTAGTCCCACAACCCTATTTCCAAGTGGGAAAAAAAAATCCAGTGATAATAAGTTCTATTGTATAAATAAATTTGGGGATATATCTGCAGTAGTGACAAGAATATGAATGTTAAACCCTAACATATACAGCTACATCTTAAAGTCTAGTTAATGTAAATCATGAGTCAAAGTGTTGCTGATAAAAACATTCATTACAACACACATTGTAGGGTTAACCTAACAACTACAGCAAACTCAAGAGATCATTAAATAGCAATTTTCATTGAAAACAAAAATAACAGCAATGAAAAACTATGACCAGCATCAGACAACACGGATGATGTGCTGGACACAAAATATCCTCCTTCCAAATTGTAGGAATTCCAATTACACCTTGCTCTTGGGCATGCACAGTAGAGCCCTCAAATTGCCAAGTGCTTTGTGGTAGGGACTTCTTAGAAATATCTGCATCAGCAGGAAACCATGGCCATGAGCTAAATTTAGTTTGAATACCCAGTTATAGTAACTCAAACTCATTCAGTAGCTAATTGCTAATAAGCAGCTTATGTTAAAATGAAATACTATGGACCTGTGAGTCCTTTGCCTGTAAGAAGCATGGAAGGGATTTGCATTTGGGGGAGTTTGGGGTTTACCAACAGGAGTCCACCAAATAACTGAGAACCAGTGGCTGCTGTGTGAGGGCCGTGCTGTCAACTGAACTGGAGCAGTTGCGCTCTTGGCTTAGCCTGTTGTTCATGGTCCATAGGATTTTGGACTCCTCCCCACTTTCCATTAAACAACTGTTTCTTATCCTGTAGTGGTTGCTTGGGAATCCCAGTAGGGTATGGCTCTATGAGGAGGCTTCTGCCTCCCTCTTAGGAGAGATAAATTATATTTTTGGCCACACCATTCCTGGTCCAGAGTTCTCTCACATGTAGCCATTCTAAGAAGAGAGTATGATGATTGGGAAATAATGTGAGGAAAAAGGAGTCAAATTTTTGGTGGCTATATATGACATGGACATGAGCAAAAAATTGTTCTTATGTTAGTTTCTAGGTTCAATATTTACATTTTTTAAAAAACATGATAGCTTTCTCTAACCAAGTTTTAAAAGTATGATCTCAAAACCAGGAAGCATCAGTTCTATACAGATGGTAGATACTGGTGTTGAGTTGCTAGCTGTGTCTGATTCTTTGAAACCTCATGGACTATAGCATGCCAGACTTCCCTGTCCTTCACAATCTCCCAGAGTTTGCTCAAACTCATGTCCATTGAGTTGGTGATGCCATCCAACCATCTCATCCTCTGTCACCCCCTTCCCCTCCTGCACTCCATCTTTCCCAGACTCAAGGTCTTTTCCAATAAGTTGGCTCTTCGAATTAGGTGGCCAAGGTATTGGATGGATGGATGGTGGATTATAGGCACTAATAAAATATGCTAAGAATGTAAACTTTTTGAAGATCAATTTTTAAGCTATGCATTTGGCTGAAGGATTAAAAATTCTGAGCAAAGTTAGCACTTTGCTAAAACTGTTCCATGTTTATTAAGCCACATGTGTTGATCCCCTGTCTCTTGTGAAAGACTATTTAAGCCAGAGGATAAGATGGTTGGATGGCATCACTGACTTGATGGACATGAGTTTGAGCAAGCTCTGGGAGTTGGTGATGGACAGGGAAGCCTGGAGTGCTGCAGTCCATGGGGTCACAAAGAGTCAGACATGACTGAGCAGCTGAACTGAACTGAACTGATTTAAGCCAGATAATGTATTTTCAAAGTTGAGACATTTATTTTTTACTTAAATGCAAAACATTTAACAAGTATCTGAAGAAATGAAAGTTCTAATAATAGGGAATAATAAAGGACTGTTTACAATACATCCGTTAACACCCGTATATGGTATAGTTTCTATCACAAAGTCAAAAGGAACACAGTATATAAACACGTATCAGATATTCTAAGGTAATATTCACTTCCAGGACAACAGCAAAATCCAGAAACAAAATACATTGCATTATCAGACGTTCACATACTCCTAAAAAATGTTTATAATTTGCTGCAAAAGAAATGTACCAGCTGCTTCAGGATGTGGCTAAGACAAGCATGTTCCTGTGGTAACAATTTCCCAAACAAGAAAAAAAGTTAAAAAGACAAGTTTTTGCTAAGCTGCAGACTACCAGGTCTCTTGATTTATGAAAGCAACAAGATAGATCTGGTTAAGAAATAATTCAGAAAGAAGTATTTCATGAGTCAGCAAAATCTGTCAAATAAAATGACTTTGAATCTACAGTGGAAATAAATACCTTCACATAGGTTAAGAATGTCAAAGAATTTTATTAGGGAGCATTGTATTTTAGGTTGACATACTAGATCTAGAATATTCTGCTGCTGCTAAGTCGCTTCAGTCATGTCCGACTCTGTGCGACCCCATAGACGGCAGCCCACCAGGCTCCCCCATCCCTGGGATTCTCAAGGCAAGAACACTGGAGTGGGTTGCCATTTCCTTCTCCAATGCATGAAAGCGAAAAGCGAAAGTGAAGTTGCTCAGTCGTGTCTGACCCTCAGCGACCCCATGGACTGCAGCCTTCCAGGCTCCTCCGTCCGTGGGATTTTCCAGGCAAGAGTACTGGAGTGGGATGCCAAAATTCTATGACCATGCAAATAAATATGAACATATATCCTATGAGGTTCTGGTCAATCCTTAATAAGCAATTATTTTAGTGAGATGTATATATAGACTTACCCAATTAAAATATGATATACATTTAGTTTCTCATAATAACAACAAAGTCTCTCTCTTTATAAAATGCTTATCTTCTTTTAATATTTTCATATTAGTGTTATTTTACACTTTGCCCTGTTTATTGTCACTCATTCATTTTATTTGTGCCTTCTTTCAATAAACATTGAGTATTTGCTAAATATCAGGAAATGATTGGGTCAAATTATCTTTTTTTTTCATATTGTACTTACTACCCTTCTAAAACTCATTCAATCATATTTCTCCAGAACTTCTATCCCATAGCTATTTGTTTCACATCTTTCCTGCTAAAGGTGAGATGAAGTGGGATAGGGAGGGCAGGGTGGTCAGGAAAGAAATTAGTACATATTATGTGCTTTCACGGAGAAGGCAATGGTACCCTACTCCAGTACTCTTGCCTGGCAAATCCCATGGACGGAGGAGCCTGGTGGGCTGCAGTCCATGGGGTCACACAGAGTCGGACACGACTGAGTGACTTCACTTTCACTTTTCACTTTCATGCACTGGAGAAGGAAATGGCAACCCACTCCAGTGTTCTTGCCTGGAGAATCCCAGGGACGGGGGACCCTGGTGGGCTTCCGTCTATGGGGTGGCACAGAGTCGGACACGACTGAAGCGACTTAGCAGCAGCAGCAGCATGTGCATTCAACATGTATTGTACTTGGCTAAGTGTTTAACACATATTATCTTAAACAAGTTTCGCAACAACACAATAAGGTAGTCATATTGGTATCCCCATTTCATATATCAGATATGAAATCAAGACTCTTAGCACTTAAGGCCTCATAGTTAGCAGTTGGCAGTGCCAGGAATGAGATCTCAGTCTGGTTTATCCCAATGGTCTTTCAGCAGCTCTTTTAAGAAGCACAGCTGGCACCCATATTAAAAAAAAAAAAAAAAAAAAAACCACTGAATCAAATTATTGAATAAAAATGCATCTATGTCACTCAAAAACTCAGATCTTCTCCCCTCTTATTTTCCTCTAAAAGCAATATGCTATGTAGATAAATTACTAGGAAAACACATTTAACCAGGGGTTTTGAAGCAAAGGTAGATAGCTCACACAAAGAAAACTGCTAATGAATAAATTAAAAACTTCAAACTTCTGAAATCCACCTATTGCATTATGCTTAGTTTTATTTCAGACCACTCTCCAATATTACTGGAAGTAATAGATAATGGATTATGAATAGGCTAGGCATTTAAGTTATTACTATAAATACAAATTAAACTAAGGGAACACAAAACACCCCATTTTATTTAATAGAGATGAAGAGAAATAATATCACAAAATTAATGCTAAAGCAATGGCATTTATTATGTTGCATGCTCTTTAATTATTCCACATTGATAGGTACCTTATATTCTTCATAATCATTGTTATCTAGCAAGTTCCTTTTCTCCAGTTCTATAAGGTGTTCTGCAGAGAGCTTAGTTGGTAGATGTCTAAGAGAGGCTTGCTCATATATGGGTTTTCCATGAAAAAACAGTTCCTTCCAATCATGCATCAACTTATATGGGATCAGGCTACAGCAACAAAGGAAAAAAAAAAGGTTGAGATAAATCAATGGTTACTTAAATACACATCTTAAATCTTAGCCTTTCTATTACCATGTTCATTTCCCAGGGTCTGCTATTTGAGGCCAGAGGTTCCACTTACTATGACATTCCTAACAGCCAGTAAAATGGCTGAAACTTAGTAGTATGAATGAATGAATGTTACCTAAAGCCAAACTTGCTTTGACTGTGCACTAAAAGCACACTATATCTAAACATAATGACCACTAATCATAAAACTTAGGTTCTTTGATTTCCAGCTGTGATACTAAATGGCTGTACAAGCTTTGAATATCATTTAACTGTTCCAATATCAGTGTCCTCTTTTGCAAAATAGACTAAATACTTTCCAAGGCCCCTTTAATATGATAACTAGTTTGCATATTTGCAAGTAATTGTAACAGAAAAATCCAAGGTATGGTGGCTTTTATTGTCACTGAACATCTGGTAACCTTTGCAATTATTTTTCAGTACTTTTTCTATTTAAGTCAGATGAATGACTTGGAGGTAGTCAGGACAGAGTAATCAAAAAATAGTTCCAAGAGGAACAAAATGTGCAAAAGAAGGAAAGAGCCTAACATAACTCAGATGCATTTCTCTAAAAATAGTGGGACTAGAGCTTGAAATTACAACCTAAAAAGCTGTATTTCATCGTGAGACATGCTACAACATGCATAAACCTTGAAGACATCATACTAAAATGAAATAAGCCAGATACAAAAGGACAAATATGATTTTACTAATATGTGGTACCTAAAATAGACAGATTCATAGAAACGGAGAACAGAACAGAGGTTACAAGGGGCTGGAGGGAAGGGGAATGGGGAGTTATTATGTAATGGGTACATCACTTCAGTTTGGGATGATGAAAAAGTTCTGGAGATGGATGATGGGAATGGTTGCACAACAGTGTGACCGTACCCAATGCTAGTGAACTTTGAAAGGGTTGGAAGTCACTTAAAAAAGGTTAAAATGGTAAATTTTATGTTGTGTATTTTTATCCACAACAGTAGTTTTTCATTAAATGCAAACCTCAAATATATTTTGTTTTCCATTAATAAAATATTTATATTTATTAGAGATTACAGAGATATGAAGTTTTTAAACTAATATACTCAGGCACAGAAAAATTCTAACATAAGAATTATTAAAATGGCATGGGCTCCTGCGTTGAAGGAAATGACTAACAACTTATATATTGTCAAAAACTTAATGTGGCAATTACTGAATCAATATTCTCTTATCTGAATATTGATAATTTTGTTAAGTCTTAACAAAAGTCAGTTCATGTAAGAAGTCTGATACCAAAAATATCCCTGTGCTCTTGGAAAAAAAAAAAAATGTTGATAACATCTTGTTTAGGAAAGTACAGAGAGAATAACGTTATCTTGACAGTTAGTAGTAGAGACTAAAAAGATCTTAACATATATGTGTAAACACTGTATTGACTTGCAAGTAAAAGACACTTAAAAGCAAATGACCCCTTCAAAGTTTGATATTAATGCTCCTGGAATTTTAAAATTTTGTGTATTTTTCATTAAAATAAAAATGACTTCATATAATCAATGTTCTCTCAATATTAATTTTCACAAAGCAGGATTTAGAGAGTAACAGAAGTCAGACTAGTATACGACTCTACAAAATATTATGATAGTCAAAAACAATGCACACAGGAAGTCCTCACCTTACTAGTTAAGTTTGTGCTCTGTAAGGGGATTTTTAGGTCACCTATTTGACACAGACATAATCCTTCTATGGGTGAAAAGAAAACTCAACGTTGCCCCTAGGACAGTTGATTACCGTCTAGCTCCTTTCATGCTGGCCCCCAGCCAGCATGGATGAGACTATCTCCACAGCCTCACCCAACAGAAGCATTCATGGAGCAGGTATGTGAGAAACCCGCTTCTCACAGTCTCCTTTCCAGTCTCTACCAGGGGTGGCATTCTCTGACTGGCAGCTGTGTGATTCTGTCCTGATGTGATCACAAGGTGTTCTCTCTATATGCATCTTTTCTTTTTTTTTTTTTTTATTTTAATTTTATTTTATTTTTAAACTTTACATAATTGTATTAGTTTTGCCAAACATCAAAATGAATCCATCACAGGCATACATGTGCTCCCCCTCCTGAACCCTCCTCCCCCTCCCTCCCCACACCATCCCTCCAGGTCGTCCCAGTGCACCAGCCCCAAGCATCCAGTATCGTGCATTGAACCTGGACTGGCATCTCGTTTCATACATGATATTTTACATGTTTCAACGCCATTCTCCCAAATCTTCCCACCCTCTCCCTCTCCCACAGAGTCCATAAGACTGTTCCATACGTCAGCGTCACTTTTGCTGTCTCATACACAGGGTTATTGTTATCATCTTTCTAAATTCCATATATATGCGTTAGTATACTGTATTGGTGTTTTTCTTTCTGGCTTACTTCACTCTGTATAATAGGCTTCAGTTTCATCCACCTCATTAGAACTGATTCAAATGTATTCTTTTTAATGGCTGAGTAATACTCCATTGTGTATATGTACCACAGCTTTCTTATCCATTCATCTGCTGATGGACATCTAGGTTGCTTTCATGTCCTGGCTATTATAAACAGTGCTGCGATGAACATTGGGGTACACGTGTCTCTTTCCCTTCTGGTTTCCTCAGTGTGTATGCCCAGCAGTGGGATTGCTGGATCATAAGGCAGTTCTATTTCCAGTTTTTTAAGGAATCTCCACACTGTTCTCCATAGTGGCTGTACTAGTTTGCATTCCCACCAACAGTGTAAGAGGCTTCCCTTTCCTCCACACCCTCTCCAACATTTATTATTTGTAGACTTTTGGATCGCAGCCATTCTGACTGGTGTGAAATGGTACCTCATAGTGGTCTTGATTTGCATTTCTCTGATAATGAGTGATGTTGAGCATCTTTTCATGTGTTTGTTAGCCATCTGTATGTCTTCTTTGGAGAAATGTCTATTTAGTTCTTTGGCCCATTTTTTGATTGGGTCATTTATTTTTCTGGAGTTGAGCTGGAGGAGTTGCTTGTATATTTTTGAGATTAGTTGTTTGTCAGTTGCTTCATTTGCTATTATTTTCTCCCATTCTGAAGTCTGTCTTTTCACCTTGCTGATAGTTTCCTTTGATGTGCAGAAGCTTTTAAGGTTAATTAGGTCCCATTTGTTTATTTTTGCTTTTATTTCCGATATTCTGGGAGGTGGGTCATAGAGGATCCTGCTGTGATGTATGTCAGAGAGTGTTTTGCCTATGTTCTCCTCTAGGAGTTTTATAGTTTCTGGTCTTACGTTTAGATCTTTAATCCATTTTGAGTTTATTTTTGTGTATGGTGTTAGAAAGTGTTCTAGTTTCATTCTTTTACAAGTGGTTGACCAGTTTTCCCAGCACCACTTGTTAAAGAGATTGTCTTTAATCCATTGTATATTCTTGCCTCCTTTGTCAAAGATAAGGTGTCCATATGTGTGTGGATTTATCTCTGGGCTTTCTATTTTGTTCCATTGATCTATATTTCTGTCTTTGTGCCAGTACCATACTGTCTTGATAACTGTGGCTTTGCAGTAGAGCCTGAAGTCAGGTAGGTTGATTCCTCCAGTTCCATTCTTTTTTCTCAAGATTGCTTTGGCTATTCGAGGTTTTTTGTATTTCCATACAAATTGTGAAATTATTTGTTCTAGCTCTGTGAAGAATATTGTTGGTAGCTTGATAGGGATTGCATTGAATCTATAGATTGCTTTGGGTAGTATACTCATTTTCACTATATTTATTCTTCCAATCCATGAACATGGTATATTTCTCTACCTATTAGTGTCCTCTTAGACCCAATACAAGCATGGAAATTGAAACTGTAATCAAAAATCTTCCAGCAAACAAAAGCCCAGGTCCAGATGGCTTCACAGCTGAATTCTACCAAAAATTTAGAGAAGAGCTAAGACCTATCCTGTTCAAACTCTTCCAGAAAATTGCAGAGGAAGGTAAACTTCCAAACTCATTCTATGAGGCCACCATCACCCTAATACCAAAACCTGACAAAGATCCCACAAAAAAAGAAAACTACAGGCCAATATCACTGATGAACATAGATGCAAAAATCCTTAACAAAATTCTAGCAACCAGAATCCAACAACACATTAAAAAGATCATACACCATGACCAAGTGGGCTTTATCCCAGGGATGCAAGGATTCTTCAATATCCGCAAATCAATCAATGTAATACACCACATTAACAAATTGAAAAATAAAAACCATATGATTATCTCAATAGATGCAGAGAAAGCCTTTGACAAAATTCAACACCCATTTATGATAAAAACTCTCCAGAAAGCAGGAATAGAAGGAACATACCTCAACATAATAAAAGCTATATATGACAGACCCACAGCAAACATTATCCTCAATGGTGAAAAATTGAAAGCATTTCCTCTAAAGACAGGAACAAGACAAGGGTGCCCACTTTCACCATTACTATTCAACATAGTTTTGGAAGTTTTGGCCACAGCAATCAGAGCAGAAAAAGAAATAAAAGGAATCCAAATTGGAAAAGAAGAAGTAAAACTCTCACTATTTGCAGATGACATGATCCTCTACATAGAAAACCCTAAAGACTCCACCAGAAAATTACTAGAACTAATCAATGACTATAGTAAAGTTGCAGGATATAAAATCAACACACAGAAATCCCTTGCATTCCTATACACTAATAATGAGAAAACAGAAAGAGAAATTAAGGAAACAATTCCATTCACCATTGCAACGAAAAGAATAAAATACTTAGGAATATATCTACCTAAAGAAACTAAAGACCTACATATAGAAAACTATATGCATCTTTTCTATTTCTTATAAGGACACCAGGCATCTTTAATCAGGGCCCCACCTTCCATGGGTATGACCTGATCTTAAATAATCAGTGAAGACTATCTCCAAACAAAATTACACTCTGGGATATGGGGCAGGTAGAACTTTTAATATAGCTTTCTGGGGCAGGGGAACAATTCAACCCATATATAAGCACTTCTATACTGCTTTTTAGACACAAAATTTCAAAGTAAAGGCCCCTTAAAAACTTATGCTATTAATAACTCTGGAAATTTCATTTTATATATTTCGTTTTTACATTCAGTTTGAACTCTCCCTGGTATTTGGTATGATGCACGGCTTTTCTTTTTATTGAAGTCTGCACATTTTTGGATCATGCTATGACACTCTGGATCATGAATAAGCCTTCTGTTCTAGCTGTTTTTTTCTGACATTGCTTGAGCAAGGGAAGGAGAAGGGGCCATCATGTTACTGACCAGTGTGGACAAAAGTCCCCATGTGGACTTCCTCATCACCTGAGGGAAGGGCATCTTTGTTGCTGATGAAGGAGGTGGCAGTTCTGTCCCCTCACAAGGTCTCTACCACAGTGGGGGTAGCCTTGTGACCACCGGGTGATGGTGAACGTCCTGAACCTCCCTTGGCTTCTCTAACATGACCTTCATGGGGAGGGAGCAGTGGTCAGTCGTGCCTGGTAGGGGTGGAAGTCCATGCTTCCTACCTGGCCTCTGGGATTGTACCCTGGTGGGGGTGATGGGGTCCCTTATTACAGTCTTGTGAGGGTGGAAGACAGGCTCCCTCCTTGCCTTTGCTGGCCGAGGTGGAAGTGGGGCTACATTTTTCTTGCATGTGATAGTTGGAAAAGACTGGTTATCGTCTGAAAGTTTTTCATCTTTCTAGGCTGCTCCTTAACTGACTAGAGACAGCAGGTTCTTGTTGGGTCTATTTTTTGTCTACACCATTAGTATCTCTGTTTCCAGAATTTTCAGTTCCAATCTGGGATGTGTGAGGCAAAAAGAGAAAGAACTGAGGAAGCTCGTTACAGAGTCCTGAGGTCATCAGCCAGTCCCACTTCTTCCTTCCATCTTCAGAGACTTCTTATGCTTGTTTCATTCACAATGTCCAGGGTTTTTCACTGTACTTAGTGGGAGAAATAGGGAAAGGGGCATCCACTCCATTTTCCCACAGTAGAACAAGATTTCTGTTTATGTTTTAATTTTGAATTATGAGCTTTTATTTAGGGAAAACAAGCTGTACTTCCCCCACTCTGAATTATCTTTTTATGTTTTTATATTTAACTCTAGTATATTCTATTTTTATTCTATTACTCTGTTTTTATCTTATTACTCTATTTTTATCATCATAATGCATTGTATCACCTTTCAATTTTTAGTCTTACTTTTCTTTTCTCAATCTTGTACCGTTATAGTTTTATTTTCAAATGTCTTCATCATTATGTTATTGCATTTAGTAGTTTTTATACAGCATTATGTCAGAAACATACTTTTGAACCGTGGTGTTAGAGAAGACTCTTGAGAGTCCCTTGGACTGTGGGGAGATCAAATCAGTCAATCGTAAAGGAAATTGGTCCTGAATATTCATTGGAAGGACCAATGCTGATGCTCAAATACTTTGGCCACATGATGCAAAGAACCGACTCATTGGAAAAGACCCTGATGTTGGGAAAGATTGAAGCCAGGAGGAGAAGCGGACGACAGAGGATGAGATGGTTGGATGGCATCACCGACTCAATGGACATGAGTTTGAGAAAGTTCCCAGAGTTGGTGATGGACCGGGAAGCCTGGCGTGCTGCAGTCCATGGCGTCACAAAGAGTCAGATAAGGAGCAACTGAACTGAACTGATGTCAGAAACATGGCTGTCAGGGTGAGAGCAGTGGAGAAAGTTCTTGTCAAGTCCAGAGGTGATGGGATTATCTCCCCATCTTCTATTGACCCTGAATATCATGGGGCCTTCATTCTTTTCACTGTGGGTTTTCAAGAAGATCTCAGTCTGGATGACATCAAAAGTGTACAGACTTAAGTGGAGTGCCTTAACCTTTTGCTCTTGCTGAGATCTGCAGTGATATCACTCCCCTTCAGCTTCCAGCAAAGGACATCACAAGAAATTGGTCTCTGAAGCCAGATGCCATATTTGCTTAAAAGCTGTTGCTGAGATCATTCTCCACAGATCCACTACACTACTCATTGTATCTTAGCTGGGGCCACAAGAGAAAACCATTACTCTAAACTGAGAACTAAGAAGAGTGATGTATTCTGTAAAGAGCTAGAAATGGAAATTAGACATCATATGACAAACTGTATTGCTCTTTTTCCTTTTTCCACTTGGAAGCACAGATAAAATTTGCAGCTCAGTTGCATGAACTGGCATATCTACTGACACCTCTATAACTATGTTTCAACGTATTCCTTATTTTTAACTTTCTACTTTATCTGGCAGTGCTGAATGGCTTGCACGATCTCAGTTCGCCAAGCAGGGATTTAATCCAGGCCACGTCAGTGAAAGCCCAGAATCCTAACCACTAGACAACCAGGAAGTCCTATCCTTTTGTTCTGATTTTGGCATACAGTGTATTCTTAATATTTTCTGTACTGTTAAATGTTTCTTTACAATAGGTTGACTCATTTTAGAAAGAATGTGCAATGAAAAGTGATTTTGATTAGTAAAACAAAAAACTTTAATTCCAGTCTTCTAGGAAGATCCTAATATTTTAAATAAATTATTATAGTCATCTTTATAAATTATAGATAATTTAGACACAAGGTTTAAATGTTAAAAGACATAAATACAAATTAAATCAGGCTAGTAAGTGGGTGAAATAAGTCTGTAATCAAGGTATTCTGGACCCCACTTCTTAGTCTTTCAAGAATAATCACTGTCTCTCTTTACTCATCAGTTTAGTGCCACAATCTTACTCTTTTCTCATTTTCTTTGGTGTCTCTATTGTATTAACTATAAAAAAAAAAAACACTTACTTATTTGTCAACAATCGATAGTCTGCCACCTTAGTGGACAAATCAAGTATCTGATCCAAAATTTCTGCACATATCGAGTAATGCTTTTCATAACGAGCTTGAGCTCTTTCTATGGCGATCTGCTCATGAATTTCCTTATCTCTGAGGGCTTGTTCTTCAAAATCAATCTTGGCTTGTCTGGCTAAAGCCTGAGAAGGAAAAGACATAGATTTTAAAGATTTGATTTTGTATTGGGGTACAGCCAATTAACAAACAATGCTGTGACAGTTTCAGATGAACAGCAAAGGGATTCAGTCATACATATACATGTATCCATTTTCCCCCAAACTCCTCTCCCATAAATCACCATAACTGGACAGAGATTCAGTAAAAATAATGTCATAATTTCAATAGCTAAAAAAAAAAATCTCTAAATAGAATGAAATCTCCTTTTATATCAGGAAAATGATAAATCATAAGAGAGCACTTTCTCCTTAATACATTAAGTACTAAATATCATGGTAAAGACAATTTATTAGAAATAGTTCACCCTTAGCTTATGTTATCAGCAAAACCTAGTGCAGAGAAAAGTATTCTGCATGGATTAATGATAAATTAGATCTGAAGTATTTAAGAAGTCCTGAGTTCATGGGCTGCAAAGAGAGTTGGGGGTCACAGAGAAACAGGCAAGTTGTGCAGGGCACCAGGCATAGTGGCCCCTTCGTGCCCATCTCAGAAGACAAATTAATCTAACATATCTACTCTGGCTAATGCCCTATGTCTTTTAGCATGAGACTTCTGGAATACTGACTTATACTTAGAAAATATTTTGGAAATTCCCTAATTATACTGGCTTGAGAATATCATACATTTGCCAACAAATGTTAAATGTGTTTAGACAATGAAGCCTTCTGCTGTTACAGCCTTAATAAATTGATAAATTCATAAAGACATGTATTTGTATAGAAAGTAAGAAAATATTTAAATGGTTTGGCATCACTCTCTGCTTGGTTTGCATTCTTATTTTGTTTAGGGAACCCTTTCCTTATACCAAGTAAAAGGCCAAACTTGGCACAACCAAATGTTTTCAAATAGTTATACCAACTCCTTGAGAAATTCAATCATGTGCTGACATGCTCCAGAAACAAGACCTGCCTCCCAGTGTAACCTACCTCCCAAGGTAACCCAATGAATGTACAGTGGTGGTTAATGTGGGCCTAGAGGAGCTGTGGTTGAATTCAAGCCTCAGTTTGTACAGGGATCAAGTCCTAGCTGCGGGCATGGCATGAGTGCTCAGCTGCTGGATTGTAGCTCCCCAGGCTTCTCTGTCCCTGGGATTTTCCAGGCCAGAATATTGGGGTGGTGTGTCATTTCCTACTCCAAGTGATCTTCTCAACCCAGGAACCAAACCCGCGCCTTCAGTGTCTCCTGCATTGGCAGGCAGATTCTTTACCACTGCACCGCCTGGGAAGCCCCACTAGCTACGGGACCTGGGCCAAACTGAAAGCTCCTACATCTCCATTTCTCTACTGTGAGGCCGGGATGGTATAAAGACTTGGCATGAACAGAAATTAACTGTGAGAGCAAATACCTTAGTCACAAGGGGCGAAATACATGACAATGGGCTGCTGCTGTCCACTGAATCAAAGGGGAGCTTCATTTGTTTTGCTGTTGCTGCTTTATTTTGTTAGTTTGCTTTATTTTTGCTGGGAAAGGAGTTAGCTTAGGTGACCTCTAAGGTAGATTCTGAACATTTGGCAGTTCAGGAATTACACTAGTACTTGTTATTGTTGCTGTATTGCTTCATAGGCCCTGTTGTCATGGAGAAAGCACCTGGTTTAAGCGTAAGTATGCTTACGGCATGCTTCTCAAAGTGTGAAGGGAAGAGAAATCCAAGAGTCTAGGAGAAGTTAGGTGAGACTTTATGGAGCAAGCCAGTGAAATGGGTTGTGAGGTGGGTTTATTGATACTACAAAGAGCCTGGAAGGCATGTGGAATATTTAGGATGCTATGGAACTCAAACCTCAGGAGCCCAGGAATTCCTTCTGCAGGAACAAAGCAGCTTCCTCTCAGTTCTCCTCCCTCCCTTCCTCTCTCCTCACTCTCTCTTTCCTTCCAGGCCTTTCTTCCTTCTTTTTTAGCCTCAGAGTCTGCTATTTCTACCCCTTTCTCCTCCCCCATGCTAAACCCACCACAATTTCCGGTCCCATCACAGCAAAGTGGGTTGCAGCCCTAAATAAAGAAGGAAAAGGAGAAAGGAAATCTGTGGGAGGCAGTAAATCTCAGTGGTGATGAGCCTAGACTCTGAGAGCCACTGTGCTCTGGCTTCTCCACCAAGCTGTGCAACTTTGAGCTTTCTAAGTTTCATTTTCCTGACGTGTGATATGTAGACACGAGCAGTGTCCACTGCCAATGACGCTGTGAGAATGATAATGCATGAGATGAACACAACTCAGTGCTGGACTCAAAGTGAATACTCACAAGTGGTAAACATTACTGCAATGAATTATTGATAATAATAGCAGGTGGCACTGAAATTTGAAACCAGGAACCGTTTTAATTAAAATAGAATTGATGCCCAGTTGCCTTCAAAAAAGAGATCAGCATATTTAACTTAAAAGCAAAACCAACTCCTGATGGTCAGAAACATGAAATTCTCTCTCTCTTTCTTCCTTTCCTCCCCACTCCCTACTTAGGCACCATGCACTCCTACTGCAAGAGGTAATACATTCAAACTGTGAAAACAAGTTATCTCAGAGAGAAGGGTGCTGGGGAGGCAGATACCTGAGCTTTGGGAAAAAGTAATCATGTAAGAGAAAGGGATGTGAATTTTTTTTTTCAGGGGATTCAGAGCCTCACAATTCTGACCACCGAGGCTCTGGGAGACCAAGTGTCTCAATCATCTGAAGTGAGTTCAAGTCAGGTAAGGAGAGAACAGGTCATGCTGCTTACCACAGTGAGAGCAGTCCTGCTCCAAGAGACTAGGGCTTTGCTATTCTGCACAGAATTAACTAGGCTTGTGAAAAAAATATATTTAGTAAATAGGCACTTATTTCTCATGTAAGCAAATGCCACAGAATCCATTCAAGTTTACTCTTGTCAAAGAAGAGAAATGAAACAATCCTCCAGATAATTCACCTCTTGAAGACACTTGAGATTATGCAGGTCTAATACAGGGGGTATGGCTCCCTGCCCTCCTCCTAACGTTTTGGCTATATCTGTTCTACAAAGGCAAAAGCACTGGTCAGTTTCCTGACTCTGGGGAATAAAATAAAAATTGCCTAATTTTGACACAAGCTGCAATTCATTTTCATGAAATATCACAGTGGAAATCATGATCAGCATGGTTTATAAAGCAAATTTATATTGATTTATACATAAAGCATTGCCTTCCTATTTTCTGTAAGCTTTTCTCTTCTGCACAGCCTGGTTTTATGAATAGTTTATGACAGTAAAGACAAGCTATCTAAAATGCTTCCCATATAAGTTTTATACTTCTTCAATCAAATCTGGATTAATGGATTGTATAAATTTGAAACAACCTCAATAGGAAAAAGATAAGAAGTGATCCATATAAATCCCTTGATAATATAAATCTATTTTGGTTATTAAAACTGTAATACATATAAAAATAAGGAAGATGCTAATATATCAAATAACTAAAAGATTAGATACTTTGACTTTCAGAGCTATAGAGGACCTCAACACAATGATACACGTTGGCCAAGAGCATACCTGGCACCCATATCTTGGCTCTGTAACCATTCTCAACTACATTGAACCAGGGTCCCCAGTAAAAATGGCTTGTTCTAGTTCTGAGGAAAAAAGACTACAATATGGGTCTGGGAAATCTTGTTTTACCAGAAAGCAAGGTATTGCTTATTAAAGACTCATGGTATCTTATAAAAAGGAGGCAGCTTGAAAATGCTCCCATTTCCTGAGAAGAGTATCCATCTAGAATAATGAACACTAATAACATCCCAGTAAACTTAGTGGATTTTAAAGAAAAAGAAAGTCCTTTATGCATCTAAAAAACAACAGTAATGACTCAAGGAGATGAAACTTAGATTATCTGGTTTTTTTTTTTTTTTTTTTTGGACAGCAACACTTAATACCTGAAGAAAATGGAATAAAGTGTTTAAGATAGTCAAAGGTAGAAAATGTGAACTAAGGATTTTATACAGGGCAAAACTGACTCGTATAAAAGGCACATATTGTTATCAATACACAAGCACTCAGGGAATAGTGTTCCCATGAGCAGTTCTTGAAGAATCTACTGGAGACCTTCAGACAACCAAAAAGATCAGAGAGACGTGGACACAAGGACTGGTGGTGAGTGTGAAATATTTGAAGAATCAAGACTGAAGGGAGAGAGCATAGTATGTGGATGTGCACTGTTGGTGTAGCTGTACAAAAGTAAAAACAGGGAGATAATAGAGAGATCATATAAAAAAACTGACTCGTGAAATGATTGGCACCTAAATGGAGACCTGTTTACCTTGACGCGGTAGAAAGGATCAAAAGAAACCTTAGAAGGATTGCTAAGGGAGGTATTGTTTACCGCTTCTCGATCAAGAGCATCCTGGAAGTCTTTAAGCCGTCTTTCCTCATATTGTTTTTCTCTGAAAATTCTGTTTTGCCACAAAACTTCCTTTTCGTGCCGAACATGCATGAGCTGCACAGCGATCCTGCGTTCCTGCTGGGACTGTCGCATCAGCCGGTTGATCAACTGCTCCTCCCGATAAGCCTCCTGGAAACACCATTGCAAGAGCCAGTCATTTGTCAAGGCCATGTCCACTTTTGCTCAGCCCACTGAGCTGAGAAGCTTACACATACATCATGTGTAAAAGGCATAGTATTCACCTGCATCAGTTTTTGCCATTTGATTTCAAGTCAAACATGGCAAAAAATTCAAGCTATAAAAATGAAAATTTCCACCAAGGGTTATATAATTTTGGTATCCAGAAGCATACGGTCTTGCAACTCAGTCATCTTAAATGATGATTACTTCCTTTAACATCTGATCAAAAATAATTTAGGTAATTGTTTTCAAGGTTTTATAAACAAAGGCTAATTCTCAAATTTTAAGTATGTTTTCAGAAACTTGGAATTGTGCTCTATGCACTCAATATAAATATTAGTGATAAAGACAAATGCAGACATTGTCTGTCTGAGAATGGCAGATCTGATAAGTTCCCGGCAGGGCCATCTCAATTTCTACGTGATAGGATGGGGAGACTGGAGAAGAGTCTAAGAGGAAATGACCTACAGTTTACCTTAGAAAACCCGAGAGTGGTTGTAACCTGAGAGAGAAACTAGATGCACTCGTCCCTTGGCTATTTTAAGAGAAAGAAGGGGAACAAGCATTAACAGTGGAAGAAGCATTAAACTGGCAATCGGAGGCCTTGGTCACTGCAGCTCCACCTCTACCATTGATTGGCTGTGTGGCCTTGGGCAAGTACCTTGGATTTTCAGGGAGTATTTCTTGACAGGTGAAATGAGGGGTTTGGGTAGAAGATGGTCTCCAAGGCATCTTTAAGTTCTCTCAGTCTGTCTAAACAGAGACACCATGTGGAAGGAGGAGGTAATTAAACTTCTCCAGGGAGAAGACTTGGAAGAACATCTACATGTCAGTTGTCTATTTAACACTAGATGGTAAAGAATCTGCCTGTAAAGCAGGAGACCTGGGTTCAATCCCTGGGTTGGGAAGATCCCCTGGAGAAGGGAATGGCAACCTACTCCAGTATTCTTGTCTGGAGAATTCCATGGACAGAGGAGCCTGGTGGGTGCAATCCATGGGATCACAAAGAGTCAGACACAACTGAGCAACTAACTCTTTCACTTTCAATCCAGTTGTTTAGGAATAAAATCTGGCATCACTAACGACAGTGTTTCAGATTAAGGGAGAAATACTATATATATTTTCAGAATCAAGATACAAACAACAACACTCTATGGAAAGTAGCAAAACTTGAACTTGGGAACTATATAAAAATGTAGATTAAATAAAAGTTCAATTGAAAATAAACATATTCTCCTCTAGGAGTTTTATAGTTTCTGGTCTTACGTTGAGATCTTTAATCCATTTTGAGTTTATTTTTGTATATGGTGTTAGAAAGTGTTCTAGTTTCATTCTTTTACAAGTGGTTGACCAGATTTCCCAGCACCACTTGTTAAAGAGATTGTCTTTAATCCATTGTATATTCTTGCCTCCTTTGTCAAAGATAAGGTGTCCATATGTGCGTGGATTTATCTCTGGGCTTTCTATTTTGTTCCATTGATCTATATTTCTGTCTTTGTGCCAGTACCATACTGTCTTGATAACTGTGGCTTTGCAGTAGAGCCTGAAGTCAGGTAGGTTGATTCCTCCAGTTCCATTTTTCTTTCTCAAGATCGCTTTGGCTATTCGAGGTTTTTTGTATTTCCATACAAATTGTGAAATTATTTGTTCTAGCTCTGTGAAGAATACTGTTGGTAGCTTGATAGGGATTGCATTGAGTCTATAAATTGCTTTGGGTAATATACTCATTTTCACTATATTTATTCTTCCAATCCATGAACATGGTATATTTCTCCATCTATTAGTGTCCTCTTTGATTTCTTTCACCAGTGTTTTATAGTTTTCTATATATAGGTCTTTAGTTTCTTTAGGTAGATATATTCCTAAGTATTTTATTCTTTTCGTTGCAATGGTGAATGGAATTGTTTCCTTAATTTCTCTTTCTGTTTTCTCATTATTAGTGTATAGGAATGCAAGGGATTTCTGTGTGTTGATTTTATATCCTGCAACTTTACTATAATCATTGATTAGTTCTAGTAATTTTCTGGTGGTAGGCAAAACACTCTCTGACATACATCACAGCAGGATCCTCTATGACCCACCTCCCAGAATATCGGAAATAAAAACAAAAATAAACAAATGGGACCTAATTAAACTTAAAAGCTTCTGCACATCAAAGGAAACTATTAGCAAGGTGAAAAGACAGCCTTCAGAATGGGAGAAAATAATAGCAAATGAAGCAACTGACAAACAACTAATCTCAAAAATATACAAGCAACTCCTACAGCTCAACTCCAGAAAAATAAATGACCCAATCAAAAAATGGGCCAAAGATCTAAATAGACATTTCTCCAAAGAAGACATACAGATGGCTAACAAACACATGAAAAGATGCTCAACATCACTCGTTATCAGAGAAATGCAAATCAAAACCACTATGAGATACCATTTCACACCAGTCAGAATGGCTGCGATCCAAAAGTCTACAAATAATAAATGCTGGAGAGGGTGTGGAGAAAAGGGAACCCTCTTACACTGTTGGTGGGAATGCAAACTAGTACAGCCACTATGGAGAACAGTGTGGAGATTCCTTAAAAAACTGGAAATAGAACTGCCTTATGATCCAGCAATCCCACTGCTGGGCATACACACTGAGGAAACCAGAAGGGAAAGAGACACATGTACCCCAATGTTCATCGCAGCACTGTTTATAATAGCCAGGACATGGAAGCAACCTAGATGTCCATCAGCAGATGAATGGATAAGAAAGCTGTGGTACATATACACAATGGAGTATTACTCAGCCATTAAAAAGAATACATTTGAATCAGTTCTAATGAGGTGGATGAAACTGGAGCCTATTATACAGAGTGAAGCAAGCCAGAAGGAAAAACACCAATACAGTATACTAACGCATATATATGGAATTTAGAAAGATGGTAACGATAACCCTGTATACGAGACAGCAAAAGAGACACTGATGTATAGAACAGGCTTATGGACTCTGTGGGAGAGGGAGAGGGTGGGAAGATTTGGGAGAATGGCATTGAAACATGTGAAATGTCATGTATGAAACGAGATGCCAGTCCAGGTTCAATGCACGATGCTGGATGCTTGGAGCTGGTGCACTGGGACGACCCAGAGGGATGGTATGGGGAGGGAGGAGGGAGGAGGGTTCAGGATGGGGAACACATGTATACCTTAGTAAAATTAAAAAAAAAAAAAAAGAATCTCAGTTTGCTAACTTTTTATACAGAAATAAAAAACACAGTAATCAAAAAAAAAAAAGAAAATAAACATAAATTTTTTTTTCTATTAGTAACATATCAAATAAAAAATAAAATCATGAACAACTTTGAAACCTGTTTCATCTAGTTATAACATTCTAGAAGTTTTTTACGTTAATAATTTGTTGCCTGTGTTGCCAGTGGAGGTCAGGCAGAATGTAAAAACGACTATAGGTTCTTCATCTTTCTTCATCCATAGCCTTGCAGTGCTATCCTGCAGATATTCCCATCAAAAAGCAGAATCTATTTTGCCACTTTTTAAATGGGTAAGGGGTGGCCTCTGACTTGAACTGGCCAATGGGACATTAGTGAACACAAAATAAAATGAAACAAAACACTTGGGGCCTGAATTAATTCTCCTGTGACCTCTGCCACTGTTACCATATTTTCTGCTCAGTTAAAAAATGAGAAACCATAGATGGAGAGATACCAGCCTTCTCAGTTGGAACTGATGAAACTCTCCCAAGTCAGTCAGCCTCAGCCAGCCTCTGAGACAGGACAAGTAAGACCAGCAAAGGCATACAGCTGATCCCTGCCCAAGTTATCTACCACATTTGGGGGTGGTTTGTGATGGCACAGTCAAAGCCATATTTATTAAAAGTATAGCCTTGATTTATTATTCCAAGTGAATTCTATACTTAATGTGGAGTATTAATGTGGAATATATTTGGCTGTGTTTATATGGCAAGGCAATTTGGTTGTTGAGATGAGAGCTGGTCATTCTGATCCTTATAAAAACTGGGCTGGTTAGATAGGTCTTGGCTATTGCTTAGATGACAACATATTGTGATTGAAAAGGAAAGCAAAATTACTGTTGAATGGCTGAGTCAATGTTACATATATAAAGCTTCAGTATGAAGAACCGTCAACTGTATTAGGACTTGTACTAAACAGTTGAGTGGAAAAGATTTTTTTGTTCCATTGTACAAGTAGTTCATGTTTTATGTATAGACTTTTCCTCAAAATTTCATTAGAATTTGGGACACATTTTCTCACAGAAAGAAAATATGTTATGCTTAGGTGTTCAGGGAAGCCTATAGATGTGTGTTTAACCCATAATGTACATGAAATAGTCTATATCTGCAATGAATAAAATAGAAAATAATAGAAGTCACATTTCTCTTTTAACTATATATAATTATATTTGGGGAAGATTTATACATATACACAATCCAAAACATGCTCAGTTTGATTGTCACGACCTCTGCCTTTCCCATGAGTTGGAGCTAGGAGCTAACTCTGGTGCATATCATTGCTTTAATTCTCTAAATATGTCCGAGTAGCTCTCTTGGAGGACAGTGGCTTCACCAAACACACAGAAGAAGCAGCACAGAGATGGAGTTCCTTTAGTGGAAATATTAGTCAGAGAACCAACTTTATTCAGTGTCCCTTAGGTTGCTAGATCCCTGAACAGATCTCTAGCTAGAGACTGAAAAAATCGAAGCTGTGAACATTCTGGTAGAAAGTGACGGAAGCCAGAAAGCATTTATTCACCCAGTTTTCTAAGTAATATCTCTAAGTAACATTTTCTAAGTAAATGTCAGTCCTGAATTACAAGCAAAAAAGTAGAAAGAAAAAACCTAGCAGCCAACACACAGCTGTTTTATAATATAAATGAAAATGTGTTCAAAATCTCACTGCTCGTTAATGAAATGTGAAATAGGTAGTTATTTTAAAAGCTACTTTTTAATCATCGAATTTTCATAACCTGTAATTCATCTAATGAAAAGAGTGACTATCAAGCTGGCTGAGCAAAAATATTAATAAATGTGAATTCAAAGTAAGAAATTACCTTTCAGCACAAAGAGATGGCAGAGTTATTCTTTGAATTTTTCACTGAAAAAGGAGTGACTCTATCAGAGTGACTCTGATACTGGATAAACAGTATTACTTCTTCATATGTCTAAGAAGCCTGGATTTCTCTTCAGTTAACAGAACACCACTGAGTAGACCAGATAGATGTAATTAGGTGAATAAAAGAAGTGCCTTCAAATGGCCCTTCATATTTCAGACACACAGATTTGTCCTACTTACATTCACAACCTGAATCACCTTCCTCCCCGTCTGTTCTTACCATCTTCTGTATCATAGCTAACGACTCCTCCATGCACTCGGCTGCCCACGCCAGACACCTGGCTGCTCATCCCACTTTTCACTTCTCCATGTCTAAGCAGTCAGTTTTTCTCATTGATTTTACTTCTCAAATAGCTCCTGAAGCCACTCCTTTCCATCACTACTGCTACTACTCTAAATGTAAACTGGAATAATTCCTTACCTGGATTACAGAAACAGCTATAACTTGGTCATCCTCCTGTCATCTATTTTTAAAAGTGAAGCCAGACTGACCTTCCTAAATGTCAGTCTGGCCTGTCACTCTTGTTCCCCTTTGCACTCAGGATCAGATCAGATCAGATCAGTCGCTCAGTCGTGTCCGACTCTTTGCAACCCCATGTCCCTCACCAACTCCCCGGAGTGCACTCAGACTCACATCCATCGAGTCAGTGATGCCATCCAGCCATCTCATCCTCTGTCGTCCCCTTCTCCTCTTGCCCCCAATCCCTCCCAGCATCAGAGTCTTTTCCAATGAGTCAACTCTTCGCATGAGGTGGCCAAAGGACTGGAGTTTCAGCTTTAGCATCATTCCTTCCAAAGAAATCCCAGGGCTGATGTCCTTCAGAATGGACTGGTTGGATCTCCTTGCAGTCCAAGGGACTCTCAAGAGTCTTCTCCAACACCACAGTTCAAAAGCATCAATTCTTCAGTGCTCAGCCTTCTTCACAGTCCAACTCTCACATCCATATATGACCACTGGAAAAACCATAGCCTTGACTAGACGAACCTTTGTTGGCAAATTAATGTCTCTGCTTTTGAATATGCTATCTAGGTTGGTCATAACTTTCCTTCCAAGGAGTAAGAGTCTTTCAATTTCATGGCTGCAGTCACCGTCTGCAGTGATTTTGGAGCCCAGAAAAATAAAGTCTGATACTGTTTCCAGTTTCCCCATCTATTTCCCATGAAGTGGTGGGACCGGATGCCATCATCTTCATTTTCTGAACGTTGAGCTTCAAGCCAACTTTTTCACTCTCCACTTTCACTTTCATCAATAGGCTTTTGAGTTCCTCTTCACTTTCTGCCATAAGGGTGGTGTCATCTGCATATCTGAGGTTATTGATATTTCTCCCAGCAATCTTGATTCCAGCTTGTGTTTCTTCCAGTCCAGCGTTTCTCATGATGTACTCTGCATATAAGTTAAATAAACAGGTTGACAATATACAGCCTTGACGAACTCCTTTTCCTATTTGGAACCAGTCTGTTGTTCCATGTCCAGTTCTAACTGTTGCTTCCTGACCTGCATACAAATTTCTCAAGAGGCAGATCAGGTGGTCTGGTATTCCCATCTCTTGAAGAATTTTCCACAGTTTATTGTGATCCACACAGTCCCTCTTTACAGCTTATAAGGCCTCTGATGGCTTGGCCTCTGGGGACTCCTGCCAGATAACATTTAATTTGCTAAAAGCCCTGAGCCATCTATGCAATATTCTCTCTGAAGACACACTTTACCTTCCACATCTCTACCTCTGCTGGAAACTAACTCCTCACCCTATACCCAGAACCACTCCCATCTTCAATTGTCTAACTTCAACCCTCCCTCATGCTTCAGTGCTCTCCTACTCTAGAAATGGTCTCTGAGGCAGGCCAGAGCTGGACTTTCCTCTCCTCACTTTCATTGCACCTCCACACTCCAATGTAGTTGGTTGTTTACAGATCCCCCCCAAACAGCAAGCTCTGTGAGAGCAGGTTTCCTGTTATTCTTGTTCACTGTTGTATCCTAGGCCTAGGACAAGTTCCAGAGCATAGAAGAGATCCAGTAAATATGTGTTCAATGTAAGAGTTGATCAGTGATTCTCAATCCATAGCTGAATCAAATCACCTGGAGGGCCTATTAACACAGATGATGGGCCCCAAGCCAGAGAGCTGTGATTCGAGTTCTGACTCAGAAGGTCTGAGGTGGGACCTAATTATTCACATTCCTAAAAGTTTCCTGGTGATGCTGATGCTGCTGGTCCAAGGGCCACACTTTGAGGGCCACTGGAGTAGATCAAACTGACAGGTCTAACGAATTTTCCATGTTTTCATTTAAGTGCTCCCTTTTTGATAGTATCAATTAATATAGAAAAAAAACTTGAAAAAATTCAGTATCCTTTCATGATAAAAATTCTCAACAAATTAGGTAAGGAATGTAACTCAACATAATAAAGGTCATATATGATAAGCTCACAGTTAACATCATACCTAAAATATGATGCTAAAAGCTTTTAGGTTTTCACCATTCCTCAAACATAAAAAATAAGACAAGACGTCCACTCTCACCATTTCTACTGGTACTGGAAATCCTAGCCAAGGAAATTGGAAAGAAAAAGAAAAAGCAGGCATCTAAATCATAAAGGAAAAAGTAAAATGTCTCTGTTTGCAGATGACATGCTTTTTACATACAGAAAACTCTAGACTTTCACACAAAAAAATGTTAGAACCAAAAAACAAATTCAGTAAAACTGCAGGACACACAAAATAAACATATGAAAATAATTCTTGTTCCTACACACTAACAAAGAATTATCTGAAATGGAAATAAGAAACCAATCCCATTTACAATAGCATAAAAGTTAAAAAAAAAAATGTAAGAATAGATTCAACCAAGGAGGCAAAAGATCTATACACTGAAAACTAAAAAACATTAATAAGAAGAGCTGAAGAAGATATGAATAAATGAAAAAGATGTTCATGGATTTGAAGAACTAATAACATTGAAATGTCCATAATACCTAAAGTGATCTACAGATGCAATGCAATTCCTAACCAAATTCCAATAGCATTTTCACAGAAATACAAAAACAATCCTAACATTCATTTGGAGCCAGAAAAGACTCCAAAGAGCCAAACCAGTTTGGAGTAAGAAGAATATCAAGCTTCCTGATTTCAAAATAAATTACAAAGCTTCAGTACTCAAAATAGTATGGTATTGAAATAAAAACAGAACTATAGGAAAATGGAATAGAATAAAGAGCCCAGAAATAAATCCACATATGTGCAGTCAACTGACTTTCAGTAAGGGTGCCAAGGCTACACAATGGAGGAATGTTATAGATGTCTCTATAACACATGGTTCTGGAAAAACTGGATATCCACATGCAATAGAATGGTACTATACCCTCATCTCATACCACGTATAAAAATCAATTCAAAACGGATTAGAGACTTACACATAAGATCAAAAACTATAAAACTAACAGAAGCAAATGTAGGGAAAAACACATCTTGACATTGGTCTAGGCAATTAATTTTTTAATCTGACCCTAAAAGCACAGGCAACAAAAGTACAAATAGATAGGGAAGAGTACTATTTGCAAACCATACATGTTGGCTAATATCCAAAATATACAAGGAACTCAAACAACTCGATAGCCAAAAACCAAACGCCCGGATTTAGAAATGGTCAAAGGACCTGAAAAGACATTTCTCTAAAGAAGACAAACAAATGGCCAACAGGTATATGGAAAGGTGATCAACACTCCTAATCATCAGAAAATGCAAATCAAAACCATCTGTTAGAGTAAGTTCAGTTTAGTTGCCAGGTAGTGTCTAACTCTTTGCGACCCAAAGGACTGCAGCACACCAGGCTTCCCTGTCCATTACCAACACCTAGAGCTTGCTCAAATTCATGTCCATTGAGTCAGTGATGCCATCCAACCATCTCATCCTCTGTCATCCCCTTCTCCTCCTGCCTTCAATCTTTCCCAGCATCAGGATCTTTTCCAAGGAGTCAGTTCTTCGCACCAGATGGCCAAAGTATTGGAGTTTCAGCTTCAGTATAAGTCCTTCCAATGAATATTCAGCACTGATTTCCTTTAGGATGGACTGTTTGGATTTCCTTGCAGTCCAAGGGACTCTCAAGAGTCTTCTCCAACACCACAGTTCAAAAGCATCAATTCTTCTCTGCTCTGTGTTCTATATAGCCCAACTCTCACATCCATACATGACTACTAGAAAAACCACAGCTTTGACAAGACAAACCTCTGTCAGTAAAGTAATGTTTCTGCTTTTTAATATGCTATCTATATTTATCATAGCTTTTCTTCCAAGGAGCAAGGGTCTTTTAATATCATGGCTGTAGTCACCATCTGCAGTGATCTTGGAGCCCAAGAAAATAAAGGCTGTCACTGTTTCCATTGTTTCCTTATCTATTTGCCATGAAGTGATGGGACCAGATGTCATGATCTTAGTTTTCTGAATGTTGAGTTTTAAGCCAGCATTTTCACTCTCCTCTTTCACTTTCACCAAGAGGCTTTTCAGTTCCCCTTCACTTTCTGCCATAAGGATGGTGTCATCTGTGTATCTGAGGTTACTGATTTTTCTCACGGCAATCTTGATTCCAGCTTATGCCTCATCCAACCCAGCATTTTGCATGATGTACTCTGCATATAAGTTAAATAAGCAGGGTGACAATATACGGCCTTGAGATACTCCTTTCCCAGTTTGGAACCAGTCTGTTGTTCCATATCTGGTTCTAACTGTTGCTTCTTGACCTGCAAACAGATTTCTCAGGAGGCAGGTAAGGTGGTCTGGTATTCCCATCTCTGGAAGAATCTTCCACAGTTTGTTGTGATCTACACAATCAAAGACTTTGGCATAATCAATAAAACAGAAGTACATGTTTTCTGGAATTCTCTCGCTTCTTCAATGATCCAACAGATGTTGGCAATTTGATCTATGCTTCCTCTGTCTTTTGTAAATCCAGCTTAAACATATGGAAGTTCACGGTTCACATACTTTTGACTCCCGGCTTGGATAATTTTCAGCATTACTTTGCTAGCATGTGAGATGAGTGCGACTATGCAGTAGTTTGAAAATTCTTCGGCATTGCCTTTCTTTGGGATTGGAATGAAAACTGACCTTTTCCAGGCCTGTGGCCACTGCTGAGTTTTCCTAATTTGCTGGCATATTGAGTGCAGCACTTTCACAGCATCAACTTTTAGGATTTGAAATAGCTCAACTGGAATGCCATCATCTCCACCAGCTTTGTTCGTAGTCATGTTTCCTAAGGCCCACTTGACTTCCATTCCAGGATGTCTGGCTCTAGGTGAGTGATCACACCATAGTGGTTATCTGGGTCACGAAGATCTTTTTTGTATAGTTCTTCTGTGTATTGTTGCCACCTCTTCCTAATATCTTCTGCTTTTGTTAGGTCCATACCATTTCTGTCCAATTTTATTGTGTCCATCTTTGCATGAAACGTTCCCTTGGTATCTCTAATTTTCTTGAAGGGATCTCTAGTCTTTCTCATTCTATTGTTTTCCTCTATTTCTTTGCATTGATCACTTAGGAAGGCTTTCTTATGTCTCCTTTCTATTCTTTGGAACTCTGCATTCAAATGGATATATCTTTCCTTTCTTCCTTTGCCTTTAGCTTCTCTTCTTTTCTCAGCTATTTGTAATGCCTCCTCAGACAACTATTTTGCCTTTTTGCATTTCTTTTTCTTGGGGATGGTCTTCATCACTGCCTCTTGTACAATGTCATGAACCTCTGTCCATAGTTCTTCAAGCACTCTATCAGATCTAATCCCTTGAATCTATTTCTCACTTCCACTGTATAATCATAAGGGATTTGATTTAGGCCATACTTGAATGGTTTAGTGATTTTCCCTACTTTTTTCAGTTTAAGTCTGAATTTGGCAATAAGGAGTTCATGATCTGAACCATAGTCAGCTCCCGGCCTTGTTTTTGCTGACTGTATACAGCTTCTCCATTTTTGGCTGCAAAGAATATAATCAATCTGATTTTTGTATTGAACATCTGGTGATGTCCATGTGTAGAGTCTTCCCCTGTGTTGTTGGAAGAGGGTGTTAGCTATGACCAGTGCTTTCCCTTGGCAAAACTCTGTTAGCCTTTTCCCTGCTTCATTATGTACTCCAAGGCCAATTTTGCCTGTTACTCTAGGTATCTCTTGACTTCCTACTTTGGCATTCCATTCCCCCATGATGAAAAGGACATCTTTTGGGGGTGTTAGTTCTAGAAGGTCTTGTAGGTCTTCATAGAACCGTTCAACTTCAGCTTCTTCTGGTTGGGCCATAGACTTGCATTAATGTGATGTTGAATGGTTTGCCTTGGAAATGAACAGAGATCACGCTGTCTGAGTTTGCACCCAAGTACTCTTTTTTTAACTATGAGGGCTACTCCATTTCTTCTAAGGGATTCTTGCCCACAGTAGTAGGTATAACGGTCATGTGTATTAAATTCACCCATTCCAGTCTGTTTGAGTTCACTGATGCTTAAAATGTTGATGGTCACTCTTGTCATCTCTTGCTTGAACACTTCTAATGTATCTTGATTTATGGACCTAACATTCCAGTTTCCTATGCAATATTGTTCTTTACAGCATTGGACTTTACTTTTGTCATCAGTCATATTCACAACTGGGCACTGTTGCAAATTTCTGTTAGAATCAGTTCAGTTCAGTCGCTCAGTCATGTCCGATTGTTTGCGATCCCATGAATCGCAGCACTCCAGGCCTCCCTGTCCATCACCAACTCCTGGAGTTCCCTCAGACTCACGTCCATCGAGTCAGTGATGCCATCCAGCCATCTCATCCTCTGTCGTCCCCTTCTCCTCCTGCCCCCAATCCCTCCCAGCATTAGAGTCTTTTCCAATGAGTCAACTCTTTGCATGAGGTGGCCAAAGTACTGGAGTCTCAGCTTTAGCATCATTCCTTCCAAAGAAATCCCAGGGCTGATTTCCTTCAGAATGGACTGGTTGGATCTCCTTGCAGTCCATGGGACTCCCAAGAGTCTTCTCCAATACCACAGTTCAAAAGCATCAATTCTTTGGCACTCAGCCTTCTTCACAGTCCAACTCTCACATCCATAAATGACCACTGGAAAAACCATAGCCTTGACCAGACGGACCCTTGTTGGCAAAGTAATATCTCTGCCTTTCAATATGCTATCTAGGTTGGTCATAACTTTCCTTCCAAGGAGTAAGCATCTTTTAATTTCATGGCTGCAGTCACCATCTGCAGTGATTTTGGAGCCCCCCAAAATAAAGTCTGATACTGTTTCCAATAGCTATTATCAAAAAACATAAAACAAAAATGAGATAAGTGTTGGCAAGGATGTGATAAAAATGGAACCCTTGTAAACTGTTGCTGGGATGTAAGGTGGTATAGCCACTGTGGAAAATAGTATAGTGCTTCCTTTAAAAATTAAAAATAGAATTACCATATGACCCTGAAATCCTACTTCTGGGTATATATCCAATGGAAATGAAAGGAGATGAAATCAGTATCTCAAAGAGATGTTTGCAACCCTATGTACACTGCAGCACTATTCACAACGGCCATGATACAGAAACAATCTAAGTGTCCATTGGTGGATGAATGGACACTTAAGTGAGTATAGATATGCATGTCACATTTTCTTTATATATATAAATATTTTATATATATATATACACACACATAAATATATATATATATATGTATATATTTATATCTAGAATGAGCTTTCTAGGTGGCGCTAGTGGTAAAGAACCTACCTGCCAATGCAGGAGGCATAAGAGATGTGGATTCAATCCCTAGGTTGGTAAGATCCCCTGGAGGAGGACATGACAACCCACTGTGGGCTATGGTCCATAGGGTCACAAAGAGTCAGACACAAATGAAGTGACTTAGTACACATGCATGCATATATAGAATATGATCAATCTTAAAAAAGAAGAAAATCTTATCATTTGTGATAATATGTTTAAACCTGGAGAACATTACACCAAGAAAAATAAGCCAGACATAGTGAGACAAATATTACATAATCTTACTAAATGTGGAATCTAAAAAAGTTGAACTTGAACAAAAGCAGATCTTAAGTATTTTCACCAAACACACACACACAAATGGTAACTTTTTTTTTTTGTTAAGGTGATGGGTGTGCTAATTAGTTTGATTATGGTAATCATTTCACAATGCATACATATATCAAAACATCAATTATATACTTTAAATATATACAATTTTTATTTGTCAATTATACCTCAGTAAACCTGGGACAAAAAGTTCTCTTTTTCCTCTAAAAGTAACAACAGATAAACATGGTTGCCATAACTTTTAGATTCCTATTTTGTCAGTATTTTTTATTGTGGTAAAATATATGCAATATAAAATTTACCATTTCAACCATTTTTAAATGTACAATTCAGTGTACAATTAAGTAAATTCAAAACGCTGCATAAGCATCACCAGATTTTAGATTCTTTGCTAAGTGTTGTATGTACTTTTTTTCCTGAGTGTATTTGCCGCCATGGTGTGAAGATGAAACGCTGATTCAGAGTAGCACATAGCACATACAGAAGATATACATAAGAGTGTATAAAAGACTGTATTTTGTAAAAATTTCCAGGACTTTTATTTAATCAATAACTACACATCTTACCTCTTGGGCTTCATGAGCTATTAACTGATCCATTAAGAGTCTCCGCCGTCTTTTCTCCCTTTGCTCTCGTGCAAAAGCATCTTCTTCAAGGCGTTTTTGGATTTTTTTAATGTAGTCATCATCTGAATAAGTGTTTAACAAATCAGTGGTCGTCTGGCCTGCTGTATCTAGAGAAGTCTTGGATGCACTAAGAACAATAGTTTTTATTTAGATTTGAAAGTACAACTCAATCACACACCACTACTTGTGACTATAGAGGAAGACCTCAGGGGATGGCTCCCTTGGGTGCTCTGTTCATTTATTAATACAAGCATTAAAGCAAATATTAGAACTTCAGTGTTCAATTTAAAATATAACTTATAATGTTATTCAAAAGACAGGGAAACATTATTATGGTATTCAGGGATTAAACAGTCATCAATTCTCATACAGACAGAAGTGTTTTTATGAAAGCATAGTTAATTCATGTTTAACAAAGTAATAATCACACATGTTCTTTCCTAATCTGAGTACATACAGTTTTATTAAATCAAAGATCAAACCCATTTACATAGTTGAATCAAAATTCTTAAATTATAATTAGTTCTACTTAATAATCACATATTTATGGCACAGATCATATTTTATTATAGTTCATTATTTCTATATTTGCTGCTTCCAGCTGAACTCTGAGCAAAGAAAAGTATACTATTTTTACTTTTCTATGTACCCATGCCTCACAGTACTGACATGTAGATGATGTTTGCTAAATTTCAAATCACATGCTACGAAGCACTATACAAGTATAATACAATTTCAAAAAAATTACACACTGAAATTCTGGTTATTTTATCAGCAGGTGCTCAACCTTTGATTGTATTCTGTCAACTGAGAGTCGTTCAGCAGAAATTGTGTAGCTAGCAAAGCCTCAGGAAGATCAAAGACAAATTTTAACTTTATTTACCAAGATTTAGTATAATTCTTATGAATATTAATTAATGAAATTAATATGAATTTATGAAAGTGTAGCATAACTTTTTTAGATCCTTCATCAAAATTCTTATTATATTTTTACTTAAATGTGATGTTTAAGAGTCTGCCTTACACTGAGCATGGGTTAATAGGTCTCCCTCAACATTGTGTTTGGCTGCTACCAATGTACTTAAGATATTGATTCTCCTTTGTTCAGCAATCAGTCTATCCAACCATACATATACCCATCTTCTGTCTTATGCCAATCAAGGCCTGAAGAAAGTTACATGATATTTTCTTGAATAAATATTCATTTTATGTGATGTGGGTTTCTTAGGGGCAATAATTATGTTTACTTTATATCTGTTTGCCAAGCCGCCATAGAGTTAGTAATTGTATGAGTGTGAATTATTAGTGATAGGAACCTTGGTTAAATTCATGTGTGTGTTAAAAAGCAGTTGTTAGAAGGAAACTAACGTAAATCTATGACTCGAAATGTCAAGTTACAGCAGCCAACAGCCTCAGAAAAGAAACAAAGAACAAAAAAGCAGGTGGCATTTACTATTTGTTTTAAAGAATAAAGAGTATACGTGAGGGAAAAGCAGCAATGGTTGTTCTTGCATTGCTCTCACTGAGCATTCATTTCATCCTTTCACAAAAGAAACGACAGACTTTGAAGTGACATCCATGAGAAAGTGTTTTGGGAGCAGGCTTTGAAAGAGGCAGCTGCAGAAATTGCTCCTTAGGTCACCCTAAAAGATGATTTTAGTGCTTTTTGCCATCAAGTAGTGTGAAATTTCTGGAAGAGTCCAGAACATGCTTGATTCTAAGCTAAGGATTCAGAATGAACTAAAGAAGTAGTGGTCAATAACAGGGATTAAGAAAGGCCATATTGTACCATAGCTTTTTTGTTTCTTTAAAAGTTTGCTCTAGGCCAGTACCTCCCAGCATTTTTTTATCTGGGGGTCCATCAGAGGAAATGCCCTTTGTGAAGTGTACTGGAAGGGATTTGGAGTCACCGCTGGGGCTGCTCACAGTCAGAGGTGACCGATCCAGGGACTCCAGGGACCCCAGGCCCTATCCTTCTGCTCTGAGAAGTAAGCATGTCCATATCTCATGGGCCCTGGTGGTAAATCTCTGGCAAGACCAAGTGGGGGTTTCTTCAGAGAAAGGACTTGAGATAGACACTGCCATTTCCCTCCCTTTTCCTTCAAAGCAGAGCCCCAGTTTTATTCAGGGAAACAACATACTCAGATGAAGACTACAATTCCCAGTCTCCCATTCTGCTAGATTATGGCCATGTAACTGAATTCTGGCCAGTAACGTGTATGCAGAAATGTTACGTGGGCATTCTGGGAAGGCTGGTATAAAGAACTATTTTAGATTAGAGATACCCACTTTATGCCTGGGGCTTCCTAGGTGGTGCTAGTGGTAAAGAACCCACCTGCCAGTGCAAGAAACATAATGAGATGTGGGTTCAATCCCTGGGTCAGAAAGATCCCCTGGAGGAGGACATGGCCACCCTATCCAGTATTCTTGCCTGGAGAATCCCATGGACAGAGGAGCCTGGCGGGGTGCAGTCCATGGGGTTGCAAAGAGTCAGACGTGACTGAAGCAAATTAGCATGCACTTTTTGCCTGTCCTCCTTCCTGATATTGGAACATGGGCCAAATGGCCAGGGGCCTAGAAGCTATCTTACATTGTGAATGTGAGTCTAAAGACAAAAGCCACATTTCAGGACAGTGGAACGAAAGGGAAGATTCAGTCCTTGATAACCTTGGGGCAACAACACATACCCTTGGCTGCTTACATTCTGATTTCTGTTACAAGAGAGAGAAAAATGCTGCTGCTGCTGCCACTTCAGTTGTGTCTGACTCTGTGTGACCCCATGGACTGCAGCCCACCAGGCTCTTCCGTCCATGGGATTCTCCAGGCAAGAGTACTGGAGTGGGTGCCATTGCCTTCTCCGGAGAGAAGAATACACCCATCTAATTCAACCCCTCTGGTTTCCAGGTTTCAAAGCTACCTTAGAGGTCTAAATTCAGAACAGGCTGGGAAAGCAGTGAAGATTAGAGTGAATGTTTATGCGGGTGTGATCTTTCAAATATTTAACCACTGACATGGTGATGACACTAATTAATCCAAATAGATGCTGATGTAGGGAGTGGAAGATGTTGGCATATTGGTGTTAATCCTGGTTTGTTAACTGTGTGGAAATCAAGGGGTCCCAAGAAAGGAGTAGAAGGTAGAGCTACAGAGAATGCCATTCACTAAAAGTATTTCAATATTTTAAGATGGTCATTTTGGTAGACACCATCCGTTTGTCACTCCCGAGCATGAGACTGGTGAGATGAGTGAAAGAATTGAAAGAAATGGAGTGATTTCATGGGCCAAGGTCAGGGAGGGTGTGGAGGGGTTCAGATGGCAGCTGCAGGGGAGAGTAGGCTTGGGCTGTGGTTATTTTAGGAGTCAGGGAAGCACAGATAAACATGAGCAGGGCTTAGAGTAGGGCATCAGGAGTTTCTGCAGAAGGAAGGAGGAAAGGCAATTAACACATACATTCCGCATTCTACTTCATTTTCATTCACACCTGACTTCCTCACCATTTCTTCTTTCAGCTTAGTCTTATTCCACTTCATTTGACTCTATTCCCTTTCTTCAGAAATATTAATATGGAACTGAAGTATATAATTTGTGCCTATTTTTCTTCCTTAACAGAGATTTATTTCCTATTCTATAAAATGTAAACGAGTAGACTTTGGATAGTTTCCATGAAAAAATGCAGAATTCAAGCTGCTTCTATACATGCAGTCCCTCGTTAGCTGTTTTCTGTGAGTCAGTGACCCCTGATAGGAAACAAAAGTGGAGAAGATCTTTATCTTTAGGCAAAAGAAGCCCATTAACCAGGCGCTTTCTGTAAAGAACCCACTGAAACTCTTAGTGATATTTGGTCGACACTCATTCAGCAGTTCTTTATTGCTGGTCCCTGTGCTGAATGCTGAGGATGCAAGGTGAGAGCAGCTAGAGTCTAATAAAGGCAGTGCGGTGAAAAATGTAAACGGATAGTAACTTGGAAAAATGTTAGTGAATGGTATGTGTGATAAGTATAGCAGAGAAAAAAAAATTAACCTCACAAATCATAATAGCCACTTGCCTTCTTGATATTTACAAAATTGTTAATAAACAACTAATCTGAATTTTATATCATTTATCTTCCTTAATATACTCTATCAATGAAGACTTTACAAAGTGAAAACATCCTTGGAATAGCTATTTCAGGTAAACTGCTTCTAAACATTCAAAAGTTAAAGTAAAATGAACTTTTTTAAATAAAAATCAAATTTTTGATTATTAAAATAATTTTAACTCACCTTTCTTTTGCCTGGAGATCCTTTTTTATTAATGCTTCAAACTTCTTAATTTCATTGGCCACATCCTTTAAAGAAAATTCATCAATTTTTTACCTCTAAATATATTGAAACTTTTTCATTTATCACTTTCATTCAAATTTATTAAAAGTGATATGTACTAATAATTCAAGCTAGTTAGGATTTATAAATATTCTAGAATATTCTTCTATTCCAATTTGTTACTTCTAGTGTAGGCTAAAGTTACCTAAAAGAAGGTGAAAATTGCTTAATCTGAATTATTCAGTTCACAAGTCTAGCTCTGACAGTACATCAAAAGGCATATAATAAGAAAAAAGATTATCAAAAAGTTAGGATGTGCACTTTTAATTACAATTATTTTAAATGAGAATAACTCCGGGAGTTGGTGATGGACAGGAAGGCCTGGCATGCTGCAGTTCATGGGGTCGCAAAGAGTCGGACACGACTGAGCAACTGAACTGAACTGAAGCATTTTTAGGATGTAAATATTTCTTCAAAAATTATCTTGGGTGTTTTAAACATTTCTTTTGTACTCCTATAGGCACTATTAATTTGCTGTTGGAAAGTTAATTTTAGCTGATCTGCCTACTGCAAATCCTTTTTCATAAACTTTAATCAACTCAAGGAAACATAAGAATTAAATATTTTTACTAAAATGGGGTCAGAAAAAAGCCTCTGTGGGTAACATTTTTAGACTCTAACTATAGGATTTTAATATTAAAAATTAAGTGTGAGTTAAAATAAAATGCAATGGATTTAGACTTCAGAGTGATCTGCCAATCTTTGCTTTATCAGCATTGTGAACTTGGGTAAAACATGCCAATTTTCTGAGCCTCAGTTTCCTTATCCAAAAAATGGGGAAAGCAATACCCTACTTAGAGAGTTGTTTACAAATTCAAGACAATTAGAAGTGCCCAACCCACAGCCTGACATACAGCAGATGATGAATAAATGGTAGCTATTATCTTAAGTTAAAGGGGAGAATATCAATAACAATCATTATAGCAGCATGAAGTATAGATTACAGGAATTAGTATAAAAATGTACAGATAGTACTGCTCCCCCATGAAATATAATGAGATCGTATCCTATATGGATGACTGATAAGTCTAAGTAATAAGATATATTTATCAATAGTGTATCTTAAATCTAAATATGATGAGAGCAAGCAAATCGCTTAACATTTCTAGGATTCATAGAAAGTGCAACATGGGGAGGAAGTATCCAGGAAAAGCAAATAGTAGTAATGGCACATACATGGTATTTTGGGTACCTAGACTGGCCCCTGTTGTATACATGGGTGTCATGACCCATCACAACAGCACCCACTCCGGCACAGTTTGCTAGTGACCACAGAATCCACCACACAAAAGTCCACACAGGTATTCTCGTTTAACAGCAGTTTGTCATCCATATCCTAAATCTATATTCTCTGTTTCTAAACAAATAATGGACTAAGATGGATTGGACATGCATGCAGTGCAGGTGTTTTAAATGAGAAGGGACAATGCCAGACGTAATTTGAAAAGGAAGTAGGAAGTTCAGGGAAGTTTCTCTCTTAGGGAAAGATCATCCTTTCATTAAGATAAACACAACACAATGTTAAAGGATTATCACTTACCTCTGCCTCTTTTTTCTTTTTCATTAATTTTTGGGCATCAAGGGTTTTCAGAGTACGATTTGATGTGGGTTTAGGAATCTGTATGATAGCTGCTTGGATTTTGGCCATGATTTCATTTTGTCGTCTTCTGCTCAAGCGTTGCTAAATATTCCATATACATAAGTTTAGTTATTCAGTTTATCAGAATAATATGCAATGTAATACACTCACAGGTACACAGATATGTAAATTTTCCATTCAAATTTTTTAAACTTAGCATTAACTGACGGACTAGGTAACATTAGGAAGGAAGTATCAAAATAACTAATTTTGAAAAGTATGATATTGAAACACAATTTGGGAGTCCCTAAATTATGCAGATGGAATGTGTCTATTTTCTTTATGGGTGGTGATACTAAAAGGCTAATAAAGGCATCCCCAATACGAAAAATGAATGTAATTCTTTCCCAGTTCCACCTTCATGACCTGCCTAATCATGGAAAGAAAAAATTCAATCTGGGACACGTGTCTAGGATGGCTCCCAACATCACTAATTATTAGAGAAATGCAAATCAAAACTACAATGAAATATCACCTCACAACAGTCAGAAGGGCCATAACCAAAAAGTCTCAAAACAATAAATGCTGGAGAGGGTGTGGAGAAAAGGAAACCTCCTTACACTGTTGGTGGGAATGTAAATTGGCACAGCCACTATGGAGAACAATATGGAGGTTCCTCAAAATACTAAAATAGGACTACCATATGACGCAGCAATCTACTGCTGGGCATGATCCAGGGAAAACCACGCACTCCAATGTTCACTGCAGCACTATTTACAACAGCCAGTACATGGAAGCAACCAAAATGTCCATCAACAAAGGGATGGATAAAGAAGATGTGTTATGTATCAATATATACAATGAAATATTACTCAGTAATAAAAAAGAAACAAAATTGTGTCATCTGCAGAGACTTAAATGGACCTGGAGACTGTCATACATAGTGAAGTAAGTCAGAAAGAAAAAAATGTTATGCATTAATGCATATATGTGGAATCTTGAAAAATGGTAAAGATGATCTTATTTGCAAAGCAGAAATAGACGCACGGATGTTGAGAACAAACATATGAATGAATTGAGAGACTGCAATTGACATATATACACCACTATGAACCTACTGTATAGCACACAGAATTCTACTTGGTGCTTTGTGGTGACCTAAATGGGAAGGAAACCCACTCTGCTGTAAAGCAGAAACTGATACAGCAGTGTAAAGCAACTATACTTCAATTAAAAATAATAATCAAAGGACATTTAATGAGTATTTTCAATGCTCAAAGCATTGTACTAGGCAAATTTTTTTTATTGGAGGAACTAAAAATCTTATGAGGTCATATGACAGGTAAATAATGAAAGTCAATAATATCAGCAAGAGGTGGTTAACACCAAAGAGTGAGAATTACCTGTGCCCTAGGAGTTCCCCAGAAAGAGTCTATGTGTACTGGGAAGGTTGCAGAGTAGATGGAGGGAAGTTTAGGGGAAGACGGGAGAGGAGAACAGTGAGCTTGGGTACGAGAGAGGGAAGAGCAGAAATAAATGAGTCCTATTCAATGACACGGAGAAGGCAATGGCACCCCACTCCAGTACTCTTGCCTGGAAAATCCCATGGATGGAGGAGCCTGGTGGGCTGCAGTCCATGGGGTCGCTAAGAGTTGGGCACGACTGAGTGACTTCCCTTTCACTTTTCACTTTCATGCATTGGAGAAGGAAACGGCAACCCACTCTAGTATTCTTGCCTGGAGAATCCCAGGGACAGAGGAGCCTAGTGGGCTGCTGTCTATGGGGTTGCACAGAGTCGGACACAACTGAAGCGACTTAGCAGCAGCAGCAGCATTCAATGACAGGCTGCCAGTGTAATAACATTCAGACAATGCTGAGGGTTATGAAAAGATACAGAAAGACAGGTTGAGACTGTTCAGTGAAAAAATTTGAATGCTAGTCAAATCAAGGGGCAAGATATTTGTAGAATAGCTTCCCAGGTGGCTCAGATGGTAAAGAATCTGCCTGCAATGCAGGAGATCCAGGTTCAGTTCCTGGGTTGAGAAGCTCCTTTGGAGAAGGAAATGGCAATGCACTCCAGTATTCTTGCCTGGAGAATTCTACGGATAGAAGAGCTTGGCAGGCTACAGTCCATGGGGTTGCAGAGTTGGACACAACTGAGCAACTAACAAAACACAACATATTTGTAGAATAGCAGGTTTCTGAGAAGAAGCAGCCAACAAAAGTGGAATTGAGGGTAGACTCTCCTAGCAGTTGATTAAACTCTAGGAGACAAGCCTGAAGATCAGAGATTCATTCATAGGTTGCAGCAGGAAATCTGAGTGGATGTGAGAGGGGTATAGAAGAAAAAGAGCAGGCCTAAGACACACAAGGAACTAGGAGCAAACAGAATTTGATAAGTTACTGGCGATTAGTGGATAGGATGGAGGGAGGCATCAACAATGAATAAATGGAAAGAAAAGATAAAACCTGAATAGGGACAATAACATAATCAGGGACATAAATGCTTTAAGGGGCTTCTTTGAAAATGCAACATCCTTGCCGTGTCTCTTCAGAAAGCTTTATATTCTGATATGTTTATAATTTTTCTTTATGTACTTACATCTCGAAAAGCCTCGCTTTTCATGTTTTGAACTTTTGTGCTCATCAGGGGCTGCACAGTTGGCATTTCCACTCCAGTCTGAACACCTTTCTTTTTCCTCTGGAGAGCAATGTACAACTGATATAAGAGTTTCATGGCAGCCCCAGGCTTCTCTGTGATGATATTGTGGGCCACATTCTGATCAAATTGCACACCCAAAAGGTGAAGTGTGGGCTCCAAGCGAGAAAAATTGTTAAGTTTGGCACTGGAAATCCTAGGCATTAAAATATTTCACATAATAAGACATTGAGTTAAAAGCAAACAACAAATATCAGAGGATTTTCATAACCAAATACCATGTTCTTTTAAATGTATCAGTCCTTGCAAAAACCACTTAATCCTCTAGACAGATTGAGATTTTGTCTATTGCCCTAGCTCCATGCATTTATTTCTCTTGATTGGCTAAACTAAAACTCATTACTTTCATATACTCTTCTACTTTAGAATTTCTACAGGAAGTCAGTACAAAAACATACCTAAATGTCTTCTTCGAAATCGAAAAACTTAACTGTAGTTTTGGAAAATATTTTACTCAGAAGACAAAACTTCACTTTAAATATCCATTTCTTTAATTGGTATCACCTGAAAATGACCTTATTTTCAGTGATGACTGAAAGTGATGACTCTCACCATTATCCTCTCAGGCATTATCAGAAATAGTTACACAATATTAGCCATACAACTAGATGAGTCATGAGGTCATCACTGTATAGTTTATATCACTTCTTCAAAAATCACTAAAGACTTTCTAAAATATATGTATTGTTGAATCATCTATTATCAAATGAGGCTCACATTTTAGAAGAACTAATTAATTCATTATTAATTTACTCTCCCAACTATACCAATAACTTATTTAATTTAATAAATGTTTATAAAATTATTAAGGTCTTACAAAGATGAATAAGACCCCCTGTCCTTTAGCAGTTCATAGCAGGAAAACAAGTGTAATAAGTAGTGATAAATTAATGCAACTGTTGTAATAAAGGTCTCAAATGACCAAGGGCCATCAATAAGCCTATGGATACAGCCGCAGAATAAAAGCAAAAAGATGTTAGATGCATTTTCAACTTTTGTGCCTCTCGTATGTTCAAACTGGATGCAAATGTCAATTTTATCCACTGGCACATTTTCTCTTTACTTTAACTTTCAAACATCAGTGACATTCTTTGATAGAAAAAAATATACTGAATATACTTGAATATAAGTCAAAGTCCCATCTTGTCCCTGAAAAAAGAGGATACCTTAGAACAGAGGGAGTTGGCAGAATTTCTAATATTATAGGGTTACTCACTCAATAACTTCATTTTAGACTATAAAACTATTTAGGGAAGATACAATGGCCTCTGCTGAATTTTCAGAAGCTGAGAGATCACTTAGCACTTAAACTTTTAAAATTTTATGTTTAATTGGAGGATAATAACTTTACAATATTGTGATGGTATCTGCCACACATCAACAAGAATCAGCCATAGGTATACATGTGTCCTTTCTCTCTAAAACCTCCCCCCACCTCCCTCTGCATCCCAGACCTCTAGGTTGTCATAAATCATCGGCTTTGGGTTCCCTGTGTCATACAGCAGATTCTTACTGGCTATCTACTTTACATATGGTAATGTATATACTTCAATGCTACTTTTTCAGATTATCCCACCTTCTCTCTCCTCCACTATGTCCAAAAGTCTGTTCTCTATGTCTGTATCTCCATTGCTGCTCTGTAGATAGGTTCATCAGTATCTTTCTAGATTCTGTGCGTGCGCACGTGTGTGTGTGTGTGTGTATGTGTGTGTCTGTTAGTTGCTGGGACTGTAGGCCACCAGGCTTCTCTGTCCATGGAGCTCTCCAGGCAAGAATACTGGAGTAGGTTTCCATTCCCTTCTCCAGGTCTAGATTCCACATATATGCATTAATATACGACATTTGTCTTTTTCTTTCTGCCTTACTTCACTTTGTATCCCTGGTGAAGGAACTAGCAACCCACTCCAGTATTCTTGCTTACAGAATACCACGGAGAGAGGAGCCTGGAGCGGTACAGTCCAAGGGATCCCAAGAGTCAGACACAACTTAGCAACTAAACCACCATTTTGTTTAACAGGCTCTAGGGTCATCCACCTCATTAGAATTGACTCAAATGCATTCCTTTCTATAGCTGAGTAATATTCCATTATATATATGTATCACAATTTATTTATCCATTCAACTGTCAAGAGACATCTAGGTTGCTTGCATGTCCTAGCTATTGTAAATAGCACTTAACACAAACTTTATATACTGTCATACTGTTTCTAGTATATTATTTCTCAAGAGATCTCAAGCAGTGATTCTAAACTTTTTAAATCATATATACTATCCTTTGGAAATATGATGAGAGCTATGAAACCTTTTCCCCAGAAAAGAAAACACACATCCATGCATATACACAAAATGTGTAGGCAATTTTGGGGTATTTGTAAATCTTTTAAAAATCTAGCCTAAAAGTGCCTACTAACTGTAAAGGAGGCGGGGTGGGGAAAATAAAGGAATGATTTATAAATATAAATAAAGAAGCCAGTGCCATAGAAAGGCCAAGGCAACAAACGTATTGACAGAAGACACTGAATTCCTTTTCCAGTCATGTGGTATAACTCAGTGTCCTATTTCCTCTATTTGGTCAAGTATATTTAGCATGGCATGCCACATTGGCCAAACTTTAAATAAAGTATTTTAAATCGATAAAAGATAAAACAGATCTTAGAAGGAATGAGAAGAGATAAGGAATGCTACAAGGCAATCTTATCAACAACAAAAGTAAAACATTTTTTTAGGTCTTCTCATGTCATGTCCAGTGTCGCAATTTGTTTTCCCACAAATGACCTACAGTTTGAGATAACAAACATTGACCTAAAATGATTAGGGTACTATATAGACCATGCTTTGAAGAGTGTGATTGTGAGAGAGGATGGTCAGGTCAATGACTTGCGTTCACATTCCTTGGATGGGCACCTGACGCCCACTTTTGATCTTTCACCCCAGTTCATCTTTTCATGTCTTGCTTATCTCAGGAGTTTGTATGTTTTCTCCACTACACTTACGTGCAAAGATATGGCCAGAGGGACACCTTTTTGAGGTTTTGCCTTTGACATACCCTTAGGCTTCAGAGATCAGAGGCACCATAATTTGGGAAGGAAAATCCAAAAGCAAACACCATTCATTTCCAAATTTTATCAAAATTTAGCCCTGTGCCCAATGAAAGTAAAGCACACTACCCTTCCTCTTACTTGTTTTACACAACCTCCAGAATGCAGTGTAGCCTGCTAATACTAGGGTTCAGTGACACGGTAGGCTTCAAATGGCTTTTATGGTCTGGCCGAAGTGTCCAGGTGTAATAGTACTTCTTTCTGGAAGCTTTTAATAATATATATTCTAAATATCCAACCAAAATTTTGGGAATATAACTGGTATGTAAATGGATGGAAGTCCACTCTTGTTATAATGTATGCTCAATCAGTATACCATGATAATCAACAGTTGTTTTTAAACCTAGAGAAACCACTGGGACATTTTTGCTCTGGAGACAGAGCATATGATGTAAATGCTGACCCTTGAGGGGATAAAGAATGTGTTCTGGGAAAAGCCTTCTCCCTCTCTACCTGCAGTCCTTATCTGCCAAGGGATTACTTGTCTCTTCTCCTCCTTGACACCTTGTACGGGAATACAACTCAAAAGGTCATTAGAACAGGGATATCCATGCTCCTTTACTTTTTATTTTTTTAACTAATCTGCTCATTTCTCACCCTCTGAGTTGGACTACATATATCCTAAAACAGAATTCTTTCAGAGTTAGATGAGTTATTCTTAGGATGAAGTAATTTCCAAAGCAAGTTAACTTCAAGTTATGTGCAATGCAGATTTAGTTTACTGTTTACATTTTAAACTAAAGAAAATAAAAATATTACACAAAAATCCCCAAATCATGAGCTCTGGCACTAGACAGCTGTTTAAAAATTAAGCTTTACAAAGAAGGGTCCTTTTCCCCACTGAATAATAGAAAGCTCAGATGCATGGATTTACTGATGTTTGTCTTCTTTAGAATATCACGTGCCCTAGAAAAACAGTGGGTTGTCCTAGGAACTAAAGGTTGATAGTATTTGGTTGTTAAGACAAATAGATCCATCTCCCCATGTTAAGAAATATGATGATGCTCAGTGGAACAGAAAGTTCATCCTTTGCAGTAAGTGAAGGGCAGGGCTGCAACACAGGATGATACTCAGGACATATACCTATGCAGAGGCAGGAAAAGGTGTGAAATCTACCCTGGGGTCAGCTTGCCAAGCCCAGGACCTTGGCATGAGGCAGCTTCATCCAAAATGGGGCTTTTTGTTCTTTGCACAAAGGCTATCCTATTCACTAAGACCTTTTTGCACAAGGGCTTTCCTATTCACTAAGACCTGTGTCTTTTTGATTACCTCCATCCATATGGGTCCCTATTTCTATTTCATGCAAAGGCCTTCCATGGTCTTGCTAACAAGAGCCAACTCAGTACACATGAAATACTGCATGCATGATCTGATTAGTATGGTTCTTTTAAGTTTTCCATACCTAATTCAGAACCAGATACACTTTCAAAAGTCAGTCATTTTTATTCAATTAGAGAAACACGATGGTGTGCCTGCAGTGGGTCAGGGACAATGCCTGGAGCACAAAGAATAAACATAGTCTGCAACTTTGAGCATCTTTGCAAAGTAGTTAAGACACAAACATTCATATATTCACTCATCATATATGGTTTGGGCTCCTTCAGGTGGTAGTAACTCTGATAAGAACTGACATATAAATAAAAAATATACCTTAAAGTAATAAAAAAGGGATGTCTGAAGTGTTGTTGAAACAAACAGAAAAAAAAACAAAGAGGAAAAGTAAATTAAATCTGCTGGGGAGAAAACAAAGAGTCTAGAAAAGGGTGGATTTTTAGCTGAATTGAATGAGTTTCTCAGGGTGAAAGTGAGCAAAGAATGATATCTAAAGGTTCAAAGCATAACAAAAGCACATGACATATTTGTGGACCAAAGTTGCTTACGTTAGAGCTACAGACTGGTGGAAAATATGACTGGAAACAGTGGATGAGGGTCACAAGGGAAGCATTTTGTAAGAGAAGCCTTGAGAAAAAGAAACTGGAATACCTAAAGCTTTTTAAGCTGATGGAGGAAACCACACCTAAAGATGTGGGTGTAGAGTTCTATCTGCCTATGGAGAAGTTCAAACAAGGGGCTTAATGCAGGACTTATAAGAATATGCAGCCATTCATTAATTCACAAAACATCTACTGAAAGCTAAACATGTGCCAGGCCCTTTTAGCCCTAGTGATGCAAAGAAAAATAATTCATACTACAACTACAAAATCCTCTGAAGGTACAATGTACAACTGAAAGAGATACAAACAAAGAAACTGACAACAAAGTGACCAATATTATAACAAGTAACTATACAAGATAAGTTTATAACTTTCATGAAGGGATAATAAGCAATGACACCAAACATGGATTGGAAACCTGGTTACACAGAGATCATCACAAATCAATCTGTGCATATGAGAACTCGTGAGAAAGCAAAAAAGAGAAAAGAAAGGAATGTACACTGACTTACCTACCCTGGAAATCTTATACCTTAGAGGCTGATCCTGGCTTCTATTGGAAGGGAGGAGATTTAGGTAGAAGCAGAGTGGGCACAGGGCTAGAAGATCAAGAAGAGGAGGCAACTTGGTTTAAGCAGTGAAGGACAGTGTATACCTTGCTCTTGAGGAAGAGATGTGAGACATGAAGAGTAGGATATGCACTAGAATGTTACCTAGTACCCTAGAAGCTTAAGAAATTGTCAGGGATTAGCAAAAGAGGCTAACTTGGTCTAAAAATATATTTACAATCCATGGCTTCTCTTGAATTACACTATCATTACCTGCACAACCAGCATAATCTGGATTGTGAAAGAATGACTCACCTCTAGAATGGAGGTAATAGATTTCTTTTCCTTAAACTCTTGCAATGTAGGTAATGCTCAATGGAGGTCTACCATCCCAAGGAACCAAAAACTAAGAAATACTTGAGTGGGAAATATCAGGTTAAAACACTATGGATATGCAGCAGGATGTCACGAATGGCAGAATAAGGACCTCCAAAAATCTATTCCTCAAAAAGACAATAATAAAACTGACAAAATTAACTTCTTCATAACACTAGAAATTAGCCAAAGGCATGTAACAATATAAATAAAATTCATTCAAGAAAAAACCTTAATCTCAGTAAGAACAGAGAGCTTTTAGTCATTTTAACTTGCCCTATTCCCATTTCCTTCTTCCCAGCTCTTGAAAATCAGTAGCCTTGCAGTAAAAACCAGCAGCCTAACAGCCATCTGAGAAGACAGACAGGTTTGAAACTCCTCAAGAAGTTCTATCCTCAGAACACTGTCATTATTTAACATAATTTAGAGCTCAATCACTGCCTTAGGTAGCTGTGATCTTTAACAGTTGCCAGTGATTGCTTTTTGCTAATACCCTGGGAATAGGGTTTTCCAAATGGCAACCCACTCCAGTATTCTTGCCTGGAGAATCCCATGGACAGAGGAGCCTGGCAGGCTACTGTCCATGGGCTCACAGAGTCAGACACAACTTAGTGACTGAACCACCACCACCACCTAAGGCAGTAATACCACTGGTGCAAACAAGAGCTGCCCAAAAACTTAAAAGGAAGATATAAGAATGAAATATCCACTGGGAGGAGAAGGCAATGGCACCCCACTCCAGTACTTTTGCCTGGAAAATCCTATGGACAGAGGAGCCTGGTGGGCTGCAGTCCATGAGGTCGCTAGAGTCGGACATGACTGAGCAACTTCACTTTCACTTTTCACTTTCATGCATTGGAGAAGGAAATGGCAACCCACTCCAGTGTTCTTGCCTGGAGAATCCCAGGGACAGGGAAGCCTGGTGGGCTGCTGTCTCTGGGGTCGCACAGAGTCGGACACAACTGAAGCGACTTAGCAGCAGCAGCAGCATCCACTGGGAACTTTGAAAAGCTCTGATACATTCCTGGGGATCGAAAGGACCATATGTGCAAGGTCCAGCCCAGGCTGATCCAGGGTATTCGAAGCGGGGACGGCGTCAGTGAGGATCAGGATACAATAGCTTCAATTAGATATTAATTAGAGATATAAAGAGTACTAGAATAAGGATAGCTCAGTAGGAAAATTCAGTGGAGAAAAGAGGCTGAATAGCTTGGTTTATGCGGGAGACCAATAAAACTTCAAGACAAGAAGTTTGCACAACTTACGTAGGCTGCAGGCATCCTTCCGTTCTCCCGAAGGAGAGGAGACACTGAGGCCTCCCGGTTGGATATTAGAAGCCCAGGCATAATTAGTAAGCATGGCGCGTTCCGCACTCCAGATGGAGACTCAGCCAGAGTTTGAGAGAGAGAGAGCGACATGGGGAGACCAGTCTTTCGAGGAACTGATGCCAATTCTTTATTTTCCATGGTCTACTTTTATACACTGAGATATTATGCAAAAGTCATGTGGGGTCAGTAGTCCTGACTTTTATCAAAGTCAGGTGCTTCATACAAATGTATACAGAGGTCTTAGGGGTGTTACATCATCTTCTGGCCAGGGGGCCTGCTGACAATTTATGACCCTCTCCTTGTGACAGCGGTCAGTCAACCAGGACACTTATTTCTCCAGGGGTGATTATTCTTAAAACAGATGCCACCTTCCAAAGGTACCAGATAAAGTTACATTCCTATAGGGTGAGGGTGTAGTGGGTTTTAATTCAGGAAAGAATTTGCTTAGCCTAAGGTCTAACGTGATTAATATCAAAGGTTAATACTTATTTCTTCTATATATTCATTAATGTGTGTAAGGGCAGGGGATGTGGAGACTTAGCAACAAACATTGGATCAACAAATGAAAAACCCTTCACCAATACAATTTCTAATCAGCCCACTATACTTATACTAATGGTTTTCTAACTTTTCTAAGGAACCTGTTTTTAGAAGGTTTAAAGCATCTCGTGCCTCTCACAGTTGGGAGGCTGTGAGCAATCACATGTGGCCGGACAAGCCTGTCAGGCAGGCTAGAGAACCTTCAGAGGAGTTTGTAGGTTAAAACACTCTTGTCACGCCCAGGAGTTTTTATTAACTGGAGCTCTAAGTTAACTCCTTCTCCGAAAGAGGTGGTGGGGGACAGCCCCCTGTAAAGTCAGAGGTGTAGGTGAGAGCACAGAGTAGTAAAGTAGGCAGGCTCTGGTTATGGGGGTAGATGCTTGAGGATTTCCAGGGGGACTCCTGAGGCTCAATCCTGCCTTTGCGTATTCGAGCCTCCTTCCTCATGACCTTTGCCACAGGCAGAGTGCCTCCCGCCGGCTCCCCATACATATGCATGTGTAGGAATGTTTGGATACCCAGGAAAGACAGGAGGAGGCCCAAATCTCTCACTTTTGGCTGACCTTAAGCTCCTGTACAATCAGGAAGTAAAGGTTAAGGCAGAGTTGTAAACTGTGAAAGCACTGAAGATATACCTCAACAAACTCAGCATCTCAGCCAAGGAAGATTTATCAATTCAAGATATTTTAAAATATCTCCATTTATTTGCTGAGCTCTGTTCACTAAGCTAACCAAGCAGAGTCTTCAGGTGCTATACACAACAGGGAATACAGATTTTCCAAAATTAGTCCAAGAGAGTCATTAAACAAACAAAAAGTAGCAGCAGAGCAACAACAAACAGCAACAACAACAACAAACCCTGGGAAGGTGGAATAATCTGCGTTACCTCACTGTATTATTTTAGATGTCTGTTTTCAACAATTATGAGACATATAGAGAAATAGGAAACACTGTTCATATCTAGGGGGAAAAGGTCAATAGAAACTCTCTGAGGAAGCCCAGATGTTTAATTTATTAGATGAAGACCTTAAGTTGGCTATTATAAGTGTTAAAAACTAAAATAATTCATTTTTAAAAAATTATAAAAGAAAGTATGAAAACAACATCTCAACAAAAACAGAGTATCAATAAGGAAATAGAAATTGTAAAAATGAGAACCAAGTGGAATTCTAAAATTAAAAAGTATAATAACTGAGATGTAAAAAGTCACTAGAATAGCTCAACAGGACATTTGAGTTGGCAGAAGAAAGAAGCAGTAAACTCAAAGATAGATCAATTGAAACTATTCACAGGGGTTACAAAAAGGAAAAAGAATGAAAAATGAACAGAATCCCAAAACACATAAACTCATTCTAATCATGAAAGAAAATTTCAGACTAATTCCAACTGAGGAGCAATATCAAAATACTTGACCAGTTTTTAATTTTTTCAAAACTGTAAAGATTATCAAAAACAAGGAAAGTCTGAGAAAATGATATCCTGATAAGATATTGGAACAAAAAAGACATTAGATAAGAATTATAACAAATCTTTGATAAAAAATGTACCATACCAATATAAGATGACAACAGGAGGGAAAACTGGATGTGAACAACATGGGAAATCTCTGTACTATCTTTGCAACTTTTCTGTAAACCTAAAATTGTTCTAAAATAAAAAGTTTAGTTTTAAAAATCAACAAAGCTCCCGAGACCTATGGGATACCATCAAGTACACCAACATACACATAATAGGAGTCCCAAAAAGAGAAGAGAGATGAAAAGAAATGGGGAAACAGAACTTTTGGAGAAATGAGGAGCAAAAGTTTCACAAATCTGATTAAACGCAGGAGTGCAGGATTATGGAAGCCATTAAAATGGGGCCCATCGAGAGATGAGGTCTTGCAACAGCCTGTAACTTTTTCTCCTTTGTACTCCTGGGAAAATGACGTATGTATACGTGAGGAAGCGGCAATTTTCATACCGATGGTGTGCTTGCCTGGTTTAGGTTTGGAAGGAATCTTGTGATAAATGGTTCCTTAATGTTAACTTTGGAAGCTAAATCCATCCAAGTGCCAAAGGAATTGACCTTTTATAAAATAAAGAATAATCTCACTAACCTGCTTTCTGAAAAGTCTGCAAAATCATCCTGAAGTGCAAACTTGTGCAAAACTTCTCCAATTAGATAGCCACTGGAAAATGCCTTTGCAAATGACTTGGGACCTGATTTTTAAAACACAGAGATAAAAAAGTAAATATAATGCTTTACACAGAGCTTATATATTTTCAGTATGTACATACAGAGTAAAATCCCATAATTTAACTTGAACTCAGAATGCCATCAAAATAGTTCTGAAAATATCTTTCAATAATCAGAGGAAAATACTGAATTTTAACTTAATTTTAGGTATCTTATAAAGATCCCTGAATAAATGTGGGTCAGTAATTGATAATATATGATATTTTGAAAGAAAAGACAACTTCTGATCAAACCAAACCAAACACAACCAACAAAATATATAACCTTAGATCTAAAAACAAATCTTCAGTGTATTTTATAAAATTATGCTCTAATACTTCCATTATCAATACAACCTGTGGATGATTTCATATTCTTGACCAAGTGAGGTACAATCCAACTTCTTTAAACCTCAAAACTTAATTCTAACCTTTATGCAATGGAAATTTTACAAAAGTCACCTGCACCTTCTTAAATAAAGCCTACTGAACATAATCGATTTTCCTTGGGCTTCCCTGGTGCCTCAGTGGTAAAGAATCCACCAGCCAATGCAGGAGACACGGATTCAATCCCTGATCCAGGAAGCCCACATATCTCGGAGCAACTAAGCCCATGCACCAAACTACTGAGCTCGTGCTCCAGAGCCTGGAGCTGCAACTACTGAGCCCATGGGCCTCAACTACAGAAGCCTGTGTGTCCTAGAGCCTGTACTCTGCAATAAGAGAAGCCACTTCATTGAGATGCCTGCCCACCACAACTAGAGTAGCCCCCGCTCACCACAACTAGAGAAAAGCCTGTGAATCAACGAAGATCCAGTACAGCCCAAATGGGGTCGCACAGAGTCTAGCAGCAGCAGCATATTATAAACAAGATTTACATTGGTGGTTCTGTGGTTTACTCCAGTATAGCTGGTGTCCTGTACAATGATGGAGGTGGCCCAGAGGAAGACAGGTTTTAGAGCTAGAGATATCTATGCTGAAATCTTGTCTCTGCCTTTAACTAGCTGTGCAACCTCTGACAAGCTGCTTAACCTTCCTGAATTTCTGTCCCATCCTATCTATATCTATCTTGGTGAGCTGTTTTAAGATTAGAGGCAATATATGAGAATTTCTTGGTATCATGCCTGCCACAAAGTATGCACATAATGATGAGGGAAGGAAAAAATATTAAGTGTAAAACAGAATTTGCTTTCTTTAAAAATGTCCTTAGTTTGGGGTCACTTATATTTTTCTTATGAAGGATATAGGGGTGCTTGGTATTCAAGAATGCTATTCAAAGTTGATACATAATACATTATCATAGGACAAAGCCATCATCTCTCAAAGGATTTCAAAACCCTCCAAAAATCTTCAGTGTGTTTCTATTAGAGTCCTTTAGGCAACTGCAATATTAAATATCTATTAAATGTATACATTATCACAGTATCACAAACTCATTCATATGGAATTATCCTCTTTTATCTATTTGACTATTAACAAGGTGGCTAGCTGCAAAAGAAGTTAGAATGATTTCACGATTCGTAGAGCTGGTGCTTGGTGTGTGATTGCACAGAGGTGAAGGGAGACCTTACTCAGAAGACTTTACATCATCATAAGGCTCCTGCATATCTGACACCAGCCCACAATTTTGCCCAAAGCTTCCCTAGTATCTGCTCTCAAAGTATTTTATGCTTTAATAATACCCTACTTCTTAGGTAAAATCAATATAAAGTAGCTTAAAAAGATGTAAACAATTCTCATTGATTCTGTTTACTCAGGGTGAGTTCCTGAACTATCTAGCATTAGAATCTTTTGACTCTGCCTTCCAGCATCATGGGGCTTCCCTAGTGGCTCAGTTGGTAAAGAGTCTGCCTGCAATGCAGGAGACTTAGGTTCGATCCCTGGTCAGGAAGATCCCCTGGAGAAGAGAATGGCAACCCACTCCAGTACTCTTGCCTGGAGAATTCCATGGACAGAGAACCTGGCTGGCTACAGTTCATGGGATTGCAAAGAGTCAGACATGACTACAACAAACATTCCTTTCCTTTTCCAGCATCATACACCAGTAGTCTTTGCAGCAACTGAAATCCAAAGAGCTCCTTCTGCCCCTAAAGGCAGAGGTGTGCCTTGTCCTCCCGCTGAGTCACTGTTGCTTTCCCCTTCCCTCAGGACCCACCACTGCTGACCTCCAAAGCTGTTCCCTGCTTTTTGGTTGCCACCACTGTCCTTGCTGTGCCATCTGGGCTGCTCTGGCTGTGCCTTGCACCGCTTCTGTCTGTTGTTTTCTCTGTTTGGCTTCTTTCCCTTTTTTCTCCCTCTAGCCTGTCCCTATTCTTAGTTTTCTGAAGTGCCATTGTCAAACTATGGAATCCTATTAAAAATCTAAAGACTACTACTTTGCATTCAGGAGCTGCTGCTATATCTGGTGATTTTGTTCTCCTACTCTCTCTGGATTTTGCATTTTTGCCTGTTGCTCCTGTTGACAGAAGACCTGAAATCTAATCTGGGAATAACTGGGGAATAACTGTATCCTAATCCATCACATTCAACTTATCAGGCAAATGGTCTGTAGCAAACTCATAGCTACAAAAAGGTCAGGAGAAAAATAAAATCATAATCTACTTCCTTTGAAATGGCAGGACTTCTTAATAAGACTATTCTGATATGGATAAAATAGAGGCATTTTGGCTATAAAGGTCAAAGAAGAATAGCAAACACATTATTTCACTGTCAAGTAGGCTACTATAAATAAGTTTGAAAACCTGTTTTGCAGCTCTGTGTGCATTAGACACTTTCAGTGTTTCTTTTTTCTTTTTTTCCTGTGCTACAGGAATACAGAAGAAATCAGAGAAAAGCTATAGGAAGAAGCAAAAACAACAGAGAGAAAACATGTAGAAAAAAATGGAGAGAAAAAAGAATACGTGCAAGAAATTAGATGAAGAAAAAGCAGATAATCTAGGAATATATAAATTAAAAAGTATGAGAAGGAAGATAAGAAGCCAGAGAGAGAAAGCGAAATGGAGAGAGGTTAGGGGAGAAAAACAGTAAGGAAAAAAGAAACACAAAGGAAAGATTTTTTTTTTCTTTTTGCTTTATCAAATTTTCCTTTCCAGTAAATGTTCCGGAATACCACAACTAATGATGGACACCTCTGTAAGTTAATTTGCACTCATCACTGGAATTACCTAGGGGAAATAAAAGGTGGATTGACTCCAGGATAAGGAACAATGAAGAATGTGGGAAAGAAATGAACCACAGGAGCTCAGTAACAGTCTTCTCTCTGGGCTCTGAAATGATCTACATCTGGAAAAATGTTGTTCAGTAACAACTCAGCCACACCTCCAGTCTTCCAAGCCACAGGTCTGATCCCATTCACTAAAGCTTTCAGTTGCAGAAATCTTTGATGTGAGCTTTTGTGAATTTTCTGGGACGGAGGGCAAAGGGTCTATGTGCTTTTCACCTGAGCCAGCTGGAGAAAAGACAAAAGATAAGCCTTCTACATTCCATACGGTAATGCGGTCAGCACAGGCTCTGGAGAGAGAAATATTCTCTGGTTTGACTCTTGGACCATTTATAAGACCCTGGACTTTGGATAGTTACACAGCCTCAGTTTCTTCTCTTTAAAAGAGGGAGAGTGATGGGTTCTACCTCCTGACAGTTGGTTTAATTAAATGAGATAATTGATTAAATGAGATAATGTAAAGTGCTTAGCATAATTCACAGCCTATAGTAAGTGCCCAGTGATCACTTTTATTATTATTGAAAGTGTTAGCTGCTCAGTCACATCCAATTCTTTGTGACCCAATGGACTGTAACCCACTAGGCTCTTCTGTTCATGGAATTCTCCAGGCAAGAATACTGGAGTGGGTAGCCATTCCCTTCTCCAGGGGATCTTCCCAACTCAGGGATCAAACCTGGGTTTGTAGTGGAGGCAGATTCTTTATCATCTGAGCCACCAGGTGCTGCTTCCTAATTTAAGACAACATGTTATATCAATTACACAATTCATAAGCTCAGTAATATCCTCAATGACAATAGTATGGGGCTTCCCACGTGGTGTTAGTGGTAAAGCACCTGCCTGCCAATAAAGGAGATGCCAGAGCCAAGGCTTTAAAGCCTGGGTCAGAAAGATCCCCTGGAGGAGGGCATGGCAACCCACTCCTGTATTCTTGCCTGGAGAATCGCACGGACAGAGGAGACTGGTGGCCTACAGTCTATAGGGTAACAAAGAGTTGGACATGACTGAAGTGACTTAGCAGGCATGCATGCACTCACACATGCAATGACTATAGTACAAAGATCCTTATTTAAAGATAACTTAAAACTTAGATAGCAAATATTTGACCCTGTCCTTAAAGTCAGATACAGACCTACTCTTGGGTCCATATAAACGATAACACTCTCCCCGGTCTGGGGAAGCACATATAATCAAATGTAGTTGATTTTTACAGCAAACCATTAAAGGGAAGGAAATAATGACTGAACATAGCCTCACAGCATTTGTGGTCAAGTTTTGCTACCAAATAACTAAAGAGATTTGGGGATGTGGGGGTCGTAGATGAGGGCCTATAGACCTACATATTCTATCAAGTGGCCTTTGTTCCTCCTTTACTAGAAGAGCAAAGACCTAGCTCAGGTTATCAGCAACATTTAAAAAACCAAACAAATTTACTTTCATTTGAGAGACAGAAAAGCTGCTGCTGGTGGCTGGGCACTGGCCTGACCCCATTAGGCCCTGGTATTCCTAGAAGCTGGGCCAGCACTCATGGCTAGACTTTGGCCTTCTCCTGCTGGCCATAATCAATTTCACAGCACACCAAGACGAGACAAGATTACTCAGTGACCCTGATGGACTAAGACAAAAACAAAATCCCTCTATAAACATGTCTGAACTCGGAGTGAAATAGTATTGCCCAAAACACAAAAAAATGACCAAATGTCACCCCCCTATTCTGACTAATGTGAGTGGTTGCTACTGTTTTTCCCTCCTTGCTTTGTTATCCCCACTTCCATTAACAGAATAGGTTATTCTGGTGTCCTTTTCTGCAAGATGAATTGGTGCTGTGGCTTATAAAATCAACAGAATGCAATGTCTGTTAGCATGTGACAATTCCTAAGAAGTTGCTTAAAGTAATAAAGCGGAGCCTCTGAAATCACAAAAGTGAGGATCAAAGTACCTAGGATGACCTTCCCGAGATGAACAAATCCATCGAGTTCAGCTAAAAACAATACTTTACCCTATTTTTGCCTCACTCATGCATCCTCATATAATAAAATATTTACTAGGTGCCTATTATGTGGCAGGCATCATAATAGGTATTCTTCTAAAGTGAGAGACACAAAAGTTGTTGAAATAATATTATCTACTTCCAGATGTTCAAGCTGGTTTTAGAAAAGGCAGAGGAACCAGAGATCAAATTGCCAACATCCACTGGATCATGGAAAAAGCAAGAGAGTTCCAGAAAGACATCTATTTCTGCTTTATTGACTATGCCAAAGCCTTTGACTGTGTAGATCACAATAAACTGTGGAAAATTCTGAAAGAGATGGGAATACCAGACCACCTGACCTGCATCTTGAGAAACTTATATGCAGATCAGGAAGCAACAGTTAGAACTAGACATGGAACAACAGACTGGGTCAAAATAGGAAAAGGAGTACGTCAAGGCCGTATATTGTCACCCTGCTTATTTAACTTATATGCAGAGTACATCATGAGAAATGCTGGGCTGGAAGAAGCACAGCTGGAATCAAGATTGCCAGGAGAAATATCAATAACTTCAGAGACGCAGATGACACCATCCTTATGGCAGAAAGTGAAGAGGAACTAAAAAGCCTCTTGATGAAAGTGAAAGGGGAGAGTGAAAAAGTTGGCTTAAGGCTCAATATTCAGAAAACGAAGATCATGGCATCTGGTCCCATCACTTCATGGGAAATAGATGGGGAAACAGTGGAAACAGTATCAGACTTTATTTTTGGGGGCTCCAAAATCACTGCAGATGGTGACTGCAGCCATGAAATTAAAAATAGCATATTGAAAAGCAGAGACATTACTTTGCCAACAAAGGTCCGTCTAGTCAAGGCTATGGTTTTTCCAGTGGTCATGCATGTATGGATGTGAGAGTTGGACTGTGAAGAAAGCTGAGCACCGAAGAATTGATGCTTTTGAACTGTGATGTTGGAAAAGACTCTTGAGAGTCCCTTGGACTGCAAGGAGATCCAACCAGTCCATTCTGAAGGACATCAGCCCTGGGATTTCTCTGGAAGGAATGATGCTAAAGCTGAAACTCCAGTACTTTGGCCACCTCATGCGAAGAGTTGACTCATTGGAAAAGACTCTGATGTTGGGAGGGACTGGGGGCAAGAGGAGAAGGGACAACAGAGGATGAGATGGCTGGGTGGCATCACTGACTCTATGGATGTGAGTCTGAGTGAACTCCGGGAGTTGGTGATGGACAGGGAGGCCTGGCGTGCTGCTATTCATGGGGTCGCAAAGAGTCGGACACGACTGAGCGACTGAACTGAACTGAACTGAGACCTAGATAGATGATAGGCACTGTGGTAGATATTTTCCACTTGTAATATCAATTGATACCTCCCAAATATACAGTAATTATTATTATTACCTCTCAGGGTATAAAATTGTGACTAAAGATTACTGTTTCTAGTTCGGATACTAGAAAATCAGGACTTTGGAGATACTAAATTTTCAACTCAGTTTTCTATTTATTGATTCTTTGTTACTTGTGATAACGATGTCTGAGACTATTGAAACAAAAATACCCACAATAAAGTATCTACAATTTTCAATATGACCCCACCCAGAATCCAAAAGAATATGGACTGCTGTATATCAATTTTTACAATGAATCAGATGTATACAGTACATGGAATTTGAATGCTCTACATTTGTGGAGAATGTTTAATTATGACATTCTGATGCCAACTTCCTCTTACAGTGAATTCATAAACATTTTGTAAAACAGAGGCAATGGTTAGGCTTGAAAATAACTGAGAGTCTGTAAAGACTTTTACAGCAAATCTCTTAGTAACATTATTCTATATTGCTTATTTTTTATTACAAAAATAATTGCTTGAATTATTTTCTATTTAACAACTTTTGGTATTTTAAGACATTTCATTAACATACGTCTAAGCATTATTTTCCAGGACAAATGGTCTAGTTAAACTTAACTCACTGGAGATCCTTAGCTTTAGTAACATAGATCTGAATCTTCATATGCTGAGACTAATCAAACCTCTGGTGACTCCCAGAAACCTCATTAAGTGGAGGGAGACTGTTCTTAACTGAGGATCATTGGAATTTATTTTCTTTACTGCTGATATTCAGGGTCATCCAGGCAACACAAAATTCAATATGAGATGCTTTATCCAAATTGATTTCTACTTTTCAAAATAATCCAGAAATCAATCAGCTTTACCTGCCTCTCTAATGACTAAACCATTATTGAGTCTCACCGAGGCAGCAATGCATGCACTTGGCATTCTCATTCTGTTTGCTTTGTCTCAGGAAGCAACATGTGGACTGAACTACTTCTAAACAAATACTAATAACTCCACCACTGCCATTTAACCATTTAACCATCTGGTTGAATTTCTGTACTTCTTGTGACTTCAACTGAACAATAATCCTCCTTAAAAGGAGCTCAAATGAATATCTTTGGGAGGGTTAATTTTTAAATAGTAAATTCCCTAAGCATAAAATCAAATGTATAATACATCCTAAGAGCACTAGTCAAAGATCTAGCTCTAAATTCTAGTTCTAGGACTTACTAGATGGATGACTTAGAACAAATTACCAAGCTTTTTCAGCCTCTTTTACACATCTGTTCAATGGAGACAATGTGTCTTAGGACTTTTTAAAATCTCAAATATGAAAGCCTATGTAAAAGGCTTAGCACAGGGTCTGGCGTAAGAATCTAAGTGCTCAACAAAGATTAACTTTTATTATTATTATTATTTCATGTATAAATTTCATTTGAGAAAATAACTCTTAGGTACTCCCCTGTCCCAGCAATACTTCAAGATGCTTACTATATTTCATCTAAAGTGTTAAGCCTCTTTTTCTCCTACATTGTCATGTGACATTTGATCTTTTTTTGATTTTGCATTTGTAAGGCTATACTGAATTTTACTTTCAAATTATGAAGGGAATACAAGCAAAACATCAAATAACACAGATGTATAAAGAAAAGCTAGCAATCATCTCCTTTCCAGGGTAAGCAATACCAATACACTGGCTTATATGCTCCCACATCTCTCTCTATGCTTACACAAAGATTAAGAGTCATGTATATATCAACAGTCCAGTATATGCCTCTCCACACTTTTCTCTCACATATCCTCGTGCAAAATGGTATTATATTGGTTCCAGTAAGTTTTAATTTTGTTTTTCACTTGACAAAATTACATGAGCACATTTTAGGTTAAAAGTTAGAGTAACTAACTCATTTGCTCTAACCACTGCATGATAAACCATAGCATAAATACAGCATCATTTACCCAAGTGTTCTATTATTGAAGCAAATTTATATTGTCTCCATTTCTTTTCTTTTTGCCCCTACAATCCATGTGGCAATAAACATCCTTGTTCAAATGTCCTTACACATTGGTGATTTTATTTTTGTATGATATTTTCTAAAAAGTAAGATTTAGCATTTACTGTGTGTCAGGGACTGTTTTAAATGCTGTGCATTTATTATCTCATTTAATCTTAACACTACTTGATGAAGTATTATTATTTTGAGTATTATAAAATTTAGGTAAATAAATTGCTCACAAGCACTGGCTAGTAAGTGTGAATAAGTGATTTTAACCTAAACAGTCTGGCCTCCAAATCCTTGCTCTTAACAGGACGCTTATCCAGAACTTGCCCAATTATTTTCCCCAGAAGTTGCATCCACTATGGTCCTTCCAAGAGAGTTCCTATAAACTGTTTTAAGTTTTCCATTGTACACCACAGAATGGCTTATCTAATGACAGAAATCAACTGGCAGCATGCTTCTTAGGCACACAGATCCTATCTTATCTGTTTCCAAACACAGTTGAGTGCGTTCCCTATAGTCTGAAAAGCCTTTTACAACATGGATTTAGGTAATCTCAGGAATTGTCTCTTTCTCCTTTGACTCCTCTTAGCAGTTGGGATCAAGAAATGAATATGTATTGCTAGTGAATGGGATGCAGAATATATTAGCTGTCTCTGCTAACAACTTCCAGCTTTACACTTGGGGAAAGCAGACATCAGAAATTTTCCATTTATAGTTTATGCTATTTAAATTCTTTAAAAATCTTCAGTCTTGGGACTTCCCTGGTGGTCCAGTGGTAAAAACTCAGCACCTCTACTGCAGGGGGTAGGGGTTCAATCCCTGGTCAAAAAACTCAGTTTCTGCATGCCTCTAGGTGGGGCCAAAAAATAAATAAAATCTCCAGTCTTTTAATCTTCAGGGAATGAAGTAATTCTTCCTCCTCCTTTCAAAACCAAAACTCCTCAAACTGATTATAATTAAGAATGGCATATTACTGTTTTTAGATTTCTTGTAAATTTTATTTACTTTTCTCAAAAGTGTTTGAATATGCAACAGAGTCTTGTGGACTTGAGCAAAGAATATGGCTTTTATTAATCAAGTAAATGAACCAAAGTAAACTCAGCAATCTGTAACTGCTTTTCTTAATAAGAGTATACCTTAAGGCCATGATACTACATTTTGGCTCCTATGGTGAGAAAGAAATAAGAAAAGAAAAATGCTAACACCATCCTGAGATAAGCATCATATTTTAGATAAGGAACAGTCAGAGACACGTGGGATGATCATGGACTCCTGGGGAAAAAAACTTACTGTGTGGGTGGCAGTTTGGCAAAGAAAAAGTCTGGGTTTATGCCTCAAGAAAGGCAACTGGAGTGAATGATGGTTGCTCAGTTCGTGTCTGACTCTGCGACCCCCGGGACTGTAGCCCACCAGGCTCCTCTGTCCATGGAAGTCTCCAGGCAAGAATACTGGAGTGGGTTGCCATTCCTTTCTCCAAAGGCTACTGCAAATGCTCCAAATTGAAAGATCCTAGTGCTGATAACAAACACTTAGCAGCTGCAGAAACACTACTGGTTGACCAAATGCTGTGGATGACTTAAGACTGAGTTGGCATTATTGCCCCTCTGGAAGCAAGTTGACATTATGCAAGAATGCTTCTGGGAAAAACAGATTGAAATGATTTGGCCTGCAAACCTCTTGCTTTGAGCAAAACCATACCAGTTGGAAAATGAACTCTTGATTAAGAAACAAGAAAAAGAAGTTGAATGGGGTATAGTGCTATTCTGGAATTACTTGGTTGTTACAAAAGTTGTCAGCATGTAAAACTGCGTCTGTGGTTGTGGGATTTAGGAAATTTGGATGACAACTTTATGGCTGGGATAAATTCAGGTTAGTGAAGAAGTCAGCTTTGGGAAGAGTGAAAAGTGGTCAGAAGTAGCGAATGTGCACATACTGAGTTAAAACTGCTGAAATTTGTAAATGTTAATATATTCTGCATTAACTCATTTCACACACAGCCCTTTATACTGGAGGGAACACACTGCGAGAAGGTATTCTAACTTGTCCAGGGGCACACAACTAATAGGGCGGTAGCTGGCTTTCAGGATTCACATTTCGCTGGTTTGCCAGCACACCACGCTTCTGAGAGTGTGAAAGGAGCAATGTCAGGGCTAGACTAAAGAGTCCAGAAAGTTCTTCTCTCTACTGGAGCAAGGGCGCCGTCCCTATAGCCTCAGAACCGTGGTAGGTCAGAACCCGCGGGGCTGGGACCACCGTGATGATGGGTAACTCAGAGCCGAGCTGGGGAGTGGAGAAGCCAGGCTCCGCGGTGGCTGAAGTGAGCCAGAGCGGCAGCTAGCCTACCCCGCCAGACTCCATCAGCTCGCCGCGCCCCAGGCTCCGCGCCCCGTTCGCCCCCGGTCCGCTCGCCCCAGGCTGTGTCACTCACTCACGGTCTGGGACACCTTCAGTTCCTGGTTGAGCCACTGGCACAGGATCTCCGACATGGTTAGGCCTGTGCCTCCCACCGCACGCAGGTGCCAGGAACGCGCGGGAAACCTAGCCCGCCTGCCTGCCCGCGTCCTCCGGTTGCCAAGGGCGACCCGTTGCTAAGGAAGCGTATTCAGGCCGGAGCTAGGGGAAAGGCTGGGAGAAGAGGGGTGCCAGAGCTCAGCCCGGGAGGACAGAAAATCGTGGCTTGCCCCCTGCTGGTAGGTAAGACCGAGACGTGCGCAGGGGCGGTGGGCTTCAGCGGGCTTGGGGAAAGCGGTGGAGCGCTATTAACACAACAGCCAGGAGATGTTAGCAGGGTTGGTGTGTGGAGGAGGAGAGGCAAGGGAGCCTCTCTAAAGAAAGAATCTTGATTGAAGGGGAATTTTTTTTCTTCCTGTTTGCCTCCTAAAGAAACTTATGGAAGCCCCTGCTCCAGTGACCTCAGTTTTGTCTTTAACTTACAAACTGCCAGTTTTAATTGCTGTATTATATGCAGCCATGAAATTAAAAGACGCTTACTTCTTGGAAGGAAAGTTATGACCAACCTAGATAGCATATTCAAAAGCAGAGATATTACTTTGCCAACAAAAGTCCTCCTAGTCAAGGCTATGGTTTTTCCAGTGGTCATGTATGGATGTGAGAGTTGGACTATGAAGAAAGCTGAGCGCCAAAGAATTGATGCTTTTGAACTGTGGTGTTGGAGAAGACTCTTGAGAGTCCCTTGGACTGCAGGAGATCCAACCAGTCCATTCTGAAGATGATCAGTCCTGGGTGTTCATTGGAAGGACGGATGCTGAAGCTGAAACTCCAATACTTTGGCCACCTCATGCGAAGAGTTGACTCATTGGAAAAGACTGGAGGCAGGAGGAGAAGGGGACAAGAGAGGATGAGAGGCTGGATGGCATCACTGACTCGATGGACATGAGTTTGAGTGAACTCCGGGAGTTGGTGATGGACAGGGAGGCCTGGCATGCTGCGATTCATGGGGTCGCAAAGAGGTGGACAGGACTGAGCAACTGAACTGAACTGAACTGATGGGCTACCCAGACAGGGACTGAATAGGGCTTATACAACTTTTAGTCCCAGAGCTGGTAGAGGTCCTGACCTGTAGCAAGCTTTCTATACTTTTTATTGGTGGTGGTGACAGAACTAACATTTAGGGTAATTCATATCTTTATATTGTTTCGAGAGGTGAGTGTTTAACAAACTTCTTTTCTGGTCAGTTTTTTTTTTTTTCCTTTCAGGTATTATTTTAAATTGTATTTTGGGAAAGACTCTCACCTTGACCAAATCTGAGTCAGAGTCCTCTGAGCCCTCTTCTCCCTGAGGTCCTACCTTGAACTCTGTCCTTGGCTCCTTTGTCAAGTTTTGGCAAAAATTCTGCTGGATGAGTTTAGTGAAAATCCTCCACCCTCCATATCTGATCTAGTTCCCTGTCCCTCACCCTTGATACCTGATCATTCTGGCCTGTTTTCAGCAAATATCCTGTCTAGTCAGTTTCGTCTTTAACTCTGATGTTTCTTTGTAGTAGTTTTCCATCCAAAGACCTCAAATGCACTCCTTGGCTGTAAATCCCCACTTTTCCTTATTATATTCAGAATTGAGCCCTATCTCTATCCACTATTGCAAAACCCCATTGCAGTAGTCCCCTCAATAAAGTCTTTCTTATGGTCTTTAGCAACAGTAAGAAACATTCTCCTTTAATAATTTCTAAAAGTTTAGATGGAATAATGGAAAAATTACTTACATATATAATGTGCTTAGTCACTCAGTTGAGTCTGACTCTTTTTGACCCCCATGAACTGTAGACCACGAAGCTCCTCTGTCCATGGGGATTCTCCAGGCAAGAATACTGGAGTGGGTTGCCATGCCCTTCTCTAGGGGATCTTGCCAACCCAGGGATTGAACCCAGGTCTCCTGCATTGCAGGCGGATTCATTACTTTCTGAGTCACCAGGGATGCCAGTATATATATATATATATATATATATATATATATATATATATATATGTGTGTGTGTGTGTGTGTGTGTGTGTGCACATATGTGTGTGTGCCTCACAAAGATAAGTAATTTCCCCCCAAAAGCTTGAATTCATCAAATTATTTTAAACTGTAAGAATGATGACAGTAATGTCCTAATAGGTGAAATTCTCTTAAAATTAATCTGAAATTGATCTGTGTGTCCTGATTGGATAAAAGTTAGTACCATTTCTCTGCTGGCTTTACTTAACATTGAAATCTCTCACCCGATGAGAGTTATGCCTGATTCTTTTTGACCCCCATGAACTGTAGCCCACGAAGCTCCTCTATCCATAATTACAATGGGAATAACTACAATGGGAATTCTGAGGGAGATTTATTGCCAACAGAATTGGAGCCTGATACACTTGATATGCATCATATTAGAGTTATCCAAATTCAAAAGGTTATATTCTAAATAGCCTGTTTAGCTTAGGGGATGTATCTAATAAACCTTTAAACATTAGAAATATGTCATCCCTGAAAATGCTTCTAAAAGATGAATACCTGCCTAGAAATGACCTCCAAGACACTCCTGTGGCTAGTCATCCCAGTTGTACATTTAAACTGAAGACTAGTGTTACACATTAAGAAGTTCCAAGCTTTAATTTCAGTCTGTAGAGCCTGGGGGGTAGAAACTATTGTTTTCTAGATTGCTGAGAAAATTGCTTGTGGGAAGGATGTAAATGAAGGCACATCAGATTCCACAGCTGCACCAGAATAAAATGTCTGACCTCATAAGGTGTCCATCAGTTCAGTTAAGTTCAGTTGCTCAGTCGTGTCTGACTCTTTGTGACCCCATGAATCGCAGCATGCCAGGCCTCCCTGTCCATCACCAACTCCCAGAGTTCACTCAAACTCATGTCCATTGAGTCGGTGATGCCATCCAGCCATCTCATCCTCTGTCGTCCCCTTCTCCTCCTGCCCCCAGTCCCTCCCAAAGCATCAGGGTCTTTTCCAATGAATCAACTCTTCGCATGAGGTGGCCAAAGTATTGGAGTTTCAGCTTCAGCATCAGTCCTTCCAATGAACACCCAGGACTGATCTCCTTTAGGATGGACTGGTTGGATCTCCTGCAGTCTTAGGGACTCTCAAGAGTCTTCTCCAACACCACAGTTCAAAAGCATAAAGTCTTCGGCACTCAGCTTTCTTCACAGTCCAACTCTCACATCCATACATGACCACTGGAAAAACCATAGCCTGACTAGACGGACCTTTGTTGGCAAAGTGATATCTCTGCTTTTGAATATGCTATCTAGGTTGGTCATAACTTTCCTTCTAAGGAGTAAGCACCTTTTAATTTCGTGGCTGCAATCACCATCTGCAGTGATTTTGGAGCCAAAAAAAATTAAGTCTGATACTCGTTCCACTGTTTCCCCATCTATTTCCCATGAAGTGATGGAACCAGATGCCATGATCTTCGTTTTCTGAATGTTGAGCTTTAAGCCAACTTTTTCACTCTCCTCTTTCACTTTCATCAAGAGGTTTTTTAGTTTTTTCATTTTCTGCCATAAGGGTGGTGTCATCTGCATCTCTGAGGTTATTGGTATTTCTCCCGGCAATCTTGATTCCAGCTTGTGCTTCTTCCAGCCCAGCGTTTCTCATGATGTACTCTGCATAGAAGTTAAATAAGCAGGGTGATAATATACAGCCTTGACGTACTCCTTTTCCTATTTGGAACCAGTCTGTTGTTCCATGTCCAGTTCTAATTGTTGCTTCCTGACCTGCATACAGGTTTCTCAGATATATGCTATTATTCCCACATCAGAGCAAATATTTCTGTACCATCTAGAGGAGCTGTTTGTTTATTGCTTATTGTTTTGTTTCAGTTATTTGTAGTGTTTGTCTTTGGAACTCAGCTCCAAACAACATAATTTGCCAATGCAATATTTTGGAAAAGAAATTTATATACAGAAATTAGATAAATGAAGAAGAGATACAAAATTAAGGCAAAGTTTTTTCTTTTCACCAAAAAAAGCTATATAATTTTTTTTTTCCATTACATGGCTAGTTGGCTTAGTTTTAAATAGTTTGGACATGTTTATAGCATTTCAAGAAGTTTTTGAGACATTTGTTTCCTAAATCTGCTTTGATTTTATTAATGACTAATTCAGTGTTTATATATACATAAGGACATACATACTGAAGGATTTTTAGAAAATCTTATGTGGTCTTCTATGTGTGTGTTGCATGCATTTCTTCATTTCTCTCTCATCACCTTAAGATCATTCTCTCATTCTCTCATTCCTTCTGCTCAGCCTGTTTTACAATGCCTTTGCTCATTTTATATTAATTAATTCAACAAATATTTTCCCAGTGTCCACAATAAGCAGCCAAGCTAGATTTCCCTGTCCCTTCCCCTCTAGTCACTCTCTGCAACCAGTCAAGCTCATATTCCTTCTCTATTTTGCAACTCAGACACTTCCCATTAATTTAACTAGAGCATCATTTACAGACTGTGCGTTTTGACTTCTTAAAACGCAATTTCTAAGATGGATCTAAACATAATTTCTAAGATGGATCATGCTAGAATTCTTTATAAATGAAACAGTGAAGAATAAAACAGAATAGAAAATATCAGAGGGCATTTCATGAAGGAGGGTTAATGTGAAATGAGGGTGGAAACAAGGGTGGAAACATTTTTGGAGTCACTGTCCTGGAGGATAAAGACCCCACTGGAGGCTATTTACAATACAGCCTGAATGCAAACTTAACTGTGAGCCACAAATTCCCTTTGCACAGCTTGCACACATTTCTTCACTAGATCCCACTTTTCTCATCTCTGCATCTTCTTTTGGCAAAAAAAAAAAAAAAGAGCAACTTTCTATCTCAGCCAATCCTTAATTGAGGACCCAACTCATCAGTTACCACCTTCACAAAACATCCTACTCTCTCCATCTCCCTAATTCCTTCTCTCTTCTGAAAGCTCAAAATAAGTGCTTTCCTTTCAACTTCCATCCAAGACACCTACCTCTTACCAACTACCCACAGCTTGGCCAACGACTCAGTTTGGCAATCTTCTACAAGTCTTTCTCAACACATTTTCAAACAAGTATTGATTTAGGTTCATATTATTTGTGTCAAATAGCAGTCATGCTGTTAAAGTTTAATTCTGTTTCAAAATTCTTTAAGTCTTTTCTTCCTTTTTTTTTTTAAGTCTTTTCTATTGAAGCAGATATAACCTTTTATTTAATGTGTCGTATTTTCCAGGCCCACATGATTTGTCTTATATATCGATTGGCTTTCTTAAGCAAACATTTAAAATTCAATCTTAAAGAGCAATCAGATTTGAAACAAAATAAAATTACAAAGAAAACAACATGAGACAAAAAACTAGGTACCTTACGAGAAAAAGTGAGTCATATGTTCTAAGACTGAGATAAACCTAAGTTCATTTATCAGAATTCTTGCTTTAATTTCTTACATGTTGAAGTTTTCAGAAAAGCCAAATCACCCTTTAGTATCTTAAATTTAGGGCTGTGAATTTCTGTTTTACTTTTTCCTTACTCAGAAAAAAGTTAAATATTACTAGAAAACCTTTTTAGTTTTGCTGAATGTGATCAAATAAATATACATTTCTCCATATATTTATCCAGTAAATATACATTATACATGCTGCTGCTGCTAGTCACTTTAGTCATGTCTGACTCCTTGTGACCCCATAGATGGCAGCCCATCAGGCTCCCCCGTCTCTGGGATTCTCCAGGCAAGAACACTGGAGTGGGTTGCCATTTCCTTCTCCAATGCATGAAAGTGAAAAGTGAAAGTGAAGTCGTTCAGTCGTGTCCAACTCTAGTGACCCCATGGACTGCAGCCCACCAGGCTCCTCTGTCCATGGGATTTTCCAGGCAAAAGTACTGGAGTGGGGTGCCATTGCCTTCTCTGAAAGAAGACATACAGATGGGCAAAAAGCACATGAAAACATGCTCAACATCACTAAATATTAGAGAAATGTAAATCAAAACTACAATGAGGTATTACCCCACACCAGTGAGAATGGCCATCATCAAAACATCTACAAATAATAATGCTGGAGAGGGTGTGGAGAAAAGGCAACCCTCTTACACTATTAGTAGGAAGGTAAATTGGCCCAATGATTATGGAGAACAGTATGGAGGTTCCTTGAAAAACTAGATGTAGATCTAGCATATAATCCAGCTATCCCGTTCCAGGCATATATACAGAGAAAGCCATAATTTGAAAATATAGGCATCCTGTTGTTCATTGGAGTATTATTTACAGTAGCCAAAACATGGAAGCAACCTAAATATACATCAACAGGGGAGTGGATATTGATGTGATATATACAATGGAATACTACTCAGCCATAAAAAGAATGAAGTAATGCCATTTGCAGCAACATGAATGGACTTAAGGATTGTCACATTGAGTGAAGTAAGTTGGACAAAGCCAAATGTCATATGATATCGCTTATATGTAGGATCTAAAAAAAGTGGTACAAATGAACTAATTTACAAAACAGAGGCCAGAGTCAAAGACGTAGAAAACAAACTTATAGCTGACAGTGGGGAAGAGAAGGGAAGAATAATTTGAAGATTGGGATTGACATATATACACTGCTGCTGCTGCTGCTGCTAAGTTGCTTCAGTCGTGTCTGACTCTGTGCAACCCCATAGATGGCAGTCCACCAGGCTCCCCCATCCCTGGGATTCTCCAGGCAAGAACACTGGAGTGGGTTTCCATTTCCTTCTCCAATGCATGAAAGTGAAGTGTCAAAGTGAAGTTGCTCAGTTGTATCTGACTCTTAGCGACCCCATGGACTGCAGCCTACCAGGCTCCTCCGCCCGTGGGATTTTCCAGGCAAGAGTACTGGGGTGGGTTGCCATTGCCTTCTCCAATATATATATATATACACTACTATATATAAAATATATGACTAATAAGGACCTACTGTGGGTTTCCCTGGTGGCTCAGAGGTAAAGAATCCGCTTGCCAATGCAGGAGACACAGATTTCATCCCTGGGTCAGGAACATCCCTGGAGGAGGAAATGGCAACCCACTCCAGTATTCTTACCTGGGAGATGTCATGGACAGAGGAGCCTAGTGGGCTACAGTCCATGGACCTGTGAAGAGTCAGACACAACTTAGTGACTAGAACAACAGCAACACAAAGGACCTACTGTATAGCACAGGGGACTCGACTCTATATTCTGTAATGAGCCATATGGGACATGAATCAAAAAAATGTAGCTATATGGATAACTGACTCACTTTGCTGTACACCTGAAAGTAACACAACATTGTCAATCAACTATACTCCAATAAAATTATATATACACAAATATATTTAATCTTATTTGTCATACCCCTAATAATAAAAGCAAAAACTGGCAGAACTAAAGGGAAATCAAAATTATATAAAATTAAAATGAAAAGTATATACAATTATAGTTGAGACTTTAAAACTTTACCCTTAACAATTGATGAAGCAGAAAAACTTTTCTTTAAGGATATAGAAACCTTGAAAAACACCATATCAATCAAATTAATATAACTTATATTTATAAAACAATTTGAAAGGAAGCATTCATTGAAGGCTGATTACATAGTAATACAACTAGAAATAGGGGTGGTATAGATTAGGTTGACTCTAATGACTTCAAAAATCACATGGAGAAAATTACTTTTAGTTTTTCTTCCCACTGTGAATCTATATTGTCATCATGATGCATTAGGTTCTCTACAGTTGAGCTCTCATTGTTTTTTCAAACTACATCTAATCACATTTTTTATTGGTACCTTTTCAAATAAGTTATCAAGAATTTCATAATCATTTTCCTAGATTACTAGAGAAAAGTTTATTGAATTATTTAATATTTTTATATCAAAGGAAATAGCAATGTTAATTCTATAGGAAATATGGGATTTTCAATAGAATATAGAAGGAAAGAAATATGATAGCAGAATTTCAGTCATATGTGCACTTCACAAAATAAAATATAACTATATTATAGTTACTTCCCTATTAATTATTTGTTTATTTTTATCTTGTTTTATCTTTGTTTGCTTTTGGTTTTGTGGAGGGAACTTATCTGAATTGACAGAGAAATAACATAAAACTAAATTTCTTTGTAATGGTTTATAAAACCAGAATGACAATTCCCTTTCATTTAGCAAGAATGAAGGAAGGATGTGTGATCTATGCTCCAAGTGTGATTGCAATTTCCAGACTCTTGCATGAGAAACGCTGGGCTGGAAGAAGCACAAGGGAATCAAGATTGCTGGGAGAAATATCAATAACCTCAGATATGCAGATGACACCACCCTTATGGCAGAAAGTGAAGAGGAACTCAAAAGCCTCTTGATGAAAGTGAAAGAGGAGAGTGAAAAAGTTGGCTTAAAGCTCAACATTCAGAAAACGAAGATCATAGCATCTGGTCCCATCACTTCATGGGAAATAGATGTGGAAACAGTGGAAACAGTGTCAGACTTTATTTTTTTGGGCTCCCAAATCACTGCAGATGGTGATTGAAGCCATGAAATTAAAAGACGCTTACTCCTTGGAAGGAAAGTTACGACAAACCTAGATAGCATATTAAAAAGCAGAGATATCATTTTGCCAACAAAGGTCCGTCTAGTCAAGGCTATGGTTTTTCCTGTGGTCATGTATGGATGTGAGAGTTGGACTGTGAAGAAAGCTGAGCACCGAAGAATTGATGCTTCTGAACTGTGGTGTTGGAGAAGACTCTTGAGAGTCCCTTGGACTGCAAGGAGATCCAACCAGTACATTCTAAAGGAGATCGGTCCCGGGTGTTCTTTGGAAGGAATGATGCTAAAGCTGAAACTCCAGTACTTTGGCCACCTTATGTGAAGAGTTGACTCATTGGAAAAGACTCTGATGCTGAGAGGGATTGGGGGCAGGAGGAGAAGGGGACGACAGAGGATGAGATGGCTGGATGGCATCACCGACTCGATGGACGTGAGCTTGAGTGAACTCCGGGAGTTGGTGATGGACAGGGAGGCCTGGCTGCTGCAATTGATGAGGTTGCAAAGAGTGGACATGACTGAGCAACTGAACTGAACTGAATATTTTAAAAGCATATTTGGAAAACAATGTAATGTTGCCAATTTTCTTTTTTGATTTTTTCAAGTAAGAACCTAAATACAAATACCGCATCTTTTCTGGCCATTATTTCACATGAGAAAGAATATTTTACAAAAAAGAAATAGAAATCAGAAAATTTGAGAATGAAGAACCATACTTTAAATTGAATAGACTTTATGAAAATCCCACAGTATGTCATCAGAGACTTGTGAATGTCTTTATAATTTGGACCTACTGTTGCCAAAACTCTGTTCCAGAACCTGACACTTAGGTACCTCTTGAACATGGATCCCTAATCTCCATGGTGTTTGCAACCTTTCCACGTTGGAATGTTCAAGACCTGTGAGATGGGGTGTGTGTGTGTACACATTAATGGAAAATTATCTGTGGATACTTTTTTCAAGCCTTAGCCAGTTTCTTTTTGTTTTTTCTTTTTGGAGTATTAAGTATCTTTCTATGTCTTCCAAAAGAATAAATACAGGGTTAAATGTTAGGTGGGAGATATTTTTAAGGCTACCTGAAGACTACAAGGTTTCATAGAATTTGAAGGTCTTCTATAGAGTTTATTGACACCACAGCCACAAACTCTGCTGGAGAATTCCTCATTGTAGGAGACAATTGCCTATAGCAAGTCAAATCCCCAAGGAGAAAACAATGGCTTTCAGATTATGCACCCCTTGGGAGACAACTGAATTCTTATAGTACTAAACTGAAGGCTAAATCATGCTATTTTGAATTGCATCAGGAAGTCCAATCCTAAGTAAGACCTGTACTTGCTCTGGCTACTAGCAATTTCCATGCCATATTCTTACGTATGTGTTCTAAGCATGTGATTAAACTGTCAAATCCTCCAGAAGTCTGAGAACTCTGGCAAGAGTCAGACCAAAGGGATCCAGACATTTAAATGAAGCATGAAATTAACTTCAATTTTCTTACTTTAGTTATCATCTATGGTATTTCAGCGAGTTAATACAAGGTCTTCAAAAACTTTATTTATTCCAAACCACTATTTGTGGTTTGGATATTGAGGAAGTCAATAGTGATGAAATTATAATGCAAATGCATCCATATTTGTTAAGCAATTGATTTTTTATGCCTAATTAGTTTCTGAAAAGTGGAACTCAGTGTTCAAGTACTTAATTTGATATATCTACCAGATGGATCTCTTTTATATTAAATTCCTACTGGTTACCAAATAATAGCTATTAAAGATACTTAGGGTATCTCCAAAGACAAAGCAGGATTTTAACAGCATCAGGAAATTAATGATTGTAATGTATGCTAGAAATGTGATGAAGTGGTGACCAATAATTATATTAAGTTCCACTGCTTTGAAAATAGCATTGTTTCATTAGTCAAGGTTGAATTTTTATTCTGACACAAGGTTCATGAGGACAAGTCTAGTGCATATGAATTTAAGTAATTTGGCAGTCAAAATGGAGATATTCTGTATCAGAAAGTCACATCCAAAGAATGGATTCTATCTTTGATTCTTCATGCTAGCTCCTAGCAATTTCCATATTATATTCTTGGATATGTGTTTACATACATATATATATTTATATATGTGTGTATAAAACCTTGCATAAAAAGTGGAAAGATAAGAAAACACTGTGCTTATTTCTAGTACAGGTTGAAAATGCATTAGTATCTGGAAGCAAAGAACAGACTGAAATTATGTAAAAAGATTGTGAAAATATAAGTTCAATTTTCCATCATATAACTCTAAAAACTGCTTTTATTTGAGTATTTGAAATTTTTAGAAATCAGGAGCCCTCTATTAACCCAAAGGCCATTGGAAACTTGAGGGATCACATCTTATATCTTATTCCACTTACACTGTAGGTTTATGTGAATGTCTTGAAAGAGATTAGCAGAAAACAAGATTCAGGAAGTTGTTGATGAGCTGAATATAATGAAAGGGGTATTAAACCTGGAAATGGAAGGCAGAACTAATGAAAGAAAGAAGGAAAAGTACAGACAAACTTTTATCCCTTGCAAGGTTTACATAAGATTAAGTCTGGGGTCAAGAGATGCTATATAAGGGAAAAATCAAACAAATTCTGAATAAAATATAATATTGTGCTTAGTTGCTCAGTTGTGTCCAACTCCCTGTGGCCGCATGGACTGTAGCCCACCAGGCTCCTCTGTCTATGGAACTTTCCAGCCAAGAATACTGGAGCTGGTTGCCATTTCCTCCTCCAGGGGATCGTCCCAACCCAAGAGATGCAAGAACCTGCATCTCTTGCATCTCCTGCATTGGCAGGCAGATTCTTTACCACTAGCACAATCTAGGAAGCCCAAAATATAATATTGGGACTCCCAGAATTGGTATCCACTTTGAACAATCATGAATGACAGCATGATGTGAGGGGAAGGTAAGGAGCCAAAAGAACCTTCTGTTAGGGAATAGGCAGAAAAACTCAAAGATGAATGATGTAATATATGTCTTTCTCGTTATAGACAAGTTTGCAACATGCGGCAAGAGAGGGAAAAGTCAAGAACCGAATGGAGAAAAAGCTGTTTTTTTAAAATTAACCCAATTACAATTTGATGTTGACTTGGTATTTTTCTCAGATGACTCATGTTATGGAAATAGCTAATGAGGGAGAAGGCCAAAGATGAAAAATCTGATATGGTGATTTTCTTTCACTAAAAATATCAATCATGTAATTATTATCAACAAAAAATGCTAAGTAATTGAATTTTTTATGTAATATGAATCCTTGCAACTCTTCACTGTTTCTTTGTGAATGTACCAACTGACCATGCATTCCTCTCCAAACTTACAAACTTATTGGCAACACAGAACCCAGAGATAAGTTTAACCAAATTTAGCATTCCAAAGCTTCTGCAAAATGGAAGAACAGAATCTGAATCCTTGACATAAATTCAGTTGCCTCAGAGTACTCCCTCACGGCTAAAAGATTTCACCTACCACCTCAGAGAAATGCTGAGAAAACTAACTTGATTTTTGAATATTTTTCATCTTTCAGAGATTTGGTGATACAGGCAAAGTCATCCAAAAACAAACAAATGGACAACCAAAAAACTCCCAAGCTTTAGGACAATTGTATGTATCAGACTTTCATTTATACAACCTGTGTGGTGCTAGAACCGAAATAAAAAAATAACATAAAAACAAATGAAAGGCACTAAAACATGATATAATCCAACTATAGGACATTTTGGAACAGGCAAAACTATGGAGACAGTATAAAGATCAGTGGTTGCCAGGGTTTGAGGGGAGGGAAAGATGAATAAGTGGAGCACAGAGGATTTTGGAGGCAGTGAAAATACTGATACTATGATGGTGGATACACAACATTATGCATTTATCAAAACTCCTTCTCAGGTGGCGCTAGGGTAAAGAACCCACCTGTGCATGCAGGAGACTACAGAGATTCAGTTTTGATCCCTGGTTAGGGAAGATCCCCTGGACGAGGAAATGGCACTCCAGTCCAGTATTCTTGCATGGAAAATTCCATGGGCAGAGGAGCTTGGTGGGTTACAGTCCATGGGGCCTCAAAGAGTCAGACATGAGTGAGTGCGAGACTGAGCAGATGTGAGAACAGAGACAATACAATGCAAAAAATGAACCCTAATGTAAACTAGGAACTGTGGGTGATTAAAAACAAACAAAACCACAAACAAAATAAACTCTTTTCCCACAAAATATGTACTTGGAAAGTAACCAGTCCATGTCCACATGCTTTGTTGCTCAGTTGTGTCTGACTCTTTGCGACCCCATGTACTGTAGCCTGCCAGGCTCCTCTGTCCATGGGGATTTTCCAGGCAAAAATACTGGAGTGGGTTGCCATGCCCTCCTCCAGGGGATCTTCCCAATCAAGGGATCGAATCCAGGTCTTCTGCATTGCAGATGGAGTCTTTACCATCTGAGCCAATCAATGCATCGGAAACAAAATCACAACACAAATTACAAAATATTTGAAACGGAGTAGCACTTAAAGAACTACATATAAAAAACTATAGGATGTAACTAAAATAATATTTACCAGAAAATTTGTTGCCTAAAATAAATATCTTAGAAAATATAAAGTTTGGAAATCAATGAGTCTAGGCCTTTCTCAAGAAATTGGAGATTAGAAATAAGTTATTTTTTAAAAAAAGAACAAACTAATGTGATAGGATAAAAATTATTTTTAAAAATAGATTTGATCAAATCAGAAGTGTGCATATCTATAAAAAGGTCTCTGTGACTGTGAATTATTATAGTTATTTAAGTGTAAGGAGGTAATGGAAACATATTTGATCTACTTAAGGTCTAGAGATCTGTTTTCCAGTTCTTTTCATAGAAAAGACTAGATATTGTTTCACTTATGGTTCACTTTGCTCTTCTGGACCTTAATTATTTAATTAATATGAAATGAAGAATTTTGAGAAAAAGTCACGCCTAGCTCTTCTGGGATTCTGCTTTTCCAGGACCTTTGTGGAGGCAATACTCTGCCTAATATAATATTCAGTATATATAGTGTTGTTATCATGTGAACCACTAGTGTCTGCTCGGGAGCCTGGAAACGGAAACAGTGAGTTATGTTACGCAGTACACAACATTCTTATTATGGCCAGTAGTAGCAGTGGTTGTGGTGGTAATGGTAGCAGTGTAAAATTTATAGTAAAGATGACTCACTGGCTACTATTATTTCCTTTGTGTGGTCACAATTAGTTCATAACTAAATTCTCAGCACTAACATCAAACTCTCCCCTCTTTACAACATTTTCAGTAAAATGTAAAAGTCTCTTCCAAGACACGTTATATTAATAGAAGTTCCAAATTGCTCCTAAGTGCTCCGAGGACAAAGTGACTGTCAATTGTCTTGTTAAATCAGTGTCATGTTCACTTACTTAAGGAGATTCTGATCTGAAAAAATAATAAGGCAGGCTGTTTCATTTCTCTTACAAGAAGAATAAAAATTTTTTTCAAAGTTAGAGAAAATTTCACAGTGCTTTTTTGCTCACAATGTAGAGAATCTTCCTTCACTATTTCTTGCTCCTTCCCTTTTGCCATGCTGTAAAAAGGATGAATTGGCAGTTGGGAACAGGACACCAGGGAACCTACTTTTTCTCCCCTCCGTTCTCTTGTAAACCAGTGTCTGTTCTCTGTAAACCAGTGGTTCTCAAAGTGTGGTCAGAGACCCTTCCAGGGCATCAGAATGATTTTCCTAGTAATTCTAAGTAAGACATTACTTTCCTCTTTCCTGTTCTTTCTCCCATGAGTGTACAGTGGAGTCTTCCTTAGCTGTATGACATGCAATGTGGTGTCCCAAGTGCTGCAGTGGTGAAGAATCCGCCTGCCAATTCAGGAGAGCTGGGCTCAATCCCTGGGTCTGGAAGATCCCTTGGATTAGGAAATGACAAACAGCTCCACTAGTCTTGCCTGGGAAATTCCATAGTCAGAGGAGCTTGGCAAGCTACAATCCGTGGGGCCGAAAAGAGTCAGACACGTCTGAGCAACTGAGCGCATGACAAGTGATGTCACAACAGTCTGAATATGGAAGCAGACGGGAGAATATTGCTTTCTTCTATCAAACTAGAGGTTAAAAACATTTACGTAAATACAAAATAATGCCATTCTTCCTATAAAATATTTCTGGTTTTGATCACATATTTTTCATAAACATTATTTTTGTTAATATGTCAAGGGTTTTGTTATATATTAATGTATTATACATAATTTTAATGTATTTATTTATATTCTCACATAAATAATTATGCTTCAATTAAACTAATATAATTTATGTATATATTTATTATATATAATGCATTTAATATATTTTGATGCATATTCATAACTAATGTATATTATGTGAATACTTTAAATTTGCATTTTAATTTCAAAGGTAGTAAATATTGATAGGTACTAATCCACATGAGCAAAACTTCTTTATAAAGTTGAAGAGTTCCTGAGATCAAAAATTTGACAACTACTGCAGTAAGTATTTCCTTTGGTAGCAAAGAGGAAAAATAGAAAGCAAATGAATCTAAAATACAGAGAAAAGGACGAGAGGCACTTAAATGCTCAACTAACCCCAAAGAAGAAGATAAAGCACTTGGAAAATCTCCCCCAACCTCCATAATGGTTTAGACTCAATGTAAGTAACAAATAAACTCTTTAATTCAAAATCATGTATGAAGGACTTCCCTGGTGGTCCAGTGGTTAAGACTCCACACTTCCACTGCAAGGGGCATGGGTTTAGGGAACTAGGATCCCACATGCCAGGTGGATGAAACAACACTGAATATTCATTAGAACGACTGATACTGAAACTCCAATACTTTGGCCACCTGAGGCAAAGAGTCGACTCATTTGAAAGGACCCTGATGCTGGGAAAGATAGAGGGCAGGAAAAGAAGGGGACAACAGAGGATGAGATGGTTGGATGGCATCACCGACTCAGTGGACATGAGTTTGAGCAAACTCCGGGAGATGGTAAAGGACATGGAAACCTGTTGTGCTGCAGTCCATGGGGTCACAAAGAGTCAGACTGAGTGACTGAACAACAACAATAACATTAGCCTGGGGTGAATAAAATGAAGGGAGAGTTAAGTAAGGATAAATGGTAAAGTGATCAAGCTAGACTCTAGATTTTCAATGCCGTATAATGTATTCTTACTGCTTATCTTAAAAGATGATATTTGCTTAGTGCCCCATGCATCTATGTATCTTAAATGTCTGGGTTGTCATATATGTGGTATCTGTGTATATGGTTTAAAGATTACTGTTCAAAACATGTTGCCCTGTCCTTCAGTCCTGGATGGAATGGTAGTATAGGTTCAGAGCGGGCATCTGCAGTCAGGCTTGGGAGGTTGAATCCTAGTCTTTCAAGTTACTTAATTTCTTTGTCTATAATATGGGGTTAATAACAACAGCAGCTCTGCCATGGGGTTGCCGTCATAATGATAATATTTGTGACTATTTGATAAATGTTTAGCACAGTGCCTGGACCACAGTGGGTTCCCTATACTTGTTGGGTTAGCAAATAAGTGAAACCAGAGCTGGCCAGGTTAAATGCCAGGAAAAAGCAAGGGCCTAGGCTGTGATGCAAACATAACATGACGTGGGGGGTGGGGGTCGGGGTGGCCAGGAAGGGGAGGATGGGCGGCGGTGCAGATCAGAATGAGTTGCTAAGTAGGGAAAACAGACAGCAGCCTCTGGGGTTAGAATGACTGGGTGTGGACAGACCCAACAGCAAGTCATCAAAGCCCAAGGAACAAAAGAGGCTTTGCATGACAGAGATATGCTCAGTTGTTTCAGTCGTGCCTGTCTCTTTGTGACTCTACAGACTGTAGCCTGTCAGACTCCTCTGTCCATGGGATTCTCCTGGCAAGAATACTGGAGTGGGTTGCCATCCTCTCCTCCAGGGGATCTCCCTGACCCAGGGATGTAACCCAAGTCTCCTGTGTCTCCAGCCTTGCAGATGGATTATTTGCCACTGAGCCACTGGGGAAGCCCAAATGAGAGGAAAGGGGCTGGGGGAAAAAGTGTTGCTCCCAATATACTCTCATGAGAAATGTTTCACAGAGATTGAGCTTGGTGTGAGGGACTGCAGGGGAAGAGACACAACCCTCTGAACCCAAACATCTACTCTTCCAATTGTAAAAAATTGCCACCACTTCTTGATGGCATTATATTCAAATCATGCACATCACACCATTTTCTGTTACTATATCATTTCCAAATTCTGTCCCAATGTGCTGAAAAATATATTTGAAATATTCTGAAGTCCAAAGAAGAGACTTTTTAAAAAGTCATGCCACATTTCTTTTCCAGGGAAATTTTAATTAAATTTGAAAAAAGGAAACTTTTATTTACTCTGGCATTTATATTAATCCGTTCTAATTTCATTAAGTAATCCAAATGCTTTTGAAAACACCCTTATTGTTTAATACAATAGTTAAATTTTAATTAAGTGTGCTATTTATTTAACTACTCTTGTTCAAAAATAGGGTCTTGCCAACATATATTAAATGTATAATTCTCAGTTTGGTGCATATAGTTATTTACATATCGTTTCAAACAATGACTTGTAACCACTGTGTATTCAGAAGTAAATAATAGACTTCATATTTTAATATCAGACACAATTTAGTTTCCTATAATTAAAAATGTCACAATAGCTGAACTCCAGATTTGCAATGGAAATTCTTTTGTTTCTGTGAAACTTTAGATAGTTGGGGTAGGAGAAATTATTCTCCAAGCACAAAGTGCCTATCACTTTTCCACTCAAATACAAGATCAAGTCACCATGTTGTAGCCACGCATTCCGGGAAACAAAATTCACTCAGAAGGACAATGCAGATAGTGCAGTGCAGTTTATTACACCGTCAGGCCCAAGGCAGAGTCTCCTCTTAGCCAAGGATCTGGACCAGTTTTTTTTTTTTAATTTAAATTTATTTATTTTAATTAGAGGCTTGTGAAAACCTTATACACGCTAAGTGTACGTGCCCAAACCCACCTATCCAAATTCTTTGCAACTAGTCTGAACAAAGGAAAAGAAAGATACAATCAAAGTTAACCCATGATTAGTATGCCTTAAACCCATGATTTGTATGCCTTAAGAATAGGTAGTTAACAGTGGACAATTATCAATAGGCCTGTGGTCATACCCCAATAAGCATAATAGAATTTATTATTCTATTCAGTTACACCGATAATTAGTGTATTCTTTTAGGCGATGGGAGAGCCTAGGTACGAGCCCTGAGACTCTTCCATCCAGGGAGTCTGGTTTTCCAGTTGGTATGTCATTTTCATAGATACTGGGCATATCGCTCAAAGTCCATAGTCTGGCCCAAGATGGAGTCCTGATTTCAAGATGGAGCTTGTTCTGTCTGTTTCCTCCTGCAACCGTCTTTAAGCTTATCATGTAACTCCAGAATAGCAGTGGTAAACTTTTAGAGAAGTTTCTAGTATGCACACTTCCAGTAGTAAGGATTCTGTAAATGTACAGGTAATGATTATAATGGGCACTCTTTTTCTAGGAACAAAGTGGAGGAGCACGGTCTTTCAGAAGTTTCAAGACAAGTTCTTCTCAGTGGTATTATATGAAGAAATGCTGAGGCTTTGTATGCAATACTAGGAAGTGGCTTGTCTTCCTTCTATTCCTCTTTAAGAACAATGTGAAATAAATATCCTATATTAATGCATATATGTGGAATATGAAAATACTTAGTATAGATGATCTTATTTACAAAGGGAAATAGAGACACAAATGTAGAGAACAAACGTATGGATACCAAAGGGAGAAGGGTGGGGTCGGATGAATTGGGAGATGAGGACTGGCAAATATGCACTATTAATACTATGTATAAAAGATAACTAATAAACTATTGTTTGGGTAGGGAACTCTACTCAGTGCTCTGTGGTGACCTAAATGGGAAGGAAATTCAGGAGAAAGGAGGTGTATACATAGAGCCAATTCACTTTGCTGTACAATAGAAACTAACACAATATTGTAAAGCAACTAAACTCCAATGAAAATTAAAATAAATAAATAAAACAATTGTGTCCCTGTTCAGGAATTCAAAAACCCCAAACTGTCTTTGTCCAACAATTAAATATTGTTCAACAATTAAATTTTGAAAGTAGAATATAAAGAACAGTAGGAAAAGTTAAATATGTATATTTGTTTTTATTGGGAGATTCATTTGAATTGAATACTTGTACTTTTAAAGTGACATCTCTGCTGAGAATTTGTGAAGTATTTTGTATGTGTAAATTTTTCAGCAACCTCTGGATTGAAACATAAGAAATGCAAGGATTATGTGGGTTATGGGCATGCCCCTGATTCTTTTAAGAGAAAACTTTTCTAGAGAGTTCAATAATGAATTTGTAACATCTGAGGATAGTTAGTTTCTTTTTTAAAAGAATCTTTGAAAAAGATTTCTGGGGTGAATAAGTCTTTTCCATTTCCTTCTATTCATTGGTTGCTCTTTTACTTGTCTCCTCGCCTTGCCTGAGGGGTATTCATTCATTTATTCAACAAACATTTTATAGGGTGCCTAATCTATGGCTCTGTTTTGGGACTGGTTGACAGTATTGAACTTTACCTAGGCCTGGAAAATAGGATTCCCCCTGACAATAGTGAGGATCATTGAGAAGATTTGCATGTATGCAGTGAGACCTAAAGAGTAAAATTCTTGTCTTCAGGTTCAGAAGCAGTGAAACCCAAAAGTGAGTTCCTCTGCTGAGTTTATGATTAACTTCTCTATCCAAAACATTATTTCCTTTCTTGTCACATTCCTATTCCCCTCAAGATTGACAAATATCAAAGAAAAGAGGGGATAGAAATTGAGAAGGGCCCCATGGAGCCTTCCTAGGACACAATACCTTTGTGTCTTACATTTCACGTTTGTCGAAAGAAGTATTAGTCTCCTAAGCCTTACTTGACTTCCAAAGATCAGACTTAAGCAGTTACTAATTAGGGAAGTGAGGAAATGCAGAAACAATAGACAAGCAGTCAAGCCAGGAAAGAAATGATTGATTAAGCAATAGTTCAGCAGTAGAACTTCCCTAATGGCTCAGATGGTAAAGAATCTGCCTGCAATGTCAGAGACCTGAGTTCGATCCCTGGGTTGGGAAGATCCCCTGGAGAAGGGAATGGCAACGAACTCCAGTATTCTTGCCTGGAGAATCCCATGGACAGAGGAACCTGGCAGGCTACAATCCATGGGGTCACAAAGAGTCAGACACAACTGAGCATTAACACACAGCAATAAAACAGAATCCTAATTCCTCAAGGGGTATATGAAAGATGTCTGACGCAATCTTTGAGTTGCTCTGCAGAAACTAAGATCCTTCCCCACCACCACCCAGGTGGAGGATGGTGACTACATGTTGACCATAAGTATGTAGACTCCAGATTGGAACCAGATGTTTGATGATTAAGATTCCTGAAATATCACCCTGTTACCTCTTAACCTCACCACCAGCCAATCAAAAGTCCACCAACTGCAACCCTCATCCAAAATGTTGCCTATAAAAAGCCTTTCCTAAAAGTCACTGGGAAGTTCAGGTGTTTGAGCTTGACCTTCCCATTCCTCCTTGCTTGATGTCTTGAAATAAACACTGTAACTTCCTTCATCACAACCATGTCAATAGACTGGCTCTTCTGAGTGGGGGGCAAGCAGACCCAAGTTTGGTTCAGTAACAGTAGTTCAAAGCCAAGGCTTTTGACTTGCAAGGGTCTACTATATATATATATATATATATATATATATATATATATATATATATACACACACACACACACACATATATACATATATGTATATACATATATATACATTTATTTTATATGCACACACATGCATATGTATATATACACACATATATACATATGTATACATATGCAATTCAGTTCAGTTTAGTCACACAGGTATGTCCGACTCTTTGCAACCCCATGGACTGCAGCATGCATCTTCCCTGTCTATCACCAACTCCCAGACCTTGCTCAAACTCATGTCTGTTGAGTCAGTGATGCCATCCAACCATCTCATCCTCTGTTGTCCCCTTCTCCTCCTGCCTTCAATCTTTCCCAGCATCAAGGTCTTTTTCAATGCATCAGTTTTTCACATCAGGTAGCCAAAGTATTGGAACTTCAGCTTTAGCACCAGTCCTTCCAATGAATATTCAGGATTGATTTCCTTTAGGATTGACTGGTTTGATCTCCTTGCAGTCCAATGGACTCTCAAGAATCTTGTCCAACACCACAGTTCAAAAGCATCAATTCTTCAGTGTTCAGCTTTCTTTATGGTCCAATACATACGCAATATATGAGTATATATATGTATATGCATATATATATACATGTGCACATATGTATGTATATGGCTTTCCTGGTGGCTCAGATGGTAAAGAATCAACCTGCTATGCAGGAAATCTGGGTTCAATCCCCGGGTTGGGAAGATCCCCTGGAAAAGGGAATGGCTATCCACTCCAATATTCTTGCCTGGAGAATTCCATGGACAAAGGAGCCTGGTGAGCTACAGTCCATGGAGTCACAAAGAGTTGAACACAACTGAGCAAATAACACACACATGTGTATATATACACTTATGCATATATATGTGTATATATGTATAATGTGTACATATGTGTGTGTGTGTAGCTTCCCTAGTGGCTCAGACAGTAAACAATCCACCTGCCATGCAGGAGACCCCAGTTTGATTCCTAGGTTGGGAAGATCCCCTGGAGGAGGGCATAGCAACCCACTCCAGTATTCTTGCCTGGAGAATCCCCATGGACAAAGGAGCCTGGCGAACTATAGTCCAAGGGGTCATGAAGAATCAGACATGATAGAGCAACTAAGCACAGAACACATATATGTGTATGTGTGTGAGTATATATATATATATATGTGTGTGTGTGTTTCTATCTCAGATCCTTGCAAGTCAAAAGTCTTGACTTTGAACTACATATAGATATATGTGCAATATTGTACCTTGGCCACAGATAGTAGATTGGAAAGAAGATAGGTGAGATGCCAGACAATCTTGCCACTACAGACCAGAAAGAGGCCTTCCTAGCTTGGTGGCTTAAAGGGGATGAATAAGGGAACACAAGCAGGATAGTCCCGGTATCCTGCCCCTCTTTCTCATGCCTGGGGTTGAGTCACTGTGTGTGAGTAAGGTAAATGATAAAATTGTTGCATGGGTTTGGGAATTTGTGATCTGAAAGTATCTCACTTCTTTTGTGAGGCCCACAAAAATTCCAAACTTCTCAGAGTTAGCCTCCTTCTACTCCAATCTGTTCCCTCACACCCAAGCATGCTGCAGCAGCCATAGAAGAAAAATGGAAGCATAAAATGTCCAGGAAGAGAGTGTTGAGACCCTACCTACAATATACACAGCCCAAAAAAGAGCAGAAAAGTGAACAAAATTTCTCCCCAACTTCTGTGAGTTGGAAGGAGGTGGCTGAGAGTGAACTGCAGTGGGGAGTGGTCTCCTGAAGTTGAGGAAAACACGGTTCTTCTCAGACTGGTTCCTGGAGAGCAGAAGGGAAGGAGCTGTTACAGCATATGTACTGAGACTCACTGGAGGAGACCAGCTGAGACAGATGCTGATGAGCATGCACCAGAAACCTCTCTCCCAGTGATAGCAGGAAAGCACATGCATGACAGCAGAGGAGTCATTTATGGGAGAAGAGGGCCAAAGGGGACTAAAGGAGGCTGACCTGACTTCACTGAGTTTATACCTGAAATAATAGAGGCAAAATCTATTTGAATTGACCAGACTAGGTTTTCTATGATCAGATGAAATACAGTCTTAGAGGTCAAGCTGAATTTGTGGTCTGAAATATCACACTAGTTCCATTATTTTATAGTATTAATTACTCAGTATTAATAAGTAGTGTAACCACTCAGCAGTAGAGCACTATTTCTCTGATTCTGTATTTTGTTTCCTAGAATCTGGCAGAACACCACTGGTACTGATGTTCATCTCTTTAATTTGGGGCATTCAATAAACCTCTTCTCTGGCTGTTAGTCTTTTTGTGTCTTTATCATCAACATTCCCTTTGAGTATCCTTTCATGTCAGCCAGAAGTTGACCTGTGTTCACTAGTCATAGAGAATAAAAAGTTCAATCATTGCACCAGTATTTCACCGTACAGATCCAAGGGGAGACACTTACATTGATTTTATGTAAATGGCACTTTCTTGTGTTGTGCAATGTGAATTTCATCATTCATAGGGGGCCACTCTTTAATGACCTGGTTATATTCCCTTCTACCAAGTATGTTTCTATGCATACTTCAAACTTTTTGTAAACACATTTTAAATCCTCACTTAATAATTGTAGTACATACACCATAATAGCTCCAGAAACAATGAAGCAGCTGGCCTGAAGCAGAAATAATCCTCAGTTGTGGAGGTATTTGTGGTGAAAGTAAAGTCTGATGCTCTAAACTAATACAATTATGTAAAGTTAAAAAAAAAAAAACAACAACACAATATTGTATAGGAACCTAGAATGTTAGGTCCATGAATCAAAGTAAATTGGAAGTGGTCAAACAGGAGATGGCAAGAGTGAACATCAACATTTTAGGAATCAGTGAACTAAAATGGACTGGAATGGGCAAATTTAATTCAGATGGCCATTATATCTACTACTCTGGGCAAAAATCCCTTAGAAGAAATGGAGTAGCCCTCATTGTTGAGAAAAGAGCATGAAATGCAGTACTTGGGTGCAATCTCATAAATGACAGAATGATCTTGATTCATTTCCAAGGCAAAACCATTCAACATCAAGCAATCCAAGTTTATGTCCCAACCACAGATGCCAAAAAAGCTGAAGTTGAATGATTCTGTGAAGGCTTACAAGACTTAAAACTAGCACCAAAAAAAAAAAAAGATGCCCTTTTCATCACAGGGAATTGGAATGAAAAAGTAGGAAATCAAGATACTTGGAGTAACAGGCAAGTTTGGCCTTGGAGTACAAATGAAGCAGGACAAAGGCTAACAGAGCTTTGCCAAAGAACACACTTATCATAGCAAACACTCTCTTTCAACTACTCAAGAGACAGCTGTATACATGGACATCACCAGAAGGTCAATACCGAAATCAGATTGATTCTATTCTTTGCAACCGAAGATGGAGAAGCTCTATACAGTTGGAAAAAACAACATCTGGAGCTGACTGTGGCTCAGATCATGAGCTTCTTATTGCAAAATTGGGGCTTAAATTGAAGAAAGTAGGCCATTAAGGTATGACCTAAATCAAATCCCTTATGATTATACAGTGGAAGTGATGAATAGATTCAAGGGATTAGATCTGAAAGAGTGCCTGAAGAACTATGGATGGAAGTTCATAACATTGTACAGGAGTCATTGACCAAAACCGTCCCAAGAAAAAGGAATTCAAAAAGGCAAAGTAGTTGTCTGAGGAGGCTTTACAAATAGCTGAGGAAAGAAGAGAAGTTGAAAGGCAAGGGAGAAAAGGAAAGATACCTCACTGAATGCAGAGTTCCAGAGAATAGCAAAGAGAGATAAGGAAGGTCTTCTTTAATGAACAATGCAAAGAAATAGAGGAAACAATAGAATGGGAAAAACTAGAGATCTCTTCAAGAAAATTGGAGATACCAAGAGAATATTTTATGCAAGGATGGGCATGATAAAGCACAGAAATGTTAAAGACCTAAAAGAAGCAGAAGAGATTAATAAGAGGTGGCAAGAATACACAGAACAACTATACAAAAAGGAACTTAATGATCCAATAATTATGATGGTGTGGTCACTCATCTAGAGCCAGACATCCTGGAATGTGAAGTAAAATGGGCCATAGAAAATATTACCATATACAAAACTAGTGGGGATGATGGAATTCCAGCTGTGGTATTTAAAATTCTAAAAGATGATGATAAAGTGCTGCACTCAATATGTCAGCAAATTTGGAAAACTCAGCAGTGGCCAGCCACATGACTAGAAAATGCAAGTTTTCGGGGGGCGGTCCTAAGATGGTGGAGGAATAGGATGGGGATACCACTTTCTTCCCCACAAATTCATAAAAAAAAAAAAAAAAACATTTGAACGTTGAGTGAATTCCACAAAACAGCTTCTGAATGCCAGCAGAGGACATCAGGCATGCAGAAAAGCAGCCCATTGTCTTTGAAAGGAGGTAGGAAAAAATATAAAAGATAAAAAGAGAGACAAAAGAGGTAGGGACAGAGATCCATCCTGAGAAGGGAGTCTTAAAAAAGAGAGAAGTTTCCATACACCAGGAAACACTCTCACTGACGAGTCTGTGGTGAGCCTTGGAACCACAGAGGGCAACATAACAGGGAGGAAAAATAAACAAATAATTAAAACCCACAGATTACGTGCCCAACGGTAACTCCCAGTGGAGAAGCAGTGCAGATGCCCGCATCCACCACTAGCAAGTGGTGGCTTGGCAGGGAGGCACAGGCTGCATTGCTTAGAGTAAGGACTGGGCCTGAATGCCCCAAGGCCAATCTGAGGGAACTAACTTGAGATAACAAACCAGACTGTGGGATAGCTACCCGGGGAAAAGCACTAACCTAAGACACCGCCAGGCCCACTCACAGAACAAAGGACTGACTAGAGCTAGCTGGCTGAAGATCGGCCCATCCCCCACCGGAGGCAGGCAGGTGAGGGCATCCAGAGCCAGAAGGGGACAATTGTGGCCCCAGAGAGGCATCATCTATCAAACTGCAAGCAGGCTTCATTGCTAACCAAGACTTCTTGGGATTCTGGATGGTCGACATCCACCTGAGAGGGTGCACCAGCTGTACACCCAGAAAACTAAGCAGCAGGGACGGGAGAGGTGATAAGTCTCAGTGACCACACTCGCCAAACACCTGGTCACCTGAGCTGCTCAGACCTGGGAAGGGCACAGAACGCAGACCCAACCGAGTCTGCGCCTCTGAGGACTACCTGAGTACCTGAACCTGAGCGGCTTAGACCTGGGAAGTGCATTAAACCCAGGGCTGACCTCAGACAGTTCCCTGCAGAGCAACCTAGATCCTGAGCAGTGTAGACAGGCAAAGCACACATGCCGTGAGTGGGCACAAACCCAGTGTGGCCGAGACACTGTGAGCACACGCCAGTGTTATTTGTTTGCAGCGTCCCACCCTCCCCACAGCACGACTGAACAAGTGAGCCTAAAAAAGTGTCCACCACCGCCCCCTTGCGTCAGGGCAGAAATTAGACACTGAAGAGACCAGCAAACGGAAGAAGCTAAAACAGAGAGAACCACCTTGGAAGTGACAGATGGAGAATTCTTGAGGCTACTGTAAGAATAAGACTGAAAACCAGAGGCAGGAGGCTTAAGTCCAAATCCTGAGACACCAGAGAACTCCTGACTCCAGGGAACATAAATCAACAGGAGCTCATCGAATGCTTCCATACCTACACTGAAACCAAGCACCACCCAAGGGCCAAAAAGTTCCAGAGCAAGACATACCACGCAATTTCTCCAGCAACACAGGAACACAGCCCTGAGCTTCAATATAGAGGCTGCCCAAAGTCACTCTAAACCCATTGACATCTCACAATTCATTACTGGACACTTTATTGCACTTCAGAGAGACGAAATCCAGCTCAACCCACCAGAACACCGACACCAGCTTCCCTAACCAGGAAACCTTGACAAGCCACTCGTCCAACCCCACCCACAGTGAAGAAACTCCAGAATAAAGAGAACTCCACAAACTGCCAGAATACAGAAAGGACACCCCAAACTCAGCAATATAAACAAGATGAAGAGGCAGAGAAATACCCAGCAGGTAAAGGAACAGGATAAATGCCCACCAAACCAAACAAAAGAGGAAGAGATAGGGATTCTACCTGATAAAGAATTCCAAATAATGATAGTGAAATTGATCCAAAATCTTGAAAACAAAATGGAGTTACAGATAAATAGCCTGGAGACAAGGATTGAGAAGATGCAAGAAAGTTTTAACAAGGACCTAGAAGAAATAAAAAGAGTCAATATATAATGAATAATGCAATAAATGAGATCAAAAACACTCTGGAGGGAACCAACAGTAGAATAATGGAGGCAGAAGATAAGATAAGTGAGGTAGAAGATAGAGTGGTAGATAAATGAAACAGAGAGGAAAAAAGAAAAATGAATTAAAAGAAATGAGGACAATCTCAGAGACCTCTGGGACAATGTTAAATGCCCCAACATTCGAATCAGAATGTTCGAGAATCAGGAGTCCCAGAAGAAGACAAAAAGAAAGACCATGAGAAAATACTTGAGGAGATAACAGTTGAAAACTTCCCTAAAATGGGGCAGGAAATAATCACCCAAGTCCAAGAAACCCAGAGAGTCCCAAACAGGATAAACTCAAGGTGAAACATCCCAAGACACATATTAATCAAATTAATAAAGATCAAATACAAAGAACAAATATTAAAAGCAGCAAGGGAAAAACAACAAATAACACACAAGGGGATTCCCATAAGGATAACAGCTGATCTTTCAATAGAAACTCTTCAGGCCAGGAGGGAATGGCAGGACATACTTAAAGTGATGAAAGAAAATAACCTACAGCCCAGATTACTGTACCCAGCAAGGATCTCATTCAAATATGAAGGAGAAATCAAAAGTTTTACAGACAAGCAAAAGCTGAGAGAATTCAACACCACCAAACCAGCTCGCCAACAAATGCTAAAGGATCTTCTCTAGACAGGAAACACAGAAAGGGTGTATAAACCCGAACCCAAAACAATAGAGTAAATGGCAACGGGATCATACTTATCAATAATTACCTTAAATGTAAATGGGTTGAATGCCCCAACCAAAAGACAAAGACTGGCTGAATGGATACAAAAACAAGACCCCTATATATGTTGGCTACAAGAGACCCACCTTAAAACAAGGGACACATACAGACTGAAAGTGAAGGGCTGGAAAAAGATATTCCATGCAAATAGAGACCAAAAGAAAGCAGGAGTAGCAATACTCATATCAGATAAAGTAGACTTTAAAACAAAGGCTGTGAAAAGAGACAAAGACGGTTACTACGTAATGATCAAAGGAGCAATCCAAGAAGAAGATATAACAATTATAAATACATATGCACCCAACATAGGAGCACTGCAATATGTAAGGCAAATGCTAACAAGTACGAAAGGGGAAATTAACAATAACACAATAATAATGGGAGACTTTAATACTCCACTCACACCTATGGATAGATCAACTAAACAGAAAATGAACAAGGAAACACAAACTTTGAATGATACAATAGACCAGTTAGACCTAATTGATATTTATAGGACATTTCACCCCTAGTGAAGGTGAAAACAATGAATTTCACCTTTTTCTCAAGCGCACACAGAAACTTCTCCAGGATAGATCACATCCTGGGCCATAAATCAAGCCTTGGCAAATTAAAAAAAAATTGAAGTCATTCTAAGCGTCTTTACAATGCAGTAAGATTAGATCTCAATTACAGGAGAAAAACTATTAAAAATTCCAACATATGGAGGCTGAACAACACGCTGCTGAATAACCAACAAATCACAGAATAAATCAAAAGAGAAATCAAAATATGCATAGAAATGAATGAAAATGAAAACACAACAACTCAAAACCTGTGGGACACTGTAAAAGCAATGCTAAGGGGAAGGTTCATAGCAATACAGGCATACCTCAAGAAACAAGAAAAAAGTCAAATAAATAACCTAACTCTACACCTAAAGCAACTAGAAAAGGGAGAAATGAAGAACCCCAGTGTTAGTAGAAGGAAAGAACTCTTAAAAATTAGGGCAGAAATAAATGTAAAAGAAACAAAAAAGACCATAGCAAAAATCAACAAAGCTAAAAGCTGGTTCTTTGAGAGGATAAATAAAATTGACAAACCATTAGCCAGACTCATTAAGAAACAAAGGGAGAAAAATCAAATCAATAAAATTAGAAATGAAAATGGAGAGATTACAACAGACAACACAGAAATACAAAGGCTCTTAAGAGACTGCTGCTGCTGTTGCTAAGTCACTTCAGTCATGTCCGACTCTATGCCACCCCAGAGATGGCAGCCCACCAGGCTCCCCTCTCCCTGGGATTCTCCAGGCAAGAACACTGGAGTGGGTTGCCATTTCCTTCTCTAATGCATGAAAGTGAAAAGTGAAAGTGAAGTTGCTCAATCGTGTCTGACTCTTAGCGACCCCATGGACTGCAGCCCACCAGGCTCCTCCGTCCATGGGATTTTCCAGGTAAGAGTACTGGAGTGGGGTGCCATATATGCCAATAAAATGGACAACTTGGAAGAAAAGGAGAAATTCTTAGAAAAGTACAACTTTCCAAAACCGAACCAGGAAGAAATAGAAAATCTTAACAGATGCATCACAAGCACGGAAATTGAAACTCTAATCAGAAATCTTTCAGCAAACAAAAGCCCAGGTCCAGATGGCTTCACAGCTGAATTCTACCAAAAATTTAGAGAAGAGCTAACACTTATCCTACTCAAACTCTTCCAGAAAATTGCAGAGGAAGGTAAACTTCCAAACTCATTCTATGAGGCCACCATCACCCTAATACCAAAACCTGACAAAGATCCCACAAAAAAAGAAAACTACAGGCCAATATCACTGATGAACATAGATGCAAAAATCCTTAACGAAATTCAGGTAATCAGAATCTAACAACACATTAAAAAGATCATACACCATGACCAAGTGGGCTTTATCCCAGGGATGCAAGGATTCTTCAATATCCACAAATCAGTTAATGTAATACACCACATTAACAAATTGAAAAATAAAAGCCATATGATTATCTCAATAGATGCAGAGAAAGCCTTTGACAAATTCAACATCCATTTATGATAAAAAAAAAAAAAACCCTCCAGAAAGTAGGAATAGAAGGAACATACCTCAACATAATAAAAGCTATATATGACAAACCCACAGAAAACATTATCCTCAATGGTGAAAAATTGAAAGCATTTCCTCTAAAGTCAGGAACAAGACAAGGGTGCCAACTCTGACCACTACTATTCAATGTAGTTTTGGAAGTTTTGGCCACAGCAATCAGAGCAGAAAAAGAAATTAAAGGAATCCAAATTGGAAAAGAAGAAGTAAAACTCTCACTGTTTGCAGATGACATGATCCTCTACATAGAAAACCCTAAAGACTCCACCAGAAAATTACTAGAACTAATCAATGAATAGAGTAAAGTTGCAGGATATAAAATCAACACACAGAAATCCCTTGCATTCCTATACGCTAATGAGAAAATAGAAAGAGAAATTAAGGAAACAATTCCATTCACCATTGTAATGAAAAGAATAAAATATTTAGCAATATATCTACCTGAAGAAACAAAATGCCTATATATAGAAAACTATAAAACACTGGTGAAAGAAATCAAAGAGGACACTAATGGATGGAGAAATGTACCGTGTTCATGGATCGGAAGAATCAATAGAGTTAAAATGAGTATACTACCCAAAGCAATCTATAGATTCAGTGCAATCCCTATCAAGCTAACAACAGTATTTTTCACAGAGCTAGAACAAATAATTTCACAATTTGTATGGAAATACAAAAAACCTCGAATAGCCAAAGCAATCTTGAGAAAGAAGAATGGAACTGGAGGAATCAACCTGCCTGACTTCAGGCTCTACTACAAAGCCACAGTCATCAAGACAGTATGGTACTGGCACAAAGACAGAAATATAGATCAATGGAACCAAATAGAAAGCCCAGAGATAAATCCACACACCTATGGACACCTTATCTTTGACAAAGGAGGCAAGAATATACGATGGAGAAAAGACAATCTCTTTAACAAGTGGTGCTGGGAAAACTGGTCAACCACTTGTAAAAGACTGAAACTCGAACACTTTCTAATGCCATACACAAAAATAAACTCAAAATGGATTAAAGATCTAAACGTAAGACCAGAAACTATAAAACTCCTAGAGGAGAACATAGGTAAAACACTCTCTGACATAAATCACAGCAGGATCCTCTATGACCCACCTCCCAGAATATTGGACATAAAAGAAAAAAATAAACAAATTGGACCTAATTAAAATTAAAAGCTTTTGCACAACAAAGGAAACGATAAGCAAAGTGAAAAGACAGCCTGCAGAATGGGAGAAAATAATAGCAAATGAAGCAACTGACAAACAACTAATCTCAAGAATATACAAGCAACTCCTAAGCTCAATTCCAGTAAAATAAACTACCCAATCAAAAAATAGGCCAAAGAACTAAACAGACGTTTCTCCAAAGAAGACATACAGATGGCTGACAAACACATGAAAAGATGCTCAACATCACTCATTATCAGAGAAATGCAAATCAAAACCACAATGGCGTACCATTTCACGCCAGTCAGAATGTCTGCGATCCAAGAGTCTACAAGCAATATAAATGCTGGAGAGGGTGTGGAGAAAAGGGAACCCTCTTACACTGTTGTTGGGAATGCAAACTAGTACAGCCACTATGGAGAACAGTGTGGAGGCTCCTTAAAAAACTGGAAATAAAACTGCCTTATGACCCAGCAATCCCACTGCTGGGCATACACACTGAGGAAACCAGAATTGAGAGAGACACGTGTACCCCAATGTTCATCGCAGCACTGTTTATAATAGCCAGGACATGAAAGCAACCTAGATGTCCATCAGCAGACGAATGGATAAGAAAGCTGTGGTACATATACACAATGGAGTATTACTCAGCCATTAAAAAGAATGCATTTGAATCAGTTCTAATGAGGTGGATGAAACTGGAGCCTATTATACAGAGTGAAGTAAGCCAGAAAGAAAAACACCAATACAGTATACTAATGCATATATATGGAATTTAGAAAGATGGTAACAATAATCCTGTATGCGAGACAGCAAAAGAGACACAGATGTATAGAACAGTCTTTTGGACTCTGGGAGAGGGTGAGGGTGTAATGATTTGGGGGAATGACATTGAAACATGTATATTATCATCAGTTCAGTTCAGTCGCTCAGTCGTGTCCAACTCTGCAACGCCATGAACTGCAGCACACCAGGTCTTTCTGTCTACCACCAATTCCTGGAGTTCACTTAAACTCACATCCATCGAGTCAGTGATGCCATCCAGCCATCTCATCCTCTGTCGTCCCCTTCTCCTCCTGCCCCCAATCCCTCCCAGCATCAGGGTCTTTTCCAATGAGTCAACTCTTCGCATGAGGTGGCCAAAGTATTGGAGTTTCAGCTTTAGCGTCATTCCTTCCAAAGAACACCCAGGACCGATCTCCTTTAGGATGGACTGGTGTCTTCTCCAACACCACAGTTCAAAAGCATCAATTCTTCGGCGCCCAGCTTTCTTCACAGTCCAACTCTCAGATCCATACATGACCCCTGGAAAAACCATCACCTTGACTAGACGGACCTTTGTTGGCAAAGTAATGTCTCTGCTTTTCAATATGCTATCTAGGTTGGTCATAATTTTCCTTCCAAGGACTAAGCGTCTTTAATTTCATAGCTGCAGTCACCATCTGCAGTGATTTTGGAGTCCCCAAAATAAAGTCTGACACTGTTTCCACTGTTTCCCCATCTATTTCCATGAAGTGATGGGACCAGATGCCATAATCTTCATCTTCTGAATGTTGAGCTTTAAGTCAACTTTTTCACTCTCCTCTTTCACTTTCATCAAGAGGCTTTTTAGTTCCTCTTCACTTTCTGCCATCAGGGTGGTGTCATCTGCATATCTGAGGTTATTGATATTTCTCCCAGCAATCTTTATCATATGTGAAATGAATTGCCAGTTCAGATTTGATACATGATACAGGATGCTAGGGCCTGGTGCATTGGGATGACCCAGAGGGATTGGGTGGAGAGGGAAGTGGGAGGGGGGTTCAGGATGGGGAACACATGTACACCTGTGGCGGATTCATGTCAATGTATGACAAAACCAATACAATATTGTAAAGTAATTAGCCTCCAATTAAAACAAGTAAATTTATATTTAAAAATTTTATTCAAAAATAAATAAGTAAAAAAAAAAAAAATCAGTTGAACCTAAAAAAAAAAAAAAAAAAGTCAGTTTTCATTCCAATCCCAAAGAAGGGCAATGCCAAAGAATATTCAAACTACCATAAAATTGTGCTCATTTCTCATGCTATTAATAGTAAAGTTATGCTCAAAACCCTTCAATCAAGGCTTTAACAGTGTATGAACTGAGAAGTTCCAGATGTACAAGCTGGATTTAGCAAAGGCAGAGGAACCAGAGATCAAATTGCCAACATATATTGGATCATGGATAAAGCGAAGGATTTCCAGAAAAACATCTACTCTGTTTCAGTGACTATGCCAAAGTTTTTGACTGTGTGGATCACAGCAAACTGTGGAAAATTCTTACAGAGAAGGGAATAAAGTGAAAGTGAAGTCTCTCAGTCATGTCCGACTCTTTGCGACCCCAAGGACTGTAGCCTACCAGGCGCCTCCCTCCATGGGATTCTTCAGGCAAGAGTACTGGAGTGGGTTGCCATTTCCTTCTCCAGGGGATCTTCCCAACCCAGGGATCGAACACGGGTCTCCCTCATTCCAGGCAGACACTTTAACCCCTCAGCCAAGAGCTGGGAATACTAAACCCTAAACCACCTTACTTGTCTACTGAGAAACCTGTATGAGGGCCAAGAAGCAGCAATTAGAACCGGACATGGAACAATAGACTGATTCCATTGGCAAAGGAATATGGCAGGGCAGTATATTGTCACCTACTAATTTAACTTCTATGCAGAGTAGATCATGTGAAATGCTGAGCTGTTTGAATCACAATCTGGAATCAAGACTGCCCTGAGAAATATCAACAACCTCAGATATGAAGATGATATCACTCTAATGGCAAAAAGTGAAGAGGAACTAAAGAGCCTTTTGATGAAGGTGAAAGAGGAGAGTGAAAAAGCTGGCTTAAAACTTAACATTCAAAAAGCGAAGATCATGGCATCTTGTTCCATCACTTCATGGCAAATAAAAAGGGAAAAATTGGAAGCAGTGACAGATTTTATTTCTTCGGGCTAACCAAAATAACTGCAGATGGTGACTGCAGCCATGAAATTAAAAGACACTTGCTCCTTTGAGGGAAAGCTATGAAAAACTTAGACAGTATATTAAAAAGCAGAGACATCACTTTTGCCAACAAAGGTCCACATAATCAAAACTATGATTTTTCTCCAGTAGTCATGTATGGATGTGAGAGTTGTTCCATAAAGAAGGCTGAGTTTCAAAGAACTGATGCTTTCAAACTGGGGTGCTGGAGAAGACTCGAGAAGATCAAGCCAGTCAATCCTAAAGGAATCAGTCCTGAATACTCATTGGAAGGACTGATGCTGAACCTGAAGCTCCAGTATTTTGGCAACCTGATGCAAAGAGCTGACTCCTTGGAAAAGCCACTGATGCTGGAAAAGATTGAAGGCAAAAGAAGGAGGGTGGTAGAGAGTGAAATGTTTAGAAAACATCACGGACTCAATGGACATGAATTGGACGAATTCCAGGGGATACTGGAGGACAGAGCTTCAGTCCATGGGGTTCACAAAGAGTCAGACATGACTTAGTGACTGAACAACAACTGCAATGCCATAATTTACATAATTTCTTTATTTTTAATAAAAGTATTATGCTTACAAGATATTGCTATTAAAAACATAAACAGGTAAACATTCTCATGTATGATTATTTCTTCATACTTGAGTTGTTGCTTTAGGATAAATTCTCAGAAATAAGTCAAAGGGTATAGTTAAAAATTGTTTTCCAGGAATATTGTTTTGATTTGCTCTTCCATTAACTGAGTATGACAATGGCTTTTTCACAGTAACTTTGCCAGCATGAGAAGTCTCATTTATCAAATGGAAAATTGGCAGAGGTTAACATAGTGAGTGAACTGGTGGTTTAGACGCTAAGTCATGTCTGACTCTTGTGACCCCATGGACTGTAGCCTGCCAGGTTTCTCTGTCCATTGAATTCTCCCAGGCCAGAATACTGGAGTGGGTTGCCATTTCCTTCTTCAGGGGAGTGAACTGGAGGGAGTAAAATTTTGTACATTTCAGGAGAGCAATTTGTCATTGTCTTTCTGAAATGATGCATGCAAGGACACTAGAAAAATTCACATTTTAATTAGTTACACCAATCACAAAAGCTTTTCCTAAGAAAAAATAGATAGCATGTGCAAAATGAGCATTTAAAATGTTAGTTGTGGTGTTGCAAAATAGTGGGGTAAAAGCAACGTACATAGGAATTATTGAAAAAATGTGGAATAACTGCTAAAGATAAAACTACGTATAAAACTACTAAAGATGTAGAAAAACAATGGTGATGAGGTACTAAGCAAAATAATCATGTATCAGTAAAATAAAATTTTTGAATTTTTGAAAACCATATGTTGATTTTATTTTTAAGTATGGAAAGAGATACTAAATGTTAATAATGTGAGGTGTTTTTTGTTTGTTTTGTTTCTCTTATTATGTTCTTTTTTATATCTTTCTAGAATGATGCTTTCCCTGATGCTGGGAAGGACTGAGGTAAAAGGAGAAGGGGGAGGCAGAGGATGAGATGGTTAGATAGCATCACTAGCTCAATGAACATTAATTTGAACAAATTCCCAGAGATAGCAGAGGACAGATAAGCCTAGTGTATTGCAGTCATTGGGTTCACAAAGAGTTGGACATGACTTAGCAACTGAACAACATTAAAAACATCTTTGTAGAATATATATTTTAAAGAAAGGATGTATCAGATAAAATCCTTATTTCTAAGTCTATAAAATTATAATCATTGGTTCAAAAAGTTGCCAAAATTTATTATAACTAATATTAGCATTTAAATGCCCTTATTTTCAATATCAATCAAAGCCATTGTTATCAGCTTTGTTTTTATTCTCAGGAAAATGGATTTTCTTTCTTAATTCTACTAATATGTTGAATTATTTTGTATCATGCCTTTAACTGCAATTATGAGTGAATGTAATACTTTATATTTCACCTAATTAGTTTCATAAAACCACACAATATTCCCATATGTGAGTATTTCCATATGTTTTACCATTAATAAACATTAATTTACTTTTTAAAATTGAAAATTTTAAGATTTTTAAATACATTAAACTCTGTTGTTCTTGGCAGTCCATCTAATTAGGGAACAAGTCTCTGCCAGCTCTATTTCCCAATATTTCCATCCCAGTCAAATCAAATTCTTGCTAAGTCAATCTACCCCTCTGGTGCTCCAGATGTGGTCTGTTAACCAGTGACGTGGTCATCTCCAGGAAGCTTTTGAAAATGCAAAATCTTCAGCCCCATTCAAGACCCATTCAAGTTTTCCAAATAATCTGTATGTACGTTAATATTTGAGAAGCACTGGGCCAGAAATGATGGAGAATAAATTCTTTCAATCTTCCTCCAGTTTTTTTTGTTTTTGTTTTTGTTTGTTGGATGCTATTTAAACCTAACATTGGTGGTAAAAACAACTATTATAGTACTTTTCTGCTCAGCTTGAAACAAATTTTTGTTTTTTTGACTGACTGGGGTAAAGTGTGGCTACATAATTTCAAACCAAACAAATCAAGACAAAGCTGAAGTTTTCCTGGAAAATAAAAAGGTGGGAAAAAAATCACAGACAATTGCTTAAGTATGCCTGTCAAGACTAGATATATTTTTCAAGTGAAAAGATTTCTTCTTTCTTTATCAGTCCAAAACATAGATTCCGGTACAAGCAATGACTACATCACAATTTATGGATGACATTGTCTGCTTCTAGGACTTCTTTCTGGGGAAAATGGGTTCTATCAAAGCTATGCTTTTAAAAGACATGAATATTTCAATCTTATATTTCAACCAAAAACAAAACTAAAACATAAAAATAACATGACACTATTGACCACTTATACTAAACACATCTGGTGGAAAATAATATCCCTGGTGTAAAAGACCACATGGAAAAAATTTCTCCTGGAAATCAATGTTAATAAGACAATCTTTTCAATCTTTCTAAGAATTTCACTACCTTTTATACCTGTAAACAGAGTAGCAGGGAGAAAAATGACCATTTTCTTCCAATGAGCCCAGTGGAAATAATTACTCAATCTATGAGGAGTACGTAGCTAAAAATTCTCTGAAACAAATGCTTCTATGATTGTTGTATCTTTTCTGAGAGGGGTTCTTGTGAGCATTCTAGAAGGTGGGTTTTAGATTGCTGATTGATATCAATAACCTCAGATATGCAGCTGACACCACCCTTATGGCAGAAAGAGAAGAGGAACTAAAGACCCTCTTGAAGAAGGTGAAAGAGGAGAGTGAAAAAGCTGGCTTAAACCCAACATTCAAAAAAACAAAGATCAGGGCATCTGGTCCCATCACTTCATGGCAAATGGATGAGGAAAAAATGGAAACAGTGATAGATTTTATTTTTGTGGGCTCCAAAATCACTGCGGATGGTGACTGCAGCCATGAAATTAAAAGCACCTTGATCCTTGGAAGAAAAACTGTAATGAATCTAGACATCATATTAAAAAGCAGAGACATTACTTTGCTGACAAAAGTCCATCTAGTAAAGGCTATGATTTTTCCAGTTGTCTTGTATGGATGTGAGAGTTGGACCATAAAGAAAACTGAGCACTGAAGAATTGATGCTTTTGAACTGTGGTGTTGAAGAAGACTCTTGAGAGTCCCTTGGGCAGCAAGGAGATCAAACAAATGAATCCTAAAGGAAATCAGTCCTGAATATTCATTGGAAGGACTGATGCTGAAGCTGAAACTTCAATACTTTGGCCACCTGATGTGAAGTACTGACTCTTTAGAAAAGACCCTGATGTTGGGAAAGATTGAAGGCAGGAGGAGAAGGGAATGACAGAGAATGAGATGGTTGGGTGGCATCAACGGACATGAGTTTGAGGAAGCTCTGAGAGTTAGTGATCAACAGGGAAGCCAGGTGTGCTGCAGTCCAAGGGGTTGCAATGAGTCGGACAGGACTGAGTGACTGAACTGAAGTCCTTGACCAATATTTAGCAGGTTAAGATGTCATAAATTATTTGATATTTCTTTTTTCAAAAGGTAAGATCTAATGTGCCTCTCTTTGCAGCTGGCATGACCTTGCAACCAACAGAACTCAGGGAAGTGACACTTCAAGACTCACTGAAGTCCAGGACTAGATCAAAATAAACCATGTAACTTCTGCCTTGTCTCTGGGAACCCAGGCTGTCCAGATGCTTCCCAATGGGCCTCCCCTCTTGAAAGTCAGCTTCTACACAGCAAGAAGCCCAGGTTATCACAGAGGCCTTGTTCCACTGTTCTTAGTGACAGTCCCAGGTGGAAGTCTTGTGGATGAGTCATTTTGACATTGGTTGCCATTAAGCATTCAGAAGGAATACTTTGGCCACCTGATGTGAAGAACTGACTCATTTGAAAAGACCCTGATGCTGGGAAAGATTGAAGGCAGGAGGAGAAGGAGATGAGAAGGACATTGTTGCTGTTGCTAAGACTGGACTGTAGAAGGAAGGTAACAACTTTGGGCACCTGGACCAATGAAAAAGCCAGGTACAGACTCTAAAGAAGATTACCTAAAAGATAAGCAAAGACTGATGAATGAGAGAATAAAAGTGCTGTTGCCTACTTTTGCAGAAGACTTTTTAAAATAGATATTGTTCTGTAGTTTGTTCCAGGGAATGTGTTTTCCCAAGAATATTAACATGTACTTTTGTGCAAACAAGCCAACTCTTTTCAACTACTAAATTACATTGGCTTATAATGCATAGAAAAGGAATTTCTAATTTGAAATTAAAGTTTGTTGCTTAAGTGACAGGTTAGTTTTAGGTTACAGCTTGGTCTTCTTGAATTAAACTGTAACTGAATGAAATGTTAAAGACTCCAATCATTTCATACCATTTTTAACCAGGGAAAGTGTCACTCAGTCACATCCAATGGACTATAGACCACCAGGCTCTTCTGTCCATGGAGCTCTCCTGGCAAGAATAATGGAGTGGGTAGCCATTCTGTTTTCCAAGGGGTCTTCCTGATTGAGGGATTGAACCCAGGTCTATTGCATTGCAGGCAGATTCTTTACCATCTGAGCCACCAGGGAATCCCAAAATAGATGGTGCCAAATAGCTAAAAGATAACCAATCAATAGTATTCACCTTCCAATGGTATTAATTTCAAATAGAAAGAATTAAAATTACTAAGGGAAATCAAATCATCAACTTTACTCTGAGCTGAACTCTGCCTGACATCATAGTATAAGAATCCCCCATAGAGCTGGAAAATCCAACTTGGGCTTAAGGACCAAGTGACACTCTTTTCTGTCTAGTTCCCTAGGTCTCCTTTTAATCCTAAAGTAATGCAAGCTCTCCAGGGCCCAAGTGATGTTTAAAAAGAGCACAGAGAAAGAATGATGACTAGGCCCTTAAGATAACTTATCATCCTATCTCCTGTAAGCAAGAAAGTAGAGAGAACCAGAATGAGAGCAAGATTCAGGGCCATATCAACTTACATTATCTGAGCACACGTAAGCTGGAAGCTACACCGTATAGTCACTCAACAGTGGCCATGCCAACTGGAAAAAGTGGCTCAGTGGTATTAGCAACTCCAGTTATTATCACCTGTATCTTCCCATAGTCTCAGCAGAGTGGCAAGAAGAAAATAGGATAAAAGAGGCTTTCTCAATTTTATTCATGTGGAGAAAGTTCTTTTTCTTCCTCTTAAACTTGTGAAGCAAGAATCAGTATATGTATTGATCCCCCTCCTTCTCATCATCTGATAAAAGAAGTTAATAAAATCTAAATGGAATAACTGTGAAAATTAGGGAGTTGACATCTAGGACTATTTAAACTTCAGACATAATTTCTTTGATTAAAATATTGATCCAATAATAAAAATCAAATAATATTTTTTGAAAACAAGCATATAAAAATGAGCAATTTTTTTTATCATAGATGGTTAACTATACCAATCATATGAACACTAGATAACTGGCATTCCCAATGGAATATGATGTCCCAGTATTCACAGATTTGTCTGTTTTTACTTCTCAATATTTTCAACTTTGCAATTAAGTATACTTAAAGGTCCATCTAGTCAAGGCCATGGTTTTTCCAGTGGTCATATATGGATGTGAGAGTTGGACTGTGAAGAAAGCTGAGCGCTGAAGAATTGATGCTTTTGAACTGTGGTGCTGGAGAAGACTCTTGAGAGTCCCTTGGACTGCAAGGAGATCCAACCAGTCCATTCTAAAGGAGATCAATCCTGGGTGTTCTTTGGAAGGACTGATGCTAAAGCTGAAACTCCAATACTTTGGCCAACTCATGTGAAGAGTTGACTCATTGGGAAAGACCCTGATGCTGGGAGGGATTTGGGGCAGAAGGAGAAGGGGACAACTGAGGATGAGATGGCTGGATGACATCACCGACTCGATGGACATGAGTTTGGGTGAACTCCAGGAGTTGGTGATGGACAGGGAGGCCTGGCATGCTGCAATTCATGGGGTCACAAAGAGTCAGACATGACTGAGTGACTGAACTGAACTGAACTGAATGTTCAGTTTTGTCACACTCATTAATCCTTTACTTTTTACTTCATAACATTTATACAAGCATATAAGATCACAATGGGATGAAGGACAAGGAAAGTTTAGTCTCATAAATTTGACTAATGTCTTTGATTTCTTTCAAAATTCTTTTTCCTGTTTTATATATAAAACACAAGGTAAGCTTCTTGGTTACCCCATGTCTGAGTCTCTCCTCATCAAGATGAGAAGAAAAAAGCTTATCACTCCAAAATATTTATTGAAGATGTATTGTAATATTTTAAATAGCCCCTCTGAGGCAGTGTCAGGATGTTGAAAAGATGGATAGTTTGTCTTGGAACCTAAGCTGTTAGCAAGGTTATGCAAACAAGAGTATACTGCTCTCAAAATTCGACCCAGGGAAATACAAGGCAGAATTTCTTCCTTGTTATATAGTTTAATAAAATTTTCTTATGGTGAAGCATGTCTATGATATTTTACAATCAGCATGCATTTACTTTATTTACCCACTTACTGATTTCCATCTGTTTATTCATCCATTCTACATTTAAGAAGAATTTAAAGTCGTTTACAGTAAAAAAAAAAAAAAAAAAAATGGGAGAATCCATACAGTGGTAAGAAGCTTCATATTTAGTTAAAAGTTGAAAAAATCACATGGACATTGGGTGAAACTGAATTACCGCTGGATAGAATCAATGAAGCTCTCTGAATATCTACAGTCTGGTCCATATTGTAATAGTAGATGACCTCGCTCTTTCATCTCACTGAGAAAACGGAAACAATAGGAAGATAACTTCCGGTTCCTCCCCAGACCATGAATTATATCTGAACCTGTTTTCTGCTTTCCTTTATGTTTCCATGGGCGACCATTCCCTCTCATCTCAGGGCAATTGCTGTTCTAGGGTCCTGGATGCCATGCATTCCTTTCATCTAGTGAAGGACTTGGTCCTGCAATTATCACACTCTCCTGCATCTTCTATTATTTGTTCCTTACTATAGGATCACCCTATTACATACAAATGCACTGTTGTAACTCCCATTAAAAAAAAAACAAAAACAAAAACTCTTGATCCCACATTTCTCTTCCTTCCACTGCCATATTGCTTTGCTGCCCATACAGCAAAAGTTATTGAGAATTCTGTCTTTACAGGGATTTGAGGCAACTATTAAATAATACCTTGTTTCCTGTTCTAGTTGAGATCCAAATTAAGAGAGAAGCAGGATTTAGAGAAATTGAGACTGATGACAAAATGAATATGGGAGAACACAGCTTAGGTCCTCTAGTTATAGGCTATTTCTCTACCTCATTAGGCTGACACCCAGTCACTGGGTGGGACAAGTGTATGCCGCTCTGGCAAGGGCTGCCCCATTTACCTCAAGAGGGCAGAGAAGAACCAGTGTGTTCTGCAGATCAGAAGCTGCAGAGAGGGGGAAAGGAATATGGTGCCTCATCTGTGTTCTTTCCACAGTTGAGCATCAGATCAGCTCCTCATTTTCTGGGAAGGAGTGATGAGGCAGAGAGACCAGGAATGTGATTCTAGAGGAGACCTCTTTCTAGAGTCAAGAAGCAAAAGGAAGGAGGTTCCTTCCTAAATGCACCATGACCTCTTCTTTCAATGTTTCTTGAGTCTAAGACAATTGGCTTTCACTCCACTGGTCATCAACACTCATATTATCCAGTCCCCAGTGAGTGCCAACTTGTCAGTAACAGCCAGGTACAGATGGGACACAGCTGCTGTGACATCATATATATGTGTTGTGTTGAGGCATGGGAGGACCTGCAGCAGCCTCTGCCTGCTTCCCCTTAGTTCCAATAAGGTGTGGAACAGATTCAGAAAGTTCTCCTGTGGGACCTCTGTGGGGCAGGGAGAAAGAGGGAAGAGAGGATGTAGAAAGTGATTCAGAATTAAATCAGGGTGGTTGGAATGGCACGGGGTGGGGAGGGGAGGCTCAGGGAGGGTCGAGGGAGTTAGAGAAGTATGGAGAGATAGTAAGGCTAGGGAGTAGAGAGGCCAAAGTCTAGTGCAGCTGAATATCTGAAGTTCAAGGGAGGAAGATGGGAAGCACAGGCAGTAGCGACTTAGTTTCCCAGAAGCAATTGTCATCACAATTCTATCTTATGCTGAGAGCAGAATATGAGCCAAAGAGACTTGAGCAGCATCTCTAGCAGGGACAGATGCCAGAGCCCAAGGACCAACTAGAAACAGCAGAGAAGAGACACTTTCTTTGGAGCAGACAATTGATGGTTCTCTCTGTACCTAGACTCCATCTCGTGAAAATGCAGAATGGTCTCTTCTTGAAAGAGGCAGCAATAGTCTTCATAATGAGTCTAAACCTTGAATGAACTTCACAAGGGCTTTAAATATTCATTAAAAAAAATGACTTTAGCAGAAACTCAGATCAGATCAGTCACTCAGTCGTGTCCGACTCTTTGCGACCCCATGAGTCGCAGCACGCCAGGCCTCCCTGTTTATCACCAGCTCCCGGAGTTCACTGAGACTCACGTCCATCGAGTCAATGATGCCATCCAGCCATCTCATCCTCTGTCGTCCCCTTCTCCTCCTGCCCCCAACCCCTCCCAGCATCAGAGTCTTTTCCAGTGAGTCAACTCTTTGCATGAGGTGGCCAAAGTACTGGAGTTTCAGCTTCAGCATCATTCCTTCCAAAGAAATCCCAGGGCTGATCTCCTTCAGAATGGACTGGTTGGATCTCCTTGCAGTCCAAGGGACTCTCAAGAGTCTTCTCCAATACCACAGTTCAAAAGCATCAATTCTTCAGCACTCAGCCTTCTTCACAGTCCAACTCTCACATTCATACATGACCACAGGAAAACCATAGCTTTGACTAGACGGACCTTTGTTGGCAAAGGAATGTCTCTGCTTTTGAATATGCTATCTAGGTTGGTCATAACTTTCCTTTCAAGGAGTAAGCGTCTTTTAATTTCATGGCTGCAGTCACCATCTGCAGTGATTTTGGAGCCCCCAAAAATAAAGTCAGCCACATTCCACTGTTTCCCCATCTATTTCCCATGAAGTGATGGGACCAGATGCCATGATCTTCGTTTTCTGAATGTTGAGCTTTAAGCCAACTTTTTCACTCTCCACTTTCACTTTCATCAAGAGGCTTTTGAGTTCCTCTTCACTTTCTGCCATAAGGGTGGTGTCATCTGCATATCTGAGGTTCTTGATATTTCTCCCGGCAAACTTGATTCCAGCTTGTGTTTCTTCCAGTCCAGCGTTTCTCATGATGTACTCTGCATAGAAGTTAAATAAGCAGGGTGACAATATACAGCCTTGACGTACTCCTTTTCCTATTTGGAACCAGTCTGTTGTTCCATGTCCAGTTCTAACTGTTGCTTCCTGACCTGCATACAGATTTCTCAAGAGGCAGATCAGGTGGTCTGGTATTCCCATCTCTTTCAGAATTTTCCACAGTTGATTGTGATCCACACAGTCAAAGGCTTTGGCATAGTCAATAAAGCAGAAATAGATGTTTTTCTGGAACTCTCTTGCTTTTTCCATGATCCAGCAGATGTTGGAAATTTGATCTCTGGTTCCTCTGCCTTTTCTGAAACCAGCTTGAACATCAGGAAGTTCACGGTTCACATATTGCTGAAGCCTGGCTTGGAGAATTTTGAGCATTACTTTACTAGCGTGTGAGATGAGTGCAACTGTGCAGTAGTTTGAGCATTCTTTGGCATTTCCTTTATTGGGGATTGGAATGAAAACTGACCTTTCCAGTTCTGTGGCCACTGCTGAGTTTTCCAAATTTGCTGGCATATTGAATGCAGCACTTTAACAGCATCATCTTTCAGGATTTGGAATAGCTCAACTGGAATTCCATCACCTCCACTAGCTTTGTTCATACTGATGCTTTCGAAGGCCCTCTTGACTTCACATTCCAGGATGTCTGGCTCTAGGTCAGTGATCACACCATCGTGATTATCTGGGTCGTGAAGATCTTTTGTGTACAGTTCTTCTGTGTATTCTTGCCATCTCTTCTTAATATCTTCTGCTTCTGTTAGGTCCATACCATTTCTGTCCTTTATTGAGCTCATCTTTGCATGAAATGTTCCTTTGGTATCTCTGATTTTTTTGAAGAGATCCCTAGTCTTTCCCATTCTATTGTTTTCCTCTATTTCTTTGCATTGATCGCTGAAGAAGGCTTTTTTGTCTCTTCTTGCTATTCTTTGGAACTCTGCATTCAGATGCTTATATCTTTCCTTTTCTCCTTTGCTTTTTGCTTCTCTTCTTTTCACAGCTATTTGTAAGGCCTCCCCAGACAGCCATTTTGCTTTTTTGCATTTCTTTTCTATGGGAATGTTCTTGATCCCTGTCTCCTGTACAATGTCACGAACCTCATTCCATAGTTCATCAGGCACTCTATCTTTCAGATCTAGGCCCTTAAATCTATTTCTCACTTCCACTGTATAATCATAAGAGATTTGATTTAGGTCATACCTGAATGGTCTAGTGATTTTCCCTACTTTCTTCAATTTAAGTCTGAATTTGGCAATAAGGAGTTCATGATCTGAGCCACAGTCAGCTCCTGGTCTTGTTTTTGCTGACTGTATAGAGCTTCTCCATCTTTGGATGCGAAGAATATAATCAATCTGATTTCAGTGTTGACCATCTGGTGATGTCCATTTATAGAGTCTTCTCTTGTGTTGTTGGAAGAGGGTGTTTGTTATGACCAGTGCATTTTCTTGGCAAAACTCTATCAGTCTTTGTCCTGCTTCATTCTGTATTCCAAGGCCAAATTTGCCTGTTACTCCAGGTGTTTTTTGACTTCCTACTTTTGCATTCCAGTCCCCTATAATGAAAAGGACGTCTTTTTTGGGTGTTAGTTCTAAAAGGTCTTGTAGGTCTTCATAGAACCGTTCAACTTCAGCTTCTTCAGCGTTACTGGTTGGGGCATAGACTTGGATTACTGTGATATTGAATGGTTTGCCTTGAAAATGAACCGAGATCATTCTGTCATTTTTGAGATTGCATCCAAGTACTGCATTTCAGACTCTTTTGTTGACCATGATGGCCACTCCATTTCTTCTGAGGGATTCCTGCCCGCAGTAGTAGATATAATGGTCATCTGAGTTAAATTCACCCATTCCAGTCCATTTCAGTTCTCTGATTCCTAGAATGTCGACATTCACTCTTGCCATCTCTTGTTTGACCATTTCCAATTTGCCTTGATTCATGGACCTGACATTCCAGGTTCCTATGCAATATTGCTCTTTACAGCATCGGACCTTGCTTCTATCACCAGTCACATCCACAGCTGGGTATTGTTTTTGCTTTGGCTCCATCCCTTCATTCTTTCTGGAGTTATTTCTCCACTGATCTCCAGTAGCATATTGGGCACCTACTGACCTGGGGAGTTTCTCTTTCAGTATCCTATCATTTTGCCTTTTCATACTGTTCAGAGACTGAATCACCTCAAATTATCAGATTAAAGTTTGTTCAACTATTATGGAATAATAGGTACCAAACTTCCCAGGTGGCACAGTGGTAAAAATCCACCTGCCAACGTAGGAGGGGCAAGAGACATGGGTTCCATCCTTGGGTTGGGAATATCCCTTGGAAGAGAAATTGGCAACTTGCTCCAGTATTATTTCCTGGAAAATTCCATAAATAGAGGAGCCTGGTGGGCTGCAGTCCACGGGGTTGTAAAGAGTTGGACAGGACTGAGCATTTACTCACACAAGAGCAAGTCAGCTCATTTATAAGATGTAAAACTACTCTTCTGTACATTTTGTAGAAATACATTCTGAGGCCTCTGTAACTGTATCTATCTCCTAGGTGAACAATGAGCTTAAATTATGCTTCTTTTTGTCAAGTTTTGTTTCAGAAAATAATAATGTCACTTGGTAACCATGCTGCTTCATTTTAATATTGACAGCTGAGAAGTTGTAGCAGCTCAAACATAAACACAGGTTTAATTAATGATGAAAAGCAAAGGAAATACAACTTTTAGCAGAAAATGACTCATGCCTGAAAGCGTGGGACCGTGAAAGTGTTCCATCAGTGACAGTGTTAGTCTCGTGACATCAGCTCTTTATTTAGGAATCTCACAAGAAAAGAGAAGGATTTTGACATGAATTTAGACTCATCTTCATTATGATTGAGAGGATGAACTTCTTCTTGAACCTGGACAGATATTCTGGATTTATACTGCATGGGAACAACTAATAAGAACTTAGAGTATTCCTGCTGTTTGGAGAGGAGTGTTGATTTCCTCGTGAATAATCCTACTGCATTGCCCAGGAGAGGCCCTGGGAAAAATTGGACTATATCACCACAGGAGATGGGTTAAAAACAAAGGCATTGCCCTGTGGGACCTTGAACTAGTTAGAAGGCAAGGAATTCCCAGAGGCATAACTTATAACAAGGTGGTATGATTGTTAATTACTGGCAATTGCAGCACAAAAAAGTGGGGAAAAGATTTACACAATTAAGAAACCATTTTTATAACAGTGAGTCAGAGCTAGAGTTACAGAATGAACTCAAAATATAGGCGGCAGGGTACTGAACATGCGAAAATAAAGAAGATTTCCATTTACAGTTATCTTAAATGTAGATGCTAACTCACTTGTTTTTGCATATGACTACCTATAAAACAAAATTTTTTAAATGCAAGTAATGATGTAGTAGAATGCAAAAACAATTCAATTACATAAATTCATGCTGTTCCCTAATATTTACAATACAAATGATAATCTCTAAAAATATTTTGCCTATGTGTCTCCAACTCAGAGTTCTTTGGTATCTGATGAAATACATACCATGTTGTTATGTTAACTGCTACAAGTGAGCAAATACTAGTTAAGTCATACTGTGGGGAAACATATTTTTCTTTCTCTTTTAAGGAAACAACTGTATTTGCCCCATCTTTGATTACTCATAGTCCCACCTTTGCTCGTAGGATTAAACTATCCATTTGATCTTTCAGCTTCCTAACTCTTCCTTGAAAACCTTTTTTGTGCTTTGGTTTTTCATGCGCACTCATCAAACTGCTCTATTCTTCAACATGTCTATGACTTGATTCTGCTCATAGCATGTTCAAAGAAGGAACATCTTTACCTGGAAGAGGGGGCATTTGTCTTCAGTAATCATATCATTCACATTTGTCAATAGGGCTTACCTCTCATGTGAGTGAAGTTGTTGAGTGGCATCTTGATTCACAGAAAGTGTGCCATAGAGGGTGATTTGAATTCCTCTCCTGGATTCCTATCACAAATTAGAGGTGGAAGCATCATGCTTGCTGATGTTTGCACAGACAATTTGAGGGAAAGGGGAATATAGCCAATGATATTACCTGTGTTTTGTTTGTTTGTTTTGTTTTTGGTGAAGCATCACAATTTTTTATTAAAAATTTTTCCAGTATTTGGCATGCTGCATTTATTTTTTTCTGTAGATGATTCTTACAGTATAATTTCTTTGTAATGTTGTATTATTCTCTGCTATACAATGAAGTGAATCAGCTATATGTATACATATATACGCACCCTATTTTTTCTAATGCAGAGTTAGGGGCTGAGATGGGAGAAAGCCAAAGGTCTAAGAAGATGGGGCAAATGAAATTCAGCTTGTCTGCATTTCTGGTTTATAGGACTTCTCAGAATGTACCTTGGAATTGATTTAGACTTTCTGTAACAAATTTTAAATTGGAAACAAGATACACTAGGACTTGGGGAATGAATTTCAGAAAGTATTAGAATGTACATTTTTAGAGCCAGGTTTAAATCCTGACTCTGCCATTAACTGGCTCTGACTTTGGGCAAAGGTATTATTTGATTTTGAGAAATCACTCTAGAGAGAATGAAGAGATTGAGCCAAAGCAAAAACAATGCCCATCTGTGGATATGACTGGTAATGGAAGCAAAGTCTGGTGCTGTAAAGAATATTATTGCATAGGAACCTGGAATGTTAGGTCCATGACTCAAGGCAAATTGGAAGTGGTCAAACAGGAGATGGCAAGAGATAACATTGACATTTTAGGAATCAGTGAACTAAAATGGACCAGAATGGGTGATTTTAATTCAGATGTCCATTATATCTACTACTGTGGGAAAGAATCCCTTAGAAGAAATGGAGTAGCCCTCAAAGTCAATGAAAGAGTCTGAAATGCAGTTCTTGGGTGCAGCCTCAAAAATGACATAATGATCTCTGTTCATTTCCATGGAAAATCATTCAATATCACAGTAATCCAAGTCTATGCCCCAAGGACTAATACCAAAGAAGCTCAAGTTGAGTGGTTCTATGAGGACTTACAAGACCTTCTAGAATTAACAACCAAAAAAGATGTCCTTTTTATCATAGGGGACTGGAATGCAAAAGTAGGAAGTCAAGAAACACCTGGAAGCAAAGAAGAACTAAAGAGCTTCTTGATAAAAGTGAAAGAGGAGAATGAAAAAGCTGGCTTAAAAGTCAACATTCAAAAAACAAAGATCATGCATCTGGTCCCATTATTTTGTGGCAAATAGATGAGGAAGCAATGGAAACAGAGAGTCTATTTTCTTGGGCTCCAAAATCACTGCGGATGGTGACTGCCACCATGAAATTAAAAGACGTTTGCTCCTTGGAAGAAAAGTTATGACGAACCTAGACAGCATATTAAAAAGCAGAGACATGACTTTGCCAACAAAGGTCCATCTAGTTAAAGCTATTTTTTTTTTCCAGTAGTCATGTATGGATGTGAGAGTTGGACTATAAAGAAAGATGAGCACCAAAGCTTTGATGCTTTTGAACTGTGGTGTTGGAGATGACTCTTGAGAGTCCCTTGGACTGTGAGGAGATCCAACCAGTCCATCCTAAAGGAAATCAGCCCTGACTATTCATTAATTATGGAAAATAATCAATTCTTCATATTGTAAAAGTCAGTTGGATTAAGTTTCTTGTGGGACAAATTCCTCTTAATAGATATATTAGCTCTATGAAATGGGAATTGAAATATCTATATCAAAGGTTTTGAGAAAAGAATATGAGATATAAGTGTAATATTTCACACAGTGGGTGTCATGTGCTTAGTAAATGTCACCATTGTTATAAGTAACATCAGTATTATTATTATCTCAGTATTTTCTAGGCATAGAAAATGTTTTCCTTCCTGTCTTCTAGGTTCTTTGACTGACCAATTACAGGCATACCTTGGTGATATGCAGGTTCTGTTCCAGACTACCCCCACTAAAGTAAATATTGTAATAAAGTGAGTCACACAAATTGTTTGGTTTCCCAATGCATATAAAAGTTATATTTACCCTATACTGTAATCTATTAAATGTGCGATAATATTATGTCTGAAAAAAAATAGTGTATATACCTTAACTAGGGCTTCTCTGGTGGCTCAGAGGTTAAAGCATCTGCCTGCAATGTGGGAGACCTGGGTTCAATCCCTGGGTTGGGAAGATCCCCTGGAGAAGGAAATGGCAACCCACTCCAGTATTCTTGCCTGGAGAGTCCCATGGGAGGAGGAGCCTAGTGAGTTACAGTCCACGGGGTCGCAGAGAGTCGGACATGACTGAGCGACTTCACTTTCTTTCTTTCTATATCTTAATTAAGTATACTTTATTGTTAAAAAATGCCAACCATTATCTGAACCTTGGGCAAGTCATAATCTTTCTGTTGGTGGAGGGTCTTGCCTCAATGTTGATAGATACTGACTAATGAGGGAGGTGGCTACTAAAGACTGAAGTGGTTGTGGCAATTTTTTAACATAAGACAACAATGAATTTCCTGTATTGATTGATTCTTCTTTTTAATGAATGATATCTCTGTAGGATGCAATACAGTTTGATAGCATTTTACCCACATTAGAACTTCTGTCAGAATTGGAATCAGTCATCTCAAACTCTGCTGCTGCTTCATGAGCTAAGTTTATGTAATATTCCAAGTCCATTTTTTGCCATTTCAACAATTATCACAGCACCTTCACTAGAAGTAGATTTCATCTCATGAAATCGCTTTCTTTGTTCATCTATAAGATGTAACTCCTCATCCACTGAAAATTTATCATGAGATTATAGCCATTCAGTCACATCTTCAGAACTTCTAGTTCTGCTGCTTTTACCATATCTATATTATTTCCTCTACTGAAGTCTTGAACTCCTCAAAGTCATCCATGAGGGTTAGAATCAAATTATTCCAAACTCTTGTTAATGTTGATATTTTTACCTATTCCCATGAATCATGGATGTTCTTAATGGCATCAAGAATGGTGAATCCTTTTCAAAAGGTTTTCAATTGCCTTTGCCCAGATCCATTGGAGAAGTCACTATGGCAGGTCAGTTCAGTTCAGTTCAGCTCAGTCGCTCAGTAGTTTCCAACTCTTTGTGACCCCATGAATCGCAGCATACCAGGCCTCCCTGTCCATCACCAACTTCCGGAGTTTACCCAAACTCATGTCCATCGAGTCGGTGATGCCATCCAGCCATCTCATCCTCTGTCGTCCCCTTCTCCTCTTGCCCCCAATCCCTCCCAGCATCAGGGTCTTTTCCAATGAGTCAACTCTTCGCATGAGGTGGCCAAAGGATTGGAGTTTCAGCTTCAGCATCAGTCCTTCCAATGAACACCCAGGACTGATCTCCTTTAGAATGGACTGGTTGGATCTCCTTGCAGTCCAAGGGACTCTCAAGAGTCTTCTCCAACACCACACTTCAAAAGCATCAATTCTTCGGTGCTCAGCTTTCTTCACAGTCCAACTCTCACATCCATACACGACCACTGGAAAAACCATAGCCTTGACTAGATGGACCTTTGTTGGCAAAGTAATGTCTCTGCTTTTGAATATGCTATCTAGGTTGGTCATAACTTTCCTTTCAAGGAGTAAGTGTCTTAATTTCATGGCTGCAATCACCATCTGCAGTGATTTTGGAGCCCCCCAAAATAAAGTCTGACACTGTTTCCACTGTCCCATCTATTTCCCATGAAGTGATGGCAGATAAGGTCTTAGAAAATGTATTTTTTTTTTAAGAAAATGTATTTTTTGAAAAATAAAACTTGAAAGTCTAAATGACTCCTTGATCCATGGGCTTCAGAAAGGGTTTTGTGTCAGCAGGCATGAAAACAACATGAATCTTATTGTATATCTCTATCAGAGCTCTTGAGTGACCAGATGCACTGTCAATGAGCAGTAATATTTTGAAAGGAAGCCTTTTTTTCTGAGCAGTAGCTTTCAATAATGGGTTTAAAACATTCAGCAAATTATGTTGTAAACAGATGAGCTGTCATCCAGGCTTTGTCATTCCATTTATAGAACACAGATAGCAGATTTAGCATAATTCTTAAAGGCCCTATGACTTTTAGAATGCTAAAAATAAGCAATGGCTTCAGCTTAAAGTCACCAGCTGCATTGGCCCCTAACCAGAGAGTTAGCCTGTCCTTTGAAGCTTAATTTTTTTCTCTTGTTGTTAAAGTTCCAGATGGCGTCTTCTTCCAGTATAACACTGTTTCATCTGCATTGAAAATCTGTTGTTAGAGTATTGTTCTTCGTTAGTGATCTTGGCTAGATCTGCTGGATAACTTGTTGTAGTTTCTACATCAGTACTTGTAGCTTCACCTTGGATTTTTATATTATGGAGATTCTTTCCTTCAACCCCAGGAACCAATCTCTGCTAGCATTAAACTTTTCTTCTGCAGCTGCCTCGTCTTCATCAGTCTTCATAAAATTGAAGAGAGGACCTTGCTCTGGACTAGGCTTTGGTTTAAGAGATATTGTAGCTGATTTGATCTTCTCTTCAGATAATATCAGTGTATCAGCAATAAGACTGTTTCCTTTCTTGTCGTTCACATGTTCACTGGAGTAGCACTTTTAATTTTCCTCAAGAACGTTTCCTTTCCATCCACAACTTGACTAAGCATATGGTACAAGATGCCTAGCACTCGGCCTGTCTCAGTTTTCAGCATGCCTTCCTCTTTGCACTTTATCATTTCTAGCTTTTGATTTAAAGTGAGAGACATACAACTTGTCCTTTTACTTAAACACCTAGAGGTCATTATAGGGTTATTAACTGGACTGATTTCAATATTGCTCTGTCTCAAGGAATAGGGAGGCCTGAAGAGAGGTAAAGAGATGGGGAACTGGCTGGTCAGTGAAACAGTAAGAATACACATAATGCTTATTATTTGCCATCTTTTATGTGTACATTTCATGACACCCCAAAACAATTACAATAGCAACTTCAAATAGTAAACAAGCCCAGGTTGGTTCCTGGGGTTGATTAATCACAGATCATCTCAAAAATTATAATAATTATGAAAAAATTTGAAATAGTGTGAGAATTACCAAACTATGACACAACGATAAGAAGTGAGTAAATGCTGTTGAAATAATAGTGTCATAGACTTGCTGGATATAGGGTTGCCATAAATATTCAGTCTGTAAAGACAAGCCAATAGTTGCAAAATGCAATAAAGCAAAGAACCACAGAATGAGGTATGCTGCTGCTGCTGCTGCTAAGTCACTTCAGTCTTGTCCAACTCTGTGCGACTCCACAGACGGAAGCCCACCAGGCTCCCACGTCCCTGGGATTCTCGAGGCAAGAACACTGGAGTGGGTTGCCATTTCTGTGTCCAATGCAGGAAAGTGAAAAGTGAAAGTGAAGTCACTCAGTCGTGTCCGACTCAGCGACCCCATGAACTGCAGCCTATCAGGCTCTTCCATCCATGGGATTTCCCAGGCAAGAGTACTGGAGTGGGTTGCCATTGCCTTCTCCCAGAATGAGGTATGCCTGTGATTAAATTTCCATAAGACAGATTAACAGGAGAAAAACAAATTTAATTCTGTATATATGGTAGCCTTACCAAAAAAATATGAGACTCAAAGAAGTAAACAAAGTAGGCAAGTTTTATACCTTTAAAACAATAAATTTGTGAAAATTTGGCAGGACAAATAAGTTTGGACTTGTGGTAGTAAATTTGTTAAGGAGTAACAGGCTTTGTGTAGCCTTAAATTCCCTATTTTTTATGATAAGGATGACTTTAACCCTTCTGGTGCAGGGAGGCTACCTTTCACATGAGAGAGTTACTTCTTGTTTTCAGGGGGATAGAAGAGGGTCAGAATGTTCTCCTTGAACCAGCTGTTTCTTAAGTAACGACTTAAAAAGAGACACAGATATATAGAACAGTCTTTTGGACTCTGTGGGAGAGGGCGAGTGTGGGATGCTTTGGGAGAGTGGCATTGAAACATGTATAATATCATATGTGAAATGAATCACCAGTCCAGGTTCGATGCATGATACAGGATGCTTGGGGCTGGTGCACTGGGATGACCCAGAGGGATGGTATGGGGAGGGAGGTGGGAGGGGGTTTCAGGATGGGGAACATGTGTACACCCTTGGCGGATTCATGCTGATGTATGGCAAAACCAATACAATATGGTAAAGTAATTAGCCTCCAATTAAAATAAATTTATATTACACACAAAAAAATAATACTCACTATACCAAAATGGCACATTTGGGGGTGGCATAAAGTAAGAAATTTCAAAGCAGAGAGGCTAAAAGACTTGCCAAAAGTCACCTAATGAGCAAAAAATAAGGCAGAAAACAGACTCAAATTCCTAGCCTCCTACAGGACTTCATGTTTTTCCCTCATTGTGAGGCCTCCTATATTAGCAAAGTATTTTATTAAGTTACTATCACCATCAAAGACCTTGCATTTTTTTTTTTTTAAGAGATGACCTTTATTCAATTTAAAGCTTACTTGGCATCATCAATAAATGTTTCATTCAAAAGGAATGAGCAGAATCACTTTTGTATTTTAGGGAACAAGCCCAGAGGTAAACATATTTATTGAAAACATAAGAATGAATTTCCCCCAAAACAGAGTGACACATGAACAAGCCATATAAATAAACTCATTTTTATATATTTATTTTTAAATTGCTTTTTATTGGAGTATAGTTGCTTTACAATGTTTTGTTAACTTCTACTGCACAGCAAAATGAATCAACCGTACATATACATATAGCCTAAGGACCCTAAATCTTACAGAGTTTCTTCTCTAAAATAATGACACACCAGCCAGTATTTGATTTAGCTGCTCCCTCCTTATAAGGCATTTGTTTTACTTTTCTAATACTCACATTTATCTTCATGTTTGCTCCTAAAAAAGCGGCAACACAAAATAAAACTCCCAAAACTCCATTTTAAGAGCTGGAAAAATTGAAAGCAAAAAAGAGTAAGGGCAGTATATTTTGTTTTTCCAGATAATAAATATTTTGTCTTCCTGGATGTCAACTCAATTCTTTTTTCATTTCACTGTTTTCTTACAATGAGAAAAGAGAAAGTATAGAGTTTGACCCCAAGAAGGAGCATAGAAAATAGGAAGAGGTCATTCAGAGAACATTAGGGAAGAAGCCACCCCCATTTTCACCCCATTTACTCCAATTTCCTAACATCTTCACAAATTGAAACAGCAGATAATTTTATTGTTCCTGGTGATGTCATGGATGTCTGGAAAAACTTATTCCGCATGAGTTTTTGTTCATAATAGACTGAGCTACTTTGATTTTTATGTTTTGCCCTGACCTTTTGATTTCAGGACAAGACTGGTTGTTAACTCTCACAGCATTTCCTAGCAGAGTTATGCTCTGCAAAGAAATGAAGCTTTCTTTGTCAACTCTGTGTCATTGTGCAGTGGAAATCATGAAATGTGGTATTATTTTTTAGTAGAGTCATCTCCCAAAGAAGTAATGTTCTCCCATTAAAAATTTAAAAATTACTTTAGAGACTTAGGGCATTGGAATTGCCTGAGAGTTAGACAAGCTGGAAAAATACTGCTTCTCTAAGATTACCAAGAGCTTTCTCACTTAAATAAAATAATGTATCCTCATCACAGTTTCCTGCAATTTCAGATTCAGGGTGGGGGAACCAACACAGAAAATGACTCACTAGTGCCCCATGCTGAGTAAATTATGGGAAGAATAAAATCTTCCTATAGAGCTGATCACATCCATTGATATTTGCAGTAGTTTGAATGATTGATTCCTGCAAATAACTCCATCTCAGATAACGGGTAAAGGTAATTTCAGTATTGCTATTTCCCTTACCAGTCTAGACATGGTTATGTGATGACACTGAAGCTGATGAGGCAGGAGGAAAGTCAGGGGGATGTGAGGGAAGGGATTTTCTGGGATGAATGAGATTGTATTTTAGGCTGAGTTCCCTAAGGAAGATCCTGAGATGTGGATTCTTATGAAATGTATGTACTGACCACACGTACCTGGAGAGCAAGAACAAAGGAAGCAGAATGAGAGGTAGAAAACAGTTGAGCAAGAATGTGTTCTCAGTCAGCAAAGGGCTTCAGTTTCATCCAGTGGGAAAACCTGGAGCAAAACTGGATCCAAGGAGTTGATTCCACCTTGAGGTGAAGGGTGAAGGGAAATGAGTTCAAAGAGGTAGAGAGGAGTCACGTCATGGAAGGCTTTGAGTGCCAAGCAAAAGAGCTTGTGTGCGACTCTACTGATGAGAATCCAGAAAAAGTTTTAAATGGGTCAGATACAGCTATGAAATAAGCCCATTGTTGCAGATAGGAGAATGAATTAAAGAGGACGTGACCAGAGTTAGGTAGATACATAAGAAATTTTATTGCCCAGATTTTAACTGATGCGAGACTGACTTATGACATAGCATGAAGAGTAATGAGAGAAAGAAAGATTTGAGGCACAACTTGGAAGTGAAATCAGCAACACATGGAGATTGACTAGAGCAGGGTTAAGTGAAAAAGAGGAGTAACAAGTAACATCCCAAGCTTCCTAGCTAGTGACTTCTGTGGCCCCTGATGAGCCAATATTCAATAAAAGATAAAAATGACAAGCAGAGGTGAGTTCAGTTTGGGAAGCCCAGTGTTTATGATATCTGTAGGGACATTTAACATTTTACCATGGAAGTCTGAAGATTCATGAGGATAAACTTGGGCTGAAGATGCTATGCAGTTGCCATCAGAGTATTCACTGTAAGGGGCAAGCAAAACCAAAGGAGAGTCCAGAAGAGGTGGTTTGACTATTGCAGGCAAATAATGCTGTCCCTAAAAATGTCCATCTTGTAATCCCTGTAACCTGTGAATACGTTTCCTCTCATGGCAAATGAGACTTTGTGGACATGATTAGGATAAGGATCTTGAGATGGATTATCTGGATCATCTGGGCAAGCCCACTATAAACACAAAGACTCTTATAAGAGGAATGATGGAAGATCAGAGTCAGGGGAGTAGAGAGGTCTGAGAGAGAGATTGGAAAACCCTATACTGCTGCCTTTGATGGTGGAATATAGGGAAACCAGCCAAGGAAGGCAGGCAGTCACTAGAAGCTGAGTAGGGCAAGAAACCAAACTCTCCCCTCAGATCCACCAGAGAGAATAGCCCTGTTTGTGCAGCAATTTGAACCTATTAGGACTGATTTTGGATTTCTGACCACAGTAACAGTAGGACAATAGCTTTGTGCTGAATTATGCCACTGTGTTTGTCAGAGAAGCAAATGGAGACTATTACAGATAACAGTGGCTTTGTGAGTCAGTTGACATCTATAGACTACAGTTAATTCTGTATGAAATAGCTACTCTGTGTCAATCCATAGCCTTTAGAAACCAACAAATGAGTGGACAAGAAAGAAACAGAAACAAATAATTGTAAATACAGTGTGAGAGGGGCTGAGATAAATGGATCTTCACAAGGGAATCATGATGTCAGAAATGGTGGTGGGGTCAATTCTCCCAAGGTTAAGGAAGGGTCCATCAAGGTGGTGTAGCTTAGTGATCCCTGCAAAATTTCCCTGCAAGGGATCCCTGCAAAAATTCTAAGATGATCTCTGAGATTCCTCAAAAAGGCAAAATTCTGAGATCATGGAACTGTTTTTCAATAGAGTGGTTAACTGCAAGACATCTTGGGACATAGGCAACCATTCTGGATTGAAATGATTGATTTCCTCATTGTTTCTTCTCAATTTCTTTGACTCCACATGGTCCTTTGGGATGGTGATATTTGATATAGACTGTCATTCTTAAAAACACAAACAATTAGAATATATTATACTTATTTTTCTATTGAAGATAATTGCTTTATACTTTTTGTGTTAGTTTGTAGAATTTATTGTACTTCTATCTTTAGTTATTGGTTTTAAAAAATTTATCAGTGTATTAGTTTCCTACCAAAGAAACTGAATGTTTCAAAACAACAGTAATTTATTATCTCACAATTCTAAAGGCCAGACATCCAAAATGTCTGTCCAAGGTGTTGGCAGGGCTGTGCTCCCTCTGATGGCCCTAGTGAACAATCCTTCTTTGCTTTCTCCAGCTTCTGGTACTTGCGGGTAACCTGCAGCATTCCTGGGCTTCTTGACCCACAATTTCAGTTTCATCACCAACTTCTTCCTGTGTATCTTCATATTTTCATTCCTCTGTGTGGTGTTTGTCTCTGTGTCCAAATTTCTCTCTTAATAAGTACAGCAGTCATATGGGATTAGAGCCCACTTTAATGACCTTTTATTGAAACTTGATTGCTTCTAGGACTATATTGATGCTCCAGTGGTTAGAACTCCAAGCTCGCACTCAGAGTTGGATTTGATCCTGGGTCAGAGAACTAAGGTCCCAGTTCTCCAGTGGTTAGAACTCCAAGCTCCCACTCAGAGTTGGATTTGACCCTGGGTTGGGGAACTAAGGTCCCATATGCCACATGATGCAATCAAAAATAAATAAATACCTGTGGTGGATTCATTTTGATATTTGGCAAAACTAATACAATTATGTAAAGTTTAAAAATAAAATAAAATTAGTGGAAAAAAAATAAATAAAATTTAATTACTTCTGTAAAGACCCTATCTCTAAATTAGGCACGTTTTTGAGAAAGTAAGGGTAAGGATTCAAACATAATTTTGGGGAGGGAACACAATTCAACTCAAAACAATTCAACTCATAACAATTGATGGCTTCAGTACATTTATACTTATGAATGGATTAGAAAGAGCTGGAATATTAACAAGCTGTTTGTCTTTTCCTTGGCAGATCAGAAAGTTTAGAGTAGAAATTTGGTGATACTAAATAAGAGTTGATGCTTTTGAACTGTGGTGTTGGAGAAGACTCTTGAGGGTCCCTTGGACTGCAAGGAGATCCAACCAGTCCCTTCTAAAGGAGATCAGCCCTGGGTGTCCTTTGGAAGGAATGATGCTAAAGCTGAAACTCCAGTACTTTGGCCACCTCATGCGAAGAGTTGACTCATTGGAAAAGACTCTGATGCTGGGAGGGATTGGGGGCAGGAGGAGAAGGGGACAACAGAGGATGAGATGGTTGGATGGCATCACCGACTCGATGGACGTGAGTTCGAATGAACTCCGGGAGATGGTGATGGACAGGGAGGTGTGGCGTGCTGCGATTCATGGAGTTGCAAAGAGTCGTACACGACTGAGCGAATGAACTGAACTGAACTAAAATAAGAGTAAGAACAAGAAGACAAAAATCGGGAAAAGATATTCAAATTGTAACAAAATAATCATGTTTTATGTTTAAACATATTATTTCCTATTTAAATTTTAACAATTTTTAAACTCTTTTAGAAAATGGTTTTTGATACTACCCAAGATATTTTTAAGTATGAATTGTTTCATAAGGTAATTGGAATATGATATCAAACTAAAAGAAATAACTGATGGATGCAGAATTTTTTTTTTTTTTCACATAAGGAAGTAAAAAACTTTATCCTGATGCCAGCAAGTTAGAGGAGGAAAAAGGGAAGAGATGATTGGTAACAGGAAGCTACTCTGATGCTTTACCTTCTGCAGTTTCTCCCACAAAAATTCAGAGAGGAGGAAGCTAAACTTTTAGGGAATGCATTTTTTCATCAAGAAGCTCTTAAAGAGGGTGCCAGTATGACAGTTCAGTTCAGTAGCTCAGTCGTGTCTGACTCTTTGCGACCCCATCAATTGCAGCACGCCAGGCCTCCCTGTCCATTACCAACTCCCAGAGTTCACTCAAACTCAGGTCCATCGAGTTGGTGATGCCATTCACCATCTCATCCTCTGTCGTCCCCTTCTCCTCCTGCCCCCAATCCCTCCCAGCATCAGAGTCATTTCCAATGAGTCAACTCTTCACATGAGCTGGCCAAAGTACTGGAATTTCAGCTTTAGCATCATTCCTTCCAAAGAAATCCCAGGGCTGATCTCCTTTAGAATGGACTGGTTGGATGTCCTTGCAGTCCAAGGGACTCCCAAGAGTCTTCTCCAACACCACCATTCAAAAGCATCAATTCTTCGGTGCTCAGCCTTCTTCACAGTCCAACTCTCACATTCATACACGACCACTGGAAAAACCATTGCCCTGACTAGACGGACCTTTGTTGGCAAAGTAATGTCTCTGCTTTTGAATATGCTACCTAGGTTGGTCATAACTTTCCTTCCAGAGTAAGCATCTTTTAATTTCATGGCTGCAATCACCATCTGCAGTGATTTTGGAGCCCCCAGAAATAAAGTCTGACACTGTTTCCACTGTTTCCCCATCTATGTCTCATGAAGTGATGGGACCAGATGCCATGATCTTCGTTTTCTGAATGTTGAGTTTTAAGCCAACATTTTCACTCTCCTCTTTCACTTTCATCAAGAGGCTTTTTAGTTCCTTTTCACTTTCTGCCATAAGGGTGGTGTCATCTGCATATCTGACGATATTTCTCCCAGCAATCTTGATTCCAGCTTGTGCTTCTTCCAGTCCAGCATTTCTCATGATGTACTTTGCATATAAGTTAAATAAGCAGGGTGACAATATACAGCCTTGATGTACTCCTTTTCCTATTTGGAACCAGTCTGTTGTTCCATGTCCAGTTCTAACTGTTGCTTCCTGACCTGCATACAGGTTTCTCAAGAGGCAGGTCAGGTGGTCTGGCATTCCCATCTCTTGAAGAATTTTCCACAGTTTATGGTGATCCACACAGTCAAAGGCTTTGGCATAGTCAATAAAGCAGAAATAGCTGTTTTTCTGGAACTCTCTTGCTTTTTCCATGATCCAGTAGATGTTGGAAATTTGATCTCTGGTTCCTCTGCCTTTTCTAAAACCAGCTTGAACATCTGGAAGTTCACGGTTCATGTATTGCTGAAGCCTGGCTTGGAGAATTTTGAGCATTACTTTACTAGCATGTGAGATGAATGCAATTGTGTGGTAGTTGGAGCATTCTTTGGCATTGCCTTTCTTTGGGATTGGAATGAAAACTAACCTTTTCCAGTCCTGTGGCCACTGCTGAGTTTTCCAAATTTGCTGGTCTATTGAGTGCAGCACTTTCACAGCATCATCTTTCAGGATTTGGAATAGCTCAACTGGAATTCCATCACCTCCACTAGCTTTGTTCATACTGATGCTTTCTAAGGCCCACTTGACTTCACATTCCAGGATGTCTGGCTCTAGGTCAGTGATCACACCATCATGATTATCTGGGTTGTGACGATCTTTTTTGTACAGTTCTTCTGTGTATTCTTGCCACCTCTTCTTAATATCTTCTGCTTCTGTTAGGTCCATACCATTTCTGTCCTTTATCGAGCCCATCTTTGTATGAAACGTTCTGTTTTTATCTCTAATTTTCTTGAAGAGATCTCTAGTCTTTTCCATTCTGTTGTTTTCCTCTACACTTTGCATTGATCGCTGAGGAAGGCTTTCTTATCTCTTCTTGCTATTCTTTGGAATTCGGCATTCAGATGCTTATATCTTTCTTTTACTCCTTTGCTTTTCACTTCTCTTCTTTTCACAGCTATTTGTAAGGCCTCCCCAGACAGCCATTTTGCTTTTTTGCATTTCTTTTCCATGGGGATGGTCTTGATCCCTGTCTCCTGTAGTATGTCATGAACCCCCGTCCATAGTTCATCAGGCACTCTATCTATCAGATCTAGTCCCTTAAATCTATTTCTCACTTCCACTATATAATCATAAGGGATTTGATTTAGGTCATACTTGAATGGTGTAATGGTTTTCCCTACTTTCTTCAATTTAAGTCTGAATTTGGCAATAGGGAAATCATGAATTGAGCCACAGTCAGCTCCCAGTCTTTTTTTTCCCCAGTCTTGTTTTTGCTGACTGTATAGTGCTTCTCCATCTTTGGCTGCAAAGAACTTAATCAATCTGATTTTGGTGTTGATCATCTGGTGATGTCCATGTGTAGAGTCTTCTCTTGTGTTGTTGGAAGAGGGTATTTGCTATGACTAGTGCGTTGTCTTGGCAAAACTCTATTAGCCTTTGCCCTGCTTCATTCCGTATTCCAAGGCCAAATTTGCCTGTTACCTCAGGTGTTTCTTGACTTCCTACTTTTGCATTCCAGTCGCCTATAATGAAAAGGACATCTTTTGAGGGTGTTAGTTCTAAAAGGTCTTGTAGGTCTTCATAGAACCATTCAATTTCAGCTTCTTCAGTGTTACTGGTCGGGGCATAGGCTTGGATTACCGTGATATTGATTGGTTTGCCTTGGAAACGAACATAGATCATTCTGTCGTTTTTGAGACTGCATCCAAGTACTGCATTTTGGACTCTTTTGTTGACCATGACAGCTACTCCATTTCTTCTAAGGGATTCCTGCCCATAATAGTAGATATAATGGTCATCTGAGTCAAATTCACCCATTCCAGTCCAATTTAGTTCGCTGGTTTCTAGAATGTTGACGTTGACTCTTGCCATCTCCTGTTTGACCACTTTCAATTTGCCTTGATTCATGATCCTAACATCCCAGGTTCCTATGCAATATTGCTCTTTACAGCGTCAGACCTTGCTTCTATCACTAGTCACATCCACAGCTGGGTATTGTTTTTGCTTTGGCTCCATCCCTTCATTCTTTCTGGAGTTATTTTTCCACTGATCTCCAGTAGCATATTGGGTACCTACTGACTTGGGGAGTTCCTCTTTCAGTATCCTATCATTTTGCCTTTTCATACTGTTCAAGGGTTTCTCAAGGCAAGAATACTGAAGTGGTTTGCCATTCCCTTCTCCAGTGAACTACATTCTGTCAGATCTCTCCACCATGACCCGCCCGTCTTGGGCCAGTATGACACTGGGGAGTAAATTGCCCATAGTCACAACTGCAGGGAACTTCAAGGAAACTTCCAAGTTGGACTGCTTCTCAGGCACGAGACCATCCTGCATCATCAGAGCATGGCCAAGAAAGAAATAACAGCTCCAAGGACATAAAATAGAGTAAGCTCTGGGTATATGCTGATCAAATGTGCTTTAGATAGGAGTTAAAAATGAAATGAAAAGTTAAGAATTGACTTCAGTTTTAATTTTATTTTTCATATCTACTCTCTAGAGTTATACATTTTCACTGTTCCATGTGTATATCCTACTTATGTTTTAAACTAATGAAGGAGGGACGTCCATGGTGGTCCAGTGGTTGGGAATCTGCTTGCCAATTCGGGCGGGGGACATGGGTTCAATCCCTGGTCTGGAAAAAATTCCACATGCTACAGGCAACTAAACCTGTGTGCTACAGCTACTGAGCCCTCACTCTAAAGCCTGTGCTCTGCAACAAGAGAAGCCAAAGCAGTGCAAAGCCCTTGTACCACAACCAGAGATAGCCCTCGCTCACTGCAACTAGAGAAAGCCCATGCATAGCAACAAAGATCCAGCATGGCCATAAAGAAAATTAAAATAATGAAGGGAAATATGGAAATATGGAGCCAACTTGAAAAAATATCAGACTGTTTAACAGGTAAGGTTATCATTACCAAGGTACCTTCTCTCTTCTGTTGGTAGAAGTAACGAAGAAGTAACACATGATTGCTTAAATATTTATTAGTTTCCTATGGCTTCTGGCATTCTTTGGCTTTTGAACTTATGACTCCAATACATGCCTCCATTTCCATATTTCCTTCTCTTCTTCTGTTTTTGTCTAATTCTTTCTGCTTCCCTTTCATAAGGGTACTTGTGATTGTGTTTAAGGCCCTTTTGGATAACTGGGATAAGCTTATTCTTTCAAAATTCTTTACTTAATTACATATGCAAAGACTCTTTTTCCAAGTAAGGTCACATTTACAGGTTCCAGGGATTACAACCTGATGTCCCTGTGGAACACAATTCAGGCTATTATATATACAGAATTTACAAAACTAAAACTACTGCACAATGATAGTAAACATGCAAGGTAATATAAAGTCATCTAGATGTGGGTTCAAGTCCCCTCTCTGCATCTATTAACCTGGGTGACTGAGTGGATGGTTTAACATTACTGCATACCTCATTGCACTCATCTGTAAAATAGGGTCAATACTACCACCCACATAAGAGGGTCATGAGGAGGAATAAGTGAGATAATGCACTTAGAACATTTGTACAGAGCAAGCATTCAATATTTATTGATAAAATTAGTAAGAATAGTGGTGAAAAAGCAAACTCTGTGAAATGCATAGTATTGTTGTCAATTATGCTCTTGAAAGTTAAAATTACTTCCTCTTGAATCTCAGAAAAAGGGAAAGAACAGCTGAATACATTAAGAAAAAGACATTAAAATAACCTTTATGGGATAATGGAATCAATACACTAGTAGCAAGAGGTGCCATGAAATGCAATGCTGAATACAAACAAATGGGAACTTCAGACTATATCAATTGCCTCATAGCAATACAAATATAGAATAAGTTTCCAAGAAAAGACACAAAGCAAATAGTAGAATTGCTTTTCAACTGGTAGACATTAATTGTTTAAAATATGACTAAAGGAGAAGCTGTAATTTTAAAATAAACAATAAAGTGGATAGATTATTAGTCTAAGCAGCAGTTTCCAGTGCCCATAGTCATTACGCTTTTTTTTTTTCTCTCTCTCTTTCTTTCTTTTTTTCTTTTTTTTTTTACTTTACAATATTGCATTGGCTCTGCCACACATCAACATGAATCCACCACAGGCGTACATGTGTTCCCCATCCTGAACCCCCGCCCACCTCCCTCCCTGTACCATCCCTCAGGGATATCCCAGTGCACCAGCCCCAAGGATCCTGTATAGAACCTGGACTGGCGATTCATTTCTTACATGATATTATACATGTTTCCATGCCCCTCCCCCAAATCATCCCACGCTCTCCCTCTCCCACAGAGTCCCAAAGGCTGTTCTAAACATCTGTGTCTCTTTTGCTGTCTCACATACAGGGTTATCATTACCATCTTTCTAAATTCCATATATATGCGTTGCTGCTGCTGCTGCTGCTAAGTCGCTTCAGTCATGTCCGACTCTGCGGAACCCCAGAGACCGCAGCCCGCCAGGCTCCCCTGTCCCTGGGATTCTCCAGGCAAGAACACTGGAATGGCTTGCAATTTCCTTCTCCAATGCATGAAAGTGAAAAGTGAAAGTGAAGTCGCTCAGCCGTCTCTGACTCCTAGTGACCCCATGGACTGCAGCCTACCAGGCTCCTCCATCCATGGGATTTTCCAGGCAAGACTACTGGAGTGGGGTGCTATTGCCTTCTCCGATATATGCGTTAGTATACTGTATTGGTGTTTTTCTCTTTGTCTTACTTCACTCTGTATAATAGGCTCCAGTTTCATCCATCTCATTGGAACTGATTCAAATGTATTCTTTTTACTAGCTGAGTAATACTCCATTGTGTATATGTACCACAGCTTTTTATCTATTCATCTGCTGATGGACATCTAGGTTGCTTCCATATCCTGGCTATTATAAACAGTGCTGTGATGAACATTGGGGTACACGTGTCTCTTTCAATTCTGGTTTCCTCAGTGTGTATGCCCAGCAGTGGGATTGCTGGGTCATAAGGCAGTTCTATTTCCAGATTTTTTTAAGGAATCTCCACACTGTTCTCCATAGTGGCTGTACTAATTTGCATTCCCACCAACAGTGTAAGAGGGTTCCCTTTCCTCCACACCCTCTCCAGCATTTACTGCTTGTAGATTTTTGGATTGCAGCCATTCTGACTGGCGTGAAATGGTACCTCATGGTGGTTTTGATTTGCATTTCTCTGATAATGAGTGATGTTGAGCATCTTTTCATGTGTTTGTTAGCCATCTGTATGTCTTCTTTGGAGAAATGTCTATTTAGTTCTTTGGCCCATTTTTTGATTGGCTCGTTTATTTTTCTGGAATTGAGCTGCAGGTGTTGCTTGCATATTTTTGAGATTAGTTGTTTGTCAGTTGCTTCATTTGCTATTATTTTCTCCCATTCTGAAGGCTGTCTTTTCACCTTGCTTATAGTTTCCTTTGTTGTGCCAGAAGCTTTTAATTTTAATTAGGTCCCATTTGTTTATTTTTGCTTTTATTTCCAATATTCTGGGAGATGGATCATAGAGGATCCTGCTGTGATTTATGTCAGAGTGTTTTGTCTATGTTCTCCTCTAGGAGTTGTATAGTTTCTGGTCTTACGTTTATATCTTTAATCCATTTTGAGTTTATTTTTGTGTATGGCATTAGAAAGTGTTCGAGTTTCATTCTTTTACAAGTGGTTGACCAGTTTTCCCAGCACCACTTGTTAAAGAGATTGTCTTTTCTCCATTGTATATCCTTGCCTCCTTTGTCAAAGATAAGGTGTCCATAGGTGCATGGATTTATCTCTGGGCTTTCTATTTTGTTCCATTGATCTATATTTCTATCTTTGTGCCAATACCATACTCTCTTGATGACTATGGCTTTGTAGTAGAACCTGAAGTCAGGCAGGTTGATTCCTTCAGGTCCATTCTTCTTTTTCAAGATTGCTTTGGCTATTCGAGGTTTTTTGTATTTCCATACAAATTGTGAAATTATTTGTTCTAGCTCTGTGAAAAATACCATTGGTAGCTTGATAGGGATTGCATTGAATCTATAGATTACTTTGGGTAGTATACTCATTTTCACTATATTAATTCTTCTCATCCATGAATATGGTATATTTCTCCATCTATTAGTGTCCTCTTCGATTTTCTTCACCAGTGTTTTATAGTTTTCTATATATAGGTCTCTAGTTTCTTTAGGTAGATATATTCCTAAGTGTTTTATCCTTTTTTTTTTTTTTGCAATGGTGAATGGAATTGTTTCCTTAATTTCTCTTCTGTTTTCTCATTATTAGTGTATAGGAATGCAAGGGATTTCTGTGTGTTGATTTTATATCCTGCAACTTTACTATATTCATTGATTAACTCTGGTAATTTTCTGGTTGAGTCTTTAGGGTTTTCTATGTAGAGGATCATGTCATCTGCAAACAGTGAGAAATACTATCACTGAAGAAAAAGGTCCTGTATAATTTTCTCTCTTCTTTAAGCTAGTAATTTATGAAGATACTTGGGATGAAGAATGTTCTTGTCAGCAAGCAGAAGGGTGTGATTCTTTCACTCTGGTGAAAATGATTTCTTGTCCTTTCCTTTATTTTTGATTTAGAGTTAGAGATAAATTTGAGAGAAAGATGAGGGTCCAAATTTATTTTACATCAGCTGTACATGTGACCTTGGGCAGGAGGGCGTAGGTGAAGTTTTAGGTGAATAAAAGTGAGGTAAATTTTGGGGAAGGATTCTACAGGATCACAAAATAGATATTCAGAATGACTGAATCTGCTAAACATCTCTCTCTGTCAATTTTACTTACAAAATGGTCTCATTCAAAATGAAGTTCATTTTTTCCCCCCTGAAATTATGTGTGAAGAGCAAAGTTTACTGGATAACAGGATCTATCATATGTAAAGTATAGTTCCTCCTTGCTGATACAAGAAGGACTAATTCATCAATCCTATTCCTTTTCCAATCTTAACTTTAGCAGTTCTTATCAATTTCCTTGCTTTTTCTAGCCTATCACAACCATTTCTCTGGCACCCAATTCTAATGGGATTCTTCTTATTGCTTCCCTATGATTGAATTATAAGGTGCCTCTGGTTGTGACCAACAGTACACCTCTTATTATAGTCAATATTATTATTTATTCTAACAGGAGAGGCCAGGTTATGAAAAATCTTGTGATTACTCCCGTGTTGGAAGAGTCTGACTCAATAGCTTTGTCCTAGGCTCAGGAATCTTAATTTCCTAAAAATCTCTCCAGTAGCTTCATTTATATGATGCTTTCTGGCCATTTAAGTAAATCAGTGTGTGAGTTAGTATATGCACCTTTTCTCTAGAAGATGACATGGGTTTTTCCTTAGAGAGATACTATATATTTGCTGCTTGTGACCACTAGTGCCCTGGACATGGTAATATTTATGCCATGTGTGTATGTGTGCACATATGTGCATATGTTGTGTGTGTCAGAGTCTATGTAATAATGCCTATTTATTTCCAAACATTTGGAGAAACCTTTATTTAGACTATTAGTAGATATGAGAAAGCAAAAAGCCATCCTCTTAATAACTCAAAAGTGTTAAAAATTATTTGAAAATTGACTGTAATTCTAATGACAAAGATAGTTATTAAAGATACAATCAAAATAATAAAGGAGTAATCAGCCTAGACTATCATAACTACCCATATTCTTAGTCTTTTTCACTGCCTTCTAATTACTACATGTTATGATCTGCATGTATCTCTGCAGCTCTTTTAAATATTTTTTGAACAAATTTGTCAATAACTCACAATGACAGCAATACTGGCCACAGTTAGCATTCACTTGGCATTTATTAACTTCTAGGCAAGATGGCAAACACTTGACATATAACTTATCTAAGTTAACAACTACCATATCACAGGGAAATTATTACTCTTCCTTTTTTACTGATGAGGACAACATTGGCATATAAATGAAAAGTAGTTGCACTAGAAAGATCTCAAGAAATCTGATTCTGAAGCTTAACACTCCATTAAATAAGTAAAATAATTCATATTTAAAGAATTGGTATTTTAGAGCACAAGTTTATTTGCAACTTTGTAAAGTTTTGCCTTAGGACATAATGCCCTGAGATGAGATTTTCATTACTTCTTCTATTATTTATACTGTTTGCTTCCCAGAGGAATTTGAGTTGGCTTACAAGAGCAGACACATACATATTGGAGCAAAACAAACTCAGAATTAGAACTTTTAACAATAGAAGGGAGTAGTAAGAGTTCCCACCAGGTTTGCTGGCTGAAATGAAGCCACTGATTCAAAACAAAGTCTTGCAACTGAAGCACAAAAATGAACAGTATGAGTCTGCAGATTTGCCCCCCTTTTTTTTTTTTTTTGGGTTTGTTTTTCCTGAGTCTAGTGGGAAGAGGTCTTGAAATACTAATCTTAGAGATTTTTCTTTTCTCCTGCCCTTTCCAGTCTTTTCCTGCTCAGTCTGAGACACACTCTACCCATAGCTTTGAGGGGAACAAATGTTGTTGCAGCATAAATATACAGAGAAAGCAAAGTTATCAACAGTAATAATTTTTATTCCACACTGTGCTTCCAAGAATCAAAAGGGAAGTCTTAGAGGAGAGTTTTTGCCACAGAAGTGATTAGAAGGAGAAGAGAATCGTGCCTTATCTCTGGGAGTTTCCATGAGGGGCTTTGTGTGGGGGATGTACATCATGAATTTGGAAGTGGTCAGGGATCTAAGGGAGGTGAAGCCTGGCGGAAGCTCTGTTCCTGTGCAAAAGAGTCATGCCCACTGTCTTTAAAACTGTTTGTGTGAGGGCCTTCCAACCCAATGGTTGCCTGCATGTCTTCTATAGCCCATCCGGCAGAAGGACCATGCCTGTACTGCTGGAGACACGGCCCATGAAAACGACAGTCCAGGACAAAAGACAGGTCCTCAATCCTTAAAGGGATGGGTATGGTATGGATTAAAGGCCTCTGCATAATAAATATGTGAAAACAATCCTATGTTATCTCTGACATTGGAGGAATTTAGTGTTTCAATACAGAAACAAGGGTGTTTTTATTTTTTTCTTAAAGACATTGACTATTTCCATAAAAAATGAATCCTTTTAATATTTCATTTTCTTCACCTAAAAAATCACCTTCCTATCTATGGGGTTTGAATAATGTAATAGAAATTTTAAAGATGCAGAAACCCTTGCAATAAATAATTTCTCACTCCCTATTTTGAACTGCAGTTCACTAGAGGCCTTTGTATAAATTAAATCAGAGCAATTCATGTATGTTTCTCTTAGACTATTGAACTTAATACGAAGTTTTGCTTGGGGCAGCATTTGCACATTATAATCATTTGGAAGGCTTGTTGAAACACAGGTTGCTTTGTTTTAACCTCCAAATTCAGTAGGTCTATGATAAAGCCTGAGAATTTACCTTTGTAGCAGTTCCCAGCTACTGCTGCTGGTTTTCTGTGATCACACTTTTACAAGCATTGACATGGGGGATTTAGAAATGTGAATACTTAGCATATCATTTAGGGTTTGTCTCAAATACCAATGGCCTCAATTTGAGCAGGCATTTTATTAATACAGGTCTGGGATTAAGCAAACATATAGGTAGTTACCTCGGATCAGACCATAGTGAGTCAAAAATCAGATTGGGCCAATATTTTCTGCTGCAAAACCATATCTAAGAAAATTCTAGGGTAGTTAGGGAAAAGTGACCAACCATATTGTCACAGACCAAACTGAATATGATATGTAAAGGCAGTTAAAGCTCACATTCATATTTGGGATAGGTCATAAGGTATATCATTCATTTATTTACCATGTTTCAAGCTGTAACAGACCTAGAGAGCATATTAAAAATCAGAGACACCACTTTGTCAACAAAGGTCCATATGGTCAAAGCTATGGTTTTTCTAATAGTCATGTATGGATGTGAGAGTTGGACCATAAAGAAGGCTGAGCACTGAAGAATTGATGCTTTCAAACTGTGGTGTTGGAGAAGACTTTTGAGAGTCCCTTGGACAGCAAGGAGATCAGACCAGTCAATCCTAAAGGAAATCAGTCCTGAACATTCATTGGAAAGACTGATGCTGAAGCTGAAGCTCCAATACGTTGGTCACCTGATGTGAAGAGCTGACTCACTGGGAAAGACTTGATGCTGGGAAAAATTGAATGCAAAAAAACAAGGGGATGACAGAGGATGAGGTGGTTAGGTGGCATCATCGACTCAGTGGACATGAATTTGAGAAGATTCAAATTCAAACTCTGGAAGATAGTAAAAGACAGAGGAGTCTGGCATGCGGCAGTCCGTGGGGTCGCTAAGAGTCGGACACAACTTAGTGACTGAACAATAACAACAAGAACAATGCTTAATCTAAAACTTAAAATTATTCTCTTTATTTACCATATGAGTTGAGTATATTGTTCTTGTTATATATTATATATTGTACACTGACGTACAAGGTTTATCAAGGGGGAAAATATTGTTAATAATATCTGAGCTTGGAAAAATACTAGTGTTTTTGGTCCTAACATTTTAAAGATGCAAAAGAGACATCCAGGCATATTTTCCCCAGGTTTCTTCTATATTTTTAATAACTTTAATACTTTCATGCAAGAAAAGAATACAACGTGATTTCAATGGCAAACAGAACAAAAATAAAAACTAAAAGCTTGAAATAAAAGTTTCTACAGACCATTGTGACATTTTCCATAATTTAACAATAATTGACCTTGAAATAGGTGATGATTTGTATATAGGATACTGACAAAAAATAATCACTGAAAACTTTTCAAATTTAATAGGATGTTTTCAATTTTTTTTCTTCAAAGAAGAATCATTCTAAGGAATTTATTAGATTTTAATTCATTTCTTTCATCAAAAAATTATAAATGTATAACCTTAAAGAATAAGTTGTTGGAACTGAGATCTGATGAAAAAATGGATATTAGATTTTGAAAGTCTAGCTTCATTTTCTTCATTTTAGGAAAAAAGCTCATAAATTAATATTAAGAAATCAATGAAATTCCATTCCTATCAACATATATCTGAGATGAGTTTCTCTATCATGAATATTAAAGAGTTTCAATATATATGTCCCTTTGAGAGTAGTATTATTGTCAATCCAACTTGGAAAAAATACAAGGAAGAAGCAAGTCTACTAATTAATTCATTCAAAATTTTAAATATTGATATGTAGTGTTCATTCCAAATTTGCTGGCATATTGAGTGTAGCACTTTCACAGCATCATATTTTGGGATTTGAAATAGCTCAACTGGAATTCCATCACCTCCACTAGCGATGCTGTAAGAGCAATAGTGCATGGAACCTGGAAAGTTAGGTCCATGAATCAAAGCAAATTGGAAGTGGTCAAACAGGAGATGGCAAGAGTGAATGTCGACAATCTAGGAATCAGTGAACTAAGATGGACTGGAATGGGTGAATTTAACTCAGATGACCATTATATCTACTACTGTGGCAGGAATCTCTGAGAAGACATGGAGTAGCCATCATGGTCAACAAAACAGTCCAAAATGCAGTACTTGGATGCAATCTTAAAAATGACAGAATAATCTCTGTTTGTTTCCAAGGCAAACCATTCAATATCACGGTAATCCAAGCCTAAGCCCCAACCAGTAATGCTGAAGAAGCTGAACAGTTCTATGAAGATTTACAAGACCTTTTGGAACTAATCCCCCAAAAGATGTCCTTTTCATTATAGGGGACTGGAATGCAAAAGTAGGAAGTCAGGAAACACCTGGAGTTACAGGCAAATTTGGCCTTGGAATACGGAATGAAGCAGGGCAAAGGCTAATAGAGTTTTGCGAAGAGACTGCACTGGTCATAGCAAATACCCTCTTCCAACAACATAAGAGAAGACTCTACACATGAACGTCACCAGATGGTCAAATCCAAAACCAGACTGATTACATTCTTTGCAGCCAAAGATGGAGAAGGTCTATACAGTCAGCAAAAACAAGAACGGGAACTGACTGTGGCTCAGATCATGAACTCCTTATTGTCAAATTCAGACTGAAGTTGAAGAAAGTAGGGAAAACCACTATACCATTCAGGTATGACCTAAATAAACTCCCTTACGATTATACAGTGGAAGTGAGAAATAGATTTAAGGGACTAGATCTGATAGAAAGCGTGCCTGATGAACTATGGATGGAGGTTTGTGACATTGTACAGGAGACAGGGATTAAAACCATCCCCATGGAAAAGAAATGGAAAAAAGCAAAATGTCTATCTGAGGAGGCCTTACAAATAGCTATGAAAAGAAGAGAAGTGAAAAACAAAGGAGAAAAGGAAAGATATATTCCCATTGGAATGCAGAGGTCCAAAGAATAGCAAGGAGAGATAAGAAAGCCTTCCTCAGTGATCAGTGCAAAGAAATAGAGGGAAACAACAGAATGGGAAAGACTAGAGATCTCTTCAAGAAAATTAGAGATACCAAGGGAACATTTCATGCGAAGATGGGCTCAATAAAGGACGGAAATGGTATGGACCTAAAGAAGCAGAAGATATTAAGAAGAGATGGCAAGAATACACAGAAGAACTGTACAAAAAGATCTTCATGACCCAGATAATCACGATGGTGTGATCACTCACCTAAAGCCAGACATCCTGGAATGTGAAGTCAAGTGGGCCTCAGGAAGCATCAGTATGAACAAAGCTAGTGGAGGTGATGGAATTCCAGTTGAGCCATTTCAAATCCTGGAAGATGATGCTGTGAAAGTGCTGCACTCAATATGCCAGCAAATTTGGAAAACTCAGCAGTGGCCACAGGACTGGAAAAGGTTAGTTTTCATTCCAGTCCCAAAGAAAGGCAATGCCAAAGAATGCTCAAACTACCGCACAATTGCACTCATCTCACATGCTAGTAAAGTAATGCTCAAAATTCTCCAAGCCAGGCTTTAGCAATATGTGAACCGTGAACTTCCAGATGTTCAAGCTGGTTTTAGGAAAGGCAGAGGAACCAGAGATCAAATTGCTAGCATCTGCTGGATCATCGAAAAGGCAAGAGAGTTCTAGAAAAACGTCTATTTCTGCTTTATTGACTATGCCAAAGCCTTTGACTATGTGAATCACAATATACTGTGGAAAATTCTGAAAGAGATGGGAATACCAGACCACCTGACCTGCCTCTTGAGAAACCTGTATGCAGGTCAGGAAGCAACAGTTAGAACTGGACATGGAACAACAGACTGGTTTTGTTGATTAGTTTTGTTGATTTTTGCTGTAATTTCCTTTGTTTCTTTTTCATTTATTTCTGCTCTGATTCTTATGATTTCTTTCCTTCTACTAACTTTGGGGTTCTTCTTTTCTTCTTTTTCTAATTGTTTTAGGTGTAAAGTTAGGTTGATTATCTGATGTTTCTCTTGTTTCTTGAGGTAGACATGTATTGCTATGAGCCTCCCTCTTAGCACTGCTTTTACTGAATCTCATAGGTTTTGGGTTGTTGTGTTCTCATTTTAATTTGTTTCTATGCATATTTTTATTTCCTTTTTGATTTCTTCCATGATCTGTTGGTTATTCAGAAGTATGTTGTTTCGCCTCTATATGTTTGTGTTTTTAATAGTTTTTTTCCCTGTAGTTGACATCTAATCTTACTGCATTGTGATCAGAAAAGATGCTTGAAATGATTTCAATTTTTTAAAATTTACCAAGGCTAGATTTATGGCCCAGGATGTGATCTCTCCTGGAGAATGTTCCATGTACACTTAAAAAATAGATGCAATCTATTGTTTTTGTGTAAAATGCCCGACAGATATCAATTAGGTCTAACTGGCCCATTGTATCATTTAAAGCTTTTGTTTCTATGCTTGTTTTCTGTTTGGTTGATTTATCCATAGGTGTGAGTGGGGTATTAAAGTCCCCTACTATTATTGTGTTACTGTTAATTTCCCCTTTCACACTTGCTGCTGCTGCTAAGTCACTTCAGTCATGTCCGACTCTGTGTGACCCCATAGACGGCAGCCCACCAGGCTCCCCTGTCCCTGGGATTTTCCAGGCAAGAATACTGGAGTGAGTTTCCATTTCCTTCTCTAATGCATGAAAGTGAAAAGTCAAAGTGAAGTTGCTCAGTCGTGTCCGGCTCTTAGCGACCTCATGGACTGCAGCCTACCAGGCTCCTCCGTCCATGGGATTTTCCAGGCAAGAGTACTGGAGTGGGGTGCCATTGCCTTCTCCAGTTACACTTGTTAGCAGTTGTCTTATGTATTGAGGTGCTCCTATGTTGGGTGCATATATATTTATAATTGTTATATATTCTTGGATTGATCCTTTGATCATTTTGTAGTGTCCTTCTTTGTCTCTTATCTCAAGGTCTTTATTTCAAGATCTATTTTTATCTGATATGAGTATTGCTATTCCTGCTTTCTTTTTTTCTGCATTTGCATGAAATATCTTTTCTCAGCCCTTCACTTTCAGTCTGTATGTGTCCCTAGGTTTGAGGCAGGTCTCTCGTAGACAGCATATTTAAGAGTCTTGTTTTTGTATCCATTCGCCCAGTTTTTGTCTTTTGGTTGCAGCATTTAACCCATTTACATTTAAGGTAATTATTGATGAGTATGATCCCATTACCATTTACTTTGTTGTTTTGGGTTCATTTTTATAAACCTTTTCTGTGTTTCTTGCCTAGAGAAGATCATTTAGCATTTGTTGAAGAGCTGGTTTGGTGATGCTGAATTCTCTCAGTTTTTGGTTGTCTGTAAAGCGTTTGATTTCTCCTTCATATCTGAATGAGATCCTTGCTAGATAGAGTAATCTTGGTTGTAGGTTTTTCTCTTTCATCACTTTAAGTATGTCCTGCCATTCCCTTCTGGCCTGAAGAGTTTCTATTGAAAGATCAGTTGTTATCTTTATGGGGATCCCCTTGTGTGCTATTGTTTTGCTTTTCCCTTTCTGTTTTTAATATTTGCTCTTTGTATTTGATCTTTGTTAGTTTGATTAATATGTGTCTTGGGGTGTTTTGCCTTGGGTTTATCCCTCTTTGGGACTCTCAAAATGGGAAAAAAAACTTCATTTTGTTTTCAAGATTTTGGATCATCTTTACTCTCATTGTTCTGAGTTCTTTTTCATGTAGACTCCCTATCACCTCCTCTTTGGTTTGGTTTGGTGAGGTTTTATCATGTTCCTTCATCTGCTGAATATTTCTCAGTCTTTTAATTTTTCTTAGATTGCTATGTTTGGGGTACCCTTTCCACAGGCTGGAAGTTTGTGGTTCCTCTTAATTGTGGAGTCTGATCCTTGTGGGTGGGGTTGGACTAGTGGCTTATCAAGGTTTCCTGGTTGGGGGAGTTATGTCTGTGTTTTTGTGCATAGAGCCGAATCTCTTCAGTCTGGAGTGCAATGAAGTGTCCAGTAGTGAATTTTGGGGGTGTCTATGCGTTTGGCATGACTTTGGGTAGCCCATCTTTTAATGTTCAGGGTTGTGCTCCTGTTTTGCTGGAGAATTAGTGTGGTGTGTATTGCACTGGAACTTGTTGACTCTTGGGTGGAGCTTGGTTTCAGGGTAGGTATGGAGACTTTTGGGTGAGCTCTTGTCTATTAATGTTCCCTGGAGTCAGGAATTCTCTGATATTCTAAAGTTTTGGAGTTAAGCCTCCTGCCTTTGGTTTTTGGTCCTTCTCTTACAGTAACCTCAAGACTTCTGCATCCCTACAGCATAGAAGATTAAACCCCTATGTTAATGGTGAAACAATTCTCCACAGCCAGACACCCAGAGAGATTCACAGAGTTTTATAGAGAAGAGAAGAGAAGAGGGAGGAGGGAGATAGAGGTAACCAGGAGGAGAAAAGGGAGAATCAAAACGGGAGACAGCAATCAAGCCAGTAATTAAATCCTTAAGTGCTCTCCACAGCCTGGAACACCCAGAGATATTCAGAGTTATGTAGAGAAGAGAACAGGGAGGAAAGACATAAAAGTGACCTGGAGGAGAAAAGGAAGAGTCAAAAGGGGAGAGAGAAATCAAGCCAGGAGTCATATCCCTAAGTGAAAATGGATACTGAAGATTAGATCCTTAAAGGAAAAAAATTGATAACAAATATCAAAAGGCAAAGATTAAAACTCTAAACTAGATGTTAGACTCTCAAAAATACAATATAAAAAATATAAAACAAAATCAATCACAAAATTTTTAACAAATATATATATGGAATTTATTTTTAAAATAGGTTTGTTTTTGGAAAGGTAATAGTAGGGTATAAAAATGAAAGTTAAAGGAGTAATAAATATTAAAATTTTTTTAAGAAATTAAAAAGTGATAATAGTAAAAAAAAAATATGTCTAAGAATTTCTGTGGAGCTGTTGTGGACAGTGCAGAGTCAGTTCAGTGTCAGATAGTCCCTTGTCCTGGAGTGTACTTGTTCTCATGGTCTATGCTGCTGCTGTTGCTGCTAAGTCGCGTCAGTCGTGTCCGAGTCTGTGCGACCCCATAGATGGCAGTCCACCAGGCTCCCCTGTCCCTGGGATTCTCTAGGCAAGAACACTGGAGTGGGTTGCCATTTCCTTCTCCAATGCATGAAAGTGAAAAGTAAAAGTGAAGTCACTCAGTCGTGTCCGACTATTAGCGACCCCATGGACTGCAGGCTACCAGGCTCCTCCATCCGTGGGATTTCCCAGGCAACAGTCTCAGTATTAACTGAGAGTTTTAGTCTGTTTTACCTGGCACTTCCAAAGCAGTTCTTCCTTCTTTGTTTATTTTGGCCTCCTCTGTTTGCAAGGCCCTTCAGTGTCTAGTTTCCACCCTGACACAAGGGGATAAAGGTGGCCACTTACTTAGGCTCACTTGTTCAGTTGTGTTGTGGGGAGGGAAAGACATTGGAAACAAATGCTGCTGGTATATGTAGGGAGTGCTCACAGTGGATGTATCACACTTGGTTTGCCACAACCCAAGGTGGCATGTACTTCCTGGGTCCACACTGCTCAGGCTCCAGGGTGCTCTGGAAGAGCACTATCCCAAGTGGTCCCTGTGCTTCATGCACTTCCCAGGTCTAAGCCGCTCGGGTTCTTGGGTGCTCTACAGGAGCACAGACCCAGATGGGTTGTGCGTTTTGTGCCCTTCCCAGGCCCGAGCAGCGCAGGCAACTGGGTACTTGGTGAGTGCACTGTCCCAGTTATGCCCTGTATCTCCTCTGGGGAGCTGATCTCAGTCTGTGACACTCCTGGTAAATGTCAACTGTCCAGGATCCGAGGAAGACATGGTTAGCAACTGGGAGCCTGCTCACAGTTTGGTGGAAGATGCACCCTCTGGGGCAGAGATTGCAGCAGGCCTTTTCCTTCCAGCTCTGGCTTGGATCATTCTTAAAGAAAGAAGACAATTTCTTCTCCTTGAACACTGGAATACACTTTGGAATAAAATTCATTTGGTGCCATTATTTAAACAACATTGAATTCGTCTCATTTATATTTCTGACACATTTAGAGTCTTCCTAAAACATTTGGCTACTTAGTTCAACATATAGTGAAAACATGGAGTGGTCGGGAAACCTTTTTCACTTTGGCGTTGTTAACTTTTAAAGGTTTCCCCAAGATCGCCATTTTAAATCGTTCATGTCTAGAATGGCAAAGGAGACTTATTGCATACTGTACTTTATATCCCTTTAAGGTAAATCAATAATGAATGCATTTTTTATTAGACAGATAGCATTGGGCTAGGAGTCTGTAATTTGCATTTTCATTCTCCCTGCCAGTCCTGACTTTAAGCTTGGGGAAAATCTTTACTCTCCAAATTCTGAACAATACAGCACCAACCTCTGAGTACTTGGCATTTTCTGCCAACTCACTTGTTGGTCAAATCTAATGTGTGGAGAGAATACCATAGAATTTATATCTTCTCCAAACTCTGGGTAAATTTTTAAGCTTGTGCAGCAAGAATGCAGAGAGAAGCAGATAATTCCTTTAGAGTCCTTCTCCACAGCCACAGATAAAACTGGATTCATAAAAAATTGGAAGGTCGATAATGTCCATCAAATTTTCCCATCTCTCAGGATACTTGAAAGAGAGCAAAAATGGTCATACTACTCCTTCTTCTGGGGAGAGGGATGTCAAACTCTGGTACTACCTTAAGATTCAGAGTACAGACTATATTTCCCAGGCATGGAGGTAGAGTAGGTAAAGAAAAACAAAAGCCTTCTGTGTCTCAGTCATTCTATCATCCTCCTTCTGTCTGAAAAGGATACTTTGGAGGGGTTGGGAGATGGAGCTCTGGGGTGTCTGATGATTCTCAGCTCCCTGGTTTTCATATGTGGATGATCATCATGGACCAGAAAATGCTGTGCTTCCCTCAAAGAAGGCATGGGCTGCTGCTCCACAATTGAGCATGCTGCTGCATTTGCCCTTGGGACCCCTTGTGCTTCCCTCTTCTTGGGCAGGGCACTGGGCATTGGCAGAAACCTCAGGAAGATGGTGGTTAGAATTGCAAGACAGGTGAAATGTAGATGTTCATGTTGCATTGGTTACAACTATTTCTTCCTTTCCCCTGCCTCCGCCTAATGTTGACCCAGCCTCTGGGCTGGGTCTAGGTCTCTAGATCTCTAGATTAATTTATCTACACCTCCCCAACCCTCTATTTTTTATTTTTACTTCAAGCAAACTTCCCTTTGCTTTCCTGCTCATCTACTTATGGAAATGCCCCTCTAGTTTATTAAACCATTAGCCTTTAGCTCATCCCATCTTAACCTGAGAATCAACCTGTCTATCTTCCTGTTCACACAGACCACCTCCCCTGAAGTTCAACTAGGAGACTTCACGTGAGTTCTGCACAATTCTTGAAAGCTTTCCCATCATTATCAAAAGTCTAAAACTTTAAAGTTTGAAAGTGAAAATTTAATATTCCAGAATCCTAGTTTTTCAATAAAACCTGAAAAATATACAACATAAATATTTATACAGTGCTCATAGATACCTCTAACTCCAATATTATCTCTATTTGTATTTTAAATGGCAACATTTTATAAAGATAATAACACTGTAGTAATAAAAATCCAGTTTGAAACCCTGTTCCTCCTCTTACTTAGTTGTGCTCAATTAGAAAGGCTATTTACTGTCTTTAGAGTTTGTTTTCTTATATATAAAACAAGGTTGTAATATCCACCTTAAAGACTTGTTTTGAGGATCAAATAAAATAATATATGTAAAATACCTGGAAAATGATAGATGTTAAGTAAACATCAGTTCCACTATACTGCCTTCAGTCCAGAACAATATATTTGTTTAACTCACTTCTAAAGGTTCGTCTAGTCAAGGCTATGGTTTTTCCTGTGGTCATGTATAGGTGTGAGAGTTGGACTGTGAAGAAGGCTGAGTGCCGAAGAATTGATGCTTTTGAACTGTGGTGTTGGAGAAGACTCTTGAGAGTCCCTTGGACTGCAAGGAGATCCAACCAGTCCATTCTGACAGAGATCAGCCCTGGGTTTTCTTTGGAAGGAATGATGCTGAAGCTGAAACTCCAGTACTTTGGCCACCTCATGCGAAGAGTTGACTCACTGGAAAAGACTCTGATGCTGGGAGGGATTGGGGGCAGGAGGAGAAGGGGACGACAGAGGATGAGATGGCTGGGTGGCATCACTGACTCGATGGACATGAGTCTGGGTGAACTCTGGGAGTTGGTGATGGACAGGGAGGCCTGGCGTGCTGCGATTCATGGGGTCGCAAAGAGTCAGACACGACGGAGCAACTGAACTGAACTAAACTGAAAGTGGAATAATTAGATGCTGGATAACCCTGCACACCTCTAGGTACCTCATTAGTCCTTAACATGATCACATCCTCTTCTCAGTAAGTTGACTTGCCCAAATGGAGGCTTCAAACAGTGACTGAGTTCATTAGAATTCATTGTCTCATCTTCTTTCCTTGATCTTAGTCAAATAACATTTTCTAGGTATCAGTAGACCCATATGCCCTAAAACTGCTTGCTTTACAATAATCAAAACAGTTTCATTCACTGTTCTGTAAACAAAAAAGTGTTTTGGAAAAAAATTTTTTCTTTTCAATTTCTCAAACTTGTGAGTGAAAGGAACATGTGGGAATAAACACAATAAATATGAAACATTTTTAATACAAATAAGAAAATGTTAAAAGTAATTATAATCTCAATATGTTGTAAGCTGAGTAAAAACTGACATTCTTATTTCGCTAATTGTCAACTTTAAACTTTCATTCCTGATCATCTCTGTATTCAAAGCTGTTGAAAGTCAAATAGAATACGAGGAGAGTCTTGCATTGAGAGCTGCAATATATACAATCAACATTTAAATACTTCCAAATACTATTAATTTATTTTTTAATGTTTTAAAGTAAAGCACATGGATATAGCCAAATATTCTGATTTTTATTTTTCTCATTTTGTCTGATTTTTCATGACATCCAAATGCTTTGAGTATCACTTCTCTATACTCAAGTCTGTACCATTTATCTCTGTTTCCTTTGCTGGCTTTGTAAGATCCTTCTATTTGTATTCCATCTTTTAGAACAACAATTCTAATAGAACTTTCTAATAAACAAATGTGTGAGATATGAATTAAAACAGCATAGTTCTCAAAAGTTTGCTGATCACCCATCACCCAGAAATGCCTCTGATCAGCTTCAAGAGTGAGGCTAGTGGTGGTGAATTCTTTACATGTTAAAAGTCAAATTGCCTTCCAGATACTCCATAGTAGAGAGATTCAGCTTCTCTATTGATTCTCTGAATCCAAATGTCCCTCCATCCACCTGAGCTTAAAAACTGAACGGGAGTCAGCTAGAGAGAGGCCTAACTCAGATGCAACATGACCCCTGGCTCAGATGTAAAGAATCTGCCTGCATTGCAGGAGACCTGGGTTCAAACCCTGGGTTGGAAGAATCCCCTGGAGAAGGGAATGGCAACCCACTCCAGTATTTTTGCCTGGAGAAATCCATGGACAGAGAAGCCTGTTGGGCTATAGTCCATGGAGTCATAGAGAGTCAGAGAGTACTAAACAACTCACACTTTCTTTCCTTTCCTTTCTGTGTATGCATATGGAATGAATAAACGAGTGAAGAGGAACAAAAATGAGTTTATTTAAAGTAACTACGATTTTGTTATAGATGGCTAACAAACACGTGAAAAGATGCTCAAGATTACTCATTATTTAGAGAAATGAAAATCAAAACCACAATGAGGTACCATCTCATGCCTGTCAGAATGGCTTCTATCAAAAAAGTCTACAAACAATAAATCTTGGGGAGCGTGCAGAGAAAAGGAATCCTCTTACACTGTTGGTGGGAATGCAAACTAGTACAGCCACTATGGAGAACAGTGTGGAGATTCCTTAAAAAACTGGAAATAGAACTGCCATAGGACCCAGCAATCCCACTGCTGGGCATACACACAGAGGAAACCAGAATTGAGAGAGACACGTGTTCAATGTTCACTGCATCACTGTTTACAATAGCTAGGACATGGAAGCAACCTAGATGTCCATCAGCAGATGAATGAATAAGAAAGCTGTGGTACATATACTCAACGGAATATTACTCAGCTATTAAAAAGAATGCATCTGAATCAGTTCTAATGAGGTGGATGAAACTGGAGCCTATTATACAGAGTGAAGTAAGTCAGAAAGAAAAACACCAATACAGCATATTAATGCATATATATGGAATTTAGAAAGATGGTAATGATGACCCTATATGTGAGACAGCAAAAGAGACACAGATATAAAGAATAGACTTATTTTTCTGGAATTGAGCTGTAGGAGTTGCTTGTATATTTTTGAGATTAGTTGTTTCTCAGTTGCTTCATTTGCTATTATTTTCTCCCATTCTGAAGGATGTCTTAGATGAATGGATAAGAAAGCTGTGGTAGAAGATGGCGGAGGAATAGAACGGGGAGACCACTTTCTCCCCCACAAATTCATCAAAAGAATATTTAAACGCTGAGTAAATTCCACAAAACAACTTCTGAATGCCGGCAGAGGACATCAGGCACCCAGAAAAGCAGCCCATTGTCTTTGAAAGGAGGTAGGAAAATATATAAAAGAAAAAAAAAAAAAAAGAGAGAGACAAAAGAGGGAGGGACAGAGCTCCATCCTGGGAAGGGAGTCTTAAAAAGAGAGAAGTTTCCAAACACCAGGAAATACTCTCACTGCCGAGTCTGTGCTGAGCCTTGGAAGCACAGAGGGCAACATAACAGGGAGGAAAAATAAATATACAATTAAAACCCACAGATTACAAGCCCAAGGGTAATTCCCCCAGTGGAGAAGCAGCGCAAATGCCTGCACCCGCCACTAGCAAGAGGGGGCTGGGCAGGGAGGTGCAGGCTGCATCGCTTAGAGTAAGGAACTGGCCTGAATGCCCCGAGTGCTATATGAGCGAAATAACTTGGGCTAGCAAACCAGACTGTGGGATAAGTACCATGCGAAAAGCCAGCCCTAACCTAAGACACCGCCAGGCCCACGCACAGAACAAAGGACTGAACTTAGATAGCTGGCTGCAGACCATCCCCCTCCGGTGATAGGCAGCCAGAGCCAGAAGGGGGCAATCGCAGCCCCAGAGAGACATTATCTACAAAACTGTAAGCAGGATTCTTTGCTAACTAAGACTTCTTGGGGTTCTGGATGGTCAACATCTGCCTGAAAAGCTGCGCCAATTGTACACTCAGAAAAATGAGTGGCAGGAAGGCGATAAGTCGCAGTGACCACACTCGCCAAACACCTCATCACCTGAGCTGCTCAGACCTGGGAAGGGCACAAAACGCAGGCCCAACCGAGTCTGAGCCTCTGAGGACTACCCGACTGCCTGAACCTGAGCGGCTTAGACCTGGGAGGTGCATGCAGCCCAGGGCCAGCCACGGATGGTTCCTGGCGGAGCAACCTAGAGCCTGAGCAGTGTGGGCAGGGAGGCTACACGCGCTGTGAGTGGGGGCACAGTGTGGCTGAGGCACTGCGAACACACGCCAGTGTTATTTGTTTGCAGCGTCCCTCCCTCCCTCAGTCACAGCACGACTGAACAAGTCAGCCTAAAAAAAACAAAAAAAAGCATCCACCACCGCCCCCTTTGTGTCAGGGCGGAAATCAGACACTGAAGAGACCAGCAAACAGAAGAAGCTAGAACAGAGGGAACCGCCTTGGAAGCGACAGGTGCAATAGATTAAAACCCTGTCGTTAGTACCGACTACATAGGAAGGGGCCTACAGATCTTGAGAAATATAAGCCAGACCAAGGAACTAGCCAAAAATGAACTGATGCCACAATACCCACAACAACACCAGAGAAAGTCCTAGGTATATTTTTACTATTTTTACAATCATTCTTTCTTTCTTGATTTTTTTTTTTAATTTAAAAAAAATTTTAAGTCCTCTGCTGCTAAGTTGATTCAGTCATGTCTGACTCTATGCGACCCCATAGATGCCAGCCTACCAGGCTCCCCCATCCCTGGGATTCTCCAGGCAAGAACCCTGGAGTGGGTTGCCATTTCCTTCTCCAATGCATGAAAGTGAAAAGTCAAAGTGAAGTCGTTCAGTCATGTCCGACTCTTAGCGACCTCATGGACTGCAGCCTACCAGGCTCCTCTGTCTATGGGATTTTCCAGGTAAGAGTACTGGAGTGGGGTGCCATTGCCTTCTCTGAGAAGAAAGGCTTCCTGAACCCGGGCCACGATGGTGAGAGTGCTGAATCCTAACCAATAGACCACCAGGGATTAAGTCCTCTATTACTCCTTTAATTTTCACTTTACTAACCTACTATTACTTTGCAAAAAAAAAAAAAAAAAGACCCTATTTTTTTAAAAGCAAACTTCATATATATATTTTTGATAATTTTTGTGACTTTTTTTTTCTCTTTTTTTTTTCTTCTTCTTTTCTTCAACATTATATTTCTGAAATGCCAAACTCTACTCTAGATTTTTTATTTTTGGCTTTTGGTTTTTGTTTGTTTTTTTTTTTTTTTTATCAATTTTGTACCTTTAAGAACCCAATCTTCAGTACCCATTTTTACTTGGGAGTGATATTACTGGCTTGACTGCTTTCTCCCCCTTTGGACTCTCCTTTTTCTCCACCAGGTCGCCTGTGTCTCCTCCCTAACCCCTCTGCTCTTCCCAACTCTGTGAATTTCTGTGTGTTCCAGACAGTGGAGAACACTTACGGAACTGATTACTGGCTGGATCTGTCTCTCTCCTTTTCATTCCCCCCTTTTATCCTCCTGGCCACCTCTGTCTCCTTCCTCCCTCTTCTCTTCTCTGTATAACTCCGTGAACATCTCTGAGCGGTTCAGTTGTGGAGTGCACATAAGTAAGTGATTACTGGCTAGCCTGCTCTCTCCTCTATTGATTCCACCTCATCTCATTCAGGTCACCTCTAACTCTCTCCTCCCTCTTCTCTTCTCCATGTAACTCTGTGAACCTCTCTGGGTGTCCCTCACTGTGGAGAAACTTTTCATCTTTAACCTAGATGTTTTATCAATGGTGCTGTATAGAAGGAGAAGTTTTGAGACTACTGTAAAAATAAGATTGAAAACCAGAAGCAGGAGGCTTAAGTCCAAACCCTGACTCCAGGGAACTCCTGACACCAGGGAACATTAATTGACAGGAGCCCATCAAACGCCTCCATGCCTACACTGAAACCAAGCACCACACAAGGGCCAACAAGTTCCAGAGCAAGACATACCAAGCAAATTCTCCAGCAACACAGGAACACAACCCTGAGCTTCAATATACAGGCTGCCCAAAGTTACTACAAAACCATAGACATCTCATAACTCATTACTGGACACTTCATTGCACTCCAGAGAGAAGAAATCCAGCTCCACCCACCAGAACACTGACACAAGCTTTCCTAACCAAGAAACCATGACAAGCCACCTGTACAAACCCATCCACAGACAGGAAACTCCACAATAAAGAGAACTCCACAAACTGCCAGAATATAGAAAGGACACCCCAAACTCAGCAATATAAACAAGATGAAGAGACAGAGGAATACCCAGCAGGTAAAGGAACAGGATAAATGCCCATCAAACCAAACAAAAGAGGAAGAGATAGGGAATCTACCTGATAAAGATTTCTGAATAATGAGAGTGAAAATGATCCAAAATCTTGAAATCAAAATGGAATCACAGATAAACAGCCTGGAGACAGGGACTGAGAAGATGCAAGAAAGGCTTAGCAAGGACCCAGAAGAAATAAAAAAAGAGTCAATATATAATGAATAATGCAATAAATGAGATAAAAAACACCCTGGAGGCAACAAATAGTAGAATAACAGAAGCAGAAGATAGGATTAGTGAATTAGAAGATAGAATGGTAGAAATAAATGAATCAGAGAGGAAAAAAGAAAAACGAATTAAAAGAAATGAGGACAATCTCAGAGACCTCCAGGACAATATTAAACGCTACAACATTCGAATCATAGGAGTCCCAGAAGAAGAAGACAAAAAGAAAGACCATGAGAAAATACTTGAGGAGATAATAGTTGAAAACTTCCCTAAAATGGGGCAGGAAATAATCACCCAAGTCCAAGAAACCCAGAGAGTCCCAAACAGGATAAACCCAAGGCGAAACACCCCAAGACACATATTAATCAAATTAACAAAGATCAAACACAAAGAACAAATATTAAAAGCAGCAAGGGAAAAACAACAAATAACACACAAGGGAATTCCCATAAGGATAACAGCTGATCTTTCAATAGAAACTCTTCAAGCCAGGAGGGAATGGCAAGACATACTTAAAGTGATGAAAGAAAATAACCTACAGCCCAGATTACTGTACCCAGCAAGGATCTCATTCAAATATGAAGGAGAAATCAAAAGCTTTACAGACAAGCAAAAGCTGAGAGAATTCAACACCACCAAACCAGCTCTCCAACAAATACTAAAGGATCTTCTCTAGACAGGAAACACAAAAAGGGTGTATAAACTCAAACCCCAAACAATAAAGTAAATGGCAACAGGATCATACTTATCAATAATTACCTTAAACGTAAATGGATTGAATGCCCCAACCAAAAGACAAAGACTGGCTAAATGGATACAAAAACAAGACCCCTATATATGTTGTCTACAAGAGACCCACCTCAAAACAGGGGACACATACAGACTGAAAGTGAAGGGCTGGAAAAAGATTATCCATGTAAATAGAGACCAAAAGAAAGCAGGAGTAGCAATACTCATATCAGATAAAATAGACTTTAAAACAAAGGCTGTGAAAAGAGACAAAGACGGTCACTAAATAATGATCAAAGGATCAATCCAAGAAGAAGATATAAAAATTATAAATATATATGTATCCAACATAGGAGCACCGCAATATATAATACAAATGCTAACAAGTATGAAAGGGGAAATTAACAATAACACAATAATAGTGAGAGACTTTAATACCCCAATCACACCTATGGATAGATCAACTAAACAGAAAATTAACAAGGAAACACAAACTTTAAACGATACAATAGACCAGTTAGACCTAACTGATATCTACAGGACATTTCACCCCAAAACAATGAATTTCACCTTTTTCTCAAGCACACACGGAACCTTCTCCAGGATAGATCACATCCTGGGCCATAAATCTAGCCTTGGTAAATTCAAAAAAACTGAAATCATTCCAAGCATCTTTTCTGACCACAATGCAGTAAGATTAGATCTCAATTACAGGAGAAAACTATTAAAAATGCCAACATATGGAGGCTGAAAAACACGCTGCTGAATAACCAACAAATCACAGAAGAAATCAAAAAAGAAATCAAAATTTGCATAGAAACAAATGAAAATGAAAACACAACAGCCCAAAACCTGTGGGACACTTTAAAAGCAGTCCTCAGGGGAAAGTTCATAGCAATACAGGCATACCTCAAGAAACAAGAAAAAAGTCAAATAAATAACCTAACTCTACACCTAAAGCAACTAGAAAAGGAAGAAATGAAGAACACCAGGGTTAGTAGAAGGAAAGAAATCTTAAAAATTAGGGCAGAAATAAATGCAAAAGAAACAAAAGAGACCATAGTAAAAATCAACAAAGCCAAAAGCTGGTTCTTTGAAAGGATAAATAAAATTGACAAACCATTAGCCAGACTCATCAAGAAACAAAGGGAGAAAAATCAAATCAATAAAATTAGAAATGAAAATGGAGAGATCACAACAGACAATACAGAAATACAAAGGTTCATAAGAGACTGCTATCAGCAATTATATGCCAATAAAATGGACAACGTGGAAGAAATGGACAAATTCTTAGAAAAGTACAACTTTCCAAAACTGGACCAGGAAGAAATAGAACATCTTAACAGACCCATCACAAGCACAGAAATTGAAACTGTAATTAGAAATCTTCCAGCAAACAAAAGCCCAGGTCCAGGAGGCTTCACAGCTGAATTCTACCAAAAATTTAGAGAAGGGCTAACACCTATCCTACTCAAACTCTTCCAGAGAATTGCAGAGGAAGGTAAACTTCCAAACTCATTCTATGAGGCCACCATCACCCTAATACCAAAACCTGACAAAGATGCCACACACAAAAAAAGAAAACTACAGGCCAATATCACTGATGAACATAGATGCAAAAGTCCTTAATAAAATACTAGTGATCAGAATCCAAAAATACATTAAAAAGATCATACACCATGACCAAGTGGGCTTTATCCCAGGGATGCAAGGATTCTTCAATATCCACAAATCAATCAATGTAATACACCATATTAACAAATTGAAAAATAAAAACCGTATGATGTTGGGGGCCAGAGTGAGGTACTCCGCCCATGGCAAAGGTCATGAGGAAGGAGGCTCGACATACGCAAAGGCGGGATCGAGCCTCAGGAGTCCCCCTGGAACTCCTCGAGCATCTACCCCCATTACCAGAGCCTGCCTACTTTACTACTTTGTGCTCTTACCTACACCTCTGACTTTACGGGGGGCTGTCCCCCACCACCTCTTTCGGAGAAGGAGTTAACCTAGAGCTCCAGTTAATAAAAATTCCTGGGCGTGATAAGAGTGTTTTAACTTACAAACTCCTCTGAAGGTTCTCTAGCCTGCCTGACAGGCTTGTCCGGCCACATGTGATTGCTCACAGCCTCCCAACCGTGAGAGGCACGAGATGCTTTAAACCTTCTAAAAACAGGTTCTTTAGAGAAGTTAGAAAACTATAAGTATAAGTATAATGGGCTAATTAGAAATTGTGTTGGTGAAGGGTTTTTCATTTGTTGAGCCAATGTTTGTTGCTAAGTCTCCACATCCCCTGCCCTTACACACATTAATGAATATATAGAAGAAATAAGTATTAACCTTTGATATTAATCACGTTAGACCTTAGGCTAAGTAAATTCTTTCCTTAACTAAAACCCACTACACCCTCACCCTGTAGGAATGTAACTTTACTTGGGTGGCGTCTGTTTTGAGAATAATCAGCCCTGGAGAAATAAGTGTCCTGATTGACTGACCGCTGTCACAAGGAGAGGGTCGTAAATTGTCAGCAGGCCCCCCTGGCCAGAAGATGATGTAACACCCCTAAGACCTCTGTATACATTTGTATGAAGCACCTGACTTTGATAAAAGTCAGGACTGCTGACCCCACGTGACTTTTGCATAACATCTCAGTGTATAAAAGTAGACCATGGAAAATAAAGAATTGGGATCAGTTTCTCGAAATACTGGTCTCCCCATGTCGCTCTCTCTCTCACTCTGGCTGAGTCTCCATCTGGAGCGCGGAACCCACCATGCTTACTAATTATGCCTGGGCTTCTAAGATCCGACCGGGGAGGCCTCAGTGTCTCCTCTCCTTCGGGAGAACGGAAGGACGCCTGCGGCCTACGTAAGTGGTGCAAGCTTCTTGTCTTGAAGTTTTATTGGTCCCCCGCGTAAACCAAGCTACTCAGCCTCTTTTCTCCACTGAATTTTCCTACTGAGCTATCCTCATCCTATTAGTCTTTATATCTTTGATAAAATATTTAAATAAATAGGTCGCCGACGCCGTCCCCGCTTCGAATACCCTGGATCAGCCGGGGCAGGACCCCGGCAGTATGATTATCTCAATAGATGCAGAGAAAGCCTTTGACAAAATTCAACATCCATGTATGATAAAAACTCTCTAGAAAGCAAGAATAGAAGGAACATACCTCAACATAACAAAAGCTATATATGAAAAACCCACTGCAAACATTATCCTCAATGGTGAAAAATTGAAAGCATTTCCCCTAAAGTCAGGAGCAAGACAAGTAACTTTCACCATTACTATTCAACATAGTTTTGGAAGTTTTGGCCACAGCAATCAGAGCAGAAAAAGGAATCCAAATTGGAAAAGAAGAAGTAAAACTCTAACTGTTTGCAGATGACATGATCCTCTACATAGAAAACCCTAAAGACTCCACCAGAAAATTACTAGAACTAATCAATGAATAGAGTAAATTTGCAGGATATAAAATCAACACACAGAAATCCCTTGCATTCCTATACACTAATAATGAGAAAATAGAAAGAGAAATTAAGGAAACAATTCCCTTCATCATTGCAACGAAAAGAATAAAATACTTAGGAATATATCTCCCTAAAGAAACTAAATACCTATATATAGAAAACTATAAAACACTGGTGAAAGAAATCAAAGAGGACACTAATAGATGGAGAAATATACCATGTTCATGGATTGGAAGAATCAATATAGTGAAAATGAGTATACTACCTAAAGCAATTTATAGATTCAATGCAATCCCTATCAAGCTACCAATGGTATTCTTCACAGAGCTAGAACAAATAATTTCACAATTTGGATGGAAATACAAAAAACCTCAAATAGCCAAAGCAATCTTGAGAAAGAAGAATGGAACTGGAGGAATCAACCTGCCTGACTTCAGGCTCTACTACAAAGCCACAGTCATCAAGACAGTGTGGTACTGGCACAAAGACAGAAATATAGATCAATGGAACCAAATAGAAAGCCCAGAGATAAATCCACGCACATATGGACACCTTATCTTTGACAAAGGAGGCAAGGATATACAATGGAGAAAAGACAATCTCTTTAACAAGTGGTGCTGGGAAAACTGGTTAACCACTTGTAAAAGAATGAAACTAGAACACTTTCTAACACCATACACAAAAATAAACTCAAAATGGATTAAAGATCTAAACGTAAGACCAGAAACTATACAACTCCTAGAGGAAAACATAGGCAAAACACTCTCCGACATAAATCACAGCAGGATCCTCTATGATCCATCTCCCAGAATATTGGAAATAAAAGCAAAAATAAACAAATGGGACCTAATTAAAATTAAAAGCTTCTGGCACAACAAAGGAAACTATAAGCAAGGTGAAAAGACAGCCTTCAGAATGGGAGAAAATAATAGCAAATGAAGCAACTGACAAACAACTAATCTCAAAAATATACAAGCAACTCCTGCAGCTCAATTCCAGAAAAATAAACGAGCCAATCAAAAAATGGGCCAGAGAACTAAATAGACATTTCTCCAAAGAAGACATACAGATGGCTAACTAACACATGAAAAGATACTCAACATCACTCATTATCAGAGAAATGCAAATCAAAACCACAATGAGGTACCATTTCATGCCAGTCAGAATGGCTGCAATCCAAAAATCTACAAGCAATAAATGCTGGAGAGGGTGTGGAGAAAAAGGAACCCTCTTACACTGTTGGTGGGAATGCAAACTAGTACAGCCACTATGGAGAACAGTGTGGAGATTTCTTAAAAAATCTGGAAATAGAACTGCCTTATGACCCAGCAATCCCACTGCTGGGCATACACACTGAGGAAACCAGAACTGAAAGAGACACGTGTACCCCAATGTTCATTGCAGCACTGTTTATAATAGCCAGGACGTGGAAGCAACCTAGATGTCCATCAGCAGATGAATGGATAAGAAAGCTGTGGTACATATACACAATGGAGTATTACTCAGCCATTAAAGAGAATACATTTGAATCAGTTCTAATGAGGTGGATGAACCTGGAGTCTATTATACAGAGTGAAGTAAGCCAAAGAGAAAAACACCAATACAGTATACTAGCGCATATATATGGAATTTAGAAAGATGGTAACAATAACCATGTATACGAGACAGCAAAAGAGACACTGATGTATTGAGCAGTCTTTTGGACTCGTGGGAGAGGGAGAGGGTGGGATGATTTGGGAGAATGGCATTGAAACATGCATAATATCATATATGAAACGAGTCGCCAGTCCAGGTTCGATGCACGATACTGGATGCTTGGGGCTATGCACTGGGACGACCTGGAGGGATGGTATGGGGAGGGAGGAGGGAGGAGGGTTCAGGATGGGGAACACGTGTATACCTGTGGCAGATTCATGTTGATATATGGCAAATCCAATACAATATTGTAAAGTTAAAAAAAATAAAATAAAGATAGCACATGAATGAGGGGGAAAAAAAAGAATAGATTTTTAGATTCTGTAGGAGAAGGCGAGGGTGGGATGATTTGAGGCAATAACATTGAAACATGTATATTACCATATGTGAAATAGATCACCAGTCCAGGTTTGATGCGTGAGACAGGGTGCTCAGGGCCGGTGCACTGGGATGACCCTGAGGGATGGGAAGGGGAGGGAGGTGGGAGGGGGCTTCAGGATAGGGAACACATGTACATCCATGGCTGATTATGTGACTGTATGGCAAAACCACTACAATATTGTAAAGTAATTAGCCTCCAATTAAAATAAATTAATTAAAAAAATAAAAGGAATATATATATATCTGAATCATTTTGCTTTACACCAGAATTAATACAACAGTTAATCAACTCCAGTATAAAATAAAAAATTAAAAACCAATAAAGTAACTATGATTTTGTGAAGACCAGAGAGCCAGTTTCCTCATTTTATAGTGAGAAGAGTTGGGCTTCTATTTCTCTACATAAATTATCTGAACTTTGAATACATTTGTTTATTGTTCTTAGCTCCAGGAAGCCTGTGTGAGATCTCTAATCAACAGTGGCTTTTAGATATGGTGAATGCAGATTTTTATGAGACTGAAGTTCACACAAATTTGGGGTCCTTCTCTGAGAAAAAGAATGCACATATACAATATTTGGTGCATAATAAAAGCTTTTTTCCCTACCAATTGATTATATTCTACTTTTTCAAATGTTAAAAAAAAATGTCTGATCATGTAGTACACTGTTGTGTGTAGAGTGCTAACTGATGCCTTCTCCATGTCTGCTGTGTGAGTGAAGATGACTTACAGCTTGGGCTCAATATTCAATGCCCAACTTAAAGACTGGGCAATCATATACCTCATTAGGAATCTTAGACTTTTGCACAGCATGGTGGCCTTGGGTTGTCTGACTCAAAGTAAGCTCGGTACTTCAGAGGGAGCATTCCTTTGAACAAGACAGAAACATCAAGTTCATTTATAACCTAGTCTCAGAAGCCTTGTGTCACTTTCATCATATTTTTTTGGTCAAGGCAGGTAAATGCCCAGCAAAGAATTTCTTGGTTGAGTTTAAGAATCCACATGAATTTTAGGATTTTTTTTCTATTTATGCAAAAATTGCCATGGTATTTTGATAGGGATTGTGTTATGTTTGTAGATTGATTTGGGGATCATTAATATTTTAACATTAATTCTTTCAGTCTGTGAACTAGAGATGCCTTTCTATTTATTTGTGTACTTTAAAAAAATTCTTTAAGAAATATTTTGTAGTTTGTAGTATACAAGTCTTTTGGTTTGTTGGTTGTTTCTTAAATATTTTGTTCATTTTAATATTATTGTAAACAGAATTATTTTCTAATTTATGTGTGTGTTCAGATGTGTCTGACTCTCTGAGACCCCAAGGACTGTAGTCTGTCATAATTATTCATTACTGTATAGAAACAAAACTGATTTTCTTGTGTTGACTTTGTATTCTGCAACTTGACTGAATTCTATTTAGTCTAACAATTTTTTGTGTGTAATATTTATGAGTTTCTATATATAAGATCATGTTATCTATGAATAGAGGTAAATTTTGGTTTTCTTTCTGATACAAATGCCATTTGTTACTTTTTCTAACCTAATTGCTTTGGCTAAGATTTTTAGTATTACATTAAACAGAAGTGACAAGAGTTCTTGCCTTGTCTTACAGGAAAAAATTTAAGTTCACTTTGAGTATGATGTTAGCTGTTGTCTTTTCATATATTCACTTTATTATGCTGAGGTAATTTCCTACTTTTCCTAGTTTGTTGAGTGTTGTTAACATGAAAGAATGTTGAATTTGGTCAAAGGATTTTCTCCCTCAATTGAGATGATTATATGGTTTAATTTTTGACATTTGTTATATTTTGAGGTATATTACTTTGATTCATTTTCATATATTGAAAAAATATATTGGTCATGATATATAATCCTCTCAATGTGTTGTTGAGTTCTCCTTGCTAGAATTTTATATCAGTATTTATCCAGGCTATTGATCTGTTATTTTCCTTTTTTGTAGTATCATTATTTGCTTGATTTTGGTATCTGGGTAATGATCTTGGAAAGGTTCCCTCATCTTAAATTTTTAGAAGAGTTGTAAAAGGATTTCTGTTAATTATTCTTTAAATGTTTGGTAGAATTACTTAATAAGGACATCTGGTTTTGTACTTCTCTTTGTGGGAGGTTTTTGATTACTGATTCAATCCCCTTTCTAGAGGTCAGTTCAGATTTTAAAATTTCTTCACAATTTGGTCTCAGTAAGTTGTATGCTTCTATGAACTTATCCGTTTCTTCTAGGTTATCCATTTTGTTGGCATATCATTATTCATAGTAGTCATTTCTGATCCATTGTATTTCTGTGGTGTCATTTATAATGATGTCTCTTTTATTTCTGATTTCATTTATTTCAGTCTTTTTTCCTTAATTGAGCTAAAGTTTTGTCAATTTTGTTTCAGATCAGATCAGATCAGATAAACTCCTTCAATTTTTAGCTGGGAAATTCTTTATTTCTCCATCATTTGTGAAGAAAATTTTGCCAGGTATAGTAATTCTTGGCTAGCAGTTTTCTCAGTACTTTGAATATATCATCTCACTTTTGTCATATATAGAGAGATATAGGCATAGATATAGATATGAGACAGAGAAAGAGAGATGGGGTGGGGAGAGAGTAAGGCAATTACCTCATGTGATTATGGAGGCTGAGAAGTCCAAAGATCTGCAGTTGGCAAACTGGAAACCCAGGAGAGATGATGTATAGCTCCAGTCAAAGTCTGAAGATCTGGGAGTCTTGTGAGCTGATGGTGTGAGTCTCAGTTTGAAAGCTAGCAAAATTGAAGAAGAGCCAAATGCTTCAGCTGAAGTCCAAAGGCCATAAAAGACCAATATCCCACCTCAAGAAGTCAGGGAGGAAGAGCTCTCTCTTCAGTTCAGTCGCACAGCCGTGTCTGACTCTTTGCGACCCCATGAATCGCAGCATCCCAGGCCTCCCTGTCCATCACCAACTCCCGGAGTTCACTCAAACTCATGTCCATCGAGTCAGTGATGCCATCCAGCCATCTCATCCTCTGTCATCCCCTTTTCCTCCTGCCCCCAATCCCTCCCAGCATCAGAGTCTTTTCCAATGAGTCAATTCTTCGCATGAGGTGGCCAAAGGACTGGAGTTTCAGCTTTAGCATCATTTCTTCCAAAGAACACCCAGGGCTGATCTCCTTCAGAATGGACTTGCTGGATCTCCTTGCAGTCCAAGGGACTCTCAAGAGTCTTCTCCAATACCACAGTTCAAAAGCATCAATTCTTTGGCACTCAGCTTTCTTCACAGTCCAACTCTTGCATCCATACATGACCACAGGAAAAATCATAGCCTTTATTAGACGGACCTTTGTTGGCCAAGTAATGTCTCTGCTTTTCAATATGCTATCTAGGTTGGACATAACTTTCCTTCTAAGGAGTAAGCGTCTTTTAATTTCATGGCTGCAGTCACCATCTACAGTGATTTTGGAGCCCCCCCAAATAAAGTCTGACACTGTTTCCACTGTTTCCCCATCTATTTACCATGAAGTGATGCTCTTATTCAACCTTTTTGTTATATTCAGCTCTTCAGCTGATTGAATAAGGCTCACCCACATTAGGACCAGAATCTGCTTCTCTCAGTCTAGGCGAGAAGATATAATTAGGCAGATGACAATTTGAGGATGGTTTTAATTTTAAAAGACAGACTTTCCTAACTCATGCCAAATACTTGTGGAGCATCCTACCAGGTAACAATCCTTCAACAAAATTCATGACCAAGAGTTTATCAGTCACTTTGCTCTTAACTCCCCTGGTCAACAGCTGAATATTGCAATTTATTAAAGTGTGGCCTAAGGATCACCTAGATATGACTCACCTGGGTAATCAAAAATGTAGATTCTCAAACCAAACCCTAGACTTAGCATGTCAGTATCTCCCTGAGTGTCTGTAAACTATGCTGAACCTTCTATAAATCTTGGCTTTTGAAAGTAAAATAATAATTTATTTTGGATGTCCCCTTCAGAAAATGGCCTCAGGGAACCAAATAGTGGTTTGTCTAAAAGCTCTACACCAAATTCCCCTTGGTTGTTCAATGTGAGGGGTGATATCAGTCCCACTTGACAATGTACAGATAAGAGTATAAATTTGAGTATTCACAAATCCTTGCTCCATAAATTGAATTCTGAATCTTTTTTCAGTAAGCGGATCTATTGAATAAAATGGTTCATTTGGATACTTTTGTTTATTGGCACCTATTAGGATAAATGCAAAGAAATAGAGGAAAACAACAGAATGAGAAAGACTAGGGACCTCTTCAAGAAAATTAGAGATACCAAGGGAACATTTCATGCAAAGATGGGCTTGATAAAGGACAGAAGTGGTATGGACCTAACAGAAGCAGAAGATATTAAGAAGAGGTGGCAAGAATACAGAGAAGAATTGTACAAAAAAGATCTTCACGACCCAGATAATCATGATGGTGTGATCATTGACCTAGAGCCAGACATCCTGGAATGTGAAGTCAAGTGGGCCTTAGAAAGCATCACTATGAACAAAGCTAGTAGAGGTGATGGAATTCCAGTTGAGCTATTCCAAATCCTGAAAGATGATGCTGTGAAAGTGCTGCATTCAATAGGCCAGCAAATTTGGAAAACTCAGCAGTGGCCACAGGACTGGAAAGGTCAGTTTTCATTCCAATCCCCAATAAAGGAAATGCCAAAGAATGCTCAAAGTACCGCACAATTGCACTCGTCTCACACGCTAGTAAAGTAATGCTCAAAATTCTCCAAGCCAGGCTTCAGCAATATGTGAACCATGAACTTCCTGATGTTCAAGCTGGTTTTAGAAGAGGCAGAGGAACCAGAGATCAAATTGCCAACATCTGCTGGATCATGGAAAAAGCAAGAGAGTTCCAGAAAAGCATCTATTTCTGCTTAATTGACTATGCCAAAGCCTTTGTGTGGATCACAATAAACTGTGGAAAATTCTGAAAGAGATGGGCATACCAGACCACCTGATCTGCCTCTTGAGAAATTTGTATGCAGGTCAGGAAGCAACAGTTAGAACTGGACATGGAACAACAGACTGGTTCCAAATAGGAAAAGGAGTTCGTCAAGGCTGTTTAAATTATATGCAGAGTACATCATGAGAAACGCTGGACTGGAAGAAACACAAGCTGGAATCAAGATTGCCGGAAGAAATATCAATAACCTCAGATATGCAGATGACACCACCCTTATGGCAGAAAGTGAAGAGGAACTAAAGAGCCTCTTGATGAAAGTGAAAGTGGAGAGTGAAAAAGTTGGCTTAAAGCTCAACATTCAGAAAACGAAGATCATGGCATCTGGTCCCATCACTTCATGGGAAATAGTTGGGGAAACAGTGGAAACACTGTCAGACTTTATTTTTGGGGGCTCCAAAATCACTGCAGATGATGACTGCAGCCATGAAATTAAAGGACGCTTACTCCTTGGAAGGAAAGTTATGACCAACCTAGACAGCATATTCAAAAGCAGAAACATTACTTTGTCAACAAAGGTTCGTCTAGTTAAGGCTATGGTTTTTCCTGTGGTCATGTATGGATGTGAGAGTTGGACTGTGAAGAAGACTGAGGGCCAAAGAATTGATGCTTTTGAACTGTGATGTTGGAGAAGACTCTTGAGAGTCCCTTGGACTGCAAGGAGATCCAACCAGTCCATTCTGAAGGAGGTCAGCCCTGGGATTTCTTTGGAAGGAATGATGCTGAAGCTGAAACTCCAGTACTTTGGTCACCTCATGTGAAGAGTTGACTCATTGGAAAAGACTCTGATGCTGGGAGGGATTGGGGGCAAGAGGAGAAAGGGATGACAGAGGATGAGATGGCTGGATGGCATCACTGACTCGATGGACGTGAGTCTGAGTGAACTCCGGGGGTTGGTGATGGACAGGGAGGCCTGGCGTGCTATGATTCATGGGGTCGCAAAGAGTCGGACACGACTGAGCGACTGATCTGATCTGATATGATCTGATTGGGAAAAATAGAGTCATTTTGTTATTTTGTGATGTTTTCACCCCTGGTTTCTAAAGTTCCGAGAAAAAGTGTAAGAAAAATAACCTAATATTTATTGAGTTCCAAAAATATGCCACAATCTGTGTTTAGCACAATCCCATACATTTTTTGCTAATTTAATCCACACACAGCCTAATGACTTAAGACATTATTATAAACTCCATGAGGATACTGGCACAAAAATTTCACTCTGCCTGTCCAAAACCACACAGGTAGTGTTATTGAATTAAATCCAAGATCATCTTACATAAGAGCTGTGTTCTTTAGGTATTATGCCTTGTCATTCTCTTAGATTAGGGCACAAGCTAGACTGAGGGACACTTACAGAGGTACTCAACCCAAAAGCATAATTCCTTTCATGTTAAGAGAGCTTTTTGAATTGATAAATATATACACTCCTGTGTATTTTGAAGTTTGACATTTGGGCTATCTCTATAAAAGTCTCTATTGTTTAATTATCCTCTGACTTTAAAGGCATTTAGATGTAAGCCTGTGAAGAGCATTGCTCTAAACTGTTCCCTGCATTGTCACATAAAACCCAGACGTGCTAAGAAAGTATAGCAAAAGTTTGAAGGGAGCCACTGAAATAGATTTTCCTCCTTCTGGAAAACCTCAGAAGTGCAAATAATTCTGAAACCACTTCACGTAAACTGGTTTTTATACCCATTGTCCTCTGATTAGATGTGTACTTCCATTTAATGGGAGCTCAGAACAAAGGATTAATATGTGGTGAGACTTGCCCAAAGGAATAAAATAGGCAGCAGAACTTAAAGGGCAGTTTCTAGCTGCCCTTATGCAAGAAGGAGAAATAATACACCACAGCCATAAAAATTTTATAAACTGTTTGAAGTTCTATAAATTCTTATTCTAAGAGAATTTGCTTTTTTTTAAATATCTATTTCTCCATAATGGTTAAAAAAAAAAAAAACTCATAAAAGACAAAAGATCTGAGTACTTGTATAGTCTATACTATGGCAGCTTCAGAAAAAATTCTGGTTATTTCAGCCCTGAGCTGCTGCTCCAGGGGAATATCTAATTATGCTCTCCTTGGAAAGAGCTCCATTCTGGTTTCTACTAAAACACTCAAGATGGACCCCAAACTATATTCTTTTTACACAGAAGAGAATAATTTTCAACAAATGCATAAGCCAAACCTAAGAATTTTTGCAGGTAATGACAAAGGCCCTGAGTAAGGACCAAGCTTACTGTTGTAGAATAGTGTAGGACCTGAAAGAAGATCCAAAAGAGATGTGCTTCAATCCCTGAGTTGGGAAAATCCTCTGGAGGAGGAAATGGCAACCCACTCCAGTATTCTTGCCTGGAAAATTCCTGGACAGAGGAACCTGGTGTGCTACAGTCCATGGGATGACACAGAGTTGGACAAAAGAAAATCAATGAAATTTGGAGGAAAAAACTTGCACCAGAAAAATCAGACAATTTTCTAATGGTTAAGTGCTCACCAATTTCTCATATGAGAGAGGATTATAAATTAATATCAAATGACTCCTATACTGAATTTCTGCTGAATGTAATTATTAAACATAAGTTTATCATAAAGGAAAAAAATAGAGTTCTATTTTTATTAACTTCAAAATTTCTTGAGTTAAGGCACCCCTCTAAGCATTCTTATAGATTATTTGACCTGCTTATTATGCTTGTATAAAGAACAAAATGTTAAAAGCAGTAATCCTTCAAAATGTTACTTTAATGAGTTTATTTCTGCTTGTATCAGTTCAGTTCAGTTCAGTCTCTCAGTCGTGTCCAACTCTTTGCGACACCATGAATCGCAGCACACCAGGCCTCCCTGTCCATCACCAACTCCCGGAGTTCACCCAGACTCACGTCCATCGAGTCAGTGATGCCATCCAGCCATCTCATCCTCTATTGTCCCCTTTTCCTCCTGCCCCCAACCCCTCCCAGCATCAGAGTCTTTTCCAATGAGTCAACTCTTCGCATGAGGTGGCCAAAGTACTGGAGTTTCAGCTTTAGCATCATTCCTTCCAAAGAAATCCCAGAGCTGATCTCCTTCAGAATGGACTTGCTGGATCTCCTTGCAGTCCAAGGGACTCTCAAAAGTCTTCTCCAACAACACAGTTCAAAAGAATCAATTCTTTGGTGCTCAGCCTTCTTCACAGTCCAACTCTCACATCCATACATGACCACTGGAAAAACCATAGCCTTGACTAGATGGACCTTTGTTGGCAAAGTAATGTCTCTGCTTTTCAATATGCTATCTAGGTTGGTCATAATTTTTCTTCCAAGGAGTAAGCGTCTTTTAATTTCATGGCTGCAGTCACCATCTGTAGTGATTTTGGAGCCCAAAAAATAAAGTCTGACACTGTTTCCACTGTTTCTCCATCTATTTCCCATGGAGTGATGGGACCAGATGCCATGATCTTCGTTTTCTGAATGTTGAGCTTTAAGCCAACTTTTTCACTCTCCACTTTCACTTTCATCAAGAGGCATTTTAGTCCCTCTTCACTTTCTGCCATAAGGGTGGTGTCATCTGCATATCTGAGGTTATTGATATTTCTCCCAGCAATCTTGATTCCAGCTTGTGTTTCTTCCAGCCCAGCGTTTCTCACGATGTACTCTGCATATAAGTTAAATAAGCAGGGTGACAATATACAGCCTTGACGTACTCCTTTTCCTATTTGGAACCAGTCTGTTGTCCATGTCCAGTTCTAACTGTTGCTTCCTGACCTGCATACAAATTTTTCAAGAGCAGGTCAGGTGGTCTGGCATTCCCATCTCTTTCAGAATTTTCCAGTTTATTGTGATCCACACAGTCAAAGGCTTTAGCGTGGTCTGTAAAGCAGAAATAGATGCTTTTCTGGAACTCTCTTGCTTTTTTGATGATCCAGCAGATGTTGACAATTTGATCTCTGGTTCCTCTGCCTTTTCTAAAACCAGCTTGAACATCTGGAAGCTTTGTATGTTGTGCTTTTTTCAAAGGAGAAAGAAAATCAAGAGCTGCAATAAGTGCACCTGTACCTAAAATTCTAGAGTAGAATTGGAATAAGAATTCTAAGAGATAGAATGGCTCAGGTAGACACTAAAGAATGTAGAAAAGCAGATTGTGTTTCTGGCATAAGATTTCGGGGGAAAATAAATCTCACAAGTGTCCTTGATCTCAAAAGTGGCCTCAGAGACTTAAGAACTGAATGATCACTGGGGATTTCAGACACATTAGTCAACCAAAGAAACATTGTAGGATTTTGAGGCAAATTTGGATATCAAATATTTTGATACTTATTACAGTGTTGAAATAAGTGGAGCATTCAGAGATTTTTTAGAGATTACCATATGTAGATGCTCACCGGTGAGTTCAATTTTTTTTCCTTTCATATCCCACTGACAAAACATTGGGTCACTTGATCCCACTGACATCAAGAATTCATTCCCTCAACAATCATTGGATAAGAAATTCACATCCAATTAACTCAACCTGGAACAAGTGTCCATCCCTGAACCAGTCAATTATAATCAGAGAAATGAGGGTCACGGTATATGAACTTGGCTTTGAGCATAACAAATTTCAGGTCAGTATTAGACTTGGGGATCTAAACTGAGTGACATATGCAATGAACTTCGAAGACTCTATATATTCAAAGACTGTGTATACGAGTGAGAAAGAAGGAAATTTGAGCTTTGATAGTGGTGGGAAGGATGTAGAGCAGGTTGATGTCTGAGAGACATTAGAGGGAGATAGGGGGCTTCCATGGTGGCTCAGTCAGTAAAGAATCCACCTGCAATGAGGGAGACCTGGGTTCCATCCCTGGGTGTTAGATCCTCTGGAGAAGGACATGGCTACCCATTCCAGTATTCTTGCCTGGAGAATTCTGTGGACAGAGGAGCCTGATGGGCTACAGTTCATGGGATCAGAGTTGGACAAGACTGAGCAACTAACACTTTCACTTTCAAAGGGAGACAGACAGCAATGGTTGTGGTAAAGATGGTAACAATGAAATATGTATGAAAAGGTGGCCTATAGAGCATATTACCAAAATATACTCTATAGGTTTTGTCCATCTCCACCCACTTAGTTGAAAACATGTGTTTGTCTGTTGTGTTCATTAATTCCTGCCACATATTAGGCACTCAACAAGTATGTTTTGACCTAACAAATAAATGCAAGAGTAGATGGAGTGTGGCAAATGTAATAGAATAAGATGTACCAATATTACTGATGGTTTCCCCTGAAATATTGTGTCATGAATATAAATTGAAAATATTTCTCATCCAGGTTGGAGAGCCAGAGAAAAATGAAATTTGTGCTTCCTGCACCATCACATTACTGGGGTCTCAGTGGAAATCTGGTAGTAGATGATGACAACATGGCTCCACCTCTCTCAGGAAGTTCCAGTCAGAAGAACTCATATCTAAAAGTACTTACTGATAGAATTCATTTAAAATTGGAGGATAAGGCGACTCCATTTGAGGAGTATAGAGAGATTCTTTGAAGGTTCTTAATTCTAGAAGCTGGTACTCAAATCTGTTTATCTTCCCTAAAGAGTCTACTTTTTTTGTCTCTGTTTTTCCTCACTTCCTTGCACACTTGGGCTGTTGTTTTCATACTTAAGACATTTTAATTACTTACAAAAGGATCTGTTGCTGAGGAACTGGCCTAGCTGCTCATGACTTTTTCATTAGCATGTTAGTTTTGTGTTTTTTATGTGCTACATCCTGGGAGTCCTCACCATAGTTTGCTAGTTTATTTATGACATTGTTCATTGCCAGGATTGGAATTCAAAAATATTCTTTTGTTTAACCTTGTTTGTTTTTCTTCTTTGTCTCTGTGCTTAATTCTAAATAGCAAATTCATCCTAGTATTTTATTCTTCTGGTTCCAATCCATTGACAACATAACTATAAAGATCCATGAATTTCTGTTCATGGTTTTTCAGTGAAGGTCAATATTCCATTAAATGCCATAGCATGCTGTGAAAAGAATGTGACTTAGAAACTCCAATTTTCATCCAGGTTCAGAAATCTATCAGCTCTATGAATTTAAGCTATTCACTCAAACCCTCTTTCTTAGTTTCTTTATACATTCAATGAAGTTATTAATACTATTCTTGTAGGACTGTTGACAAATTAACTGAAACAAAAGACTGGTAATGTCTTCTAGAATGAACAAAGCACTTTATCAACCTAAACATTATTGATAGATGTCCCTTTAGCAAAGTTTCCCTGGTCACTGGTTTAGGTGTACTGACTCCAAAATATCTCATCAAGACAGGCAGAATTATAACCAGCCCCTTTGGTAAAACACAATTATTCAATCATTCTTAAAAAAATAATTATTGAGCACTTACTTTGTGCCTGATACATTTTGAAGATTGAAAATACACTGGCTAATGTTACTTTACTTCCATGAACTTCCATCGGGCTTCCCAATGCTAGTGGTAAACAATATGCCTGTCAAAGCAGAAGATACAAGAGAATCGAGTTCTGTCTCTGGGTCAGGAAGATTCCTGGAGAAGGAAATGTCTACCAGCTCCAGTATTCTTGTTCGAGAAATTCCATGGACAGAGGAGCTTCATGGTCTACAGTCTATGGGGACCACAAAGGGTTGGGCATGACTGAGTAAGTGAACACACACATATAGAAAAGAAAAATTGCTTATACAGAATAGAATAAATAAATATATATATATATATATTCAGGTATGTTTATACTTATGTCTTTCTGTATTTTCTTTGTTTCTTTTTTGTATCTTTGTACTTTTTCTTTTTTGTATCTTTTTAATGATATATCAAAAAAGCAAGAGAGTTTCAGAAAAACATCTATTTCTGCTTTATTGCCTATGCCAAAGCCTTTGACTGTGTGGACCACAATAAACTGGAAAATTCTGAAAGAGATGGGAATACCAGACCACCTGACCTGCCTCTTGAGAAACCTATATGCAGGTCAGGAAGCAACAGTTAGAACTGGACATGCAAAAACAGGCTGGGTCCAAATAGGAAAAGGAGTGCGTCAAGGCTGTATATTGTCACCCTGCTTATTTAACCTCTATGCAGAGTACATCATGAGAAACGCTGGGCTGGAAGAAGCACAAGCTGGAATCAAGATTGCCGGGAGAAATATCAATAACCTCAGATATGCAGATGACACCACCCTGATGGCAGAAAGTGAAGAGGAACTAAAAAGCCTCTTGATGAAAGTGAAAGTGGAGAGTGAAAAAGTTGGCTTAAAGCTCAACATTCAGAAAACGAAGATCATGGCATCTGGTCCCATCACTTCATGGGAAATAGATGGGGAAACAGTGGAAACAGTGTCAGATTTTATTTTTGGGGCTCCAAAATCACTGCAGATGGTGACTGCAGCCATGAAATTGAAAGACTCTTACTCCTTGGAAGGAAAGTTATGACCAACCTAGACAGCATATTCAAAAGCAGATACATTACTTTGCCAACAAAGGTCTGTCTAGTCAAGATTATGGTTTTTCCAGTGGCCATGTATGGAAGTGAGAGTTGGACTGTGAAGAAAGCTGAGCGCTGAAGAATTGATGCTTTTGAAGTGTGGTGTTGGAGAAGACTCCTGAGAGTCCCTTGGACTGCAAGGAGATCCAACCAGTCCATTCTAAAGGAGATCAGTCCTGGGTGTTCTTTGGAAGGACTGATGCTAAAGCTGAAACTCCAGTACTTTATCCACCCCATGCTAAGAGTTGAACTCATTGGAAAAGACTCTGATGCTGGGAGGGGTTGGGGGCAAGAGGAGAAGGGGATGACAGAGGATGAGATGGCTGGATGGCATCACCGACTCGATGGACGTAAGTTTGAGTGAATCTGGGAGTTATTGATGGACAGGGAGGCCTGGCATGCTGCAATTCATGGGGTCACAAAGAGTCGGACACAACTGAGTGACTGAACTGAACTGAATGATATATCATTAATGTCATAAACTATACATGTAAGGATGTTGTCCAAAAAAAGCTCCCATTCTTATTGTGTACTTGAATATATTATAAAATTCATAGGCATTTAGGAAACCCAAGAAGAAGAAAACAATTAGGTCTAAGTGTCAATTTCCTAAATTGTTCAGTGGATGAAATGACAATTAATGTAAAATGCTCTGAAAATGATAAAAGTGATTCTTTTATAAGAGAGGCCATTTCAACAATAAGCAGATAAGCTCCTTCAATAACTGATATTTAGGACTGAGAAATAGGATCTTGTGTTGTGCTGTTTCTGTCAGCATCCTGATGGTTTGGTAGATTTAAGGTATGGTGTGTATAGTCATTCATTCCTTATTGGCCATCAATTTAGTATAAGACATAACTTGTTTTGTGTAAGTAAGTATTCTTCCTGCTCTTTTTTAAACAATTTTTAAACTTTGCTGTTGTTACAGAATTTTTTAAAGGTTTTTCAATGTCACCTAGAGTATGATTGCTGCTTATTCTGTCATTCTCTAGGTTTAAAACTTGGAATTATATTTGAAATAAATCTATATAATTGTACAAGGAAGGAGTTGCAGAGGGAGATGAAGACATATGCCCTAGAATACTGGAAAATCCAAGACAATTCATTAGCTAAAAAGAATTTGAGCAATATTTCAACAGTTGTATATTCACCTGTTAGTCTATATAAAGTCCACTCACTTTTACATCCTTTAAAATAGCTCCAAATAGCATCAGCAGTGGTGTTCAGTGAGGGTGTGGTTATACCAAAGGTGATCTAATTACACTGTTCTTGCAAGAGAAAGTTCTCAGTTCCTATCACAGTATTCCCCCCAGAAGCTCTATGCATGGATCTTCAGCAAACAATGATAATTTTTCGGTATGACTAAAGCTAACTTTTCTTCTCTGGTGGCTCAGAAGGTAAAGAATCTGCCTGTAGTCCAGGAGACCTGGGTTCAATCCCTAGGTTGGAAAGATCCCCTGGAGGAGGGCATGGCAACCCACCCCAGTATTCTTGCCTGGAGAATTCCTATGGACAGAAGAGCCTGGTGGGCTACAGTCCACCCAGTCACAAAGAGTCGAATACAAATGAATGACTAAATACACATATATAGGAGATCTGGATGGGAGATTTTCCCAAGATGTGAGAAAAGGCATCTCAAGATAAAAAGCAAATATCTTACTTCATTAAACTTCCCATTAAAGTTTCAATAAATTTTTAAAATCTGAATACATTTTCAATTATTCTTTCATGTCCCATCACATATGGCATGCTCAATCACTCAGTCCGTTATGACTCTGTGCTCCCACGGCCTAAAGCCCACAAGGCTCCTCTGTCCATGAGATTTACCAGATGAGAATACATGAGTGGGTTGCCATTTCCTTCTCCAGAGGATCTTCCTGACCCAGCAATCGAACCCACATCTCCTGTATCTCCTGCACTGTTTATTTCAGTCTAATACACATAGGATCAGAGACTTTGCTTTCCTCCCTAAATTAAGATTATACAGATTTGGAAGGAACCAAGAGGGAGTAAATGAAAGCATCCCAGAACTTCCCAAAGTCATTTGGAGGCAAACTAAATAAATGAAAGGATCATGGACAGTGGAGCCTCTTGGGCTACCGTGCATGGTTTTGCAAAGAGTCAGACACAATTAAGCACATGTACACGTGACTTGAGCCCTGCTCTCAAGAAACTAACAATCCAAATGGTGAAGCAGTTTAGACTAGAACACTACAGGCCAAGTGATGTCAATGGTAGGCACATTCAAGATAGCCCCAGTGATCCCCCTCTTAGTATTCACCCCCTCTACATCTTACCAGGGCCAATCTGTGTAACCAATAGGATACAGGTGATGATGCACTATGTCTGAGATCAGATTATAAAAGATAAGCAGCTGTCTTCATGGCTCACTCTGTCTTGGACAACTCCCTAGAAGAGAAGTCAGATGCCATGTGGGCGCTGCCTTACAGAGGGGTTTACAGGTGATACAATGAAGTCTTGGGCCAAGAACTGGGGCCCAAAATTACATGAGTGAACTAAGAAAAGAGTCCCACAGACCAGTCAAGCCTTAAGAAAGTTGCAGCCTGGTCAGCATCTTGACTTCAACTTCCAGAGATTCTCTGAAACAGCCCTCAGAAACTTGGAGCTAACACATTTTTATGATTTTAAGCCTCTAAATTTTCAGGTAAGTTCTTATGCAGCAATATACAACAAATCCTGTGTTCTTCAGACTAAAACTGCTGTCAGAATCAGGGAAAGATGAAAGGCAGGAAGGTCTCAGATCATGTGGATAGGAAGCATGGAGAAAGTGTGGCAACAGGGAAGGCATTTCAAATGGAGAGTAGATTTTCTTCCTGCCACTCATCCCAGTCCTAAGTTTTCTGTGCAGGAAAAATTGTTGTTAACTAATGTCTTACAAAACAAGACCAGGAGCTGACTGTGGCTCAGATCATGAACTCCTTGTTGCCAAATTCAGACTTAAATTGAAGAAAGAAGGGAAAACCACTAGATCATTCAGGTATGACCTAAATCAAATCCCTTATGATTATACAGTGGAAGTGAGAAATAGATTTAAGGGGCTAGATCTGATAGATAGAGTGCCTGAAGAACTATGGAATGAGGTTCATGACACTGTAGAGGAGACAGGGATCAAGACCATGCCCATGGGAAAGAAACGCAAAAAAGCAAAATGGCTGTCTGGGGAGGCCTTACAAATAGCTGTGAAAAGAAAAGAATCAAAAAGCAAAGGAGGAAAAGAAAGATATAAGCATCTGAATGCAGAGTTCCAAAGACTAGCAAGAAGAGATAAGAAAGCCTTCCTCAGCGATCAATGCAAAGAAATAAAGGAAAACAACAGAATGGGAAAGACTAGAGATCTCTTCAAGAAAATTAGAGATACAAGGGAATATTTCATGCAAAGATGGGCTCAATAAAGGACAGAAGTTGTATGGACCTAACAGAAGCAGAAGATATTAAGAAGAGGTGGCAAGAATACACAGAAAACTGTACAAAAAAGATCTTCACAACCCAGATAATCACGATGGTGTGATCACTCACCTAGAGCCAGACATCTTGGAATGTGAAGTCAAGTGGGCCTTAGAAAGCATCACTATGAACAAAGCTAGTGGAGGTGATGGAATTCCAGTTGAGCTCTTTCAAATCTTAAAAGATGATGCTGTGAAAGTGCTGCACTCAATATGCCAGCAAAATTGGAAAATTCATCAGTGGCCACAGGACTGGAAAAGGTCAGTTTTCATTGCAATCCCAAAGAAAGGAAATGCCAAAGAATGCTCAAACTACTGCACAATTGCACTCATCTCACATGCTAGTAAAGTAATGCTCAAAATTCTCCAAGCCAGGCTTCAGCAATACATGAACCATGAACTTCTAGATGTTCAAGCTGGCTTTAGAACAGGCAGAGGAACCAGAGACCAAATTGCCAACATTCGCTGGATCATCGAAAAAGCAAGAGAGTTCCAGAAAACATCTATTTCTGCTTTACTGACTATGCCAAAGCCTTTGACTGTGTGGACCACAATAAACTGTGGAAAACTCTGAAAGAGATGGGAATACCAGACCACCTGACCTGCCTCTTGAGAAATTTGTGGCAGATCAGGAAGCAACAGTTAGAACTGGACATGGAACAACAGACTGGTTCCAAATAGGAAAAGGAGTATGTCCAGGCTGTCTATTGTCACCCTGCTTATTTAACTTATATGCAGAGTACATCATGAGAAACGCTGGGCTGGAAGAAGCACAAGCTGGAATCAAGATTGCCGGGAGAAATATCAATAACCTCAGATATGCAGATGACACCGCCTTGATGGCATAAAGTGAAGAGGAACTAAAAAGCCTCTTGATGAAGGTGAAAGAGGAGAGTGAAAAAGTTGGCTTAAAGCTCAACATTCAGAAAATGAAGATCATGGCATCTGGTCCCATCACTTCATGGGAAATAGATGGGGAACCAGTGGAAACAGTGTCAGACTTTATTTTTTGGACTCCAAAATCACTGCAGATGGTGACTGCAGCCATGAAATTGAAAGACTCTTACTCCTTGGAAGGAAAGTTATGACCAACCTAGGTAGCATATTGAAAAGCAGACATTCCTTTGCCAACAAAGGTCCATCTAGTCAAGGCTATGGTTTTTCCAGTGGTCATGTATGGATGTGAGAGTTGGACTGTGAAGAAAGCTGAGCACCAAAGAATTGATGCTTTTGAAGTGTGGTGTTGGAGAAGACTCTTGAGAGTCCCTTGGACTGCAAGGAGATCCAGCAAGTCCATTCTGAAGGAAATCAGCCCTGGGATTTCTTTGGAAGGAATGATGCTAAAGCTGAAACTCCAGTACTTTGGCCACCTCATGCGAAGAGTTGACTCACTGGAAGACTCTGATGCTGGGAGGGGTTGGGGGCAGGAGGAGAAGGGGACGACAGAGGATGAGATGGCTGGATGGCATCACTGACTCGATGGATGTGAGTGTCAGTGAACTCCGTGAGTTGGTGATGGACAGGGAGGCCTGGTGTGCTGTGATTCTTGGGGTTGCAAAGAGTCAGACACGACTGAGCAACTGAAGTGAACTGAATGTCTTACAAATATATTCTAAGCATTTCTGATGCTGTAGAACTTTGATCTGCATTAATACTAAGAAGTTCTCCTTAATATACATAGAGGAGAAAATCATGTAAACTTCTGACAACTTTGTACTGTGTATTAAACCTACTTGCAAGGGATTTCTGTGTGTTGATTTTCTATCCTGCAAATTTACTCTATTCATTGATTAGTTCTAGTAATTTTCTGGTGGAGTCTTTAGGGTTTTCTATGTAGAGGATCATGTCATCTGCAAACAGTGAGAGTTTTACTTCTTCTTTTCCAATTTGGATTCCTTTTATTTCTTTTTCTGCTCTGATTGCTGTGGCCAAAACTTCCAAAACTATGTTGAATAGTAATGGTGAAAGTGGGCACCCTTGTCTTGTTCCTGACTTTAGGGGAAATGCTTTCAATTTTTCACCATTGAGGATAATGTTTGCAGTGGGTTTGTCATATATAGCTTTTGTTATGTTGAGGTATGTTCCTTCTATTCCTGCTTTCTGGAGAGTTTTTATCATACATGGATGTTGAATTTTGTCAAAGGCTTTCTCTGCATCTATTGAGATAATCATATGGTTTTTATTTTTCAATTTGTTAATGTGGTGTATTACATTGATTGATTTGTGGATATTGAAGAATCCTTGCATCCCTGGGATAAAGCCCACTTGGTCATGGTGTATGATCTTTTTAATGTGTTGTTGGATTCTGATTGCTAGAATTTTGTTAAGGATTTTTGCGTCTATGTTCATCAGTGATATTGGCCTGTAGTTTTCTTTTTTGTGTGGCATCTTTGTCAGGTTTTGGTATTAGGGTGATGGTGGCCTCATAGAATGAGTTTGGAAGTTTACCTTCCTCTGCAATTTTCTGGAAGAGTTTGAGCAGGATAGGTGTTAGCTCTTCTCTAAATTTTTGGTAGAATTCAGCTGTGAAGCCGTCTGGACCTGGGCTTTTGTTTGCCGGAAGATTTCTGATTACAGTTTCAATTTCTGTGCTTGTGATGGGTCTGTTAAGATTTCCTATTTCTTCCTGGTCCAGTTTTGGAAAGTTGTACTTTTCTAAGAATTCGTCAGGAAATAATTCCATTCACCATTGCAACGAAAAGAATAAAATACTTAGGAATATATCCATTTAAAGAAACTAAAGACCTATATATAGAAAGCTATAAAACACTGGTGAAATAAATCAAAGAGGACACTAATAGATGGAGAAATATACCATGTTCATGGATTGGAAGAATCAATATAGTGAAAATGAGTATACTACCTAAAGCAATTTATAGATTCAATGCAATCCCTATCAAGCTACCAACAGTATTCTTCACAGAGCTAGAAAAAATAATTACACAATTTGTATGGAAATACAAAAAACCTCTAATAGCCAAAGCAATCTTGAGAAAGAAGAATGGAACTGGAGGAATCAACCTGCCTGACTTCAGGCTCTACTACAAAGCCACAGTCATCAAGACAGTATGGTACTGGCACAAAAACAGAAATATAGATCAATGGAACAAAATAGAAAGCCCAGAGATAAATCCACACACCTATGGACACCTTATCTTTGACAAAGGAGGCAAGAATATACAATGGAGAAAAGATAATCTCTTTAACAAGTGGTCCTGGGAAAACTGGTCAACCACTTGTAAAAGAATGAAACTGGAGCACTTTCTAACACCATACACAAAAATAAACTCAAAATGGATTAAAGATCTAAATATAAGACCAGAAACTATAAAACTCCTAGAGGAGAACATAGGCAAAACACACTCTGACATACATCACAGCAGGATCCTCTATGACCCACCTCCCAGAATATTGGAAATAAAAGCAAAAATAAACAAATGGGACCTAATTAAACCTAAAAGCTTCTGGCACAACAAAGGAAACTATAAGCAAGGTGAAAAGACAGCCTTCAGAATGGGAGAAAATAATAGCAAATGAAGCAACTGACAAACAACTAATCTCAAAAATTTTCAAGCAACTCCTACAGCTCAATTTCAGAAAAATAAATGACCCAATCAAAAAATGGGCCAAAGAACTAAATAGACATTTCTCCAAAGAAAACATACAGATGGCTAACAAACACATCAAAAGATGCTCAACATCACTCATTATCAGAGAAATGCAAATCAAAACCACAATGAGGTACCATTTCACACCAGTCAGAACGGCTGCGATCCAAAAGTCTACAAGCAATAAATGCTGGAGAGGGTGTGGAGAAAATGGAACCCTCTTACACTGTTGGTGGGAATGTAAACTAGTACAGCCACTATGGAGAACAGTGTGGAGATTCCTTAAAAAAACTGGAAATAGAACTGCCTTATGATCCAGCAATCCTACTGCGGGACATACACACTGAAGAAACCAGAATTGAAAGAGACACGTGTACCCCAATGTTCATCGCAGCACTGTTTATAATAGCCAGGACATGGAAGCAACCTAGATGTCCATCAGCAGATGAATGGATAAGAAAGCTGTGGTACATATACACAATGGAGTATTACTCAGCCATTAAAGAGAATACATTTGAATCAGTTCTAATGAGGTGGATGAAACTGAAGCCTATTATACAGAGTGAAGTAAGCCAGAAAGAAAAACACTAATACAGTATACTAACACATATATATGGAATTTAAAAAGATGGTAACAATAACCCTGTATATGAGACAGCCAAAGAGGCATTGATGTATAAAACAGTCTTTTGGACTCTGTGGGAGAGGGAGAGGGTGGGATGATTTGGGAGAATGGCATTGAAACATGTATAATATCATATATGAAACGAGTCGCCAGTCCAGGTTCTATGCATGATACTGGATGCTTGGGGCTGGTGCACTGGGACGACCCAGAGGGATGGTGTGGGGAGGGAGGAGGGAGGAGGGTTCAGGATGGGGAACACATGTATACCTGTGGCAGATTCATTTTGATATATGGCAAAACCAATACAATATTGTAAAGTTAAATAAAATAAAAATAAATAAATAAATAAATAAATAAACCTACTTGCAAAGTTAGTTTGTTTTCAAACCTAATTTTTAACACCTATTGTCTGAACATACTTCTTTTAATTCTAGTTTTATGTTTTGTTCAGATCCATAGCAGAAACTATTCAGATTTGCATTTGGGCCCAAGACTGTTTCAAAATCATGCAAATAATAAACTTTTCTAAATGATGACTTTCCTTCATGCAACAGAATACTTCCCATTAGTTAGTCTTTCCTTTCTTTCTGGAGATATTTAGCTGTCATTAATAATTCATTGTCTGTTTTAATAAAGGTGCTGTTAGTTTTCATTAATGATTTATTATTTATGTTAACAGTGTGCTCAGCTGAGGGTCCCTGAATATCGAATTCACAGCCTCTTAGAATTGTGAAAATGTTTCATTCTTATGAAACTGAAGCAGTAATTATTAAAATTTTCTTCTTGTTTATGAGCCTTACAAGCTTCTGAGACTACAGGCTGTCCGTCGGGTTATACTTTTCTTCTTGGGAACTTACTTGTATTATATGTCAGCTTTTGGAATCATGTTGCCCACATTCTGCTTTTTTAAGCTTAACTTTTAAATATATATATATATATATATATATATATATATATAAAGACTATCTGAATTACCATTTGAAGATTCAGTGAAAATTTGTTTCAGTTTCAGGCACATTTTGTTGTTTTTCAGTCACTAAATCATGTCTGACTCTTTGAGATCCCCATGTATTGTAGCCCACCAGGCTCCTCTGTCCATGCAATTCTCCAGGCAAGAATACTGGACTAGGTTTCCATGTCCTTCTCCAGAGGATCTTCTTGACCCAGGAATTGAACCTGAGTCTCTTACATCTCCTGCACTGCAGGAGGATTCTTTGCCACTAGGGCCACCTGGGAAGCTCTGTCCTTCACTGTCTCCCAGAGTTTGCTCAAATTACTGTCCACTGAGTCAGTGATGCTATCTAACCATCTCATTGTCTGCCACCCACTTCTTTTAACTTCAATCTTTCCCAACATCAGGGTCTTTTCCAATGAGTCAGCTCTTTGTGTCAGATGGCCAAATATTGGAGCTTCAGCTTCAACATCAGTCCTTCCAATGAATATTCAGGACTGATTTCCTTTAGGATTGACTGGTCGGATCTCCTTGTTGTCCAAGGGACTCTCAAGAGTCTTCTCCAACACCACAGTTCAAAAGCATCAATTCTTCAGCTCTCAGCCTTCTTTATGGTCCAGCTCTCACATCCATACATGACTACTGGAAAAATCATAACTTTGACTATATGAATCTTTATTGGTAAAGTGATGTCTCTGGTTTTTAATACACCAATAGGTTTGTCATAGCTTTCCTTCCAAGGAGCAAACATCTTTTCATTTCATGGCTATAGTTACTATCCACAATGATTTCAGAGCCCAAGAACATAAAATCTGTCACTGTTTCCACTTTTCCCCTGTCTATTTGAAGTGATGAGCCCAGATACCACATTCTTAGTCTTTTAAATATTGAGTTTTAAGCCAACTTTTTCACTCCCCTTTTTTACCATTATCAAGAAGCTCTTTAGTTTCTCTTCACTTTAAAGGTCTTTATTTTTATTTGCTAACAATTTTTTTCTTTCAAAGTGACATTTCCATGTTTCTTTATCACTCTTTTCATGGTTATGATTTATGTCTTCTTTGTAACCTCAGTTTACTTCTTAGCATGTGCTTCACTTCATTTTAAAGTTGGCCACACATTTGATTTATAACTCCAGACCACAAAATGTATTTGCATAACTAAAAACACACATTTACACACACAGTAAGTAACATATTCTAAAAGCCTTAAAAACCACAGCAGTCATGCAATTTTACTTGGTCAACAGAAGGTGCTTGTTATTATTTTTATTTTTTAGAAGGTTCATTTTTGCCCTTAGCTATGACTTTCTGGAGTTTTTCCCCATGCTTTAGTTAATTTTAACACAGCTTTGCAGAATATGCAATATGATACAATTCAAAGAAATTTTCCTCAGCTTGCCCTCATTTCCTTTGTGGTGGCATAAGAAAAAACATTTACTCCTGGGCTCTCCTAATTTCTTCCATCCAAAAGCAACTGGCTATTTTCTGCTTCTGGTCCCTGCTCCTGAAGCCAACCCTTGACAGTCTACTATGAATGATTTTCCATGTGTTCCAATTTTATTTTATTTGTCAATATTCATCATTTCAATACTGGTCCATCTATAACACTCAATGAAAAGTGATCTTCCTCTGTGAAAACTTTTGGGATGGAATACAGTCTGGGGCTTGATAAATTAATGTTTTTTAAAAATAATAAAGAGCCAAGAAAAGGAGAATCCAGTAATAAGGAATGTTATCAGGACAAACCCATAGAAACAGACCTCAATCCTGCATTCTGGGAAGTTACAACAAAGATGGCAACACACTGAGAGAACACCTACAGAGAGCAGTTCTCCAAGTTGAGTGTGCTCTAGAAAACACCACTGGGAGGCTTATAAGAATCGTGATTTCTAGACCCCACTCCCAGAGATCCTGATTCAGTGAGTCTGAGGTGGGATCCAAGAATCTGCACCCTCCAGGATTTCTAGGAAAACAGGCTTTGTCGCATGCTTTGCTGAACATTTCAATGAGTAACACAGAAAGCTCTTACAAGATCAACATGTAAATGTTCACAGTATTAAAACAAGAAGGAAGATGAGTTAAGTGTCTATCATGTATGAAAGATAATCATTTCCTTTTTTTCAAATTTTCCAGGTGATTCTTTAAAGAAGGTTAATTAAAGGAACCATTTAAGTAATTCAAGAGAAAAGGTATATTTTAAGGCCACAGTCTTGTCAGGAGTGTAAGGAAGTACTTGAACTTGCTTTGAAACATGAAAAGACAGTAAACTCTAAAGGAAAACAGACACTGTTGATAAGGTAGAAAAATTTGGAACAGCTAAAATGGAGGCTAATTTAAACCTTACAGGATTCATTAATTGCAGTGAATAATTGGTCTGCATTATTAGAAGTTTATGAACATACAGCCTTTTAAACTAGAAAGATATTTGAATTAGGTCTTTGACTATGGAGAAGGGATTCTTACTGTTGGCTGCATGATAGAATTATCTGGAAGCTTTAATTCATATTTATGCATGTGTCCCACACCTTAAATATTGGACTTTAATTGGTCTTAGGCATAGCTTGTGCATTAGGATTTCTAAAACTTTTTCATGTGATTTTAACATGTTAGCAAGGTTAACAAACACTGTTCTAGTTAACCTGGTGAGTAATGCAGCAGTATGAAATTAACCCAAGATAGACCGATACCAAAATAACTGACACACAATCAACAGTGCTTTGTAGTTTATCATCTCTGTGTCTGTTTCCTCTTTCTCTTTTCAGATTTACTGGTGTCTAAAATAAAAGCCTGACAGTGTTACTCAGAGCTGTTCTGGGAGGGAGGGAGAGAAGGGAAGAGGGAAAGAGAAAGAAACAGAGAGAGAGAGATTGCGTTAGAAGAGAATAAATATCTGCTCACTGGAGAAACCTTTTATTCTCTGAGTACAGATGAGTTGCTAGGTTTCACTGTGAATGGGAGAAAGTATTCTCAAGACTATCTCAAGACTCTTGCCTCTGTGTCCATAGTCGCTGCTCAGTTTTCTGACTAAATTAGCATCCCTGGAGATGTCAGTACAGAGAGCATGCACTGGCCAGAAAACCTATGTATCCCAGTGCCCTTAGTATTTATTTCTCTCATTGTAAATTCATATGTTGACAGTTGGTTTATAACATTTTCTCCATTGAGTCTGGAGAGTATTAGCTGAGCCCCTAGCCCCAACAGCCCTTCTAACTGTAATGTCAAAATATTTTCTTCACTGCAAACTTGGTCATGAAGACTTTCTGAGACTGAGCTTAATTGAGCAACTGGACAAGTTCAAAGAGGTAAAGCGACAAGTCAAGGACAAAGGGCAAGGACATTAATGAATAGGGACACAAAACTTCTGAATCTAAGGGCAACACTGCTTCCACAGCATTACTGTGTCTCTCGGGAAAGATTCTTGTCATAACGACTTTGTTTTCATCAACTTAGGAGACCACTGGGTTTTTAATAATGATAGTACACCTTTGTCAGGAAGCAAATCCTTCCATGGATAAAATGACTCCATAATTATCGAAGTTTCATTTAGGATAATTTCCCCCAAAGACTTACAGCTTCCAAAAGCAATTTGTGTTGACGCATGATGATACACCTCTTAAGCCTGACATGGATTTCTTCCTTTTTTTGTCATCCCAAAGTGCTGCTGCCTAAACATACTAAAATCCAGATAGAAAAAGAGAAACAAACTCACTCGGCTTGAAAATTTGATCTTTACTTTGGAAATAACTCTCTAGCTTTGACAACATGCTTATATTCTACTAAACAATGCAGTCATCAATTAAACTTGGTTTCAGACTTAAGGAATGCACCACCAAAAATCAAAGGCGAGGTCAGGATGGTCCATGAATGTGATTTACTTCCTTCAGCATGTTTAGACAGGTCACCCACGGAGTCACTTTTCAATGTAATAGCTGTATAAAATTTACTTGACCTGTTTTGCTTCATGTCTCTTATGCTGTCTTTTCCCAGTGTTTACAGGCCTAGGGAATAACAGAAACCAGACCAGGAATCCCTGTATTTTCTCTGGGCTCTAAATGTCATGTGTCACAGCAGTCACTGGACTCCTACCAGCTTGTTGACTGAATTTAGATCATGATCTCCCGACTCAGTCCATTTAAATTATACAGAAGCTATGAGCTCACCAATGCTCTGAGACAGTGTTGACACAAGCTGGGTAAACAGCCCATGCTCAGAACTCAGGAATACCTTCCTGATAACCCAGGAACATCTCTCTGACAAAGCAACTTAGAGGTGTAATGTAAGTCATGCTCTCAATCACTTTGAGAAAAGCCTTTTCATGACTTATTGCTGTGTGTGTAAACTGACAGGGAAAAATATGTTCCAAATGATTATTCAAACCTCCTTTAAACCAATGGTGTTCTCTAAAACAGTGTATTGTGATAAACATTGGTGAGAGACTTTAAAATGTCTGTGCCTATTCCTTCCTTTCCTATCCAGAGGGATAAGATGGTTTTGCAATGGGTAAGAAAAAGAATTAATTAAAAGAGCATACTCAGGTAATGCGATTGTGTTTGTTGTGAGGTTCTAGGAACTTGGAGAATATTTCTAGGGACAGGGTGAGGCACAGAAGGTCCATGTAAGGTATAGACATTCAACAGTGAGTGATGATGTGTGTTTGCCTGTTAGAAGGCAATGAACAATAAGAAAAGGATGCCAGGAATAGAAACTCTGTCTAGGAGATCTAAGAGAGAAGAGTTGTGTTTACTGATGGGAGGACGGTTTCTCTTGAACCCAATTATGGAGAATTTAAATCTTGTTGTTTCTCATTTCTGCAGGCTTGTCCTATTCTAGGGCTGTAGTATGATTCTGGAAGAGAGCTTCTCAGTGGGCCTTTTCATAATCAAGAAGCATCTGCTGAGCATCTGTCAAAAATCAAAGATGCAGAGATGAAGAGGATGAGGTCCGAGGCCCTTGGTGTCAGGAGTCTCATTGAATAGTGGAGGCAGCTCCACGGGGCAGTATGGGAATTGCTAAAATAGAAGATGGGGTGCTAAGAGGCCATGGAAAAGAAGCATCTACACTTGCTTTGGGGTCAGTGACGTATTGGGCTTCCCTGGTAGCTCAGATGGTAAAGAATCTGCCTGCAATGCAAGAGACCTGAGTCCAATCCCTGGGTCGGGAAGATCCCCTGGAGAAGGAAATGGTAACCCACTCCAGTATTATTGCCTGGAGAATCCCATGGAGAGAGGAGCCTGGCGGGCAACCATCCATAGGTTCGCAAAGAGTTGGACATGACTGAAGTGACTTAGCATGCACACTGAAAACTTGAGCTTAGTGTGAAAGGATAACTTAAAAAGAGACGTGAATGGACCTACAATCTGTCATACAGATCGAAGTAAGTCTGAAAGAGAAAAAAAAATATGGAATATTAACACATATATGTGGAATCTAGAAAAATGCTACACAAGCACCTATTTGCAGGGCAGGAATACAGATGCAGATGTAGGGAACAGATGTGTTGACATGGGGGTAGGGAGGATGAATTGAGATTTTGCGATTGATGTATGTGTGCTGCCATGTGTAAAACAGATAGCTAGTGGGAACCTGCCATATAGTGCAAGAAGCTCAGCTCCATGCTCTGTGGTGACCTACAGGGGTGGAATGGGAAGGGAAATGGGAGGGAGGTCCAAGAGGAAGAAGATGTATGTATACATACAGCAGAAGGGCTGGGCCTGGAGGCAAGAGGGGGCAGCTGAGCAAGGTCACAGAGGCAGGAAACATGAAACAACACTGGAAGGAAGTCATAGGAGGGATGATGGCAAGAAATGGGGCCAAGATGGTAAAGGATGGGCAGACTAATAAGGGCTTGGGTAACAACCTCAGGACATAAACTTTATCTGCAATATTACAAGCAGTTTCCTCAGTCTCTTGTATCCCATTTCCAGGTATCTGCAAGTGCTTTGTAATAACCTGTAGAATAACCCTACCAGACACACACAGATATGAAGATAAGGTCAAACCAATGTTGTGAGGCTGCAAACTAATGTGTCACTGTCTTTTTTTATTACACTATATATCTCAATTTCACCATAAGAAATATATTTTAAAAGAAATGAAAAACAATGTGATAAATGTGCAAAACCTCTGCCTCAGGAAGATGATAAAAGATTGTGTGGAAGGAATTTCTAAATCAGATGAACTGTTCCCTAGAACATTTGTAGACATACCCGCTAGATGTTCTCAGAATGAAGATATTTCTATTCATCTAATCAGAGATTTAATTTTCCCATGGACTGTGAATATTTTTTGAGTGCCTTCGGGGTACAGAAAATGGTACTTTAACCCCAGCATGCTCTTAGTGAGAATGGAAATATTATGAGAATTGGAAATTTTTCACTTGGGGAAGAGGAGTATTAATGCACGTTTGAAGAAGGGCTTGTAACTACGGGGACATTTGGGTGGCCAGGGGAATACGAGGTTCACAAAGGCCCTGACTTGTTTACCTGTATCCACAGTGCCTCGCAAGAGGAGGCACTCAGCAAGAACCGATGGGTGGCTGGCTGGCAGGCTGGATGGATGGAGGAAAGATGGGTGGAGACATCTGAAGTGATGCTGCCAACTGCATGAAAGCTGGTACTCCTGGGAGAAGTGATGGAAGTTTTCTGCTGAAGGTCAAAACGGCGGCACAGAGGAGCATAGTGCTGACAGCATAGACTGAAACCAGATCCCACGGGGCAGCTTCCTGTCTCTGTTGCTTCTTAGCCTGGGATGAGCAAGAAATGTCACCATTTTGTACTAGGTTTCCTCATCCGTAAGTGAGGGAAATTAACAATATAAAAATTATATTTATATCATATGGTTGCTTTGAGCATTAAGTGATATATATCACTTAACATAAATGTGATTATAATTCATATATATTACATATAAATATATAAAATCAACTTTTGAGAGTTCTCCATTCTAATATAACTTGGCATACAGAAATCATTAAAATGCCATTTATCCATTTATTTTAAGGTGTCTTTCCTCTTTGGTATTTAAACTCTTGAACACTAATAAGAAGAGAAAAGATGGAAATGGTACACAATGTTTCATTGTTTGTTTGTTTTTTCACTCTTCCTTATTCTGAGTTTTTTTTTTTTTTTTTAATGGAATGGGAACTATGGAAAAGGATTATTATTAAAGGAATCAAATAAGTCTACAAAAATCCAAAAAGGGTGGCATGGTTAACTTAATACACACATGGTTAACTTAATATAGCTGACAGAGCCTTGCAGCTTGATCAGCTGGGTTGACATCAAGTTGAATTCACACGGACAGAAAAATGGAAGGAAAATAAGAAGTAGCAGATTTTTCAAGCAAGCCCCAGTGAGAAAAATGCCTTCCCACGTAACAGTTAATCTTCTACCTACTTGAATCCTCGAAAAGACGGGTGGAGGTGGGGGAAAACCAGGGCCGAGGGCTGCAGCCTGAGCTGGCTTGACTCTGTGCTGTGCTTTGGGCGGCTGAATTCCTGCTGGGCTTACTCAGCTTGCACCGTCTTCACATCACACTGCTTCCAGGAACTTCTCACCATCACTAGCCAGGGAGCAAATTATCTGCAGCAGGTGGTGACGCCTCCGCAGTGACACTCGCACCCTGCTCTCACCACCAACCACTCTGCTGTCATCACCCCATGACCTTGTCTAGAGGCCTCAAGTGAGAAGATGGTGATGGCCAGCCTTGCTGACAAATCTCTGCTTCTTGGAATTGTTTGGCAGGTGGATTTGCTGAACTAATTTCTCCTGACTTGAGAACAACAGAAGAAAAGAGGAAGAGCTGTGATGCCTGATGTGGCCTGGGTTTGAAAGGAAAGCCCTGCTCAGGGCGGTGCTCTGGTGTCTCCCAGAAGAGACGCTGCTGCGCAGTGCGGACTGATAGCCAAAGCAGGGTAGTAGGTCCATCTGGGTATTTCTTGTACAGGCTCTGATGATTTTCCAAATACTGGATCCATCTTCATCCAGTTCCGAGTAAGATGTATTGAGAATTGAGGAATTGACCTTAGTTTTTTAAGGGGCTGTTTCGTTACAAACAGCTTTCTATTTTAGTTATAAACAGCTTTCTATTTTGTTCCATTGATCTATATTTGTCTTTGTGCCAGTACCACACTGTCTTGATGACTGTGGCTTTGTAGTAGAGCCTGAAGTCAGGCAGGTTGATTCCGCCAGTTCCATTCTGCAGTTCAGTCGCTCAGTCGTGTCTGACTCTTTGCGACCCCATGAATCACAGCACGCCAGGCCTCCCTGTCCATCACCAACTCCTGGAGTCCACCCAAACCCATGTCCATTGAGTCGATGATGCCAATTCAACCATCTCATCCTCTGTCGTCCCCTTCTCCTCCTGCCCTCAATCTTTCCCAGCAACAGGGTCTTTTCAAATGAGGCAGCGCTTCGCATCAGGTGGCCAAAGTATTGGAGTTTCAGCTTCAACGTCAGTCCTTCCAATGAACACCCAGGACTGATCTCCTTTAGGATGGACTGGTTGGATCTCCTTACAGTCCAAGGGACTCTCAAGAGTCTTCTCCAACACCACGGTTCAAAAGCATCAATTCTTTGGCGCTCAGCCTTCTTCACAGTCCAACTCTCACATCCATACATGACCACAGGAAAAACCATAGCCTTGACTAGACGGACCTTTGTTGGCAAAGGAATGTCTCTGCTTCTTAATATGCTGTCTATGTTTGTCATAACTTTCCTTCCAAGGAACAAGCTCTTTTAATTTCATGGCTGCAGTCACCATCTACAGTGATTTTGGAGCCCAAGAAAATAAAGTCTATTACTATTTTCACTTTTTCCTTCTTCTATTGGCCATGAAGTAATGGGAATAATAATTACATTACCTCAGAAGGTTGCTATAAAGGAGTTCATATGTGAAAGCTCTTAGACAAATGTAAGTACATTTGTCTATGTACAGCCATGCGACACTTAGCCAGCTCTTGGAAGTGCTTATTTAGAGAGAATATATTTAATAAATCACATTTAAGCTAAATTAAATTCAAATTTGAATACAGTGTGCCCAGCACATCTGCAAAGACTGGCCAGGACCTGTTTTGAGCCCTGGTCTCTGCATTTGAGCCTTCGCCTCCCTGCTGGGACTGCTGGGAGTGGCTCATGGGTTCCAGAACTACACAAATAGCTGTGCCCATAGCTGTAGAGAAACCTGTGCTCACATTCACGGGACCACTTTGCTGTCTCTTACAAAGGCTCTTGTGTCATTATTGTTTGCTTAACATTGTTGAAAACTTCTGACAGTTTTACTTCCCTGTGGGTTTCTAGCCTTTTCTATTTTAACCTGTGGTTTCCAGCTTTTGTTGTTGTTGTTGTTTAACTGATTTAATGTCAAAACATACAGGAAAAACATATTGGTTAATACACTTGTTGTTCCAACCTCCAAAATGAGCTTTTTCATTCTCTCACACAATAAATATTTCTACAGAAAGTTATTATTATTTCTGCTTATGTTTCTACTCAGAGGTTAATAGAGTTTTGTTTATGAATGTGCAGCTCAGAAATGCTGTCAGAAGAAAAAGCTGCTTAGTAGACAGGAAGAGAATCTTAATTTAAAATTTTAATTCTTTATTCTATTTCAAAGAACTGTGGGCTGGATCAGAGTTCACTCCCACGTTTTTTGAATGAGAGTTAGATGTTAGGATGCTGTCTGACAAAGTTACGCTTGACTTATGAATGTATTTTATGACAAGAAAGAAACAGCAACAAAACATCTAACTCCTTTTCAGGCTGAAAGTTATTTGTCACACTGGGAGGGAGCATTCTGTAATGTATGGTTCCTCAAAGTGTGGTCTTTGGACCATGAACATCAGAAACTCCTAAAAAATTTATTAAAATTCCCAAGGCTCTGGCACAGGCCTATGAGGGCAGTTTTCTGGGATAGACACAAAGACCCTGATCTCCAGAAACATCTGCTAATCTTGGTTTTTCCTCACACTAAAGTTTTTGAACACACTAATGAAGTCCACAGAAGATGTTACCTTAATGGTTCTGATATTTAAACTGAAGAAAGTTCTGCTGCTGCTATGTCACTTCAGTCATGTCTGACAATTTGCGACACTATGAACCATGGCCTGCCAGGCTCCTCTGTCCATGGGAATTTCTGCAAGAATACTGTAATGGGTCACCATGACTCCTTCAGGGGCTCTTGCCTACCCAGGAATCAAACTCGCCTGTCTTGCATCTCCTGCATTGGTAGGTGGGTTCTTCACCACTAGCACCACCTGGGAAGTCAGAGCAAAGTCCCGAAAGAGGGCCAAAGTTTCAAAAGTTAAGGTAATCTTTGGAAAAGGAAACCTCTATAGTAAGATACTGGTGTATAAATAAGTATCAGACTTAAAGAAATTACAACCCCACAAAAAGGACGCAGAAAATGAATCAATTATTGGAAGACAAGTCCATAACAAGTTATGATCAATTTGAGGGCTAAAGCATGCGAGTTTTTGAGGATCACATTCTTCAGAGGATGTTCCTTGGAGATGCTGTTGGAAACTGACCCCGAGGAGGCTCAACATTTGATATTTTCAGGATACAGCAAACTTGACATTATCCTGTACATTCCCCCATTAGATTATAAGTCCTCAAAGACAGAAACTGGGCCTCTTATATTTGATGTGTCTCTGGAACTAATAGAAGGCCTATTAGTAGATAATAATAGGTCTCAGCAAATATTGAGCACTTATTGGCTGCTCAGAAAGTATTGGCTGAAATGAACTGGGGGACTGATGATTTTGTTGGGAAGAGTCCACTGTAAAAGAGAAAACCCAGCCGAGTTTGCTGAGATATGAGCTTGAATTTACAAAAGGCACACACGTTGTTTATCCAATGAATCCTTGACATTTTGCTAAAAATGTCTGTCAACATATTTTCCCACTCTGTCTTGACAGTGTTGCATGCAATTTTTGTGTACAAAAGTTCATCACAGTCTCTCCCTAGGTCCTTGGTCATGTCCACCCAGAATTTTTCCAACCTTTAACAAATCTAGTAATACAATACATGGAATTGTCATAATACTGAACTCTGTTTTACAAATTAATAACACTTTAAATAAACTTCTCTCTTTAGATGTATTTTATCATTAGGGATTTTTTTTTTAGTTTATTTCAAAATCATTATGGCTTAAAAATGTTTCTTTAAAATAGACTTTTTCTTTTTATCAGTTTCACTGCAATATTAAGATACAAAAGAAATTCTTCCATTGGTTATGACACCCTTGGTGTCAGGCAGATGACATATTCCATGGGTAAAATTGTACACAAAAGAGCAGCCTCTTTGACCTCTGACAATGGCATGTTTTAAGGAAAACAGAAAACAGATTTTGGCAAGTGTTATCTCCCTTATGAAGGATCCTTTTGATCCCTTTTTGGGAGTGCAGAAGTTAGAAAGATTCGAGTTTAGTTATTGCAAAATCTTTACTTCTGGTTCTAAAAGAGAAGTTGATAAAAGCAGCTTGAAAGAGTTTTTAACATTATTATGAATTACTTAATAATATGAGCTAAAGGCGAAAATGAATGAAAAACACAAAGATTAACAATCCTGTTGATCATATATGTGTTTAAAAATTAAGAGAAAAAAAGATTTGTCCTGAGGATAAAGGCTTTTAGTACCTTTTCCATGGCTATAATTTTTAGCAGCCTCTTGGGCCCTCTTGTTATGTAAGTATGCAAAATATGGTTATTTGTGCAGAAAGAATAAAGAAATCAACTTTACTTAGAGTCAGTTTATTGTGTGGACCTACCAAAGCAAAATGGATGGCCACATACAGAAAATGCCCCTAGAGATTACTGGTGATCCTGCCATACTGATTTGGGATCAAAGATGCAAAATTGTTTACATGAGATTATATAGAAGGTAAGAGTCAGAGTAAGGCTGGTTCAAAACACCTAATGTTAATTCCTGACAGAAAGGAAGAGTTATTAGGCAATGAAAATGTTAGAAATGCTTACTATTAGTCAAAATAATATCTCTGTGAACCAAAAATTTCTCTGTAGTAGTTTATAAACTGTGTAGCAGGCATTTAGTGAAATTAAAATCTTCCATTTATGTAAAATAACTGTATGTGCAATACATACTTTTAAATTTACAATGTTACAAAAGAGCTCTGAATATTTAGTATTTCAGAACTCTTATTCTATGATTAAATTATCCTGCTATAAAATAAGAATATATGAATTTGTTGAATATGTTTTATGTACGTGAGAAATCTACCTTATTGGTGGATGAATATTGAATGGAGAATTTATTCTTAGGTGCCGGCTAATGAACTTAGTATCACATTATCAAAAGATGAATCAGTTTTGAACCTATTGCAACTATTATCATTCTTATATCATATATGAAGCTAATTGCCAGTCCAGGTTTGATGCATGATACTGGATGCTTGGGGCTGGTGCACTGTTTAATTTTTTTAAATTATTTTTGTAGGATGGGAAAAATGGCCTGGTATAAGATTTTTCTCCTTTAAAATGCTACTTTTATGAAATAAAATAAAGAATATACAAAACATTTTAAAATGATAGTATTCACAAAATTTGTACACAGTGGAGAAAATCTTGAAAGGAGAGGTGGATTTGATTAAACAAATCTTTGATTTATTCAGTTTTAACTGGTCCTTCATAATGTTATTTCTCAAAACAATTGTAACTTTATAAGACCTCTTCTTTCACTCATTCCTTCATATTATTTTTTTTTTCTATTACCACTAACTATGCTTTTCTGGTTCTTTTAGCCTTCCAAGTTGGTAAATAAGTGTGTGTCTTTTCTCTATGGCAATCTTTCTATTATAACGAGGTATTTATTTAACTAAGTTAATTTATCCTCTAGACAGATCATTAATGATATGCATGGCTGTGTGTGTCCTGAATACCCAGATGGTCAGGTATCTTATTGTAAATTTTCATGCAAAATTTCAAATTTAAGTCTCTAAACAGATAAACATTTCTCAGAACCAGTTTGAATATTTGTGCCCCAAGTGTCTCTGCTTGTCACATTCCAGATTCTTCTATTTCAAGGCCATTATAATTTATCACCATGAGTATCTGAAGCATGAGATTACAAAAATTTTGTTCTGGGAACACTGTCAGCCTAGGAATTAATTATAGACAGAATAAAAACCAAAACAAAAAATCTTCACTTAGAGTTGAATCCAATCTATCATTGTCAAAAGAGTATCTCAACTTGAGTTATTATTCATTCCCCATTATTTATTTTGAGTTTTGTTTTTATAATAGTTTGAAAAAGTATTTTCCCAGTGTATGCTGCTGCTGCTGCTGCTGCTGCTGCTAAGTCGCTTCAGTCATGTCTGACTCTGTGCCACCCCATAGACGGCAGCCCACCAGGCTCCCCCATCCCTGGGATTCTCCAGACAAGAACACAGAAGTGGGTTGCCATTTCCTTCTCCAATGCATGAAAGTGAAAAGTGAAAGTGAAGTTGCTCAGTCGTGTCTGACTCTTCGCGACCCCGTGGACTGCAGCCTACCAGGCTCCTCCCCGTCCATGGGATTTTCCAGGCAAGAGTACTGGAGTGGGTTGCCATTGCCTTCTCCTCCTAGTGTATAAAGGGATGATAATAGGACTACATCAAACTAAAAAAAGAAATTGTACAGCAAAAGTCCATCATTGAAATAAAAAGGCAACCTACATAATGGGAAAAAATTGCAAATTATGTATCTGTTAAAGAGTTAATATAAAAAATATATAAAGAACTCATACAACTTAATCCCTGGAGTAGGAAATGGCAACCCACTCCAGTATTTCCACCTAGAAAATGCCATGGACAGAGGAGCCTGGCAGATAGAGTCCATGGGGTCATAAAGAGTTGGACACAACTGAGCATCTAAGCACATACAATTTAATAGTAAAAACAGAAAAATCAATTTAAAAATGGGTAAAGATTCTAAACATAAATTTTCCCAAAGAAATACAGATGCCCAACAGGTACATTAAAAGGTGTTCAACATCACTAACCATCAGGGAAATGCAAATCAAAACCACAATGAAATATCTCTTCACATTGGCAAAACCAACACAATATTGTAAAGTAATTAGCCTCCAATTAAAATAAATAAATTTATATTAAAAAACAAAGAAAGAAAAATAACAATAAGATACAATCTCATAAGAGGAAAGGAAGGGTCTCTCCTGTTCTTATTGGCTTTTTGTCCTGCCTGTCTTTTGCTTTCAAAATTGCTCCTGATATAGCCTTAGCATTTAAGAGTTTACAGACTATTTCTATGTATATGGATCATCACATCAGACCTATAAGATGGACAAAAAAAATAATTTTTTTATCAGCTCTATAGAACAAAACTTCAAGTTGAAAGGATGTGACTTCACCAGGGTCACAGGCTATTACACAATGAAACCATGACTAAATTTCATATCTTCTTCCTTCTGATCTACTTTTTATGAGACAATAGGTTATCTATTACCACACAGATTATCTTAAAAACTGTTTCGCAATCTATCAGTTCAGTTCAGTTCAGTCGTTCAGTCGTGTCTGCCTCTTTGCGACCCCATGAATCGCAGCACGCCAGGCCTCCCTGTCCATCACCAACTCCCAAGGTTCACTCAGACTCACGTCCATCGAGTCAGTGATACCATCCAGCCATCTCATCCTCTTTCGTCCCCTTCTCCTCCTGCCCCTAATCCCTCCCAGCATCAGAGTCTTTTCCACTGAGTCAACTCTTCGCATGAGGTGGCCAAAGTACTGGAGTTTCAGCTTTAGCATCATTCCTTCCAAAGAAATCCCAGGGCTGATCTCCTTCAGAATGGACTGGTTGGATCTCCTTGGAGTCCAAGGGACTCTCAAGAGTCTTCTCCAACACCACAGTTCAAAAGCATCAATTCTTCAGTGCTCAGTTTCTTTATAGTCCAACTCTCACATCCATACATGACCACTGGGAAAACCATAGCCTTGACTAGACGGACCTTTGTTGGCAAAGTAATGTCTCTGCTTTTCAATATGCTATCTAGGATGGTCATAACTTTTCTTCCAAGGAGTAAGCATCTTTTAATTTCATGGTTGCAGTCACCATCTGCAGTGATTTTGGAGCCCCCCAAAATAAAGTCTGACACTGTTTCCACTGTTTCCCCATCTATTTCCCATGAAGTGATGGGACCAGATGCCATGATCTTCGTTTTCTGAGTGTTGAGTTTTTTTTTTTTATTAGCTAAGGTAGTTTATTTTTTTCTTTCTTTCTTTTTTAAAAAATTTTTAACTTTACAATATTGTATTGGTTTTGCCAAATATCAACATGAATCCACCTCAAGATAGCAAAAGAGACACTGATGTATAGAACAGTCTTTTGGACTCTTTGGGAGAGGGAGAGGGTGGGATGATTTGGGAGAATGGCATTGAATGTTGAGTTTTAAGCCAACTTTTTCGCTCTCCTCTTTCACCTTCATCAAGAGGCTTTTTAGTTCCTCTTCACTTTCTGCCATAAGGGTGGTGTCATCTGCATCTCTGAGGTTATTGATATTTCTCCCAGCAATCTTGATTCCAGCTTGTGCTTCTTCCAGCCCAGCATTTCTCATGATGTACTCTGCATAGAATTTTAATAAGCAGGGTGACAAATACAGCCTTGACGTACTCCTTTTCCTATTTGGAACCGTCTGTTGTTCCATGTCTAGTTCTAACTGTTGCTTCCTGACCTGCATACAAATTTCTCAAGAGGCCAGTCAGGTGGTCTGATATTCCCATCTCTTTCAGAATTTCCCACAGTTTATGGTGATCCACATAGTCAAAGGCTTTAGCATAGTCAATAAAGCAGAAATAGATGTTTTCCTGGAACTCTCTTGCTTTTTCCATGATCCAGCAGATGTTGGCAGTTTGGTCTCTGGTTCCTCTGCCTTTTCTAAAACCAGCTTGAACATCTGGAAGTTCACGGTTCACGTATTGCTGATGCCTGGCTTGGAGAATTTTGAGCATTACTTTACTAGCATGTGAGATGAGTGCAATTGTGCAGTAGTTTGAGCATTCTTTGGCATTTCCTTTCTTTGGGATTGGAATGAAAACTGACCTTTTCCAGTCCTGTGGCCACTGCTGAATTTTCCAAATTTGCTGGCATATTGAGTGCAGCACTTTCACAGCATCATCTTTCAGGATTTGGAATAGCTCAACTGGAATTCCATCACCTCTACTAGCTTTGTTCGTAGTGATGCTTTCTAAGGCCCACTTGACTTCACATTCCAGGATGTCTGGCTCTAGATGAGTGATCACACCATCGTGATTATCTGGGTCATGAAGATTTTTTTGTACAGTTCTTCTGTTATTCTTGCCACCTCTTCTTGATATTTTCTGCTTCTGTTAGGTCCATACCATTTCTGTCCTTTATTGAGCCCATCTTTGCATGAAATCTATGCAGTTTAGTAAATCAGACAAGTAGCTTCCTCTACCTTCCTGTCTTTAATCATAATGTGAATTTTTGCTACACTTCAAGTTTTCATTTGATTAAACCTAAAATGGAGCATATTTCAACTGATTGCAAAATCCCCAGAGTAAACCCTCATGTGATTAGGCCAATCTTTTTTTTTTTTTTTTTAATGTATGGTTTTCTATTACTTTAGTAAACTGCCATACCACATTTACTTAGTGTATGCAATTTATAAAAACATATCATCTTCCTATTAATTCTCTATTTATTAAAAACCCTGAAAACCAGCTAAATATCTTTAATTTTTAAAAAATCCTGACACTGCTTCTTGCACAATGCATCAGTGCATGTTAAACGATGTATGACATATGACATACCATATACTAGTTTGTTTCTTCTTAAAATACAACAGTATCTGATCAAAAGTTCACAGACTTTAAGAATTCTCATTCATGTATTTTCTAGTAATTGATTTGTTTGGCTCTGGGTTATTGCTTCCCTTTATTTTTTCTTTATAATATATTGTTCTCAAGCTTTGTTTCCAAAATAACTGCTTGTTTAGTAAGTAATAATAATTATAATTTCCACTGAGTAGTAACTTTAATTCTATTTCTCCAAGGAAAACTCACCACTATTTAGAATTTTTTGTAGACTCGTTAAACAGCCTCAATTAAATACATGCAGATGAAATTCATTAGGTGATTTCCTCTGGAAGATGATGTTCAGTTTGATGTCGGGAGCCGCATTAGGCATTACTGACAAAATGGAGTGACGGCCCCAGATCCCTGTCTTCATTCCGCAGGCACAGTCCCGGGATGAAGGAGTTAGGCCTTGTAATTCTGACTTGTCTTTTCCTCTCCTCAGCTGAGTTGACTGAAAAGGAATATTAAGGTGCTTATTATTCTTGAGAGGAGCATGAGAAGGCACAAAGCCTTCTGATGCTGTGCTCAGAGAATAATTCATAAAGTTAATCATTGACATTTGTTTAAGGACTTTTACAAAAGAGTGTTCCAGGATGAGCACATAGGCTGCAGTTTGAGGCCATGGGAGGGATTGCTATCTGAGGCCTATTTGTGAGGAAAATGTTTATGGCAAAAGAGTTTGCTGAATTTAGGTCTTAGGAGTAATTAAAATAGTTAGAAGCTAAAGATTTAAGGAATGTTGTAAGGTTAGCATATTCTACTATAGCTTATAGAAATTAGGGACTTTAGAGATATTATTAGCTAGAAGCCCTTTCTAAGAAATAGTGAGCTTAGGATACTAGGGGCAAAAAGGACGTAGAAAGATAAGAAATAAACTGAGGAATGTGGTATGCAGCCCAGACATTAGCATGAGTTACAGTGTATTCACAAGGACACATGAGAAAAAGTAGATAAGAGAATCACTGAGGCAGAAACACCTTTGGAGGGGAAACAATGATTTATGAAGACAACAAATCTGGGTCAGTGGGAATTGAAAATATCAAACCTCTGACCTAATGCTTTTGTAAAAGTATAAAAGAAAATCATAAGCTTGAAATAAACAGACAGTCCAAGAAAACTGAGAGGCTGCCTCAGTTTCTCGCTGACGCCACTCACCCCTTCCGGTTGAATCCCTGGCTGCTGGAGCTGGACTCGGGCAGTTTATTTCTATTGTGTTGAAGTGGATTGCTATGGTTGATTCCCTTTCATGTGACTCTTGGGTGTTTTTTTTTTTTTTTTTTTTTCAGTATGATCCTCTTTGTTTGAGAGGACTGTGCTAACCTTTTAGACTTGCACCAGGATCCATGACCTCATCCTGATGGTTAAGAGACTTGCTTTGTACTTCCTAACCTTTGACTTAGCTTCTTTCTATGATGTCCATTAGGGCTTCTTTCTTCCATGTCAGTGTTGTCAAGATGCTGCTTTGTAACGGGGAAAGAAAGCCCTTCAGATTGTAAGTGCTACTTCATCTAGATTTCAAGATCGTACCTTTCCATTGAGTTTCCTAGGAAGTGGTATTTACTATACTTTGAAGCCAAAACTCTTAAAGACAGTTCAAAGAGCTGTTTTGAGAAAGTACTGTCATGTTCATCTAGATGGTAAATGCAGAGTGTGACTCCATTTTGGGAGATTCTGAATATTTTGTGGTGGCTGAATTAAAGATAAATACTTTTTGAGATAGTATGTCATAGACAGATTGAAAACTTAGGTTCTAGTGATGTGAAGTCCTGGTATCTGGGAAATGTAGTAGCAGACCTGCCACCTTCTTCACACCTGGAAGAGGTGTCAGGATGACACTGAAGCTGAATCTCAATCAGCATCTAAATCTGTAACTCCAGGGTATAGTCTTTCCCATTTGGCTCATTCCTTCCAAAGTTTCCACCCCAGCCACAATATGCTGAAAGCCTGCTACAGCAGGTATGACATTCTAATAGAACATGGAAAAGGTCCTTCGAGAACCAATTGTACCTGAAATGTCATAGCCTTAGAAATTCCTGTTTACCTAGAACACGATTCTAAAAGGAAAATGAATACAGGATTTTGATAAAATATAAACTCCATCTAATTGTTGGGAAGACCACATACAGACTGAAATGTGTAACACAGGTACAAATAAACAGTTGGAAAAGCAGATTGTAGGTTCTGGGTCATGTAAACAAGCTAATGTTAATAAATTTAAAAAATAAGGACAGAATCACAGCTGCTGTTTAAACTACTTCCTAAGAATAGCCGATCTGTATCCATATTTATAATGCTTTCTGAAAGAGGAAAATGTTCTTAGTCTTCAAAAATGTTAGAAACAAAAACTTACAACTGACCCACAAGTGCATGTCACAATTTCAAGGTTACATGACTGAGGAACAATTCTAGAAATTCTGTTATTACATGGGAAAAAGGAAGTTGCAGGACCATGTGGACTTCAGTTAGACTTTGTTATAGCCTCACAAGCCTTGGAAGTCAGTAATGATCTAACCTTGGAATACACACACTGTCATTCTCACACTATCCATGAATACCAGGCAGCAAGTTCATTGGAGGCCACCTTGGATGGCATCTGGGAACTCACTAGACATTTGTCATGTCTAATGGCATTCAAGGTTATCAATAAAATATGCACCAGTTATGCAAGAGTTAAATGAAAATTTAACTCTTTAACATACTTAGGTATTCCAGGATGATGTTCATTGCCAAATTGTGTATTGACTACCAAACCACATGCATCTTTTATTGATAACCTTGAATGCCATTAGACATGGCAAATGTCTAATGAGTTCCCAGATGCCATGCAAGGTGGCCTCCAATGAACTTTGCTCCCTGGTATTCATGGATAGTGTGGGAATGTCAGTGTGTATATTCCAAGGTTAGATCATTAAAGGCATTGCAGCACTTGCTTTACTCTCTCTTGGATCACTCTGGGGAAAGCCAAGTGCTGAGGTATGAAGACATTCAAGAAGATTTATGGTGAAGATCCATGTAGGGAGAAACTGAGGTCTCCTTCCAGCATTTACTTGACAGAGTTGGAAGTGAGCTACCTTGGATGTTGATTCTTGAATCAACTTGGATGCTGATCCAATCACCTGCAGGGGATGGAGGTGTTGGCTGACCTCTTGAGCACAAACTCAGGAGAGACTCTAAGCCAGATCAATTCAGCAAACTGCCTCCTAATTCCTGAGTCAGAAATTGTGAGATACTACATGTTTATTGTTCTAAGATACTAACTTCAGGGGTAATAGTTTATGCAGCCACAGAAAACTAATACAAATGTATAAAGTATTGTTCTCCAAAATCTCATTCATCAAAAATGTGCTTCCGGCTGAGACTTTCCCAGACCTTTTTCAAAATGCTAGAGTCTAGGTCATAGAGGATAACCAATGGCAAAAAAAAAAAAAAAAAATGGGGATAATGAAGCACTGTTTCAGCTCTGCTTTAGTAACTTGGCCCTAGTGATCAGAGGGATCAGAAACATCCTGCTGCTCACTCTGTTTTCTTCACTCTTCTCTGGTTTGAATGACACTTAAATGGCACCTGAATTGGAAGAACTCTAGAAATAAACATAATGGACTCCAAACATTTTTGCTTGAGTGCCTTAAATTTCTAGCTACACCACTAGGTAATTCAGAATTGAAAGGACCACTGGGGTGGTAAATATGTAAGAGTGTTGCACTAAAAATGACTGAGAAGAGCACCTGGAGAAGGGTTCTGTCAGGTTCCAAGATTCAAGAAGGTGGACCCATTTCTTTTCAAATCCCAGGACTTTAACCTCATGTGCTAGGTAGCACACTTGCAAAGCTGCAGTGCATGGAACAGAAGCTGGACCAGGCCAGGGTTGCAGGTACTATGGGCCATGTAGGAGGCATGGGGGATGTGCAGTGCAAAATCATGGAGAAAATACTTCAAAAGAAAACTTGAAATATGAGAAACACTTCTTTCGCAATTTAATCATTCATTTTTTATGAACTTACCACAAGAGGCATAAACTTGGAGAAGACCTTCAAGAGATTGCAGAAGAATGTAGCCATTACGTAGAATATGGGAGTTGATAATAAAGACAGTTGCTGGGAAGAAAGACTTTCAGAGTCCATGGAAAGAACCAGAAAACCATCAGGATCATGTGAAGAGAGGTGACACCAGAGGGATGTTATGCACATTTGGAGAATTTTTAAAATGTCTCTTGAGAAGAGAGCAGATGGAGGGGTAGCCAGAGAAGATAGAAGAGAACGTCCCAACAACACAGGCTTAGACCTTATAATCCCTAAGGGAAAGGTTAGTCTTCTAGGGTAAGAATGCTAGTTTGGAGGGGTGCTGGACAGATGATTTGTTGAATGGCAACTTTATAATAGTTAAACATTCAAATAAAACAGAAACACTTTTGATAGCATGTATGAAGACGATGAATAACTTTCATGTGGCTGAGAACTTCCTAAGAAAGAGAATCTGTCTGTAACATCCTTGGATACTCAGTTGCCTGGCATACTCCCTGGCATATGATTGGTGTTCAGAAATATTTATTCAAACATAAAATCTAATTTTACCTAATTTTGTTAGTGAAGTTGTGCAATTCATCTTTTTGACCTCCTAATAAGAGTTCCAGCAGCTAATAAGGATTTTGTTTTGGGTTTAGGGTTGGTTTGATCTGCTCTTGCCACATATCCAGTTGGCATAAACAATGGTTTCTCTTTCCCCAGCTCAGGGCCTCATATTGTTCACATGGTCCTGGAGAATCTCTCTGGTACCAGGCAGCTTGCTTATTAGTTCTATGTGGTTCCTCTATTTCGCAAATGGGAAATCTGAGAATTTTGCCGGGGCATGCAGCTGGAGAAGAGTGGGTTGGAACATTGTTAGCTACACCCTAGTGTTCTTCCATCTCAGCTACATCCTAGTCCTCTTAGGTGTAGGAGAGACCCTAAACCAGATCCATTCAGCAAATGGAATATTAGCTACACCCTAATCCTCTTCCACCTTACAGCTTTATCAATAGACCCATATCAGCCCCGCTTCTGATTCCTGCCTCAAAACCAGCAGTAGCTGACCCTGAGCCATGAATTCTTTGTGAAATATAGAATTTAGAGCATCAGTTTGGATTCTACTTAGAATTGTTAAGTATGACAATAACTTGGAAAATAGGTTGACTACACTGGACAATAGTAATTTTCTTTTCACCCAAATATTGGCACTGTGGATTCTAGTCTTCTATGCAATGCTTTTCACCAGCTATAGACATCTGAGAAGCATGCAAAGGGAAAAATAAGATGACTCTCAGAAAGAGAAAGACAAATATCACATGATACCAAAAAAATGTAAAATATTACACAAATAAACCTATCCATGAAACAGAAAGAGAATCACTGACATAGAGGACAGACTGGTGGCTGCGAACAGAAAGGGGATTGGGGGAGGAACAGAGTGGGAGGTTGGGGCTAGCAGATGCAAGATTCTATATTCAGAATGGATAAACAATGAGATCCTACTGTATAAAACAGAGAACTATATTCAATATCCTATGATAAACCACAATGGAAAAGAACATTCTAAAACAGAATGTGTGTGTGTGTGTGTATATATATATATGCATATATATATATGTATGTATGTATAACTGAATCACTTTGCTGTATAGCAGTAATTAATACAACACTGCAAATCAACTCTCCCTGATTTTTAAAGGAAGCTACCTCTGCTGTCTGTTCTGTGTTTGCTATTCCTCCACCCAACCCCCACCACCGCAGATCCTCTGTAAGTAGAGTCTTAGTGCTTCTCTGTCTTGCTCTGTGTGTGCCCTGGGAGGAATCAACCCTGAAGTTTGCAGTTCCTAGGCATCTTTGTGTCCTGGCTTCCCACTGGGTTTGGTGAGAGAGTTGAGGGAAGAAAGAGGAAGATTGGGGTTCTTCTCTCCTTGTTCCCTCCTGGCTTCCGCACTAAGTTTTGGCAGAATCTGTGACCACACCTCCTATCATCACCTTCTTTCCAAAGTTCTGGGTCTCACAAGGCTCTAGAAATACTATCTCTACACCCTGGATTCCTCTTGCCTGAAGAGGTCACAGCTTTCTCTTATTGATAAATCTTAGGAGCCTTCATATCACTTGCCCATATCCTCAAATTGCCCATAGCTCTCTAAGTCATCTCTTTATTCATTTGTTTCTAAGATCCCAGGTGGATGAGGCTTTTGCTTCCTGCCAGGACCCTGTCTGATGGAATCACTCTAAGAGAAACACTTTTATAATCAAGATTTTTAATCAGGCTTTATAATCAGGATTTCTCGACCTCAGTAGTATTGTCCATGGAATTCTCCAGACAAGAATACTGGAGTGGGTAGCCACTCCCTTATCCAAGAGATTTTCCTGACCCAAGGATTGAACCCAAATCTCCTTCATTGCAGGCAGATTCTTTACCATCTGAGCCACAAGGGAAGCCTATTGATATTTTAGGCTGGATAATTCTTTCCTGTTGAAGGATCTGCCCTATGCTTTGGTGGATATATAGCAGCATCCCTGGCCTCTATGCTCAAGCTGACTGTGGCTCAGATCATGAACTCCTTATTGCCGAATTCAGACTTAAATTGAAGAAAGTAGGGAAAACCACTAGACCATTCAAGTATGACCTAAATCAAATCCCTAACAATTATACAGTGGAAGTAAGAAATAGATTTAAGGGACTAGATCTGATAGATAGAGTGCCTGCTGAACTATGGATGGAGGTTCGGACATTGTACAGGAAACAGAGATCAAGACCATCTCCAAGAAAAAGAAATTCATAAAAGCAAAATGGCTGTCTAGGGAGGCCTTACAAATAGCTATGAAAAGAAGAGAAGTGAAAAGCAAAGGAGAAAAGGAAAGAAATAAGCATCTGAATGCAGTGTTCCAAAGAATAGCAAGGAGAGATAAGAAAGCCTTCCTCAGTGATCAGTACAAAGAAACAGAGAAAAACAATAGAATGGGAAAAACTAGAGATCTCTTCAAGAAAATACCATGGGAACATTTCATGCAAAGATGGACTCAATAAAGGACAGAAATGGTAGAGACCTAACAGAAGCGGAAGATATAAGAAGAGGTGGCAAGAATACACAGAAGAACTGTACAAAAAGGATCTTCATGACCCAGATAATCACGATGGTGTAATCACTCACCTATGGCAGGACATCCGGGAGTGTGAAGTCAAGTGGGCCTTAGAAAACATCACTACGAACAAAGCTAGTGGAGGTGATGGAATTCCAGTTGAGCTATTCCAAATCCTGAAAGATGATGCTGTGAAAGTGCTGCACTCAATATGCCAGCAAATTTGAAAAATTCAGCAGTGGCCACAGGACTGGAAAGGTCAGTTTTCATTCTGATCCCAAAGAAAGGCAATGCCAAAGAATGTTCAAACTACCACACAATTGCACTCATCTCACATGCTAGTAAAGTAATGCTCAAAATTCTCCAAGCTAGGCTTCAACAATATGTGAACCGTGAACTTCCAGATGTTCAAGCTGGATTTAGAAAAGGGAGAGGAACCAGAGATCAAATTGCCAACATCTGCTGGATCATGGAAAAAGCAAGAGAGTTCCAGAAAAGCATCTATTTCTGCTTTATTGACTATGCCAAAACCTTTGACTGCATGAATCACAATAAGCTGTGGAAAATTTTGAAAGAGATGGGAATGACCTACTTCTTGAGAAATCTGTATACAGGTCAGGAAGCAACAGTTAGAACTGGACATGGAACAACAGACTGGTTCCAAATAGGAAAAGGAGTACGTCAAGGCTGTATATTGTCACCCTGCTTATTTAACTTATATGCAAAGTACATCATGAGAAACACTGGGCTGGATGAAGCACAGGCTGGAATCAAGATTGCTGGGAAAAATATCAATAACCTCAGATATGCAGGTGACACCATCCTTATGGCAGAAAGTGAAGAAGAACTAAAGAGCCTCTTGATGAAAATGAAAGAAGAGAGAGAAAAAGTTGGCTTAAAGCTCAACATTCAGAAAACAAAGATCACAGCATCCAGTCCCATCACTTCATGGCAAATAGATAGGGAAACACTGGAAACAGTGGCTGACTTTATTTTCTTGGGCTCCAAAGTCACTGCACATGGTGACTGCAGCCATGAAATTAAAAGACGCTTGCTCCTTGGGAGAAAAGTGACCAACCTAGACCAACCTAGACAGCATATTAAAAACAGAGACATTACTTTGCCAACAAAGGTCCATCTAGTCAAGGCTCTGGTTTTTCCAGTGATCATGTACGGATGTGAGAGTTGGACTATAAAGAAAGCTGAGTGCTGAAGAATTGATGCCGTTGAACTATGGTATTGGAGAAGACTCTTGAGAGTCCCTTGGACTGCAGGGAGATCCAACCAGTCCACCCTAAAGGAGATCAGTCCTGAATATTCATTAGAAGGACTGATTTTGAAGCTGAAACTCCAATACTTTGGCCACCTTATGTGAAGAGCTGACTCATTTGAAAAGACTGTGATGCTGGGAAAGATTGAAGGCGGGAGGAGAATGAGATGGTTAGATGGCATCACTAACTCAATGGACATAAGTTTGAGTAAACTCCAGGAGTTGGTAATGGACAGGGAGGCCTGGCATGCTGCAGTCCAGGGGTCACAAAGAATAGGACACGACTGAGTGACTGAACTGAACTGAATAAACAATAAGGGTCTTCTCAGTCATGCTAGAGGAAAGAACCTCCCAGCAGATACAGGAGACTTAAGAGAAGTGGGTTCAATCCTAGGGGCTTTGCAGGTGGTGCTGGAGGTAAAGAACCCACCTGCCAATGCAGGAGATGCAAGAGACATGGATTTGATCCCTGGATTGGGAAATCCCCTGAAGTAGGAAATAACACCCCACTCCAGTATTCTTGACTGGAGAATCCCATGGACAGAGGAGCCTGGCTGGCTACAGTCCATAGGGTCACAAGGAGTTGGACATAACTGAGTGTCTGAACAATAAAAAATAATTCCTCTGTGGCTGAGTACTAAAGAATCTGCCTGCAATGCAGTGGACATGGATTCCATCCCTGGGTAAGGAAGATCCTCTGGAGGAGGAAATGGCAACCCAAACCAACATCCTTGCCTGGAAAATTTCATGGATAGAGGAGCCTCATGGACTATAGTCCATGAGGCTCACAAAAGAGTCGGACACAACTGAGTAAGTGAGCACTCAATAAATTATAATAGCAAAGCATTTTAAAAAGAATATATATATATATATATGTATAATCATTTTTCTGTACAGCAGAAACTAACACAGCATTGTAAATTAACTATATTCCAGTTTTTAAATGTTTATTTAAAAAAAGAATTACTGGTTTATATTAGTCATACCCTTTATGGAGCTTCATCTCTTTATGTCTTACTTCCAATCCACAGTTGATATTTGTGTCACTCATTAATAATCACAATTCCATTTACAGTTCATCTTTCACATATTAACTTGTTTGAATTTCATAGGAGTAGGCTCAGCCTGTTTCAGTGCTATGGGAAACCAAAGGTCAGTAAAGGTTTTGTGGTTTCTTCAGGAGCTAATGGGGGACTTTAGATTTAACCCTTACCCTCAGCCTGCAAGTCCCTTGCTTCATCCAGCTGGCTCTCAGCCTAGGGTGATTTTACCCCAGGCACTCACAGGGCCTTGTCTGGACATTGGTTGTCACAGGTGTTGGGGAGATGCTGCTGGGATCCACTGGGTAGAGACCAGGGGTGCTGCTTAACATCTCACAATGTACAAGACAGCCCCTCACAATGAACAATTTCCCTCCCCAAACACAAACAGTGCTGAGTCTGAGAAACCCTGATCCCTCCACCAGGCTATGTTATCTCCTTGATCAGCTAGTGTTTTCTTTGACTTTTCCTGCCCTATCACATTTATAAAGATAAATCGAAACCGTAAATCAGTAGAGAGGTTCCCATTTAACGGAGCTTAACGCATGCTGTTTAACTTTTTAAAATGTAATAGCCCTGCCTCTCTCCTCTATTATTTTTATTTTTTAAATGTTTAATGTTTTTACTAGTCCCTATAGACTATGTTGGTTTAAAAAGTGTACAGAGAAATCTGCATTTTTCTAATTAGATTTGAAAGCAATTTGGGAACACGGGAATGACAAAAGGGAAAAGAACACTGGTAAATACATTGAAACCTAAAGGAAATTTTTATAACTTGATTATGAATGAAATATTTACAAAACATCCTAGAGCAGGAATAAAAGTTCTAATACTTTTCAACCTTGAGCTAGAAATATGATAAACAGGAGGATTAAGGAAAAGGAATTTTTAGTAAGGTTTGAATGAGTCAAAGGGGTATAAGAAATGTGGTATAGAGTCTGGTGTGTTGTTATTGTTTTAGTAGTCCTGGACTGGCTCTAAACTCTGCTGCTTTCCTTTTTTGTATTTTTTTAAATTAATACACAGTAATAGACTATTTTAATGTATTTTAATGCCTGTATTTTATGCATTTTAATATATAGAGGTATGGATTTGTGTAAATACTATCACAATCAGAACACAACAGCTGCATCACCCTAAAATTCTCACTTAACATCCTTCTGTTGTTCACTAACCTTTAACTTTCCGGAAACCACAATTTTGTTCCTCATCATTATTGTTTTGTCTTTGCAAGAATATCATCTAAAGTGAAATACAGAACACACCACATCTGCAGACTGCTCTCAGTTCTATAAGGCTTTTGAAATTTGTTTTAGTTATTGAAGATATCAATACCTCATTAATTTTTTATTGCTGAGTCTCATTTCATTGTATAGCTATACCACACTTTATTTATTTATCTCTTGAAGGATATTTAGTTTCCATTTTGGGGGCTATTATAGAGCTACTATAAATTTTAGTGCAAAGGTTTTTATCGGAATATAAGTTTTTATTTCTCTAAAGTAAATACCTGGGAGTGAGATTGCTAGGTCATATGGTAAATGCAAGCTTTCCTTTATATGAAACTGCCAAATTGATTTCCAGAGTGGCTGTGACACTTTGCATTTCCATTGGTTGCTAGATGAGTCTTCCTGTTGATTTGTATCTTCACTAGCGCTTTTAGTTCAGTTCAGTCACTCAGTCGTGTCCGACTCTTTGCGACCCCATGAATTGCAGCATGCCAAGCCTCCCTGTCCATCACCAACTCCTGGAGTTCACTCAAACCCATGTCCATCGAGTCAGTGATACCATCCAGCCACCTCATCCTCTGTCATCCCCTTCTCCTCCTGCCCCCAATCCCTCCCAGCATCAGAGTCTTTTCCAAATGAGTCAACTCTTCGCATGAGGTGGCCAAAGTATTGGAGTTTCAGCTTTAGCATCATTCCTTCCAAAGAACACCCAGGACTGATCTCCTTTAGGATGGACTGGTTGAATCTCCTTGCAGTCCAAGGGACTCTCAAGAGTCTTCTCCAACACCACAGTTCAAAAACATCAATTCTTTGGCACTCAGCTTTCTTCACAGTCCAACTCTCACACTTTGGTATTGTCAAAATTTTTAAATTAATTTTAGCCATTCTAGTAGGTATGTAGTGGTATTTCATTGTAGGTTTTATTAATTTTTTTAAACATAACTTCATTTCAGAGGTTTTAGATTTACAGACTTATGAAAATAGGTCCAAGAGTCCCCATGTACCCTCACCCAATTTGCCCACTCATTAACATCTTATATTAATCTGGAATATTTTTCACAATTAATGAACCATATTAATACATTATTATTATTAACTAAAGTTCATGTTTTATTCCATTTTCCTCAGTGTTTAGTTAATGTCCTTGTTTGTTCTAGGAGCTCCATCAAGATACCACGTTTTACTTACTTGTCACGACTACACACCTCCTTTTGGCAGTCATATTAATAATTGTCTAATCTTTTTTTGACTTTGATAACCTTGAAAGTCTTAAGCAGTACTTGTCAAATATTTTGTAGAATATCTCTTTTTTGAGATTTGTCTGATATTGTCTCATTTTCAGATTGGGATAGTGAAGTTTGGGAAGAAAGACCACAGAGGTTAAGTACCATTCTCATCATATCAACAGTTAGTGTGTTAATATTAATATCTGTTAATACTGTTAATATTAATATCTGCTTGAGAATATTATTGATGTGATGTGACTTTGATCACCTGACTCAGGTGGTATCTGTTAAATTTTTCCACCATAGACTTACCCTTTTGTTCCTTTTCCATACTGTGCTTTTTCAAAGGAAGTTCCTTTGTCTACCCCAAACTTGAGGAGTGAGTAGTTATGCTCCAGGGCTTTATCTCCTTGTGGGCTGAGTAACTGCATGAGTAAATTACTTGTTATTCTTCTGCATGGGAGATTTATTTGTTCTTCCTTATTTATTTGTTTATTCAATACTTTATACAAGTTTGGATTTATGGATATTTATTTTTATACTTTGGGTTATATAATTCAGAACTACTTTTTTTTTTTTTTTTTGCTCAACTGTTTCCAGCTTTGGCCATGGGGAGCTCTTTCAGTTGGTTCATTCTGCGTCATTTTGGTTTTTGTTTGTTTTGTTTGCCTAGCACTTCCTTACTTTCTAGCACAAAAAGATGTTTGAGGATCACTTTGTATATGCCATATCCCAGCTGTAGAATCAGCAGTTTGTTCAAGGAGACCTGGTTCCTTTTATTGGCGATGGTATTAGAAACCAAATTCTTGTCCTCCCATTGTGACTAGGGTATCATTGTTTCTAGGTCTTCTCAGCTGAGAGAAAGGAATTACTTGTGTGTACACTAACCCATACATACATATCGATAAGTGATCCTATGTGTAACCGTCCATATCTTTATTAAGCATAAATTTATACCGATGCCTCCCGCTCTAATCCATTGTCACATGCATCAGTGTATTTTCCTGTTCCCCATCTGCAACCTCGCTCTCTCTAATGGTGAGAAACCTGCCTCTCATCATCTGGTATCTATATTGTGTATTTTGAGTTTATATGGATAGTAGTTTCAGAATCATAAATCCATATACCCATGGGATACAACATTATCCGCTGAAATATGGTACTTATGTACAGTTTCTTTTGCCTTTTGTTGTATGTGCCCCACTCATTTCTAAAGTGACATAAGTCAGCACCTTTTCTCATCACCTTCTTCAGTAAGACTTCCATACATTTGTAACAGAGTTAGATTTATTAATATTTAGTCACATTATACAACCCATCCTGGGATCCTCAAACCCCCTAATTTTTTTTTCTTTGCATCATTTAAGGTTCACTCCATGGGTTTGACAAAATCATAGTGTCTTGTATGCTTCACTATAGTACCATACAGACTAGTGTCACTGTCCTAAAGAGTCCTCTGAGCTATTAACCTTCTCACTCCTGAACACTGGCAACCACTGAGATGTTTACCATCTCATAGTTTTACCCTTCCAAGTTGTCATGTGAATGCAATCATAGTACATGTAATCTTTTCAGACTGCTTTATTTCATGCATCAATATGAATTTAAAATTCATGAATAAACATTCACACCCAGGTTTTTGCGTATACTTAAATTTTCAAGTCAGTTGAGTAAATATCTGAGGCAGGAATTGCTGGACTGTGTGGTAAGACTATGTTTAGCTTCATCTGTCTTCCAAAGTGGCTTTACCTTTTTGCATTTCCACAAACAATGAATGAAATTCTTATTGCTCCATGTCTTCACTAGCAATTGGTATTGTTGGCATTTTGGATTTTAATGATTCCAACATGCGTATATCACTCTTTATTTCTCTCTCCTGTCCATTGTGACATTGTTATCATTCATGTCACTTCTCCATGTGCTTTAATCACCCAATACATTGTTACTATTATTGATTTAAACAAACATATCTTTTTGATCCATTAAACATTTTAAAATTAAGATCATAGTTTATCTTCATTTATTACTTCACTGATGCTCTTCCTTTGCTTATATTGATTCAGGTCTCTGATATATATCATTTTCCTTCTGCGTGAAGAATGTCTTTTAACATTTCTTGTTAGGCAGGTCTGCTGGTAATGAATCTCCTGTTTTGTTTGTCTGAGAAAGTTTTCATTTCTTCTTTACTTTCGAAAGATAATTTTGTTAGGTATAAATTCCAACTTGGATTGTTCCTTTGAACATTTGAAATCTTTCATTCTCTACTTACTCTCTGTTATATTTATTCTGCTTGGTACTATCTGAGCTTCCTAGATTTTTGATTTGAGGTATGTTTATTCATTTTGAAAAGTTCTGGGCCATTACTATTTCAAATATTTTCTCTCCTACTTTTCTCCTTTCTCCTCATTCTGCTATTTCAATGATGTGCATGTTATACCTTTAGAAGCTGTCGTCCAGTTCTTGGATGTTCTCTTCTGTTTATATGTTCTTATTTTGCTTTACTTTTTAAAAATATTTTTCTTTGCATTTCACCTTGGGAGATTTCTACTGACCTATCTTCAGACTCACTGATATACCCCTTTGTGGCCACTGGCAAGTATACTGATGAGCCCATCAAAGACATTCTTCATTTCTGTTACTGCATTTTTGCTTTCTAGCATTTTCTTTGATTCTTTCTTAGAGTGTATTTCTCTCTGCTTACATTATTCACTTGTTCTTACATGCCGTCTACTTTCTATAATGGAACCAATTTCATATTCATCATATATATTCTAAATTTACTATCTCATAATTCCAAAATCTGTGTCACACTTGCTTTGTCTCTTCAGACTATTTTTTTTTCCCTTGCCTTTTAGCATGCTTGGTAATTTTTTTTTTTTTTTGAATGCCAGCAAATACTGTAAGATCTTAGATACCTTACTTAGCCACTCTAAGTAACTCCCTGTTCTTCATCTCTAAAATAATGTCCTACTTATAAATATGACATGAAGATTGCTTAAAATCAAGATCTGTGTAAAGGTGAGACTTATGGCAGCCAAGGTGAAGTGCATGATTTGACATTTCTTGGAGGTCAGTTTAGCTGATTTTAGGAGGTAGCGAGTTTTCTTTCTTCCTTGGATTTTCATGGCACTCCCTGTTTGAGGATGACAGAAATGGAGGGAGTGCTGAGAAAGGAGAATCAAATCCTGTATACCTGTTGGAAAGTAACTAAGCCTAACTAAGCCTAATGGTTACATAGGAAGAATTCCATCAACCATCATTCCTGAATGTGGAAATTGGTTTTCTCACACTAAGCACCAGGTCATTTCCTGGAGTTGTCAGATTGCATTTAAATCTACGCCACTGCAGTTTTCCGTACTAAAGGCAAATGGGATGATAGTCATGGTGGGAAATTTGGAGTCAGGAGAAAGCTGATCATATACCACCATTCAGTCTATAATACTGTAAATCAAACTCATTTAATGAAAAATACACTCACAGGAAAAAATATTTTGCTCAAGAAGAGGTTTAAAGAGCCTCTCGGAAAACACAGATGACAGCACACACACATACACCAATCAATTATTTTAATCTTAAATTCTTTAATTGAATAGAAGTAATTTTAACATGCAGTTTTTCTCCTCTATATTTCAGTGCAAGGAAAGCTATGGAGTTGCCTGTTTGGGGCAAGTCTATAGAAATAGTTGGTTATCTATTATTAGAGATACATGCCCATACCTTGTGTGTCAGCTTTTCTTAGCCTTGAAAGTACTACCTGTGAAAGGCAGAATAATGGCTTCTCAATGATGTCCATGTCTTAATCCTTGGATCCTTTGAAAGTGTTACCTTACATGCCCAAAAAGAGTTGGCAGATATGAATAAGTTAAGGAGATTGAGATTGTTCCATGGAGTTGCAAATTGAGATGGACATTGAGATTATCCAGGATTCCAGGTGGGTCCATTGAGATTATCCAGGATTCCAGGTGGGTCAAATCTAATCTCCTGGGTTAGTAAAAGCAAAGAACCTTTCCTGGCTTGTGGTCACAGGGAGACATGATTAGTGAGGGATGGTCAGAGAGATCCGATATTTCTGGCTTTTAAGGTGGTGAAAGGAGGCTGTGAGCCAAGAAATGGAGGTAGAAGCTGGAAAAGATGAGGGAATTAATTTTCCTCCAGAGCGTCTAAAAAGTACTCACCTTGTTGATACCTGATTTTAGCCCAGAGAGACGAGTGTCAGATTTCCAGTCTACAGAATGGAGAATAAATGTATGCTGTTTCAAGTCAATAAGTTTGTGGCAGTTTGTTATAGCAACAAAGAAAACTAACACAGCACTATTTTAGAAATAAATTATATTGTTTGCAATAGTTCTACCACTATTCAAAAAGGAAAGCTTTTGTAGTTCTCCCAGTAAACTGTCCAGATCCTAGTACTATATTTGACAGATTATCCACATGGCATTAATGTCCTAGAAATAGTTCTGACCACTATTTTAATTCTGACTATTAAAAATCCATTTGAAAAACATCAGTCCTGAACTTCATGACAACCTGTCTCTTCATAGATTTAGGAGCACAGACAGAGTAGTTAAAATAATTTCCAGTTTTTAGGAAATAAGACAGATCACCAAGACTTCAGATTTGCTGAGTGTGGTAAAAGAATCCACAATGTAGGTGACGCAGGAGACCCAGGTTCTATCTTTGGGTCAGGAAAACCGCCTGGAGGAGGAAATGACAACCCATTCCTGTATTCTTTCCTGGGAAATCCTATGGACAGAGGAGCCTGGCGGGCTACAGTCCATGGGGTTGCAAAGAGTTAGACATGACTTAGCAACTGAGCACACACACACACACACACACACACACACACACACACACACTACTTTGCCCTAGCTGCAAATCTTTTACATGTTATTATAGGCTTCTCATATGAGTCACTGCATTTCCATATCTTATAGGTCTTATGGCCCATCGGGAAAAAAAAGTATAAAGAGAACATGGGGCAGCAGTGTATTTTCTGAAGCTAAAGACAAGCAGCAAACAACCGGGCCCCTGATCCTATTAATCATAGCAGAGGTCAGAGAAAGATAATATTTCAGTGTAATTAAAAAAAAAACTCACATAACAATAAGAAATATGAAATTCTAGGTTTTTATAGCATATAAAAATAAAATTGTCCAACATTTAGCAGTCCAAGGAATGAAAAGTTAGAGGGTACAAGTCATCCAAAAACAACCTCTCTTAGCTCTTGGTATGTATATTGGGGGAATCGATAAAATCTGCTTCAGGGAAAACTCAGCCAATTTAAATAAGAAATAAGCTCATGTGCCCATACATGTCAAATGAGTGAGAGCTTCATTTGTTGTGAATCCCCAAGAAGTTGACATTTTTTAAGAATGTATTTCTCCTTTCCAAAGATTTATCTGGGAAGACAGTTAGTCATAGAAGGACCCTAGAATTATCACCAGAATTGTGGCAATTGAGATCTGCTATGAAAAATATTCTGTAGGAGAGTTTGGCATTGTGGGATCCTTAGTATTGTTGCTACGGTTATCGTAATGGAATGATTTTTGCTTAAAAATTAGATAAAAGTACATTTGAACTGCACAGGAAAAGTGACAAAATAACCAACAATTATTTTCCCCAGAATGCAGTAACTGAAAATACGAAAGCTTAAGTTTTTACAGCAAGTGAAAAAAATCTTTCTTTGTTGGGGGCATATAGGCAGTTTATTCTCAATTTTGCACTGCATCGTTTGGTAAATTTTAACTTTTCTTCTCTGATTTTAGCCTGATTTTGAGTCTGCTGCTGCTAAGTCACTTCAGTCATGTCCGACTCTGTGTGACCCCATAGACGGCAGCCCACCAGGCTGCCCCGTCCCTGGGATTCTCCAGGCAAGAACACTGGAGTGGGTTGCCATTTTCTTCTCCAATGCATGAATATGAAAAGTGAAAGGGAAGTCACTCAGTCATGTCTGACTCTTAGCGACCCCATGGACAGCAGCCTAACAGGCTCCTCCATCTATGGGATTTTCCAGGCAAGAGTACTGGAGTGGGGTGCCAATGCCTAGATGCATGTAATATTTCTGAGTACTGTCAGATAATTGTACATTAAACAGAATGAATTCAGAGAATCTCAATTTTCAGTTCAGCTGCTCAGTCATGTCTGACTCTTTGGGACCCCATGGACTGCAGCACACCAGGCTTCCCTGTCCATCAGCAACTCCCAGAGCTTCCTCAAACTCATGTCCATCGAGTCAGTGATGCCATTCAACCATCTCATCCTCTGTTGTCCCCTTCTCCTCCTGCCTTCAATCTTTCCCAGCATCAGGGTCTTTTCCAATGAGTCAGTTCTTAGCATCAGGTGGCCAAAGTATTGGAGCTTCAGCTTCAGCATCAATCCTTCCAATGAATATTCAGGAAATCAGTCCTAAAGGAAATCAGAGAATCTAGGGTAGTTTGAACCTTTCACTGGATAAAAAAAAAATGTTTTAGAGAATTCATGCTAAAGATAAATAGAATCCAGTAAATCTAATACTCCATATTTAGTTCTTGCTGTGCTGCTTGGCTTAATCCAAAATGAATTACGTGGATACACCTTGAAAAAATAGAAGAAAATACAGGTCAGAGAGTGACACCTGTCAGAAATTAGATTATCTGACCTGGAGGGGGCAGCAGCAGGAATGAGCATGTCAACAATAACACCAATTAGAAAGTTTTAACCACCTCTCTTCTCAATGAAATCATATGATTGATTCAGATGGAGTGACCAGATATTGGCTGAAGTTATTATGATCCCTAAGGAAAATACTCTTCCTTCTTTGCCACCTTTAGCAGTGTAAAGAATTCTGAAGCTATATTTCCTTTCAAGAATCTACATTTGGGTTACAGAGATTTGCCACAATTATATATATATATACATATATATATATATGTGTGTGTGTGTGTGTAAATAAAGGACAAATTCCAGAGAGCATTTCTTTTGGTATTTAGTGATTGCAAAGTGAACACTTTTTCAGAGAAATACAAACCTTTTTTTTCATGCCTGGCTAATATCAATAGACATTTATTATGCACAAGTTTGTGTTGTCCTCTCTTAATAAATACTAACTCCTTGTTACAACAGCACTATGAGGTAACCATTGTTATCTCATTTTTCAGATGCAGAAGCTGCAGCTCAAATGATTGGCATTTGCCCAAGGTTATGCATCTAATATATAGTAGAGCCAGTAGGTGTGACTCTAAATATTCTCTGTCTCAATTACAACAGGGAACTACTTCTGTGAGCTGGGGTGGAGATGGGGCACTTATTGGCCTTATATTAATACTGCATCCATTTCCTCTCAGCTGCAGAGCTATAGTCATGTATCCACAGCCAGGAAACCCACCCAAGCTAAAAAGTAAGTTATGTGAAATGTTTATGTCATTAACAAATCAACATGGAACTCCTGTGAGCTGAATGGATGCAAAGACAGTCAAACACTCTACATGTCCTCTTTTTAATAGCAGCGTAGCAGTGAGCAGTTTGATAGTAAGTAAATGGAAGCTTTTCATTTCCTTTATTTATGCAATAATTTGATAAACATTGGTAGAGAGTTAATGTGTATCTGTAAATATTCAATGTTCTAAAGATCCAGTGGTGGCTGAGAAACGTATCCTGCCTTCAGAAAGCTCAATATCTAGTGAGAAAGCCAGGGAAGTGGGTAGTTTACGAAGATGTGCAGTAAGTGTTCTGCTACACTAAAGCAGGATTCTCTGAGCACATGTACAAGGATTGCCTCCTCCAATCTGGAGGACGAGAAAGGCTTCTCACACAAGATAAAATTATCACAACGTCTGCTATTTTAAAGTTCTCAGTGAAAACAGACAAAAATGGCAGTGAATAAAAGAGATTCAATTAGAATTTTTGAGAAGATCACTTTTGTATGTTTTACAGGCATGGTTAAAACCTTGGATTATTGAAATCAACAGATTGAACTCCACGAGCTCGTCAAGAGAAAGGACTCTATGTTAGACAAATTTATACCGTCAGTACCTAGTACAACACATAGAACCCAATAGGCATCTAACAAAAGGTTACTGAATCAAATCTGACAGAGGGTTGTAGTGGTCTTGTTTGATTGAAGCACCATGTTTAAGAAAGATATGATCACTAGAGAAGAAGAAAAGAACAGTAAAAAGATGATTGAAATCTATGTATGAAGTCTTGACCCCTAATTAAAATTTCTGTTTTTCTGCAGACCTGCTTCTATAAAAATGGACTTGTTCTTGAGTCTGATCTGCTTCATCAAAAGTTCTCTTGGAGAATGTTAAAAACCACGAGTTGTGAGGAGCAACCAATCTATGCTTCTCATCTTGGTTAAAGAAGGTAGGATAAGATTGCCCTAATTCTAAAAAGTTAAGAATCACCTGCTTCCAAGTCTAGCTTAAGGATGAAAACTTAAGCTAGACAGTAGAATTAAATTTGAAGTGAACTTTAAAAAACAATAACAATGGAAATATGTCAACATTCCTACTCAGTCTCAGTTGAATCACATGCTTCCTTTCCTTCTCTACAGCTCTTCTACCACTGGGAGATTTGGGAGTGAAATTGTGAAAACAGGGACGAGGTCAGGTTTGAAAGGTGAGATAGTATCATAGGAAAAGACTACAGAGTCACTGCAGAATTTAATCTCCACTAAAGAACAGAAATATTAGCACACTGCCCAATACTTCCTGCCCCACAACTTACCACCAACAGACATGAACAGATGCTAAGAAGAAAGCGCTTGACAGTAGGGTAAATGCCAGAACTCTAAAGATGGAGGCCATGCTCTTGTTGCAAGTTTTTATAAAAAAACATCATTTTGGGGTGAAGAGAATATACACTAGAAGCAGTTGTAGTGTTTTTCTGCCTGTTTTTCTTACTATGTATTGTTTTCAAAATCATTCATCTTTTTGAGAAAAAGAACAACTGAGTTTGATTAAAAATGAATCTAGCTATATTAAATTATCACTTGAACCAAACCCAACATGCTAGGGGAAATAAACCACTTTAACAAGAATTTAAATGATGTTGTCTAGCATTCATGTGGCTGAAGAACCACCACATAGTTCAATATGGGGGACATCATGCTAAATGGGAAATGTATCAGGGAAGACTCTGCTGGTTGGAAAGAGGTTTCATGTTTAAACTTCCTTTAGGATGGGCTTTCATGTTCCACAAGCTAATATGGAGACATGTCATACCTGTCAGATCTGCAGTGTTAAGATCTTACAGAAATATGTTACAGTTTCAGAGCTGGGCATAAGCTAGAAATCAACAGGTGCCATGAATGTTCGCTAAATTGATCTGCATCAGGATTCTTGTTGTTGTTCATTGTTCAGTTGCTAAATCGTGTCCAACTCTTTTTGACCCCATGAACTGCAGCACATCAGGCTTCCCTGTCCTTCACTATTTCCCAGAGTTTGCTCAAACTCAATTCATTTAGTCAGTGATTCAATTCAATTTATCCAACCATCTCATTCTCTGTTACCCTCTTCTCTTGCCCTCAATCTTTCCCTGCATCAGAGTCTTTTCCAATGAATTGGCTCTTCACATCAGGTGGCCAAAGTACTGGAGCTTCAGCATCAGTCCTTCCAATGAATATTCAGTGTTGATTTCCTTTATGATTGAGTGGTTTGATCTCCTTGCTGTTCAAGGAACTCTCAAGAGTCATCTCCAACACCACAGTTCAAAAGCATCAATTCTCTTGCACTCAGCCTTCTTTATAGTCCAATTCTCACATTCATACATGACTACTGAAAAATCCATGGCTTTGACTATACAGACTTTTGTTGGCAAAGTGATGTCTCTGCTTTTTAATACACTGTCTCTGTTTGTCATAACATCAGGATAAACACAGAAATGAAGGATATGTATTTAGAATTACTTACAGCAATTTGACAGTTATTTTGTATCTTTTGCATGTCACAATTTTTTAAAAAGCTAAGATTAACTTAGCGTATCTTTGCTTTAAATTTCATTTTCTGGTCTTAATTTTTTTTTTTTTTACTAAATCTGATTTTATTTTATTTTTAAACTTTACATAATTGTATTAGTTTTGCCAAATATCAAAATGAATCTGCCACAGGTATACATGTGTTCCCCATCCTGAACCCTCCTCCCACCTCCCTCCCCATACCATCCCTCTGGGTCGTCCCAGTGCACTAGCCACAAGCATCCAGTATCAGGCATCGAACCTGGACTGGCATCTCATTTCATATATGATATTTTACATGTTTCAATGCCATTCTCCCAAATCTTCCCACCCTCTCCCTCTCCCATAGAGTCCATAAGACTGTTCTATATATCAGTGTCTCTACTTAATTTTCCAAAGTTATCAGTCCTTGGGAAATTGGAACTTTTTTCTAAAAGGTCCTTCTACCTATAGTTTGAGAACTTCCCTGGATTAGGGCTCATGCTGAAATGACCCCAGGGGCAGCCTGGGGCATGTAAAGGTAGAAAGAGGGGGTCAGTATGCACAGTTGCAAGTTCATCTTTCCTTGCTTTGGAAAGCAACACACTGTTAATCTGTTTTAAATATTGTATGTCTGCAGGATAGATGATTGTTACAATGAGAGTTACAATGAGATTTATGCTGAGAAGGAGAAAAGGAAGTCATATACCTGAAGAACTAATGCTGAAGCTGAAGCTCCAATACTTTGGCCAACTGATTCAAGAATTGACTCACTGGAAAAAAAAAAAAAAAAACCTGATGCTGGGAAAGATTGAAGGCAGGAGGAGAAGGGGATGACAGAGGATGAGATTGTTGGAGGGTATCATAGACTCAAAGGACATGAGTTTGAGTAAATTCTGGGATTTGGTGATGGCCAGGGAAGCCTGGTGTGCTGCAGTCCATGGGGTCACAAAGAGTTGGACATGACTGAGCAACTGAACTGAACTGATGCCTATAATAGCTCCCTCTAAACAGAGAGATAATTTATGTTGCTTTTATACCTGGATACTCCTCTCTGTCCCCTAACGTGTTTTCAGGGATGGGAGTTCAGCCTAAAATATGTGATCAGGTTGGAGGAGAAACTAATTTCTCTCTGTGTTTTGTGCTGTGGATGCACCAAGGAGTTGTCCTTATTTAACAGATCTTCGGAACTCAATTTGGGTATGGGATAGAAATTCAAACTGATCTTTTTGAGAAATATTGGAAATTTGAAGGCATTTGAAGGCTTTTGAAGACTAAGGTGGTGATGAAGAAAGAAAGAAAATTTGAGGAAGATAACCTAGAGATGGGAGAAATTCCCGATGACAGAGAAAGGCTGTGGATTTTAGGACAGTATTGCTTAGTGTTTCATTTTAAGTTATTGTCCAAGCTATACTATTAATATTACAGGCAGGAATTTCCTTCCATTAGCCCAAATCTTTTATAAAAGTCCATTTCCTCCAACTGTTTTGTATTAATAGAATTTAAGGGATAGGAAGGAATGGAGTGGATGTGTTATGCATTTGTGCAAAGAGAGGTATAGGGTAAAGTATCAACTCTGAGGCAAGTTCACCATTCCAAGGGCAGCAGCGGCAGAAGCGGAGATGCAGAACAGATATGGAGAATCCAACAGAGTCAGACAAGTGGATGAGGAATGCCCAGAGTGTCAAAGTGCTACTTCGGCTTCTCCCCTGGCCATCACCTCACAAAGATATTTTGTGGATGGGGACTGGATTTCTCACTGAACTTCAAACAGGAGCTCAAAGCATTCATTTCAAATGTGAGGGGAAACATGAGATGATAATGCTGAGGGCTCTGGGGAGAGGAAAACAGAACATAGATGGAGCTAAAAATTGTCACACTGAGTGAAGTAAGCAAAGACAAATATATGATATCACTTACATATGGAATAAAAAAAAGGGTACATGAACTTATCTACAAAACAGATATAGAGTAACATATGTAGAAAACAAACTTACAGTTACTAGGGGATAAGGGGGGAGGAAGGATAACTTGGAAGATTGGGATTGACATATACACACTACTATACATAAAATAGATAACTCATATGGACCTACTGTATAGCACAGGGAACTCTCCTCAACACTCTCTAATGACATATATGGGGAAAAAATCTAAAAATGAGTAGATATATGTGAATGTATAACTGACACACTTTGCTGTACACCTGAAACTAACACAACATTGTTAATCAACTATACTCCAAAAAAATTGTTTTTTAAAAAAGAACCTGCTGCTGCTGCTGCTGCTAAATCACTTCAGTTGTGTCCGACTCTGTGCGATCCCAGAGACGGCCCCACCAGACTCCCCCGTCCCTGGGATTCTCCAGGCAAGAACATTGGAGTGGGCTGCCATTTCCTTCTCCAATGCATGAAAGTGAGAAGTGAATCTTTTGGACTCTGTGGGAGAGGGAGGGGCGGGGATGATTTGGGAGAACGGCATTGAAACATGTATAATATCACATAAGAAACGAATCGCCAGTCCAGGTTCAATGCATGATACATGAAGCTTGGGGTTGGTGCACTGGGATGACCCAGAGGGATGGTATGGAGAGAGAGGTGGGAGGGGGGTTCAGGATTGGGAACACGTGTATACCCATGGCAGATTCATGTTGATGTACGGCAAAACCAATACAATATTGTAAAGTAATTAGCCTCTAATTAAAATAAATAAATTTAATTAAAAAAAAAAAAAGAAAGTGAAGTCACTCCAGTCATGTCCAACTCTTAGCGACCCCATGGACTGCAACCTACCAGGCTCCTCCATCCATGGGATTTTCCAGGCAAGAGTACTGGAGTGGGGTGCCATCAGTGGCCCCAAAGCTTGTCAAGAAATTTCTATGTGCTAAGTGTAAGAACTTCATTTGGCATCTCATTTACTCTTTAACAAGACCTCAGTAGTTTAATTCTATCAGCATTACATTTTATAAGTTTAGCAAAGCTAAAAACGCAATAGTGACAAATTGAAAATCACTGAGACCAACCTTCTTTATCTTTAAAGATAAAGATAAAACAGAAGTCCAAAGATTATAAGTTAAACAAATAGAATACAACAGTAAGTGTCAGGGTCAAGTCTAAAAGAAGCCCAGAAGCTTTGCTAGAAACTTATTCTTTTACAAGAGAGCAGAAAAGGGACCAACAGCATACTCTTAAAGAATTTAAATCTGCACTTGGCAAATTAATCTTAAATGACAGCTTTATTTCCTGACAACTTAATTAGAAATGTTTCTGTTTTATCTGAGTGGCCAAGTTGGGTTTTCTCTCCTCATTCTCTTTTACCTTCTTCTGCTATTGCAAAAGAAGAATAAAGGTGTGTTTCTCTAGCTGATTATTCCCATAAGAAAAAACATTCTGTAATGGCAAAAGTATCAGCTAAAGGCAGCTCTTTGTGGATAGATTAGCCTTATCTCTAGACTGACACCTCCATGTATGTATTTACCAGTCTCTCCAGTTTGGAGTAAACAATACCATGTGTGAATTGAGTAGGGTAGGCAATCAGTCATAAGAAGTTTGTTCTGTTTGATAGGTTTGCTATTTGAGAGTCGAGTACCAATGCCACACCCTGTCTTACATCAAGGAGTGAAACATTGTCCTGTCATCCTGGCAATCCCTGATATCACCCAGGGAAACACTCTTTCCTAGTATTTCTTGAATCAAGATTCACTTATATGCATCTAGTTAATATGTGGCTTAAATAGTTTCCCAGACTCAGAAATGATAAGTTTGAGTTGTTATTTCTTCGAGTTTATACTTAAATTTTTTTCATAGATGTATAATTGAGACCTTAAATATCATCTTGAGAAATCTCTTTGATTACCCAGATGAGGAAACTGAGGTTTGGTTCCTGTGCATAGCTGTTTTTATTGAACCATTTGATAGAACAAAACTTACTTGTGGGTCATATGGCAGAGTTGTGAGAAGAAATCCAGTCTGGAAACATCTTGCTCATGGCCCTTTGTACTACATCATCATCTTCCATCAGCCTAAATACACATCTCTCAGTTACTCTGCAACTGCTCACAAAGAGGGAAATTCCAAGTATAAAGAGATAAGAGTCAATGGGGGAGGCTTGGTTTCTAAACAATTAGATTCTGCATCTATTGCAAGGCAATTGATGGGGACCATATTTAAAAGAATGCTAAGCAAACAAAGTAGAGGCAACTGAGAGCACTTCCTGCTTATGCTTCTCTGTTTCTGTCTGTTTCCCTTTCCTGAGTAGCAACCTAAAAGCCACAGGTGGAAAGAAGCATAAGGCAGAGAGCAGCAAGCAGCAGAGCTGATAGAAAGCAGTGTCTGGAAACAGTGACTATCATTAATACACCAGCTTTGGCAATGGTTTCAAGGAACATGTTAGCCTGAAGCGGAGGCCAAAGGCAAAGTAACTGCTGACTAGTATTCCTGTGAAACAATGTAACTCTTTCTGGAAGGGAGCCTATGAGAAAGAATTTTCCATCTCATCTCAAACCTGGGACACCATGCCCTTCCACTGCAGTGCGAATGGTTTCAGTCTGCTCCAAAGGGAAGCTTATTAGAGTGAGCCAGTATTAGCCAACTCAAAAAAAAAAAAAAAAGAAGAAAAACAAAAAACCCTGTCTGCTGTCTCCATCTCCCCATGGAGACTCCTCCAAGTAAATCTGGCTTTCCTAATTCTTTGTTAGCACTTTCCTCATTCTCGTTGACTCTCAGGCATTTTTTTCAGCCACCGTAGACCACATGAGTTTACTCTCCTTCCAAAGGGTTTTCTTAAAAAGAAATAACAATGTGAACCCTCTGTGCCATGAATCAGAGGAGATTTACTGCTAATAAGCAAAGCACATTAATTACAGTAGCAAGACTCTACTCGCCATCAGAAGTGGGACCCAGCTTCTGGTGGCTTCAGGCTGTTGGCATCCTATGGAGTCTAGGCACTGTCAGTGGATACACTGATAAACTCAGGGAGACATTTAGGGCAAGAGATTTCAGAAGCTGATGGGGTTGGGACATCAGAATCTACAAGCTCTAATACTGAGTAGTCTAGTAGTTTCTTTGTCTGAATCATAGTTGGTGCTTCTATACAACAGAAAGGTATTTACTTAATGTGATTTATAGATATGAGTGTTATAATGAGCTTACATATGTATGAGTCTAGCATTTGCTCCTCTAATTTCTAGCAAGCAGAGAAAAGGTGGTGAAAGTAGATCTGAACTCAATTCATACAGGAGGAAAAGTCTAAAAGTGTCTAGTGCCAAAGATTTAAGGATATTTCCTGAGATCTCTTTACCTAGGAGCAAGGGACATTTCTCTGCTTATAAAGGGACGATATGTATACCTTCCAGCATTAGGCTTTTATGTCTATCCAAGTGTGCAAAGGTTAAGTGGTTTGGATGAGATCTTGCAAACACTTACAAGTTTTAATCAGATCATTATTCATGAATATCAGGATCATGCTTTTCTTATTCTCCAATGAATTCACACGACCTGGCATTCAGACAGTTGTTTCACAAATGAATAAATGATTCATGAATGGAGCACCCTTTGGAGTGCTTGCTGGTCTTCTATGTGGAATGCCTTCTCAGGTCTTTGCAAGGCTGGCTGGTTCTTATCATTCTGGACTCTTCCAATAATACTTTTCTAGAGAAACTATTTTTTCAACCTTCATTTAATAGTCCCTAACTCACCTTGGTCAATCTATTTTCACCCTGCTTTATATTGTTCATAGTTATTATTATGATCTGATTACTTCTTTGTGTGTTGAACTATTGACTTCTCCTCTAAAATGAAAACCTCATGTGGGCAAGAAATTTGTCTTGTTCTTTGCAGAAACCACAGTTCCTAGAATGGTGGTACCTGGTATACGATAGGTACTCAATAAATTTGAGGGAAATAAAAGTTCTTTGATGAAATAATATATCCCTCTAGGTGCATTGGATAGAAAGAGAAGTTTTTAGCAAAACTTTATTTCTTCTCATCTGTTTGGGAGCTGGGAAATTTTATTCCTCCCATCCCTCACGTATGTGAAACATATTTCTCAAAACACTTCTGTGGATCAAAACACTTCTGATGCCTAATCATCCCAGCCTTTCCTTCAGTAGCTCAGTTTGGCTTTCTCCATGAGCATGAATCTTACTCTTCCCTGCACTCTTGACTGATGAGCAGCCCTAATAAAAGAATGTGCAGCGGCTTCCCAGGTGGTGCTAGAGGAAACGAACCTGCCTGCCAATGCAGGAGACACAAGTGATACAGGTTCAACCCCTGGGTCAGGAAGATCCCCTGGAGGAGGGCATGGCAGTATTCTTGTATTCCTGCATGGAAAATCCCGTGTACATGCTACAGTGTATAGAGTCGCAAAGAGTCAGACACAACTGAGCACAGCACAGCACAAATGGGTAGTAGGAATCAATATATTTTTAATCACTCCATTAAAATATTTATCTGTAAAGTTTTTCATGTCCACTCTTAAAACTGATGTCCATTACATATACTCTACATCCCTCCTCACTCTCCAGTTCACCACCTAACATTCCACAAACATTTCCCCAGTCCATTTTCATCACCCCAGAGAATAAAATGTTTCTTGGTTTTCTAGTGGGGTCTTTGTTTTAATCTAGGTTGGCCTATCACTTTGTCAAAGATGAAGGTCTACCCTTTCATTCCTCGATTAAAGTCAAGTATTGATCAACATCAAAGTATTGAGAGGCTTCAATAGCTAAAGTTCTTGCTGCAGCTTATAATATTTTTTATATTTAAAAAGACTAGGGGGAATCTAGGATTCCTTTTAAAAGTAACAATAATTATAATTGTATAAAATATCCATGACCTCTGGTTTGCTCTAGCTTCTGAGTGGAATGATGTGGATATGTCAACAGCTTGAAGCATCAATTCTTCAGTGCTCAGCCTTCTTTATGGTCCAACTCTCACATCCATACATAATTTTTCATTAAAAGCTTACTATATCTTAGGTTGTTGTTTCTAACTACTAAAAATTAGCCCCAAGTGCACCACTATGAATATAAGGGATGAAAAACAAAATGGCAGGTATACTCACCCTGTCTGTTGAGGCTCTCAAGACAGTCACTCTGTCTAGATGGGTTGGATTATTCATGGTTTTATCGTTTCTTCACAAAGACTGTATGTTTAAGGTCAAGATTGGCACAATGTTTTGTTCTCTACTGACCACATCCAAGAAGCTATCTCAGTGTTAAATGCAATGCATTATTGAGCTAAAAATACCAATTTCAGTATAATGGGATACAGTAGTTCTCAGCTTTTTGTCCATCCCCACATCCTTGAAACATGCAATATATTTCATAGTTAGTGAAATCTTACTTTGCCAGTGTTTCCTGTGGGAAGCAGAGTGTGAGAAATCCATTCAGTTGATTCTGATTTTACACACTCACATGCACACACCTACTGCATAAAGAATTAAAATATAAAGTGGATCTTCATTTCTGTAACATTGTTAGATATTGTTGTTATTTAGTATTCTGCCATTCCCAGCATGTGTAGAATAAATACTTGTTGTTCAATCACTCAGTCATGTCCAACTCTTCGTGACCCCATGGACTGCAGCACGCCAGGCTTCCCTGTCCTTCAGTATCTCCAGACTTCACTCAAACTCATGTGCAGTGAGTCAATAATGCCATCCAACCATCTCATCCTCTTTCGTTCCCTTCTCCTCCTGCCCTCAATCTTTCCCAGCATCAGAGTCTTTTCTAATGAGTTGGCTCTTTGCATCAGGTGGCCAAAGTTTTAGAACTTCAGCTTCAGTATCAGTCTTCCCATTGAATATTTAGGGTTGATTTCCTTTAGGATTGATTGGTTGGATCTCCTTGCTATCCAAAGGACTCTCAAGAGTCTTCTCCAACACAACAGCTTGAGGCATCAATTCTCCAGTGCTCAGCCTTCTTTATGGTCCAACTCTCACATCCATACACGGCTACTTAGATGGACCTTTGTTGGCAAAGTCATGTCTCTGCTTTTTAATATGCTATCTAGATTTGTCATTACTTTTCTTCCAAAGAGTAAGTGTCTTTTAATTTCATGGCTGCAGTCACATTCCACAGTGATTTTGAAGCCCAAGAAAATAAAGTCTGTCACTGTTTCCCTATCTATTTTCCACAAAGTGGTGGGACCTGATGTCGTGATCTTAGATTTTTGAATGTTGAGTTTTAAGCCAGCTTTTTCACCCTCCTCTTTCAGCTTCATCAAGAGGCTCTTTAGTTCCTCTTCCCTTTCTGCCATAAGGGTGGTGTCATCTGCATATCTGAGGTTATTGATATTTCTCCTTGCAATCTTGATTCCAGCTTATGATTCATCCAGCCCAGCATTTCACATGATGTGCTCTGCATATAAGTCAAATAAGCAGGGTGACAATATACAGCCTTAACATACTCCTTTCCCAATTTGGAACCAGTCCTTTGTTCCATGTCTGGTTCTAACTGTTGATTCTTGACCTGCATACACATTTCTCAGGAGGCAAATAAGGTAGTCTGTTATTCCCATCTCTTTAAGAATTTTACAGTTTGTTGTGCTCCACACAGTCAAAGGCTTTAGTGCAGTCAATGAAGCAGAAGGAGGTGTTTTTCTGAAATTCTCTTTCTTTTTCTATGATCCAATGGATGTTGGCAACTTGATCTCTGGTTCCTCTGCCTTTTCTAAATCCAGCTTGTATGTCTGGAAGTTCTCAGTTCACATACTGTTGAAGCCTAGCTTGGAGGATTTTGAACATGACCTTGGTAGCCTGTGAAATGGTGCAGTAGTTTGAATATTCTTTGGCATTGTCCTTCTTTGGGATTGGAATTAAAACTGGCCTTTTCCAGTCCTGTGGCCACTGCTGAGTTTTCCAAATTTGCTGCCTATTGAGTGCAGCACTTTCACAGTGTCATCTTTCAGGATATGAAATATCTCAGCTGGAATCCCATCAACTCCACTAGCTTTGCTTGTAGTGATGCTTCCTACTACCATGATTTGGACGATTCTGCAAGCAAATGTCACATGCCACACAGTATTTCTGAGACTTGTAATGAAGAGACATTTTAACACATTGATTTGCATTTTTAATATATTACTTTTTGATTGAATGGTAATTGCTTTACATTATCATGTTGATTTCTGCCAAACATCAACATGAATCAGTCTTAGGTATACATATATCCCCTCTCTCTTGAACCTCTCTCCCACTTCCCTCCCTATCCCATCCCTCAATGTTGTTACTGAGTCCTGGTTCGAGGTCCCTGACTTATACAGCAAATACCCATTGGGTATCTATTTTACATATGGTAATATATGTTCCCATGTTACTCTGTCCATATATCCCTCCCTCTCCATCCCCCACCACCACATGTCCATAAACCTGTTCTCTATATCTGTGTCTCCAATGCTGCAAATAATTTCATCAGTACACACTGGTTTATAATTTCACCAAGCTGCTTTTAAGGACAAGAAAGGTCAGTGTTTTGGTAAAGCTAGAAGCTTAAATGATGCTAAAAGAAAAAAAATTCAGAGGTGGAACGGTGATGGCATGTACTTCATACTTAAAAGAGGCAATTATTTTACAAATAAAGTCAATAAGTACTTGAAATAAATCACAAGATTGTGAGACTGATTTGGCTCATTTCAGGTCAATGTAACAAAGAGAAAGCACATATCAAAATCAGTCAAGGAATTTTTCCATCAGACATACACCTCCCACCTCTTGTTGAGTATATGCCCACTTTGCCACCTCAATGTGTGAACTGAAAAACCTCCAGGTTACTGTGAATGGCTCCCCCACTTTTACTCCTATTGCAGTGAGTATTAAAAATTTGATAGGAAACAAAGAAGTAAGTATTTAAGGCAGCAGGAGCAGAAAGAGTGACTACTTTGAGGCTAGTGGCTTATAGAAGAAAAAGATAACTTCAGATTTAACAAAGTTGCAAATGTAACAAAACAGCTAAAATTTATCAAAGTTTGTTATATTGCAGATAGCACATAATAAGCACCATGGACAGAGGAGCCTGGTAGGCTGCAGTCCATGGGGTCGCTAGGAGTCGGACACGACTGAGCGACTTCACTTTCACTTTTCACTTTCATGCATTGGAGAAGGAAATGGCAACCCACTCCAGTGTTCTTGCCTGGAGGATCCCAGTGATGGAGGAGCCTGGTGGGCTGCCGTCTATGGGGTCACACAGAGTCAGACACAACTGAAGCGACTTAGCAGCAGCAGCATCCACCAGTTCATTCATTAGTTTACTCTATTTATTAACTCAACAAATATTCACAAATTTCCTCCTATGTGCTGTATATATGATAATATTCCAAACAGATTTGTAACTAAGCTTTATAGAGCTTCCATGGTAGATGGGAGAGATATTCGTTCAACCAGGGGAAAAACGTAGTTAAAAATTCTAATTTGTGTTATGAAAGAAAACTGAAGTAATATGAAAGAGAAAAACAGGTTAGATGAGCACATGGGGCCCTATTTATAAAAGAGACTCAGGAGGAAAGATTTCTCCATGAAATGTACATTTCAGTCAAAGCCTCAAGGATAAACAACACTTAGCCACACGTAGCAAGGTACCAGTGCCCTGTTCCTGTCCCTTCACACTTAATTCCACTGTCAGGGGACTGATTCCCAACTGCCAGCTCCTGTATCTCTTTTCCTGGGGGCTTTCTCAGGTAGCCAGAGCCCACTGTGTCCCAGTGCAGTAGGCAAAAATGCTGGGAAATTACCTCCCCACCCCCAGAGTAGGCTCAAGTAATATCTGACAGGAGTTGATATGTAAATACCCCAGCTTTCTTGCCCTTGGGTAGGATAATTCTGACATGCACTGTGTCAGCTATTTTTCAGTACTCTCTGTTGGGATTGAGCTCCAGCCATCCACAGCAGTGGCCATGGGGTGCCAGGGTCCAGCCCCAGTGGATCCAGGGAAATTCGAAGGACAGATGGCTTCGGCGAACTGAATACAATAGCTTTAATTAAATATTAATTAGAGATATAAAGAGTAATAGAATGAGGATAGCTCAGTAGGAAAATTCAGTGGAGAAAAGAGATTGAATAACTTGGTTTATGTGGAAAGCTAGTAAAATTCCAAGGCAAGGAATTTACATCACCTACATAGGCCACAGGCGTCCTCCCGTTCTCCTGAAGGAGAGGAGACACTAAGGCCTCCCCAGTCAAATCTTAGAAGCCCAGGCATAATTAGTAGGCTTGATGAGCCTCCACATTACAGATGGGGATTCAGCCAGAAGGTGAGAGAAAGAATGACATGGGGAGACCAGTCTTTCAAGGAACTGATCCCATTTTTTATTTTTCCAGGGTCTGTTTTTATACACTGAGATGTTATACAAAAGTCACGCGGGGTCAGCAGTCCTGACTTTTATTAAAGTCAGGTGCTTCATACAAATGTATACAGAGGCCTTAGGGTTGTTACATCATCTTCTGGCCAGGGGGCCTGCTGACAATTTATGACCCTCTCCTTGTGACAGTGGTCAGTCAACCAGAACACTTATTTCTCCAGGGGTGATTATTCTTAAAATAGACGCCACCTTCTGAAGGTATCAGATAAAGTTACATTCCTATAGGGTGAGGGTGTAGTGGGTTTTAATTCAGGAAAGAATTTGCTTAGTCTAAGGTCTAACGTGATTAATATCAAAGGTTAATATTTATTTCTCTTATATGTTAATTATATTCATTAATGTGTATAAGGGGAAAAGGATATGGAGAGGTAGCAGTAAACATTGCCTCAACAAATGAAAAACCCTTCATCAATACAATTTCTAATCAGCCCACTATACTATACTAATAGTTTTCTAACTTCTCTAAAGAACCTGTTTTTAGAAGGTTTAAAGCATCTCATGCCTCTCACGGGTGGGAGGCTGTGAACAATCACGTGTGGCCGGACAAGCCTGTCAGGCAGGCTAGAGAACCTTCAGAGGAGTTTGTAGATTGAAACACTCCTGTCATGCCCAGAAATTATTATTAACTGGAGCTCTAAGTTAACTCCTTCTCTGAAAAATGTGGTGGGAGACAGCCCCCCATAAAGTCAGAGGTGTAGGTGAGAGCACAAAGCAGTAAAGTAGGCACACTCTGGTTTTGGGGGTAGATGGTCGAGAATTTCCAGGGGGACTCCTGAGGCTCGATCCCGCCTTTGCGTATGTCAAGCCTCCTTCCTCATGACCTTTGCCACAGGCGGAGGTCCTCATGCTGGCTCCTGGCAATGGGGAAAGTGAGGTGGGTTGGCTCCGAGGCTGGCCATAAATAAGGATGGGTTTACTATAGCACATCAAGTGAGGTGGGGAGACCAACCAGAAGGAGAAGGCAGCTATAAATCAAGCAGAGTCCTAAAAGCCCTCATTTACTATTGCCAGATAATATTCCTAAGCATACACTTAGTGGCCTAAGCTACGTAACAAAGCTATTATCTTACAGTTCTGGAGGTCAAAGGTCCAATATGGGTCTCATTGAAAGAACTAAAATCAAGATACTAGCAGGCCTGTATTCCTCCCTAGAGTCTAGTGCCTGTTCTGTCCCTTGGTTCATGACCCTCTTTCACCTTCAAAGTCAGCAGTGGTTGGTTGAGCTTTTCTCACTTCTCATCACTAGGACTCACTCTCTCTTGGTCCCCTCTTCCACTTATAAGGATGCTTATGATTATATTGAACACACTTGAATAATACAGGCTAACCTCCCTGGTTTAAGATCAGCAGATTTGCAACCTTCATTCCATTTGAAACTTCACTTCCCTTTTGCCTTGTAGCCTTTCATAGTCACAGTTCCAGGGATTGGAATTTGAACATCTCTTAAGGGTTGTGTTATTCTGTCTGCCATGACCATAGAAAGAAGTTTGGATTTTTCAAAGAGCTAGAGACAAATGGAGAATTTTAAACTATAGAATGGCATGATCTAATTTTTTTTTTAAAGATCCTGCTTGGATGCCCTATGGTTGGAGGGGTAAAAGTGAAAATGAGATTGATCAGGAAACTATTTCAAACATTCAGATGAGAAGCAGTGATGAGGGACCAAGGGATCAGAGATTTCGGGGGAGGTTCAACCAACAAGACTTGGTTAATGATTGGATCTGGGGAAAAGAGAGGGGAAAGTTTAGAATATGATCCCCATATCCCGCTTTAGCATCTGGGTGAATGAAGCTGGTCAATGACTGACATGGAAAATATTGATTTAGAGAAGATAAAACTTTCAGATTTCATCAAGCTCATTTTTAGATGCATGTGAAGTATATAAATGTATATAATCAAGTGGATATATGAGTCTGGAATTCAAAAGTGATGACTGGATCAAGAAAAAAAAACATTCAAGCCACTACCATATAGATTGTATTTCTAACCATGGTAATTAATGTAGTCATCACCAGAGAGAGAGAAGTAAAAAGAGAGGAGGAGGGGACGAATTGTTCCAGCACAGCCTACACTTGGAAATTATTAATATTTGTTCATTCTTCTGTTCATCAGGTGGATTTTCCTCCTTCTATGTTCGGCCTCCAGGACTTCTATTTATCAGATCCTCTCCTTTGAGACTGTATGCTTCTAGACTGTTCATATTTTACATTTATTATTTTTTAATCTGTATTTTGGACAAATTTCTCAAATCTATAAAACAGCATGCATGCATGTGTGATAAGTGGCTTCAAATGTGTCCCACTCTTTGTGATCCTATGAACTATAGCCCTTCAGGCTTCTCTGTACATGGGATTCTCCATGCAAGAATGGTGAAGTGGTTGCCAAGCCCTTCTCCAGGGAGTCTTCCTGACCCAGGGATCGAATCCACATCTCTCACATCTGATTAGCAAGTGGGTTCTTTACCACTAGTGCCACTTGGGAAGCCCCATACAATTGCATTTGGTGTTGTTCAGTCATTCAATAGTGTCTGACTCTTTGCGATGTCATGGGCTGCAGCACACCAGGCTTCCCTGCCCATTACCACCTCCTAGAGCTTACTCAAACTCATGTCCATTGAGTCAGTGATGCCATCCAATTATCTCATCCTCTGTTGTCCCCTTCTCCTTCTTCCCTCAATCCTTCCCAGCACCAGGGTCTTTACCAATGAGCCATTTCTTTGCATGAGGTGATGAAAGTATTGGAGCTTCAACTTCAGCATTAGTCCTTCCAATGAATATTATGGGTAGATTTCCTTAGAATTGACTAGTTTGATCTCCTTGCAGTCCAAGGTACGCTTAAGAGTCTTCTCCAGCACCACAGCTTGAAGGCATAAATTCTTCAGTGCTCAGCCTTTCTAATGTCCAGCTCTCACATTGTACATGACTACCGGAAAAACCATAGCTTTGACTAGACAGACCTTTGTTGGTAAAGTAATGTCTCTGCTTTTTAGTATGCTATCTAGGATGGTCATAACTTTTCTTCCAAGGAGTAAGCGTCTTTTAATTTCATGGCTGCAGTCACCATCTGCAGTGATCTTGAAGCCCAAGAAAATAAAGTCTGTCACTGTTTTTATTGTTTCCCCATCTATTTGCCATGAGGTGATGGGACCAGATGCCGTGATCTTGGTTTTTTGACTGTTGAGTTTCAAGCCAGCTTTTTCACTCTCCTCTTTCATCTTCATCAAGAAGCTCTTTAATTCCTCTAGGTTTTCTGCCATAAGGGTGGTATCATCTGCATATCTGAGGTTATTGATATTTCTCCGTGCAATTTTGATTCCAGCTTGTGATTCATCCAGCCCAGCACTTCCCATGATGTACTCTGCATATAAGTCAAATAAGGAGGATGACAATACACAGCCTTGACATACTCTTTTCCTAATTTTGAACCTGTCCATTTTTCCATGTCCCATTCTAACTCTTGCTTCCTGACCTGCATACAATTTCATAGGAGGCAGGTAAGGTGATCTGCTATTCCCATCACCATCTCTTTAAGGATTTTCCACAGATTGTTGTGATCTACACAGTCAAAGGCTTTAGTGTAGTCAATGGAGTGACATATATATTTTTCTGGAGTTCTCTTGTTTTTTCTATGATCCAACAAATGTTGGCAATTTGATCTCTGGTTCCTGTGCTTTTTCTAAATCTAGCTTGTACACCTGGAAGTTCTTGGTCCATGTACTCTTGAAGACTAGCTTGAAGAATTTTGAGCATTACCTTGCTAGCATGTGAAATGAGTACAACTGAGCAGTAGTTTGAACATTTTTTGGCATTGGCCTTTGGGATTGGAATGAAAAGTGATCATTTCCAATCCTGTGACCACTGCTGAGTTTTCCAAATTTGCTGGCATATTGAGTGAAGCACTTTCACAGCACCATTTTTTAGGATTTAAAATAGCTCAGCTGGAATCCCATCATTTCCATCAGCTTTGTTCACAGTGATGCTTCCTAAGGCCCACTTGACTTTGCACTCCAGGATGTCTGGCTCTAGGTGAGTGATCACACCATCATGATTATCTGGTCATTAAGATCTTTTTTGTATAGTTCTTTTGTGTATTCTTGCCATGTCTTCTTAAAATCTTCTGCTTCTGTTAGCTCCATACTGTTTCTGTCCTTTATTGTGCCCATCTTTGCATGAAGTATTCCCTTGGTATCTCTAATTTTCTTGAAGAGATCACTAGTCTTTCCCATTCTGTTATTTTCCTCTATTTCTTTGCATTGGTCACTTAGGAAGGCTTTCTTTCTTTCTTTTTTTTTTTTGGTTTTTTTTTTTTCTGATATATATATATAATTTATTTTTAGTTGAAGGATAATTGCTGTACAATATTGTGTTGGTTTCTGCCAAACACCAACATGAATCTTATCTCTCCTTGCTATTCTTTGGAACTCTGCACTCAGATGGGTATATCTTTCCTTTTCTCCTTTGCCTTTTGCTTCTCTTCTTTTCTCAGCTATTTGTAAGCCCTCATCAGACAACCATTTTGCCTTTTTGAGTTTCTTTTTCTTGGGGATGGTTTTGATCATTGCCTCCTGTGCAGTGTTACAAACCTCCATGTATAGTTCTTCAGGCACCCTATCAGATCTAATCCCTTGAATCTGTTTGTCACTTACATAATCATAAGAAATTTGATTTAGGTCATACCTGAATGACCTAGTGATTTTCCCTACTTTCTTCGATTTAATTCTGACTTTTGCAATAAGGAGTTCATGATTTGAGCCACAGCCAGCTCCCAGTCTTGTTTTTGCTCACTGTATAGAGCTTCTCCATCTTTGGCTGCAAAGGATATAATCAATGTGATTTCGGCATTGACCATCTGGTGATGTCCATATGTAGAGTGATCTCTTGCGTTGTTGGAAGAGGGTGTTTGCTATTACCAGCATGTTCTCTTGGCAAAACTGTTAGCTTTTGACCTGCTTCATTTTGTACCCGAAGCCCAAACTTGCCTGTTACTCTAGGTATCTCTTGACTTCCTACATTTGCATTCCAGTCCCCTATGATGAAAAGGACATCTCTTTTTGGTGTTAGTTCTAGAAAGTCTTTCAAGTCTTCATAGAACACAATTGCATAATTGTGTCTAGTCTACTATTTAACATGCTCGTAGAGCTTTTTTTCCCTAAAATTCAGTGACTATACTTGTTTCCACAATTTCTACTTAATTCTTTACAAAATCTTTCTGTCCTTAGATTTCCTTCTTGACTATTTTATTACTTTCTTCATCTTTTCAAACTTTTAAACTTTGCTCATTTGAGGTCTCTTTTTAAAATGTATTTTTTAATTGGAGGAAAATTGCTTTACAATATTGTGTTGGTTTCTGCTGTGCAATGATGCAAATCTGCCATAATTATATGTGTATCACTTCTTTCTTGAGATGTTTAAAATTTTCAGTTCTTGAGTTGCAAAGACTCTCCCCCTCCTTTTTTTTTTTTTTCATTTGCTATTTATTCTTCAGAATGATTTAGTTCCTTGACTGTTTGCTATGTCTGTGAGGTCAACACTGCATTTGGTGGTCAGTTCATCTGCTTTGGCCTGTGGACATTTCTCTCTGCAATTATTTTGTTTACTTTTGCTTTACCTCACCTAGGTTCCAGGGATGCACCAGTTTTACATGAATTTTTATGTGAAAAGCCCAAGCTTACCAGTTATTCCTCATTATTGTTGTTAATTAGTTGCTCAGTCACGGCTGACTCTTTGTGACCCCTGGATTGTAGTCCTTCAGACTCCATGGATTCTAGTAATAGACCAGCCATTCAAAAAATCAGAAATAGCTGATTTCAGGTTTGATAGTTCCCACATGCAAAGGATTTGTATCTATACCCCTCCCCTACTGCTACACATGAAGGACTGAACCCCAGCAACAGCCATTAAGGCTGTGTTCTAACCACTAGTCAATTATTAGATTTAGCTCCCACAAACTATGCTTCTTTTGAGATCCCTGTTTGTTTGAGGGTTTCTCTCTCTTAGTTTACTGCTTGGCTATGTATCTAAGAATTTTAAGACTGAGTTAATTAAAAATCCCTGCTCATTCAGTTATAAACATAAAACTGTTTATTTTTTCAGTGTGTGTGTATGCATGCATGCTCAGTCATGTCAGACTCTTTGAGACCTTATGGACTGTAGCCTGCCAGGCTCCTCTGTTCATGGGATTCTTCAGGCAAGAATACTGGAGTGGGCTGCCATTCCATTCTCCAGGGGATCTTTACAGCCCAGGGATCGAACCTGTGTCTGCAGTGTCTACTGCATTGCAGGTGGATTTTTTTTATCATTGTACCTCAGTAACTGCCACCAACTGTGTTCTAGCTAGTCCTCTTTCCCACTAGGCATCTAACAGGAGCCTTGGCAACTCCTTGACCAGATGCCATCACTTTTCAAATAAAAAGCTTTCATTTTGGTTAATTCTAAATATTTCCATTGTAGAATTATAATCTCCCATCACACGTAAAACTCTCACTGACTCACAAAGTCCGTCAGACACATCTCTTCCCAATTCCAAGTGTACTGATATCTGTTGAACCTTAAAATTGGCCATGATCTGAGTATTTACACTATGGCAATCATCAAACACTGCAAATCGCACTCACCATCCACCCACTGCCTCCCAGAGAACCAGTTACTAAACATTCACCAGCACACCGTTGCCCTTTCCCTTTGAGGTAAATGTGTGGCTCCACTGTGCTGCAATATATACGTCTGGGAGTGGGGGAGTTGGGGAGTGGGAAGGAAGAGGGGTCATGCCTCACCCCTGACTCACCTCCTCTGGCTAACATCCTGCTATTGCTACTGGAGGATGTCTATCACAAGTTAACTGTATTCTTCTGTACTACAATTTGCTTCTAATGGGAAAAGACTGATACTGAAGCTGAAGTTCCATACTTTGGCCACCTGATGTGAAGAGCTGGCTCATTGGAAAAGACCCTGATGCTGGGAAAGATTGAGAGCAGGAGAAGAACAGGATGACAGAGGATGAGATGGTTGGAAGGCATCACCACCTCAATGGACATGAGTCTGAGCAAATTCCAGGAGATAGTGAAGGACAGGGAATCCTGGTGTGCTGCAGTCCATGGGGGTCGCAAAGAGTTGGACACCACTTAGTGACTGAACAGCAACATGGGGACTCTGACACTTGTGGTCATGAATCTACGATCCCATTTCTGTTGATCATCACTACTGATCCAGGCCTTAGTCTAGATCTCAGGAGAGTGAGGTCCAACATGTCGTAGTGACAAGAAACAATCCCAAATAGCTGTTCCCTGGGTACTGCTGGACTCTGGGACTGGGTTCCACATTCCAGCAGATCCCCAGCTGATTGCCTTGCACCTGCATCCTTCTGATATGTATGTCTCTTTGCCCCATGATGGAGAGACTCTGATAAGCATGTGACCATCATATTTATGGGCCTCTTGCACCTAAATTCTGGATCCACAGACTCAGGTAAGATATATCTTCTCTCCTTTTAACCGAGAACTTCAGGAGGCAGTCTTTTTTTTTTTTTTTAATTGAAGTATAGTTGATTTACAATGTTGCATTAATTTCTGCTGTACAGCAAAGTTTTATATATATATATATATACACACACACACACACATACACACACATATATACATGTTCTTTTTCGATATGACTTATTATAAGCTACTGAATATAGTTCTTTGTGCTATATAATAAGCCCTTGTTGTTTATCCAGTCTATGTATAATGTTTGCATCTGCTAGTCCCAACCTCCCAATGTAATGCTCCCCTGTGCCTCCACCCCTGCCCTTGGCAGATACAAATCAGGAGCAGTCTTTGTAGCTGTGCATTCTGGCCTTACCCAGGCCTTACTGATCTCCAACTACAAAGCAAGCTTTCACGTCCCCTTCTTGCAGATACCAGAGGATTTATAATGCAAGTCTTGAGTCTGTTCACACTGTTCTCACACCTGAGGGCAAACTTTCAGTCTCAGGCCAAGAAAAAGATTTTCTTTAAAGAAACCAATCAGACCTTGAAGAATGTTGCCACTTTGTTTTCCATCTAGAGCTATCACCATGTCTTATGTTGATATCTCTGTTACATGTAATCTAGCAGTTAATGTCATTTGAACAAGAGGCATTGGGCTTTGCATCAGCTCAGTCTCAGGAGAGGAAGTCAAATTTCACTTCTACTTTCCTGAATTCTATGTTGTTTAAATCTTTATACCTTACTTTTATGATAAAAAAATAAATAAATGCAATGACATAATCTTAACGCACCCTTTCTGACAGAGGTTGGAAGAAGGCAGCCTAGAAGTATTCTGCATCTGGGAAAAGAGATATAATATTGTAATTTTTAAACAAGATATTGTATATATAATCAAATGTTGGTTGCAGTATTTTGGTCAATAAGAAAGTAAGCAGATTTTTCTATCTCAAGTTATAGCATAAACACGTGATTCCACATGAAAAAAAGTTACCTTTCACACTTCTCTTATCCAACCCTAACATACAAATGAGAAAACAGATAATTTAATTATGCATAATAAATCCAAATACTTCTGAGAAATTCTTAAAAGGACATAGTAGTGGTGACTTTGAAATAAATAATAAATAGAGAGTCCAATAGGAAAAGAGTGGATTCTGTGGAATTAAAACACATATGTAAAGTAAAAGTGAAGTTAGGATAGTAAGAAAGAGGGTCACAAACCTGTTAAACTATCAGCAAAATATCCAGGATGTCAAAGAGATAGCAATGGTTTCTTAACCTTGGGTCTGTGGAGTAAAATGATACACATGCTTCATAGCATGACAGTTTTACTTTTAAGATACTATTGTTTTACTTATGATAATGTTCCTACAGCAAATAAAACCAGCAATGTATAATAGCCAGAAAACAACAGAGATGTACTTTAAATTTTTTTTTTTTTTATACAATTTTTAAAGGTTGTTTTCCATTTACAGATAGGACAAAATGTTGGCTACATACCCCATGTACATCCCCATGTACATTCCCCACAGTACATCCTTGAGTGCATCTTACACCCACTCCAGCTTTGTGCCTCCCACTCCCCTACCCCTGTATCACTTCCTCCCACTGGTAGCAACTAGCTTGTTCTCACATCTGTGAGTCTGCTTCTTTTCTGTTAGAGTCACTAGACTTTTGTATTTTTTAGATTCCACATATGTGACGTCATACAGTATATGTCTTCCGCTGTCTGGCTTACCTCACTTAGCATAATGCACTCCAAGCCCATCCATGTTGCTGCAAAGGGCAAAATTTTTACTTTTTATGGCTGAGTAAAATTTCTCTCTCTCTCTCTTTCTCTACACACACACACGCACACACACACACACATCTTTTTTATCCATTCATCTGCTCATGGACACTTAGAGATGCATTTCGTACTCATGTTTACTAGTGGAGGATGCGCAGAGGTTGGTTGAGAGTCTTTCACACAGTCACTCAGAGATGCAGGATGATGGCTGTTTCCAGGGTCACCTTGAGGCTTGTCTCTATCCTTGCCAGAAGGAAGAGGAGGATTACAGGGGTGCGTGTATGAAAAGTTTACGTGGTCTAGGCCTATGAGTGGTTTTGATTTCCACCCATACTCCTCAGCTAAAAGTCAGTCACAGGGACACGCCTCACTGCAAGAGAAAGTAAGAAATACATGCTTGCCCCAAAAGAACACGTGTTAGTCACTCAGTCATATCTGACTCTTTGCAACCCCATGGACTCTAGCCCACCAAGGTCTTCTGTCCATAGAATTCTCCAGGCAAGAATACTGGAGTGGGTTGCCATTCCCTTCTCCAGGGGATCTTCCCAACCCAGGCATCGAACCTGGGTCTCCTGCATTGCAGGCAGATGCTTTACCATCTGAGCCACCAGGGAAGCCCTAAAAAGAACAAGGGAACATGTACTTGATAAGCAGCTAGCATCAATAAACATAAATAGAATTACCTTCTCTGAAGGTTGTTCAAAACAGAATAACTCTTCATCTGAATGCAATAGGATGTGCGTAGCAAGGCCTCAGGTACAAGCATAGACTTCACCAAATGGTCTCTGAAGGACTCTTCAAGTCCTCTAATTTTTTTGAAAGTCTCTTGTAATTTTATTTAAGAAAAAAAAAGAGCTCATGGAAGAAGTACACGTGTAAAGCAGTGTGAATGGAGCAATTGGGAAATTACATAGAGTTTCTTGTTGTCAGGGGACCTGGAAGGAAGAAAGTTATAAGGGAACGTGTAGCAAATAAAAAGGAAACAGTACTGGGAGGGAAAGGGTGTGGGAAGGGGAAAGAGAGAACGCTCTTATTTTTCTGACAAAAATTCTGCTGAGAAAAGTGTCAAAACAGAAATGAACAGTGTTCTTAAAAGTTGAGAGAAAATACCTCAGTACATTTAGTGCCACTTATTCCTAACTCTATAAACTTGATCGGCAAAACGGGTTTGTAAATGCAAAAATACAGACTCGGGCTTGGGAAGTCGCTACCACATCAGCCTCAAGGCTGCCTTGACGGTCAGTAAGTCAGAGCTGATATGATTTTAACACAATATTTACACTTGGTTAATATGTACTGAAATCAGCTGCCTATTGTCACTATTTGACAATTCTTTCTTAATAAAACTTTGATTTGATTTGGATTTCTTTTTTCCTTTCTCTCTTTCCCCACTCTCTCTGGAGCCCATGTCGAATAAGACATTCTGTAGCTGCTTTAAAAAGATTAGTGCTATGAAGGAGTTTGAGGCTTTTAACTAATAAATAAATAAATCTAGTGGGGACGATCAGTTTAAATTCTGCATGAGACTTTAAGCCTGCCCATATTTTCATATGGTACATTTAAATGAAGATGCCAGAGCCACAAATGACCTCAGTAACCAAAATCAAGCAAAGCTGCTGATTCCAACTTTGTGATTTCTTCTGTATCCAGGTGTTTATCATGTCTACAGCTGCCTACATGGAGAAGCACTGCAGCACTTTATCAGCTATTTTGTTTTCATTAGCCTGGCATCAAAATGGCGTGTTCCACTTGGATCAGGATGGACTTTTGAAATGCATCACCAGTTAGAAGGTTGTTCCTTAGCACTTTGCCTCCTTGCTTTAAATTATAGTGGCCAGTGTCAGTTGATTGTCTCATGGACTGTAGATCATGTGAAATCTGCAGGATCCACAAAATTTATTTTGGTTCCTTCTACAAGAAGGAAAAAAAGTAGATGCAAAGTAGAAACTTTAATTGGACACTTTTCCATCTCCATTGGCTCAAAGTAGCTGACCTAATATTTGCCTTTTGTTGTAGACAATGGCAATCACTGGAGCCAAAATTATTGTCTTAGTGTATTGACTTGGCTAGACCTCACGTAATTTTGCCCCAATTTTATTTTTTTAGCAATGGCTCAAATTCCTTGTCCACTGAAGCCATAAATTATACATACGCATAGAAAGGACTATATACTGTCAGTTACTGGTGATTAAGGGATAGTCTCAGAGATGTTGGCAAAGGATGAAACTTTTTTCAGATACAAGCAAGGAGTATAACAGTCTAGAGACTTTGGCAAAAGACATTATGGACGTAGGATAAACCATGTGAAAAATCTAACAATCAATAAAGTTAGTGATATTTCCTTAAAGCATACAAAAAAATGGTGTACATGTCAAATTTCTTTGTAGATTAATACTACAAAAGTTTTTTGTGTTTTGAGTGAGTTTTTCTACTTATAAGTTTGCAAAAAATGTATGTGTACGTGGGAAATGAAAAAAGTGTTAAAATTAGGTATGTTCATGTCGATTGTTCTTTTGAACCGAGACTTATTTGGTCTCATAGATGGAGATCAAACCAGTCAATTCTAAAGGAAATCAACCCTGAATATTCATTGGAAGGACTGATGGTCAAGCTGAAGCTTCAATATTTTGGCCACCGTCTTTGAAGAGATGATTCATTGAAAAAGACCCTGATGCTGGGAAAGATTTAAGGCAAAAGGAGAAGAGGGTGACAGAGGACGAGATGGTTAGATAGCATCACCAACTCAATGGACATAAACTTGAGCAAACTCAGGGAGATGGTGGAGAACAAGGAAGCCTGGCATACTGCAGTCTAGGGGGTCACAGAGAGCTGGACACGACTTGGAAACTGAATAACAACAACAAAAGTTACATGCATGGACTTCTGGTCCTTTCTATATAGGCCTAATCTGTAAGGCCCAACAAAGTTCAATTGGGGAAACAAACCATATTTCTTTACCTTATTGATTTGAGTTTCATAAAGATAGGAGGTTAATGTACTTTCCTTGATGTTAGAATAAATTGCCATTAGAGGACAATATGATAGGCAGAATAATGGCCCCTCAAAATTGTCCATGTTCTAATCCTCAGAATCTATGAATATGGGCAGTTATATGACAAAAGCAAATTAAAGATACAGATGGAATTAGAGATGCTAATCTGCTGACCTTTAAACAGATTAACCTGGATTATCTAGATGGGCTCAGTGTAATCACAGGGGTACTTAACAGTGGAAGAGGGAGACAAAAAAGAAGTTAGAGTCCTGCCACAAGAGAACTGCTCAACCCTAAACACAGAGGACGTGAACCATGAATGAACTGTGTATCACAGGGAACTCTACTCAGTGCTTTGTGGTAACAAAGAGGGGATGTGTATGTACATGTATAGCTGCTTTGCAGCTGCATGGTGTGCTGCAGTCCATGGGGTTGCAAGGAGTCAGACACAACTGAGCAACTGAACAACAGCAGAGCTGATTACTTTGCTGTATAGCAGAAACTGACACACATTGCAAAGCAACTATACTCCAATAAATTTTCTTTTTTAAGAATTGGGCACTTATAAACAGGCTCCCCTAGAGCCTTCAGGAGGGAATACAGCTCTACTGACATCTTTGTTTTAGTCCATTAAGACCACTGTGGGGCTTCCCTTGTGGCTCAGCTGGTAAAGAATCTGCCTGCAATGCAGGAGACCTGAGTTTGATCCCTGGGTTGGGAAGATCCCCTGGAGAAGGGAAACGTTACCCATTTCAGTATTCTGGCCTGGAGAATTCCATGGACTGTATAGTCCATGAGGTCACAAAGAGACAGGATTGAGTGACTTTCACTCACTTCAAGACCATTGTGGGACTTAGAAAAATAGTACATCTGTGTAAATCCATGAATTTGGAGATAACTTGCTTTGGCAGCAATAGAAAACTAATACAAATGTTATCAGGTGCTCTAGAATATCAGTACTTGGAGAAAAATTGATCCCGGCCACAGAGTAGATTGAGGTAACATAGCTAAACTTCATGCTACTGACTTGATACTGCATAAAATATCATAGACCTTTTGTTGTTCTTCAGTCACTCAGTTGTGTCTCACTCTTTGGGACCCCATGGACTGCAGCATGCCAGGCTGCCCTGTGCTTCACCATCTCCTGGAGTTTGCTCAAACTCATGTCTATTGAGTAGGTGATACCATTCAACCATCTCATCCTCTGTCATCTCCTTCTCCTGCGTTCAATCTTTCCCAGTATCAGGGTTTTTTCTAATGAGTTGGCTCTTTGTATCAGGTGGCCAAAGTATTGGAGTTTCAGCACCAGTCCTTCTGGTGAATATTTAGGGTTGATTTTCTTTGGGATTGATTAGTTTGATCGCCTTGCTATCCAAGGGACTCTCGAGTCTTATCCAACACCACAGACTGTTAACAGTATATATAACAAGCTATAATGGAAAGAAAATAAAATCACTTGGAGGAAGATATGAAGAGAGAATTTAAAACCAGTGGGAAAAACTCAAAACTGGTAGAATTTTGAAGCAGACACAAGTATTCTACTGGTAATGGGAATAAAATGTTCCAGCAGAGAAAAGAAAGAAATGAATTACACCTTGAGTACGCAAGGGAGCCTAACATACTTCCCTGACATGTAAATTGGAAACCAGAGTGAAATATCACCAGGTTAGTGAGGAAGGCAGAAAGGCATTGAAGACCTAGACCAAAGACATTTGGCATGAGTGCGGAAGGTATGTTCCAGAAACTACACTGGTGCTTTGTGTGGGGTGACCTACAAGTTGAAAGGGAAAAGTAGATTTGGTCCAGATCAGGCAAAGACTTGGATATCTTCCTAAAATGTTTTGACTTTCTTACAGGCCGAAGGTCACAAACTAGAGGCTTGTGGAGGTATTTTAGTTGGCTGTCATATTATTTTTGTACGTACTAGGGATTTTTTGTTTGTTTTATTGTGTTTTGTTTATAATTTGAATTATAAAATTAAAAACATTTTTTAAATTGGGAGAACATAAAGTTCTAGACATCCAGCTTTACTTGGGAAAAAAATGACAGCAAAAATTTAAAACAGATGATTTGACCACATTTGACCTCATTTGACCACAAATGGTTAGAGCCAAGTAGTTTCTGATGCCATAGTCTAGGCCTGTTCTTGCCATTCTATAGTTTTCAAACTCTCCACCACTCACTCTTGTTAAGATATCTGCCTACCTAAGAAATATTTATACCTGCTGGACTTCCATGGGCATTTGTGTTTGCAACCTCTGCTGTAAACAAGTGGTAACCATTGAAGAGTTTTAAGGTAAAATCTGTGATTTGGAGAGAAAACCCTAGTAGCAATCCTAAGATACCCTCTTGCCTTCTGATGGCACATTATGCATATTTCTGCCATTGCACTTACATTAGTACCACATTAGGTTAAAATGATCTATTTCCATGTTCACTGTCTCCTCTTCTAGACAGTGAAATTTTATAAAAGGTCAGAGACGTTCCTTATTCTCCTGTGATTCTTTGTTACCTAGTGTCCTGGTTGGCAAGTACTAGACACTGAATGAAAGACAAGGATGGGTGAAACTCTAGAAGCAGAGATAGGTAGGGAGAATATTAACCTCATCTCGGGGAAATATAATGAAGGCTGAATTAAGGTGGACCAATGATCATGATAAGAAGGTCCGATTATCAAAGATATTTAGAAAGAAGTATTAATTGGATTTGGCAACTGATTTGGTAAGGAAGATGAAGAAAAAGAGAAATAAAAAAATGGCTCTGAGATGATGATCAGGCTATGTGGAGTTATTTCTCATGATTTATTGTTCACCAATTCAAAGAGAGTTACTATTCCGTCCCAGGACTTGAGCCTCCTCTATTCCACAGAGCATGTGGTAGAAGATGTTCCTACTGAGAAGCAGTAGAAAAGCTCAATGGGCACAACAGAAGGTACATGAAGAATCTTCTGGGATGCTGGTAATGTTTTGTTTCTTGATGCAGGTGCTGGTCACACCTGGCATATTTTTCCAAATTTTATTGAGCTGTATGTATGCAATTTGTATATTTTTTGTATGTTCATTATAGCTCGATAAAGTTTGTTTTAACTTTAAAGCTTATTTCATGGGGAATGACCATGTTCATCACAAGTTGAAAGATAAATCAATCTTTGACCAAATTTTTTGACTGATTTGGCACTAATCCCAAATATGTTCATAGTAAGTAAAAGAAATGTTGTCTTCAATTACTTGACTCAATTTGATTTTCATTTTAGTTGGGAATGTGCTTTTTATCCCCTTCCCCCCACCTCTAAGAAAAGAAAAGCTGGTGGCTAGAAACAAAAAGATTTGGATTGATCAAATCTCATCCCCTTCTTACATGTGTGCTGTGTGTGCATGCTCAGTAGCTGTTATGTCTGACTCTTTGAGACCCTAAGTATTGCAGCCTGTCAGGCTTCTCTGTCTATGGAATTTTACAGGCAAGAATACTGGAGTGGATTGCCATTCCCTTCACTAGGTGATTTTCCTGACCCAGGGATCATACCTGAGTTTCCTGCATCTCCTGCATTGGCAGTTAGATTCTTTACCACTGCCCAACCTGGGAAGCCCCCTTATTATGTGTGGCCTTGGGAAAATAAATTAACTTCTCTAATGTTGAGTTTCCTCATATGTAAAATGACAGCATAATACCATAAGAATCTATTAATATGGCTTTGTGAGGATGAAGCTAGTTTATCTCAAAGTGTAAGTCATTTGTGACCCCATGGACTGTAGCCCACCAGGCTCCTCTGTCCATGGGATTCTCCAGGCAAGAATACCAGAGTGGGTAGCCATTCCCTTCTCCAGATCATCCTGAACCAGAATCAAGCCTGGGTCTCCTGCATTGCAGGTGGATTCTTTACCTGCTGAGCTACCAGGGAAACCCAGTTTATCTCAAAGTACTTTTTAAATCATGTTACATTATTCAAATATATATCATGTACAATATACATTAAGTATTCTGCTAGCCACTAAGGATGCAAGGATGAATAAAGCATAGAGATAAATATTCAAAGAGTATGATTTTTAAAATATAGTTAAATAAGATATAATAACATGTAGATATGGATTTAAATACAAAGATATTTAATTATGTTTTCATTCAACACTTTCTTGCAATTTTTCTAGAAGAATAATATTCTACTAGTAGTTTGCAGCCTAGGACCATGAATTGTAGGCTAATTCAGGTTCCATGCTTGTTTGTATTTCTCCACCACTGAGCTACACTTTTGCTGTGTTAACTAAGTATAACTGGATGATGGTGTATTTATTTTTTAATGTAATAAATTATGTTTAAAGGAGTGTTTAATACACATAAGGCATTTAAGTCTGTCTTACCCAGATCCTTTGAATCACAAAGAAATCCTCTACAATGACAGTGACTGTACTACATATCTGGCAGTTTTGTGACACTGGAAAATTCCAGTGGAAAAAAATTGAAATAAGCCACAAGAAAACTATCAAATTCAGTCTGAGTAAATGTAGGTACTTAGATCACTTCCCTGCTCATCTCTCCGCCCTCTTCCATAGATAATACATAAATACATTGAAATCCATTTAGTATGAGAGCTTCTCTATAATAGTATGTTCTATTGCTTCAGCAATTATGTAGGGAGTGAGAGTAGTCTAATTCCAAATAGCTGGCCCATTTGAAGCTGCAAAAAAAAAAAAAAAAAATGACACCAAGTGAAAGCTGGGTCACAGTGCTAACAGATCTAAATATATCCACTCAGCTAAATGAACCAAGTTGCTTTCTAATTTATAATAGAAAAATGTTTTAGATTATTTAGTCACAGAGAAATTCACATGGGAATAAAGCTGAAAACAAATCTAGAAAAGTTACCCTACCAGTGTTTCAATTTGCATCCCAGGTTCACATTGGTAGGATTACCTAGGCATATCCCAATTATTAATATGCTGTAAGGCTATACATCTATTAAATAATGATGTATATCTTTTGTTGTTGTTCAGTTGCTAAACTGCATCCAACTTTTGCAACTCCATGGACTGCAGTATGTCAGACTGCCCTGTTCTTCACTATCTCCCAGGATTTTCTCAAATTCATGTCCACTGAGTTGCTGATGCCACCCAACCATCTCATCTTCCGTTGCCCCTTTCTTCTTCTGCCTTCAATATTCCCCAGCATCATGGTCTTTTCCAGTTAGTCAGCTCTTCACATCAGGTGGCCAAAGTATTGGAGCTTCAGCTTCAGCATCAGTCCTTCCAATGAATATTCAGGACTGCTTTCCTTTAGAACTGACTGGTTGGATCTCCTTGCAGTCCAAGTGACTCTCAAGAGTCTTCTCTAGCACCACTGTTCAGTTCAGTTCAGTCACTTAGTTGTGTCTGACTCTACAACCCCATGGACTGCAGCACGCCAGGCCTCCCTGTTCATCACCAGCTCCCGGAGTTTACTCAAACTCATACCCATTGAGTTGGTGATGCTATCCAACCATCTCATCCTCTGTCGTCCCCTTCTCCTCCCACCTTCAATCTTTCCCAACATCATGGTCTTTTCAAATGAGTCAATAGTTTGAATCAGGTGGCCAAAATTTTGGAGTTTCAGCTTCAACTTCAGTCCTTCCAATGAATATTCAGGACTGATTTCCTTTAGGATGGACTGGTTGGATATCCTTGCAGTCCAAGGAACTCCCAAGAGTCTTCTCCAACACCACTATTTGAAAGCACCAATCTTTGGTGTTCAACTTTCTTTATGGCCCAACTCTCACAGCCATACATGACTACTGGAAAAACCATAGCTCTGTCTATATAGATCTTTGAGGGCAAAGTGATGTCTCTGCTGTTTAATATGCTACTTAGTTTTTTCATAACTTTCTTCCCAAAGAGCAAGCATCTTTTAATTTCAAACTGCAGTCACCATCCACAGTGATTTTTGGATCCCAAGAAAAGATCTGTCACTGCTTCCACTTTTTCCCCTTCTTCCAGTCCCATTGTACATATGTCCTAAATCACTTCAGTCATGTCTGACTCTTTGCCACCCTATAGACAGTAGCCCACCAGGTTCCTCTGTCCATGGGATTCTCCAGGCAAGAACACTGGAGTGGGTTGTCATTTCTTCTTTCAGGGGATCTTCCTGACCCAGGGTTCGAACCCATGTCTCTTATGTCTTCTGCATTGGCAGGCAAGTTCTTTATAACTAGTGCCAGCTGGGAAGCCCTCTGGTCCCATCACTTCACCGGAAATAGAAGGGGGAAAAGTGGAAGACCTTTAAAGCAAAACTAAAAAGTTCTAGAAGCATAGAAACACATGGAAACAGAATCTTTTGTCAAGACAAAACCAGATAATTTTGGTTTAGGAGTACAAACCACTTTTCATAGTTAGAGTCTCTGATGACCACCAATTTAAAGTGACAAAAATGACTAGGAACCTATTGGCTTAAAGTGTTTAGCAAAAAGTCTGTGAAAACTGTTATGTCAGAATGTGGTGGTGGGGAAAGAAAAGAGCTTTAATCAAAATCTGAATAGATAAATCCTTTTCTTCCAGAAAAAAATCTTTTTCTTCTTGGAAGACTTCTTCCCAATTTTCTTAAAATGGAAGCAAAGATACCCTTCTAGAGCTTCTCTGGTGGCTCAGTGGTAAAGAACATGCTTACAAATGCAGGAGAGGCAACTTCCAATCCCTGAGTGAGGAAGATCTCCTGGAGAAGGAAATGGCAACCACTTCAGTATTCCTGCCTGGGAAGCCCCATGGACAGAGGGGCCTGGTGGGTGACAGGCCATGAGGTCACAGAGGAGTGGGACATGACTTAGTGACTAAACAACAGCAGAGATACCCTGCACCCCCACCAAAGAAGTGCAACAGAACGTTAAGGGGAAAGGGAGGAGGGGGAAGGAGGCCTAAGGCTCAAAGTAGAAGGTTCCATCAACTTCACTATGCATGTAAAAACATTTTGAAGCCTAAAAAAGATAAACAATGGCCACACACAGTTCTATTTTTTTTTAAATGAATGGGAAGAGTTTCAAACTTAAATGTTTACTGGGAATCTTAAAAACTAAGATTAAAGAAAATTCCTATACTAATCTGGATACAAAAATAATTTTTTGAAGTTATAGCAAAAGGAACAAAAATCATCCTGATTTTAGATAGTCACCAACACTAAAAGATGGAAGATTTTTCCAGCATATGGTTAGTGGATGCTTGTGGGAAAACATGGGGACCCCTATTCCTGGTTAACTTGTTGTCTACCAAAGCAAGAGGAATCCATTCAAACATGCTCAAGTGATGAGAAAAATATGCCATTTGTATATTCATTGGCATGGGGTGACAGGGGTAACTATTTAAAATGTGCTCTATCTGGCTAAAAAATTAACCAAAATCAAAGTATCGAGAATGTGAAAATTGAGGCATCCCTGGTGGTCCAGTGGCTAAGACTCTACACTCTCAATGCAGGGGACCCAGGTTAGATCCCAGGTTAGGGAACTATATCTCACATGCTGCAACTGAGACCTGGAGCTGTCAAATAAATAAAAATAAATAAATATTTATTAAAAAGAATGTGAAAATCGTTGTATTTATAGTCTATGCTGCTGCTGCTGCTAAGTCGCTTCAGTTGTGTCCGACTCTGTGTGACCCCATAGACAGCAGCCCACCAGGCTCCTCTGTCGCAGGATTCTCTAGGCAAGAGTACTTGGGTGGATTGCCCAAGTGTGTTGCTATTTCCTTCTACATTATAGTCTATGAGTGAATATCAAAAGACATTAAAAGTAGAGTTAAGTATAAATAATCATTAAAAATATCTGTTTAGGTAGAGTTCTCCCAGACATAGAGCTTGAGGCATGGATTTAAGAGCAAGTATTTTCTTCAGGATGCTAAGAAACATGTAGAGGAATAAGAAAAGGAAAGTAACCAGTATAGGATAAGTCAACAAGCCAGTTACCTTGAGGGTGACTAGAGTTTAATCCCACAAACTGTGCAAATTGCATGTCCCAGTTATGGAACCCAAGGGGCAAGAGAGCTGGGCTGTTTATATATCAGTGCTCTCCAGCCATTTGTTGAGAAACTTCAGGAGTGGGTTATTCAGATAAATTTCCAGCCTGGATTTTGGGCAGAGCCCCCTGTGCAGCCTTGAGGACCTGAAGTGTGGCATGGGATGTGACAATCAGCAGGAGCACAGGGCAGGGGTTACAGCCAGGGGAATGTCAAGTGCCACAGACAGGGGGCACTGCAGGCTAGTTAGGACTCTGAATGCAAGCAGCCAAATTGATTCTTAAAGATGATTTTATAGAGAAAAAAAAAATGCAGAGTGTAAGCTGACTCACAGCTCCAGATTAAATAAATATAATTCTGAGAATTAAAGAAGAGGAGATAAGGGAGAGAGATAAATCCATGGCAAACTTCTTATTGATTGTACATGAAAGAGAAAATGTTACTATTGGCTGAAAATTATAGAAATATAGGTTTAGCTCAGGTCTTCCCTGGTGGTTTAGCTGGTAAAGAATCTGCCTGAAATGTTGGGAGACCTGGGTTCAGTCCCTGGGTTGAGAAGATCCCTTGGAGAAGGGAACAGCTACCCTCTCCAGTATTCTGGCCTGGAGGATTCCATGGACTATACAGTCAATGTGGTCACAAAGAGCCAGACACAACTGAATGACTTTTACTTTCAATAGTTAGGTGGCACTAGTGGTAAAGAGAAGAAGGCAATGGCACCCCACTTCAGTACTCTTGCCTGGAAAATCCCACGGACGGAGGAGCCTGGAAGGCTGCAGTCCATGGGGTCACTGAGGGTCGGACACGACTGAAGCAACTTAGTAGTAGTAGTAGTAGTGGTAAAGAACCAGCCTGCCAATGCAGGAGACATAAGAAGCGCAGGTTCAATCCCTGGGTTGGGAAGATCCCCTGGAGTAGGAAATGACAACCCGCTCTGGTGTTCTTGCCTGGAGATCCCATGGACAGAGGAGCCTGGCAGGCTATAGTCCATAGGGTTGCAAAGAGTAGGACATGACTAAAGTGACTTGGCATGCACTCAGGCTTAGTTTAACCATGTGTTTGACAAAATTAAGGGCAACTACAAGGTTCCAAATAGGAAAAGGAGTACGACAAGGTTATATATTGTCACACTGCTTATTTAACTTATATGCAGAGTACATCATGAGAAACGCTGGGCTGGAAGAAGCACAAGCTGGAATCAAGACTGCCGGGAGAAATATCAATAACCTCAGAGATGCAGATGACACCGCCCTTATGGCAGAAAGTGAAGAAGAACTAAAAAGCCTGTTGATGAAAGTGAAAGAGGAGAGTGGAAAGGTTGACTTAAAGCTCAACATTCAGAAAACGAAGATCATGGCATCTGGTCCCATCACTTCATGGGAAATAGGTGGGGAAACAGTGGAAATGGTGTCAGACTTTATTTTGAGGGGCTCCAAAATCACTGCAGATGGTGATTGCAGCCATGAAATTAAAAGATGCTTACTCCTTAGAAGGAAAGTTATGACCAACCTAGATAGCATATTCAAAAGCAAAGATATTATGTTGCCAACAAAGGTGCATCTAGTCAAGGCTATGGTTTTTCCTGTTGTCATGTATGGATGTGAGAGTTGGACTGTGAAGAAAGCTGAGTGCTGAAGAACTGATGCTTTTGAACTGTGGTGTTGGAGAAGACTCTTGAGAGTCCCTTGGACTGCAAAGGAGATCCAATCAATCCATCCTAAAGGAGACCAGTCCTGGGTGTTCATTGGAAGGACTGATGCTGAGGTTGAACGTCCAGTACTTTGGCCACCTCATGCGAAGAGCTGACTCATTGGAAAAGACCCTGATGGTGGGAGAGATTGGGGGCAGGAGCAGAAGGGGACGCCAGAGGATGAGATGGCTGGATGGCATCACCGACTCGATGTGCATGAGTTTGAGTAAACTCTGGGAGTTGGTGATGGACAAGAGGTCTGGCGTGCTGCGATTCATGGGGTTGCAAGGAGTCGGACATGACTGAGTGACTGAACTGAACTGAACTGAGCAAGGGAATAAAATGCTAGTTATTTTCTTTCTGAATTGCTACAGTCAGGAGAATGTCAAAGGCTTGCACCCAGTTTAACTTTGTGTTTGAGAAAATTAAGGGCAGCTACAAGGGAATAAAATACTAGTTATTTTCTTTCTATATTGCTACACAAAATATAAGGAAACGAAGGAAAACCAAAGAGAGGTAGACAGAATTAACACTACTTAGGTTTCCCTTGTAAGTATGTATGAGTAAACTGCTGTATCAAAATGCAAATGTTGTCCTTCATAATTCCTACATATGCTGCTTATGGAAAATATATAAGCAGCACAGAGTTTAAAAGTAAATAAGACACCATGTCTACATGCAATGCCAAGTCAAAATGGAAATGTTTTCCTGTGAGGAATATACAGTATGCAGTTATAAAGTAACCATTCATTGTGTTTATTTGTGGAGTTTACTAATTCGCCATGAAATACTGTTTTAGGTTAAGATAATATAAAATTTATAATGTACATGTGTGCTAAGTCATTTCATTTGTGTCCAACTCTTTGTGACCCTATGGACCGTAGCTTGCCAGGCTTCTCTGTCCATGGAATACTCCAGGAAAGAATACTGGAGTGGGTTGCCATGCCCTCCTCCAGGGGATCTTCTGACCCAGGGATGGAACCCACGTCTTTTATGTCTCCTGCATTGGCAGGATAGTTCTTTACTACTAGCACCACTTTGGAAACCCATAAAACTTATAATATCCCACACTAAAATGAGGTCATTGACAAGAAACTGGCTAATGATTATCATCAATTAGAGTATTTAAGAAGTGAAAGTCACTCAGTTATGTTGGACTGTTTGCGACCCCATGGACTGTAACCCACCAGACTCCTCTGTCCATGGAATTCTCCAGGCAAAAATACTGGAGTGGGTAGTTGACTCCTTCTCCAGGGGATCTTCCCAACCCAGGGATCAAACCCAGGTCTCCCGCATTGCAGGCAGATTCTTTACCATCTGAGCCACCATGGAAACGCATTTAAGAAGAGTCTAATATTAAAAAAGACTTGAAATGCCTTGAAATCTTATAGCTTATGTAGGAGAGGCTTTCCAAGTTTGCAGCTCACATCACATTACCAATAAAATGTGAAAATGAATCAATAATGAAAAATTCTGATCAATTATGCTATAAGAGATTATTGTTTTTCTTTGCTCTATAGATGATATTTTAAAATCTGTTCTTGCTGTGGAAAAATACTACAGAAAGAAACAACCGAAGAGTACATAGGAAACAATGGAGAAAAAATAATAAAGTATATCTGACAACTAATTAATAAAAATATCATGTGAATTTTTCTGGATTTTCTGATGTTTGTGGTACTTATAAGCTTTTGAAAATGGATAAATTGCTATGTTTTTCTTTTCTCATTCTAAGTAAACATTCACTGTCACATTTCCTTTGTGTCTATAATCACTTGTGTGTGTATTCCTTAAAGAGAAATCCCCAAATCTCTGCTTCAACCCCACAAAATCTGGGTCCAACTCAGCATATGGACATTTGTGATTTTCAAAGCTAATGCCAAATTTCCTTCTACTGAGGACATGCCAACTCAGATTCCCACCAGCAATTATGAACATGCTTGTTTCCTCCAAACAATTTTGAGAAGTAATAGCTATGAGGAGAGTCCTGAACTTCCACCTATTGATGATCTGGTGATAGATAAACATCAGTGAACTAGCCTGGAAAGCCCAGGAAGAGATCACAGAATCTATACGAAGAACATAGCATATAGTCTTTGAAGTGGCACTTCAAATCAGTGGAGAAATAAAAAGTGATTCAATAAACTGCTTGGAAAATAAACCTGAGAAAACAGTGGTGGCAGATATGTATTTCATTCCAGGTAGCAAGCTAACTTTTGCATGGATTAGAAATAAAGTGTTAAAAATATTAAAAGTATAGACACATATTCATCTCATTTATGGATGTGAACACTTGACTAATCAAAAATCTGTAAAAAATAGTAAGCCACAAAGGAAATTATTAGTGAATTAAATTTAATTTAGTCACATAAAATTAATATCATAAAAATTATATATCATAAAATTTTTGGAAAGATATTTCCATATGTTTCATATATATGATAAACATAAAATTTCTGTAATAGGAAAAAAATTTTGTTGGAAAAATAGGCAAATAGGAATTTGAGAATAGAAAAATACAAATGGTCAATAAATATAATAAACATCCAACCTCATTAGTAGTTAAATTTAAACATATTTCATAATAATGTGAACAATGTCTTTGCTTTTCAACTAGGTGAATATTTTGGTACTGTTGTTGCTATTGTTCATAATGGTGAATATGCAGTAAAACAGACCCTTTTACTCACCATTTCTAACAATGTACCTTATTTTCTATAGGACAATTTGACGACGTGAATAAATTTTCAGAATGTAAATTATTGTTCCTGTTACTATGAATTATTGCAAAGGAATGTACAAGAATTGGATGCAGATTTATGACCTAGAATGTCCAGTGCAGTGGTATTTATAATAGCAGACATTTAGAAACAATTCAAATTTCTGAGGATTAAGATCAAATATAACAACACAATCATATGATGAAATCCCATGAGACCACAAGAAAAGTTATGCCTTTAAGGAGAATTAGTCATGGTAGGAAATGTTCATGGCATATGTTAGGTGAAACACCAGGATTCAAATATCTCTTTTTTTGGGCTCTTTTCAAGCACTGGCTGTGCTTTCTGCTTAGATACTATTCATCATACTGTCTACCCTCTAATGGATGAGGATAAGAGGCTTGTGGAAGCTTCCTGGTGGGATTGACTGGTTGTGGGGAAAACTGGGTCTTGCTCTGGTGGGCAAGACAATGTACATAAAATCTTAAATCCCATTTTCTGCTGATGGGTTGGGCTGTGTTTCCTCCCTATAGTTTGGCCTGAGGTCAAACTATGTTATGGGTAATGGCAGTTTAGTTCAGTCACTCAGGCATGTCTGACTCCTTGCAACCCCATGGACTGCAGCACATAGTCTTCCCTGGCCATCACCAACTCCCAGAGCTTGCTCAAACTCATGTCCATTGAGTCAGTGATGCCATCCAACCATCTCATCCTCTGTCCTCCCCTTCTCCTCCTGCTTTCACTCTTTCCCAGCATTAAGGTCTTTTCTAATGAGTCAGCTCTTCATATCAAGTGGCCAAAGGATTGGAGCTTCAGCTTCAGCATCAGTCATTCCAATGAATATTCAGGATAGATTTCCTTTACGATTTTCTGGTTTGATATCCTTGTAGTGAAGGGACTCTCAGAGTCTTCTCCAACACCACGGTTCAAAAGCATCAATTCTTCAGTGGTCAGCGTTCACGTGGTGAAAGCTCTCACGTCCATACACGACTACTGGAGAAATCACATCTTCGACTAGATGGACAATTGTGGCAAAGTAATCTCCTGCTTTTTAATATTCTGTGTAGGTTTGTCATAGCCTTTCATCTAAGAAGCAAGCGTCTTTTAATTTCATGGCTGCAGTCACCAACCACAGTGATTTTAGAACCCAAGAAAATAAGTCTGTAACTGTTTCCATTGTTTTGCCATCTATTTACCATGAAGTTCACAATAAAGGACAGAAATGGTATGGACCTAAGAGAAGCAGAAGATATTAAGAAGAGGTGTCAAGAATACATAGAAGAACTATATAGAAAAGATATTAATGACTCAGATAACTATGATGTTGTGATCACTCACCTAGAGTCAGACATCCTGGAGTGCAAAGTCAAGTGGGCCTTAGCAAGCATCACTACAAACAAAGCTAGTGGAGGTGATGGGATTCCAGTTGATCTATTTCAAATTCTAAAAGATGATGCTGTGAAAGTGCTGCGCTTAATATGCCAGTAAATTTGGAAAACTCAGCAGCGGCCACACTACTGGAAAAGGTCAGTTTTCATTTCAATCCCAAAGAAGGGCAATGACAAAGAATGCTCAAACTACTGCACAATTACACTCATTTCACATGCTAATAAGGTCATGCTCAAAATTCTCTAAGCTAGGCTTCAACAATACATGAATCGAAAACTTTCAGGTGTGCAAGCTGGATTTAGAAAAGGCAGAGGAACCAGACAGAGGTTTTGAACTGGATGTGGAATACCAGACTGGTTCCAAATTGGGAAAAGAAGTACTTCAAGGCTATATATTATTACCCTGCTTATTTAACTTCTATGTATAGTACATCATGTGAAATGTCCAGATGGATGAAGCACAGCTGGAATCAAAACTGCCAGGAGAAATATGAATAACCTCAGATATGCAAATAGCACCAGCCTTATGGCAGAAAGTGAAGAGGAACTAAAGAGCCTCTTGACGAAGGTGAAGAGGAGGGTGATAAAGCTGGCTTAAAACTCAACGTTCAAAAAACTAAGATCATAGCATCAAGTCCCATCACTTCATGGCAGATAGATGAGGAAACAATAGAAACAATAAGAGATTTTATTTTCTTTGGCTCTAAAATCACTGCAGATGATGAGTGCAGCTATGAAATTAAAAGACACTTGCTCCTTGGAAGAAAAGCTACAAACCTAGACAGTGTATTAAAAAGCAGAGACATTACTTTGCCTACAAAGATTCTATAGTCAAACTATGCTTTTTCCAATAGTTATGTATGGATGTGAGGGTTGGACCATAAAGAAGGCTGAGTGCTGAAGAATTGATGCTTTTGAACTGTGATTTAGAGAAGATTCTTGAGAGTCTCTTGGACTGTACAGAGATCAAACCAGTAATCCTAAAGAAAATCAACCCTGAATATTCATTGGAAAGACTGATGCTGAAGCTGAAACTCCAATATTTTGGTCACCTAATGCAAAGAGCCGCCTCTTTGGAAAAGACCCTGATGCTGGGAAAGATAGAAGGCAAGAGGAGAAGGGGATGACAGAGGATGAGATGGTTAGATGACATCACTGACTCGATGGACATGAGTTTTAGCAAACTCCGGGAGATGTTGAAGGACAGCGAAGCCTGGTGTGTTGCAGTCCATGGGGTTGCAAAGAATAGGACACAACTAAGCAACTGAACAACAACTATTCTCCAAGATCTTCTAATGGCTTCCTCCTTATCTTTCAAATCTCACTGCAAATGTTCCTGGCTCAGAATGGCTTCCAGAGCCCGCTGGTGAAAGCAACCCTTCCTCACATCTACCTCTGGGAACCAGAACTTTATTTCACCTTTCCCACCATTTGTTATACCTAAAATTTTCTTGATCCTTTTGTTTAAATATTTATTGCCTATCATTCTTCATGCTCTACCCCCAGTACACACAATATAATCGATGCTCATTGGCTGTTTTTATCATTACTGAGTCTCTACCTCAACAATGGACTATTGCTGGTCAGCCAATGACTAATGGACAAATGCATGGGAAAAAAGAGTGGAAGAAAATATACCAGATTTTATTTTTAAGTGCCCATCTCTGAGTGGTGATATGATAGGTGCTTCTTATCTTCTGCTTTATGTGTGTTTGAGTCTTTAGGCTTTTTTGTAGACATACAATCAGGAAAAATAAGGTAATCTCCTCAGTGTTGATAGTCCAGCTCAATGTTAATAGTCCAGTTTATAGTCCAGTGATTCTTCAGACTTTTTGTAGACACACAATCAGGAAAAATAATGTAATCTCTTCAGTGTTCATAGTCCAGCTCATAGTCTATCTTTTCCATTCAGCCGTCACAAATTCCTTTGGAAGTGAACTAATCACCAAAAAAAAGAGCACTCATGCAGCATTCTACACCTCTTTTATAATACTCACCACATTCTGTCTCTTTACAAACCAGCATCCCAACAGATCATAGACTTTTCTCATACAATATCTGTGCCTTCATATCTATCTGTCTGTCTGTCTATCCAGATACTAGCAAAGTATTTGGAACATTGGGTATTCCATAAGTGTTGAAAGTATTTATCCTGAAACATGTATACCAAGATGCTACTGCTGCTGCTAAGTCACTTCAGTCGTGTCCGACTCTGTGCGACCCCATAGACGGCAGCCCACCAGGCTCCCCCGTCCCTGGGATTCTCCAGGCAAGAACACTGGAGTGGGTTGCCATTTCCTTCTCCAATGCAGGAAAGTGAAAAGTGAAAGTGAAGTCGCTCAGTCATGTCCGACCCTCAGCGACCTCATGGACTACAGCCTTCCAGGCTCCTCCATCCATGAGATTTTCCAGGCAATAGAGAACAATTATCTTAAAGCAAACACCCATGGAACCCTCAGCCTCAACAACAAATGCAACATTGCTGGCATTTCAGAAGCTCTTTGCATGTTTGTTCCTAATTTTTACCCTCTTGTTTCTTCTCAAATGTAACTGATATTCTGAATTATTAAGCAATCACTTGCTTGATTTCATCATCTTAAAATAATCCTAAACATTGACTGCTAACTGAATCTTGCATAACTGGAATCATAAAGCTTCTTTGGGGCAGTGTTATGTTTGTGAGGTTTATCCATGTTTAATATATACCTGCAGTTCATTAATTTTTAGTGCTGTATACTATTCAATGGATAGTTTATTCATTCCACTGTGGTGGACATTTTTGATGTTTTTCATTTTGGGCTTCTCTGTATAATATTACTAATGTCTGTGAATATTCTCATTCATGGTTGGTGCTTATTTCTGGTAGGTGTAACTATAAGTGAAACTGCCGGTTTATCAGGCAAGTGTATTTTTAAATTTAGTAGATGTTGTCAAACTCCTTTCTAATGTGACTGCATCAGATATTACACTTACATTAGTCACACCTGGGAGTTCCCACTGCCCCATAACTTTGGTTGTTTTGGTCATTTTATTTTAATACTAGTCATCCTGATTCAGTCCTGTCTGACTCTTTGTCAGACTCTTTGTTCCCATGGAAAATTCTCCAGGTCAGAATATTGGAGTGGGTAGCCTTTCTCTTCTCCAGGGGATCTTCCCAACCCAGGGATCAAGCCCAGCTCTCCAACATTGTAGGTGGATTCTTTACCAGCTGAGCCACAAGGAAAGCCCAAGGTATATGTTGCTGCTGCTGCTGCTCCTCTAAGTCACTTCAGTCGTGTCCAGCTCTTCATGACCCCATGGACTGCAGCCTACCAGGCTTCTCCGCCCATGGGATTTTCCAGGCAAGAGTACTGGAGTGGGGTGCCATTGCCTTCTCTGAGGTATATGTTAGTATTCCCTTAATTGGCAATACTGTTATGACTCTTCCACAAGTAGTACATTGACTACTTGTGTTTCCTGGGTGTGAGATGCCTGTTTAAACCTCTTGCAAAAATGGTCTTCAAACTGGAAACATAAAACCTCATCAACTGTAAACTCATGAATAATGGTTCTGATTATATTTCTATTATCAATGCCAATTGTGTTCAGATTTTGCCTTGATTATAGGAATAAGAAGAAAATGCTTTATTGAAAAGTAGAAAAAAATTTTAAAAAAAAGAATGAGAAAAAAAATTAAAAAAAATAAAAATTCTTAATGGAAAAAATAAATAAATAAACTTCAGAATCTTGTCAAGACCCTCTTTCTTTTCCTTCCCCCAAAGATTCCCACTGTGGTTTTATAAGAATCATATTAAATGCATTGATTAATTTGGAGCTAAATGAAAAAAATAAATAAATAAAAATAAATTTATCTCATCAATCCTTACTAATGGAGGAAACACATACTAAAATTATGGAATTTTTAGACAACAATCAAATTTATAGAAATAAAGAAAATTGATACCAAGAGAAAAAAGTTTTATATGCTAGTCAATAAAAGAAGAAATTTTAAAAAGAACTAATGAATTTGTGACTAGTATGTTGAAAAAAACACAATAAAATAGATTGTAACAATATAAAAAGAACTTTAAAAATGAAAGTAGGAATTAATAAATTAGAAAGTAGAAAAAGAATAGAACTAAAAAAAAAAACAAAAAAAAAAACCCAACCTCATATGTTCGTACTGAGTCATGTCTGACTCTTTATGACCCCCTGAACTCTAGCCCACCAGATTCCTCTGTCCATGGGATTTCCCAGGCAAGAATACTGGAATGAGCCACCATTTCCTTCTCCAGGGTATCCTCCTGACCCAGAGTTTGAACCCACATTTCCTGTGTCTCCCGCACTGGCAGGTGGATTCTTTAACACTGAGCCACATGAATGGCTTTAAAGAGTAAAATTTAAATTTTAAAGAGTAAAATTAAAAAATATACATCCAAATGCTGGTTTTTTGAGAAACTCAATAAAATAATCATTAACTACTTTAAGGGGAAAAAGAAAGGTATAACTATACCAAAATAATAATAATAATAACAAAGGAAATTTAAAGAATCATAAGAAAGCTTTTGTACAGTTTCATACAAATAAACTGAAAATTTGGATTAAACAAATAATTTTCTAGAAAAATATAACTTAAAATTTATCTCAAATGAAATACACAATATTAAAAGACATTTTATATAGGGGAAAAAAAGATAATTTTTTTCAAAGAAACAACCTCACGGTTACCAGATCTGAGGAGTTTGTCCCAAATCCTAAAATTTACCATGCTATTTCATGACTGAAAGCATTGAATAATGGAAATTTTCAATGGAAAATTGAAATTTTGGAAATGGAAATTTTCCAAAATTTTTAATTGATACCCACATTACTATATGTAACATTAATAATGCAATAATAATACTGGGAAACCAAAACTACCAAACCAAAATTATAAATGAAATATTTCCAACTATATGAATAATACATTATGATCAAGTGAAATTTGATACAAGGTATGTCATACTGTTTCAATGTTAGGAAATTAATTGGGATAATATATTATTATATTTAAGGATACTAATGATGTGATCATTTCAAAGCAAATTCAAAAAGCATGTGACAATATTTAAGATTCTTGAGACATAAAAAAGAAACAAGAAAATAAAGACAGATGAATAGTCAGTATAACAAACTATTTGATGTCAACTCCAGAATCATGATTAAAGAGAAAATACTAGATTCAGGAACAAGACAAGGAGTTCCACTACTGCTATTTTATTTAACATATTACAGGTAAAAAGTCATAGCAATTAAGCAACAGAAAAATATCAAAGTTACAAAATTTGAAAAGGATAAAATGACTGTATCCCTATTGCAGGTGGTATTATTATATAACCAGAAAAGTGAAAATTATAAAAAGTATTTAAGAAATAAGATGTTGGATAAGTTTGGGGAGTACAAAATCCATTGTTTTCACACACATAAACAATAAGATATATATAGATATATATATATAGCATTATAGATTTATATATTTAGTAAATATATATTATTTCAATAAGAAATAATTATAATATAGCAAACATAATTATGGGCTTCCTAGGTAGCATTAGTGGTGAAAAATCCACCTGCCAAAGCAGGAAACACAAGAGACTCAGGTTTGATTACTGGGTTGGGAAGATTCCCTGGAGGAGGGCGTGGCAACACTGTCCAGTATTCTAGCCTGGAGAATCCCGTAGACAGATTAGCCTGGCAGGATACAGTCCATAGCATTGCAAAGAGTCAGACATGACTGAAGCGACTTGGCATGCAGGCACGCAAACATAATTATAATTTTACCTTGATTTTATAATTAGAATAAATTTTTTAAATGTATCTAGCTATGTTTAATGTTTTTATAAATAATAAAGACCCAATAACAACCTTTAAATTCTGGAAAGACAAAGCAGTAATGATGAGAATAGCCTTACCAGACATTACGGTATATTATAAAGTTTCAATAATTAAAACCATACCATATCAGTGCATAAACAGATACACAGGACAATGGAACAGAAAATTACTTATGTAAAAGATCCAAACACATCTAGAAACTTAGTTTATAATTAGATAATATTTCAAATCAGGTAGCTGCCTGAGAAAAATAATGTTAGGACTATATCCAACACCCTTCATGGGAATAATGCCAAATGGATCAGCTATTTAATTATTTTTTAAAAAGCCATGAAACACTAAATTTAAAAATTAGATAGTTTCTTTATACTTTTGAAGTAAAGACAGCCTTTCTATGATCCAAAACCTGTAAGTTATAAAGGAAATTTTGACTACATAAAAGTTTTTTTAACTGTATTAAAAGAAAAATCAAAGTCTAAACGTGAATGAGAAGAATAATACACAAAAGATAAGTGAGAAAAACAGTTGATCATCACAACAAGAAGGACATATCTTCAGTTCAGTTCAGTTACTCAGTCGTGTCCGACTCTTTGCAACCCCATGAGCTGTAGCACGCCAGGACTCCCTGTCCATCATCAACTCCCAGAGCCCACCCAAACTCATATCCATTGAGTCAGTGATGCCATCCAACCATCTCATCCTCTGTCATGCCCTTCTCCTCCTGCCTTCAATCTTTCCCAGCATCAGGGTCTTTTCAAATGAGTCAGCTCTCCACATCAGGTGGCCAAAGTATTGGAGTTTCAGCTTCAGCGTCAGACCTTCCAATGAACTCCCAGGACTGATCTCTTTTAGGATGGACTGGTTGGATCTCCTTGCAGTCCAAGGGACTCTCAAGAGTCTTCTCCAACACCACAGTTCAAAAGCATCAATTCTTCTGCACTCAGCTTTCATTATAGTCCAACTTTCACATCCATACATGACTACTGGAAAAACCATAGCCTTGACTAGCCTTTGTCAGCAAAGCAATGTCTCTGCTTCTTAATATGCTGTCTAGGTTGGTCATAAATTTCCTTCCAAGGAGTAAGCGTCTTTTAATTTCATTGCTGCAATCACAATCTGCAGTGATTTTGGAGCCCAAAAAAATAAAGTCAGCCACTGTTTCCACTGTTTCCCCATCTATTTGTTGTGAAGTGATAGGACCAGATGCCATGATCTTCGTTTTCTGAATGTTGAGCTTTAAGCCAACTTTTTCACTCTCCTCTTTCACTTTCATCAAGAGGCTCTTTAGTTCCTCTTCACTTTCTGCCATAAGGGTGGTGTCATCTGCATCTCTGAGGTTATTGATATTTCTCCCGGCAATCTTGATTCCAGCTTGTGGTTCCTCCAGCCCAGCGTGTCTCATGATGTACTCTGCATAGAAGTTAAATAAGCAGGTTGACAATATACAGCCTTGAGGTACTCCTTTTCCTATTTGGAACCAGTCTGTTGGTCCATGTCCAGTTCTAACTGTTGCTTCCTGACCTGGGTTTCTCAAGAGGCAGGTCAGGTGGTCTGGTATTCCCATCTCTTTCAGCATTTTCCACAGTTTATTGTGATCCACACAGTCAAAGAGAAAGAGCAGAACAGATCACTACTCAGCACTCTTAGCACGAGGCCAGTCCTGGAGCCCCGTTGTGTTGGAAATTTCAATAATCCTTTAGTGCTCAAAGGAAATCTTACTCCAAGAGCAAACATAGGGTTTTCTACCTCAATTCCACACTCTTCGAATAACAGCATGGAAACTTACTTGACCAAGATGCAGCAGGAGTTGGACAGGAGCATAGCTAGAGAACTAAGAGAAGAGTGAAGACGGTGTGCAGAGTGAAGGTACAGGCAGAAACGCTTAATGGTTCCTGTGTTCCAAGAACAGAGATGCTCCACCAGCTCACTCCTGAACCTTGTTTCCCAGCAGGTTAGGAAGGGCGGGGATGAGGAGATACCTCTCATCCAAGGTAAGGAGCAGCGGCTGTGCTTTGCTGGAGCAGCCGTAAAGAGATATCCCACGCCCAAGGTAAGAGAACCCAAGTAAGATGGTAGGTGTTGCAAGAGGGCATCAGAGGGCAGACACACTGAAACCATACTCACAGAAAACTAGTCAATCTAATCACACTAGGACCACAGCCTTGTCTAACTCAATGAAACTAAGCCACGCCCGTGGGGCCACCCAAGATGGGCAAGTCATGGTGGAGAGGTCTGACAGAATGTGGTCCACTGGAGAAAGGAATGGCAAACCACTTCAGTATTCTTGCCTTGAGACCCCCATGAACAGTATGAAAAGTCAAAATGATAGGATACTGAAAGAGGAACTCCCCAGGTCAGTAGGGGCCCAATATGCTACTGGAGATCAGTGGAGAAATAACTCCAGAAAGAATGAAGGGATGGAGCCAAAGCAAAAACAATACCCAGCTGTGGATGTGACTGGTGATAGAAGCAAGGTCCAATGCTGTAAAGAGCAATATTGCATAGGAACCTGGAATGTCAGGTCCATGAATCAAGGCAAATTGGAAGTGGTCAAACAAGAAATGGCGAGAGTGAATGTCGACATTCTAGGAATCAGCGAACTGAAATGGACTGGAATGGGTGAATTTAGCTCAAATGACCATTATATATGCTACTGCAGGCAGGAATCCCTCAGAAGAAATGGAGTAGACGTTATGGTCAACAAAAGAGTCTGAAATGCAGTACTTGGATGCAATCTCAAAAACAACAGAATGATCTCTGTTCGTTTACAAGGCAAACCATTCAATATCACAGTAATCCAAGTCTATGCCCCAACCAGTAACTCTGAAGAAGCTGAAGTTGAATGGTTCTATGAAGACATACAAGACCTTTAGGACTAACACCCCAAAAAGATGTCCTTTTCATTATAGGGGACTGGAATGCAAAAGTAGGAAGTCAAGAAACACCTGGAGTAACAGGCAAATTTAGCCTTGGAATACAGAATGAAACAGGGAAAAGACTAATAGAGTTTTGCCAAGAAAATGCACTGGTCATAGCAAACACCCTCTTCCAACAACACAAGAGAAGACTCTATACATGGACGTCACCGGATGATCAACACGGAAATCATATTGATTATATTCATTGCAGCCAAAGATGGAGAAGCTCTATACAGTCAGCAAAAACAAGACCAGGAACTGACTGTGGCTCAGATCATGAACTCCTTATTGCCAAATTCAGACTTAAATTGAAGAAAGTAGGGAAAACCACTAGACCATTCAGGTATGACCTAAATCAAATCCTTTATTATTATACAGTGGAAGTGAGAAATAGATTTAAGGACCTAGATCTGATAGAGTGCTTGATGAACTATGGAATGAGGTTCGTGACATTGTACAGGAGACAGGGATCAAGACCATCCCCATGGAAAAGAAATGCAAAAAAGCAAAATGGCTGTCTGGGGAGGCCTTACAAATAGCTGTGAAAAGAAGAGAAGTGAAAAGCAAAGGAGAAGAGGAAAGATATAAGCATCTGAATGCAGAGTTCCAAAGAATAGCAAGAAGAGATAAGAAAGCCTTCTTCAGCAATCAGTGCAAAGAAATAGAGGAAAACAACAGAATGGGAGACTAGGGATCTCTTCAAGAAAATTAGAGATACCAAGGGAACATTTCATGCAAAGATGGGCTCAATAAAGGACAGAAATGGTATGGACCTAACAGAAGCAGAAGATATTAAGAAGAGATTGCAAGAATACACAGAAGAACTGTACAAAAAAGATCTTCACGACCCAGAAAATCACGATGGTGTGATCACTGACCTAGAGCCAGACATCCTGGAGTGCAAAGTCAAGTGGGCCTTAGAAAGCATCACTACGAACAAAGCTAGTGGAGGTGATGGAATTCCAGTGGAGCTATTCCAAATCCTGAAAGATGATGCTGTGAAAGTGCTGCACTCAATATGCCAGCAAATTTGGAAAACTCAGCAGTGGCCACAGGACTGGAAAAGGTAAGTTTTCATTCCAAACCCAAAGAAAGGCAATGCCAAAGAATGTTCAAACTACCACTCAGTCGCACTCATCTCACATGCTAGTAAAGTAATGCTCAAAATTCTCCAAGCCAGGCTTCAGCAATATGTGAACCATGAGCTTCCTGGTGTTCAAGCTGGTTTTAGAAAAGGCAGAGGAACCAGAGATCAAATTGCCAACATCTGCTGGATCATGGAAAAAGCAAGAGAGTTCCAGAAAAACATCTATTTCTGCTTTATTGACTATGCCAAAGCCTTTAACTGTGTAGATCACCAGAAACTGTGGAAAATTTTGAAAGAGATGGGAATACCAGACCACCTGACCTGCCTCTTGAGAAACCTGTATGAAGATCAGGAAGCAACAGTAAGAACTGGACATGGAACAACAGACTGGTTCAAAATAGGAAAAGGAGTACATCAAGGCTATATATTGTCACCCTGCTTATTTAACTTATATGCAGAGTACATCATGAGAATGCTGGACTGGAAGAAACACAAGCTGGAATCAAGATTGCCGGGAGAAATATCAATAAGCTCAGATATGCAGATGACACCACCCTTATGGCAGAAAGGGAAGAGGAAGTAAAAAGCCTCTTGATGAAGGTGAAAGAGGAGAGTGAAAAAGTTGGCTTAAACCTCAACATTCAGAAAACGAAGATCATGGCATCTGGTCCCATCACATCATGGGAAATAGATAGGGAAACAGTGGAAACAGTGTCAGATTTTATTTTGGGGGGCTCCAAAATAACTGCATATAGTGACTGCAGCCATGAAATTAAAAGACGCTTGCTCCTTGGAAGGAAAGTTATGACCAACCTAGATAGCATATTCGAAAGCAGAGACATTACTTTGCCAACAGAGGTTCGTCTAGTCAAGGCTATGGTTTTTCCTGTGGTCATGTATAGATGTGAGAGTTGGACTGTGAAGAAGGCTGAGCGCCGAAGAATTGATGCTTTTGAACTGTGGTGTTGGAGAAGACTCTTGCGAGTCCCTTGGACTGCAAGGAGATCCAACCAGTCCATCCTGAAGGAGATCAGCCCTGGGATTTCTTTGGAAGGAATGATGCTAAAGCTGAAACTCCAGTACTTTGGCCACCTCATGTGAAGAGTTGACTCACTGGAAAAGACTCTGATGCTGGGAGGGATTGGGGGCAGGAGGAGAAGGGGACGACAGAGGATGAGATGGCTGGATGGTATCACTGACTCAATGGATGTGAGTCTGTGTACTCCAGGAGTTGGTGATGGACAGGGAGGCCTGGTGTGCTGCGATTCATGGGGTCCCAAAGAGTCGGACACGACTGAGTGACTGAACTTAACTGAACTGAACGGAACACAGTCAAAGGCTTTGGCATAGTCAATGAAGCAGAAATAGATGTTTTTCTGGAACTTTCTTGCTTTTCCGATAATCCAACGGATGTTTACAATTTGATCTCTGGTTCCTCGCCTTTTCTAAATCAGCTTGAACATCTGGAAGTTCACAGTTTACATACTGTTGAAGCCTGGCTTGGAGAATTTTGAGCATTACTTTACTAGCATGTGAGATGAGTGCAATTGTGCAGTAGTTCGAGCATTCTTTGGCATTTCCTTTATTGGGGATTGGAATGAAAACTTACCTTTTCCAATCCTGTGGCCACTGCTGAGTTTTCCAAATTTGCTGACATATTGAGTGCAGCACTTTCACAGCATCATCTTTTAGAATTTGAAATAGCTCAACTGGAATTCCATCACTTCCACTAGCTTTGTTCATAGTGATGCTTTCTAAGGCCCACTTGACTTCACATTCCAGGATGTCTGGCTCTAGGTGAGTGATCACACCATCGTGATTATCTGGGTTGTGAAGATCTTTTTTGTACAGTTCTTCTGTGTATTCTTGCCACCTCTTCTTAATATCTTCTGCTTTTGTCAGATCCATACCATTTCTGTCCTTTATTGAGCTCATCTTTGCATGAAATGTTCCCTTGGTATCTCTAATTTTCTTGAAGAGATCTCTAGTGTTTTCCATTCTGTTGTTTTCCTCTGTTTCTTTGCACTGATCACTGAGGAAGGCTTTCTTTCTTTCCTTGCTATTCTTTGGAACTCTACATTCAAATGGGTATATCTTTTCTTTTCTCCTTTGCTTTTCACTTCTCTTCTTTTCACAGCTATTTGTAAGGCCTCCTCAGACGGCCATTTCACTTTTTTGCATTTCTTTTTTCTTGGGATAGTCTTGATCCCTGTCTCCTGTACAATGCCATGAACCTCCATCCATAGTTTATCAGGCCCTCTGTCTATAAGATCTAGTCCCTTAAATCTATTTCTCACTCTCACTGTATAATCATAAGGGATTTGATTTAGGTCATGCCTGAATGGTTTAGTGGTTTTCCCCACTTTCTTCAATTTAAGTCTGAATTTGGCAATAAGGAGTTCATGATCTGAGCCACAGTTAGCTCCTGGTCTTGTTTTTGCTGACTGTATAGAGCTTCTTAATATATGTAATATATTTCTCATAAGGAAAAAAACTCAATACAAAATAAAAACTGGTAGAAGAGCTCTCAGAGAAAAGAAATCACAAAAAGTTATCTATCAACAAAAGCTCAATATCACCTATATAAAAAAAGGGAAATGAAATTTCAAATTCTGCAGGTATGTCAAACTTGTGGATTTTTGCTAACTTGATAAGAGGAATAGTATTTTTGGCAAGATTTTAGGGACGGAAGATTCTCATGCATTTCTATTGGAGTGTCAATTGGCACAGCACTTACAGATAAGAATCTGGCAGTATCTGTCAAAATTATAAATGCATATTCCCTTTTGCCTAACAATTCTACATCTGAGAATATGTGCCTTATGAACAGGCTTACTCATTGCAGTATTCTATCACAACTTGTTATAGTAAAAGATTACCAACAAATACTCACAGATCCATCAATAGGGAGATACTAAAATACTGGTGCTTTCACAAAATTATGCAGCCATGAAAAGAATGAGACAGACTAAGGAAAATCTTGGAACTGATATGGGCTTCCCTGATAGCTTCATTGGCAAAGAATCCACCTGTAATACAGGAGATCCCGGTTCGATTCCTGGGTCGGGAAGACCTGTTGAAGAAAGGATAGGCTACCCATTCCAGCATTCGTGGGCTTCCCTTGTGGCTCAGCTGGTAAAGAATCCGCTTGCAATGCAGGAGACTTGGGTTTGATCCCTAGGTTGGGAAGATCCCCTGGAGAAGGGAATGGCTACCTACTCCAGTATTCTGGCCTAGAGAATTCCATGGACTGCATAGAACTGATATGAAAACATCTCCCAAAAATATATTGGTGCCAGATAAGGTATAAAAGGTCTATAGCAGCCTATCATCCTGGTTAGCCCAGGGCCAAGAATTTTGCCAAGCACAGAAATTTCAGTGCTAAAATCGAGAAATCTCCCCTTAAGTCCAGTTCCTGTTTTCATTAGCAGATGTGAGATTGGAATATGAGTTCACATTCATTTGTTTATGCATACAAAGCCTCCAGAAGGATGTGCAAGAAAGTAACAGTAGTGAAGTGAAGTCGCTCAGTCGTGTCCGACGCTTTGCGACTCCATGGACTGTAGTCTGTCAGGCTCCTCCATCCATAGGATTTTCCAGGCAAGAGTGCTGGAGTGGATTGCCATTTCCTTTTCCAGGGGATCTTCCTGACCCAGGAATCGAACCTGGGTCTCCTGCATTGCAGGCAGACACTTTACCATCTGAGCCACCAGGGTGCTGGCCTATTTTATTATAAGTGGGGCTGGTGAGGAAGTGATTGGATGGAAGACTGAGACTGAACAGCATTATTTCCTTCTACGGATATTTTAAAATTTTTGATCTATATGAATTAGATAGTTATTCCAAAATTAAATAAGCAAGCAAATAAACATAATCAAATGCATCAGAAAAGGCAGTCTGATTTGTGAGGGGAAATAAGATTTCCTAAGTACAGAGCAAGTGTCTAGGTAATTTATATAGTTGAAGGGCTTGGAAACTTTCTTGCAAAATGTATTTCTTAATAACATCTGACAACCAGCTTCAGGATAATGAATACAATGCAATATACCACCCTTTGAGAACAAGGAATTGCAGGTTGTCTTACCCTAGTCAAAAAGAGCAAGTCTAAGCTGCTCTTGAATTTCTGAATTGACCAGACAGTCTCAACACAGGCCATAAAACTACTATCTGAAAGAAAATGGATGGTATTCAAACCAAAACAGCCTGTGAGCAACTGCATATTGACCTCAATTTGGACACACAATCTGTCTCACAGACTATTCTTCTTTATACTGCTCATGTTCATTGTAGGAAGAAACTCTGTCAAACATTTAATGTCTTAGAAAAATTCTGTATAAAACTTAAGCTTATTTGCAAATTTACCTTTTTTCCAAAATGTTTGTTTTCCCATTGTTTGGGGCCAATAGAGAAAGAGGAAGGCAATGGAAAGAACAGAAATAGTTCCTGGGGTGCTGAATGCATGAATGTGTGTGCAATTGTGGACATATATTCTTGCTTTTGAACCAAGAACATCGATGGTGTAAGTCTTAGTCCAAAGGCATGAGACAACCAATGTCCTGGCTCAAATAGTCAAGCAGAGAGAGAGAGAGAGAGAGAGGTCTCCCTCTCTTCCCCTTTTTGTCCTATGAAGGCCCTCAAGAGACTGGATAATTCCTATCGACATGGGGAGGGCAACCCACTTTACTCAATCTACGGACGAAAGTGCTCACCTCATCCAGAAACACCCGCATGGACACACCTCAGAGTAACATTTACTCAAATATCAGGCGCCTTATGAACCAGTCAAAATGGCACATAAACTTAACCACAATAATTGAGATCAGAGATACCAAGAAATGGGTAAGATGCAGTTCAATGTTACAAACAACTCACTGAAAAAAATGGGCAGGAGATCTAAATAGACATTTCTCCAAAGAAGACATACAAATGGCCAGCAAAAAACATGAAAAGATGATCAACATCATTAATTATTAGAGAAATGCAAATTAAAACAACGAGATATCACCTCACACCAGTCAGAATGGCCACCATCAAAAACTCTATAAGCAATAAATGATGGAAAGGATGTGGAGAGAAAGGAACCCTCCAACAGTTGGTGGGAATGTAAGTTGGTACAGCCACTATGGAGAACAATATGGAGTTTCCTCAAAAAGCTAAAATTAGAACTACCGCATGTCCCAGCAATCCCACCTCTGGGTATATACCTGGAGAAAACCATACTTCAAGAATGTACATGAACTCCAATGTTCATTGCAGAAGTGTTTACAACAGCCAGGACATGGAAACAGCCTAAATGTCCATCAACAGAGGAATGGGCAAAGAAGATGTGGTGTGTGTGTGTGTGTATATATATATATATATATATATATATATATATATATATATATAAAATGGAATATTACTTAGCCATAAGTCAGAGATGTGGATAGACATAGACACTGTCCTACAGAGTGAAGTAAGTCAGAAAGAGGAAAAAAATATCATAAAATATCACTTAAATGTGAAATCTAGAAAAATGGTACAATTGAACTTATTTGCAAACCAGAAATAGAGGCACATGTAGAGAACAAATGTATGGATACCAAGGGTGGGAAGGGGAAGGTGGGATGAAGTGGGAGATTTGGACTGACATATATAAGCTGAAAGTGAAAGTGGCTCAGACGGATCCGACTCTTTGCAACCCCATGGACTATACAGTCCATGGAATACTCCAGGCCAGAATACTGGAGTGGGTGGCTGTTCCCATCTCCAGCAGATCTTCCCAACCCAGGTATGGAACTGGGGTCTCCCACATTACAGGTGGATTCTTTACCAACTGAGCTATCAGGGAAGCACTACTATATATAAAATAGATGACTAATGAGAACCTGCCATATAGCACAGGAAACTCTATTCAATGCTCTTTGGTGACTTAAATAGGAACAAAATCTAAAAAGTGGGGATATATGCATATGCATAACTGATTCACATTGTTGTACAGTGGAAATGAACATAACGTTCTAAAAGCAACAATGCTTCAGTAAAAATTCAAAGAAAAGAACTAGTGTTAAAATTCTGGAAATGGTTGGGCACGATATATTTAAATTGCCCAAATGGTATAGACTGAAAGATGCCACTCTTGGAATCGGATGTCCAGTCTGAAGCAGAGAAGGCTCTAGAAGGAAAGACTGTGTGAAGGTGTTTTGAGGATATTCAGTGCAGCTGGAGAAGTGGACAATGGATAATGGGGCTAGTGTTGTATTGCAAGTAGCAGCAAAAGCAAGTAGCATGAAGTGGCAGGGTGTGCTGAAAGGAAAGAGATGGAATGTGGGCAGAGGAATCAAGGAGCAGGCATGAACTGGAAATGAGCAATCAGCCTCAGGAAATCTAAGTAAAATGGGGCTGGGCAGGAATTCATCTCTAAAAATCTGTTCCCAAGTCAGGAAAAGGATGGGAATGTATGGACCAACAAAAGACAGATCCCAGTTCTAGAGGGTCTGGAAACACAAGGCAAATTTTCAAACTGAACTTGGGCACAAGGACAGACAGAAATATGTTGTCCCAGAATTTTCCTTGTATAATACACAAAAACAATTCAAAGAGGATCAGAGGCTAAAATGCAAACTAAAACTCTAAGTTCTAGAAAATAAACACAAAAAATTTCGTAAACTTAGGTCAACAAAAAATTACTAGATAAAACACAAAAATGATTCATAACAAAAGAAAAACATGAGAAGTTGGATTTCATTACAACTTTGTACTGCTCTTCAAAATACCATTCAGAAAATGAAATTGCAAGCAGCAATTCATAATATGTGTATTTGAGAAATGAACTGAATTCAGAATGACACAAAAGTCTTCCCAGGTGAAGCTAGTGGTAAAATACCTGCCTGCCAATGCAGGAGACACAAGAGACACAGGTTCAGTCCCTGGGTCTGGAAGATCCCCCGGAGGAAGGCATGGCAACCCATTCCAGTATTCTTGCCTGGAGAATCCCATGGACAGAGGAGCCTGACAGGCTACAGTCTATGAGTGTGCACGTGTGTGCACACACACACACAGACACACACACATAGACACACACATACACACTTCTTATGGGAGCCTGTCCCTTTTCCAGAGATCTTCCCATTCCAGGGATCGAACCTGAGTATCCTGCACTGCAATGGATTTTTTACCAGCTGAGCTACTAGGGAAGTCCCTAATAAGAAGACAAACAATGCGATAAAAAATTTACAAAACTTTAACTAAAACTTCAGAAAAGAATATATACCCATGGCCAATGAGCACATGAAAGGATATTCAAATAATTATATATCAAAGAGATGAAGTTTAAAAACAATAAACTATAACTGCACACCCGCTAGAAACAGCTGAACTTTTAAGGTTATTGGGTTTGTATGTATGTATTTAGAGGGATTTAATGGCAAAACTAATTTATGGCTAATATAGAAGAATGTCCAAAAAGAGCTAAGAAATCTTTTAGAAAGAATATTTAGGGAAAACTGCCTTACTGCACATTTGTACTTACCACAAAACTATGTGATCACAATAGTATGACATTAGTACAAACAAGAAAAGTATGAGTAAAATAGACTAAAATACTCTGGAAAGGGATCCAAGTATATAAATGAAACTTAATATCCAAAAAGGAAAATTCCAAGGGGGCAGGAAAAGAATAATCTAACTATATTTAAACAAATCTTTCTAGCAAATTGACTCCATTCAACTATTCAAAAATAAAAATTAGGATTGCGTTTTCTGTACTTAAAAAAAAAAAGTCCTTATTGATACATTTATGTCTTTTTGGTAGCATGAATATAGAAAAAGGTGGGGAATAACAGAATGGAAGATGTTTTTACTGATTACTTAAAGGGGTGGAACTGGAGGGAGTTGAGAGAGGAAAATTAAATTGTTACTAATTATAACATTAGTATAATGTTACTATGCATATTTACTATATTATTAATAAAAATATGAATATACTTTTGGATTTCATTTGTTATTGTTAGCATGATTAAAATTTGAAACCTAAACTTAGAAAAGATCCAGCACTTTGTCTACTGTATCAATAAGCATATATTATTGCTTTAAGAAAAAATGAAATGTAAAGTCCAAATGTATCTGTGAAAATTCAAGCCTATATTTGCCTTTCTCCCTGGCTTTTCCCCTCCTTTCCTTCCTTCTTTCCTTTCTTCTTAAAATAAGGAAACATATTTCAGTTAATGTTTGACACCAGGGTTGTAATCAGAATGTTCTAATAATTGTTTTTGCTAATTATTTTCCTCCATAGTGAAAATATATAAAATACTCAAAGCCAACAGATCACAGCCTAGGTGAAGAAGTTTGGAATTCCAAGAGAATGGAATAAGTGACTGGTGATGGTAAACCTTCAAATGGAAGTAGGCAGCACTCCGTCATCTAGGATTCTACACTGTATGCTGGGGAATTTGCACTTGATTCTGAGCTTGATAGGGAGCTGAAAGGTTTTGAGCTGTTCAGGTACATGGTGAGACAGGTAACCCTAGGGCTTGTGTGTAGAAAGAACCTGGCGAAACAAAGTAAATCCCCTGATGTGTGGACCTGAAAATCCCTTCTCCTGGCATACTCAATTCTGCTTTAATTCCAAAATGATACAAGTGTAATTCTGAAACAGTTCCATATGCCAGCAATCTATTTCTACTATGACTCAGAGATCCCCGTAGTTTAGTGCTTTTTTGCCCAAGAGAAATTGAGTTTCTTTTGGACTGTTGAAAGCATTTATACCTTCCTAAATGGAATTATGTTACCAAAGACATAATTGATAGTACTTCCTGTCCCACACTTAAATGTTTCTCAGTTCACAAGTACAAATATTATTATAAAACATAACTCCAAAAGCTCCACAATTAAGTTCCAAATCCTTTATGTATTTGTTTATCAATCATATATGGGTAATATTGCCTCTGTCCTTTATAGAGTCCCAGCTACCAAATGGAGGCACTGATTTTTGATAAAACTATTTGAGAAGCCTCTAGAACAATTCAGACCTCTTTAGGGTCCACAGTAGAAATTTCTCTTGCAAAATTAGTGTCTGGTTTTCCTTTCTTTATAGGCATAAAATAAAAAATTACACTTTCCAGCCCTACTAATGTGAGGTGGGGCCATGTGACTGGTTATCATCAAAGGACTAAAATAAATGGAAGTGACACATGTCACTTCTGGGAAGAAACACGGGGAAGGGATGTGTGAGGTCTCCATGCTATCTTTTCTTTGCCCTCGTAACCAAGAAGGCCATGTTTTGTTTTGTTTTGTTTTTTCTGTTAGCCTGGATCCCTGAGTGACTATGAGTAACAAATCCCTCTACTCCTTCCCCAAAGTGCATTGCATATATACTCAAGACTAAGAAATAAACATTGATATTCTAAGTTACTGATATACTAGGCTTCATTTGTTACTGCAGCATTCCTGGCTTATGCTATCTAATAGTTTCAAATACTCCTCTGAGAATCAGATGACTACTCTGTACTCTGGCCTCAACTAGATGCATATTCAAATAGTATTTTAAATAAAGAATATGACTAAGTCTCTTATTTAAGCCCCATCACAGATGGATATCAAAGAATATTTAGCTCTTTCCCAGCATACAAAGTGATTGTGTGTGCGTTTGTGTGTGTGTGTGTGTGTAGAAATACTTTTTATTTGTTTTATAATGGTTTAGAAGTTATCCAATTTTGGAGCTTAAAGTTGGTGAGTTGATACAGGAAAATCAGTTAAGTCAATCTTACGTTGTGCATCAAAACAAGACTCAGTCTGTTATTCAGCACACTAACTCTAGTTAAAGCAAAGGAGTAGCTTACTGCCCAGGGACAAGAAGGAAACAGCTCAGTATTTGCTAAATGGATAGGCTTTGTACACTGGAGGATGGAGTTGTAGAGGTGTCTGCTTTCCCTGGGGGACTGAAGTTGTGAACTGAAAAGAACCCTTTGCCATTCTGACTTGCTTACTTCAGAGAAAGTGTATAACTTTGTTTCTCAGAAAGAAAAAAAGAAAAAGGAATATTCTCAAGTCACGTAGAAAGAGCTCAACATCCAAGGGCTCTTCTGAGAAACTGTTGGTGAAGGAAATAAAAAAGTATCAAAACCCTCCAGACATATTAAACATTGAGAGGTAGAAGTGTTTTGTTAGAATGTTTTTGATTTACCAAACTAAACCCTTCACATTTAAATCATAATGTTTGAAGTGTTCGCTAAATGAATCAGTCACTCCCATTGTGTTTTCAGGCAACTTCATGGACTAAGGCTAGTTCCTGGGTAATATGAGAAGACAGCGTCTGTCTCCTGTGCTTGTCCTCATTCCAGCTTGTCTCTCCTTTTTGGCCCCCTATATCCTCATTTCCAGCTTTCCCCATCTCCGCCCTGTCTTTCCTCTGCAGCTCCTATGGCTGCTGACCATACTACCTGGTGGAGTGTAGATGAATGCTTGGTTAACCAGGGCAGGTCAGAGCTTCAGACCTTCTACTATTCTTCCCATCATCTACTGAAATACAAATACAAAGTTTAGTTTTTAGTCTTTGGAGCTAGTCTACTTGGATATGTCAGAGGTGAGAACCTCTTGATCTAAGAAAATGGTAGCTTCTTCAAATTAAAGCAACAACACAAGGACGTTGGTGGTCACTTACATTCAATTGCAAAATACAGTATGTGCATTCGGTGGTGTGTGTTGTCTGTCCCAAAGTCATTAGCATGAAAGATACAATTCACCTTGCTTGCTAGCAAAGAAAATGACCAGAACAGAGGAATGTTTGTGGGGAAATGAACAAGATGGCACGAGTCACCTTTCTCATGCAGTCTCAGCCCATGCTCTGTAAACGATGGCTTTGCTTGGTTATATAATGGTTAAAATCACTTATAGCACTGCCCATGTGCATCACAAGGTACCCGCTTGGTCACAGGTTGTGTGGTTTGGTTTATACCTGTATGAGCTTTGCCCTGAAAGCCCTGGTTGCTGCTGCTTTGGGGCTGTACTAGAAAGGCCTCATGGTTACGTTAGATGAGGTTATGTTATGACTCTGTTTTAGCTGTGTTAGGTTATGTTATGGCTGCGATGCCAGCCAGAAAAGAGGCTGTGTTATGGCTGCCGTGCCAGCCAGGAGGGAATAAACTACATCTGTAGTTTCTATGGCTCCTAGAGTCTCCTTCCAGCCTCTTAGTTCGCACCTTGCCTATCCTGGGCTCAGCAAACTGTGCAGACAGCAAGACAACTGGCGTCATGAACAGGATCAGCAATATAAATGTTTTTTGGAGAAATGAAGAGGTGAAATGAAAACATTTAGTTTACATGTGAGACCGCTCAGAGCAGGTAACACGATTGTCTTCAGAAGAGCTGACATGTAAAAAATGAAACAGTTCTGTTTTCTGAATCTGTCTGCAATGCAGGAGACTGTGGTTTGATTCCTAGGTCAGGAAGATCCCCTGGAGAAGAGATAGGCTACCCACACCAGTATTCTTGAGTTTCCCTGGTGGCTCAGACTGTAAAGAATCAACCTGCAATGTGGGAGACCTGGGTTTGATCTCTCTGTTGGGAAGATCCCCTGGAGAAGGGCATGGCAACCCACTCCAGTATTTCTGCCTGGAGAATCCCCATGGACAGGGGAGCCTGGCAGGCTGTAGTCCATGGGGTCACAGAGTCAGACACGACTCAGCGACTAAGCACAAAAGGTAGAACTAGAGACACCAGTGGAAAGTACGTGTGAAGACAGGGAGGTTTAGATCAATACAAGGATAATTTTTGTTGTTGCAAAAATTAGCATCAGATTTCAATAAAGATTATAAATAACTTTAAACTTACAGTGTGAAAGTAATAAAAATCATTGCATAAAACTGTAAAGTAGTACATCAAAAAGAAATAACAAATAAGGAACCATAAGAACAATAGCTAGCACTTATTTTTTGTGTTGCATTTGTCCAGCACAAATGATGGAGACTCATTTATAATAATTCCAACAAACCCCCCAAATCCCAAGTAATAGTAGATTCTATTATCTTCATGGTCTTCGTCGAAGTAAAGAAAGGTTAAGATAAACTTCCACAGTTACCCAGTAGTTGCAGAAACTTGGATTTTGAAGCAAGACAGTCTAACCCCAGAGTCCATATTTTTACCTACATTGTAGTCAAGAGAAAGAAATAAACTGAAATTTATGGGAGAAAACAAAAGGAAACATGGTAGGAACAAGGTGATTGGTCTACAAAGTTGAAGTAATAAGATAAAATACAAATGTCAGCAAATAAACATAAACAGAGGGTCATAACTACTCAGATCTACAGGACTCAGTTGATAAAGTGTCCTGGTAAAGATATTTAAAATATTTCTCATTCAAAAAATAAAAGATTGAATTGAAAGAGAAAGAATAGAAACAAGTAAAACATGCTTGTTCCTTAGATCTGCAAAGTGAAGAGGAAACAATGCACACTGAGGTAAGAATAAAAGAACATAACTGCAAATTGTCTGGCCAGGAAAAAAAAAAAAAGATCTGAATGGTGCATATTAGAGAGGCAAAAAGATGCATGTCTAGACATCAGTTGGCAGACTTTCTCTGCTAAAAGACAACGGACCAACAGATTCTTGACTTGCTAAATACACAGAGGTAGATGAAATAGTGAGATTAAGGTTTACTCTAGTTCTAATTTTGGTCAAGGAAAACTTACAGAGGATATGGAAGTGGAAGGATCCTTGCAAGAAAGTGGATTTGTAGTATCAAAGGAAGTTAACACTAGGTATCATCAGCTATTGCCTAGGCTTCAGGAAAAGGAGATTCAGAGTTGACCTTGATAATAACACAAAGTATTGCTTTTACCACTTACCTCATAATGCTACAATCTTAGAATATTTTACACCTACTTACCAACTTTCATGTTATTATTTTCATGCATTTTAGTGCAATAAATTTTTTAACTCCATGGCATAATATCATATAGTCTATCCCTGACTTACAATGGTTCTACTTATGATTTTTTTGACTTTATAACCATCCAAAAGCAATGCACATTCAGAAGAAATCATACTTCAAATTCTAAATTTTGGTCTTTTTCTGAACTAGCAACATGCTTCATGATATTCTTGTGATGCTGGGAGGTGAATCTTAGCTCCCAGTCAGCCACATGATTCAGGAGAGCAAATAATTAATACACATACAACCATTCTGTACACATACAGTCTTTCTGTTTCTCACTTTCAGTATTCAATGAACTCCATGAGCTATTAGGTACTTTATTATAAACTAGGTTTTGTGTTAGATAATTTTGCCCAACTATAAGCTAATGCAAGTGTTCTGAGTATATTTAAGGTAGGCTAGGCTAAGCTGTGATGTTCAATGGGTATATTAAGTGCATTTTCAACTTATTCTATTTTCAGCTTATGATGAGTTTACAGGAACATATCCTCATTTTAAATCAAGATCTGTATTGCTTTATATGATCAATTTCCTTGATATTTATGTATATATTTATTCTTCCTCATGCTCTTTCTTCCTACTGACATTTCTGTTTTCATCTAGGCTCATTCCCCTCTGCCTATAGAATGACTTTTATTGTTTTTGTTTGTTTAGACAGTCTATAGATGACAGAATAACTCAGAAGCCATTACCAGGATGTTTTCCTTGGGTATAGAAATCAAATTTGGCAGTTTTCTTTCAGCACTTTAAATATGTGATTCAACTCTCTTCTGTCTTTTTATCACTCCTAGTGGGAAGTCAGCTGGCAATGTGGGTGCTTTGAAGGTTAAGTGTCTCTTCTTTTCTGTCACCTTTAAGATTTTCTCTGGGTCTTCGATTTTCAGCCAGTTTGACTATGATGTGCCTAGTATGATTTTTCAAATTTTTACTGCCTGGGGTTCTCTAAGCTTCTTGAGTCTCTGGTTTGAGATTTTTCCATCAATTATGGGAAATTATTTACCATTGTCTGCTTAAAAATTGCTTCTGTCTCAGTCTATATCATTTTTCCTTTTCTGAATCCAATTACACAACATTCTTCCCTGGCTTTCCTGGTGGCTCAGACAGTAAAGCATCTGCCTGCAATGTGGGAGACCCAGGTTCGAACCCTGGGTTGGAAAGATTCCCTGGAGAAGGAAATGGCAACCTACTCCAGTACCTTTGCCTGGAAAATCCCATGAACAGAGGAGCCTGGTAAGCTACAATCCATGGGGTCGCAAAGAGTCAGACACGACTGAGCGACTTCACTTTTCTATACAACATTAGAATTTTATTATCATGTTGTACCCAATTATTGGATTTCCCTGGTGGCTCAGATGGTTAGGAATCCATCTGCAATGAAGGGGACTCAGGTTTGATCCTTGAGTAGGGAAGAGCCCGGGGAGAAGGAAATGGCATTCCATTCCTCCATTCCAGTATTTTTGCCTGGAGAATTCCATGGACATAGGAGCCTGGTGGGCTACAGTTCATGGGTTGCAAAGATTATTACATTTTTGCTCATCTTTCTTCTTCATAATCTTTCTCTCTGTGTACTTCACTGCATATTTTCTATTTATCTACTATCCAGCTTAGCAGTCTTCCAGTGTATCCCACCTATTATCAAATGCGTTCACTAAATTCTTAATGAAAATATTGTATTTTTTAGTTCTAGTGTTAGGGGAAGCATACTGATTGAAACTGTCCACCCTGGCCAGGCACCATAGTAAGCATTTTCATGAGTTGTTTTACCACAGGAGGTCCTGCTAAGGAACACAGAACTAATAAGCTACCACCAACTGGAAGAATTCAGGAAAGGTCAAAAGGAGACACCACATGTCCGACCACTTCCCAGAATCCTCCTCTCTGGCATCCATCTTGGTTGAACAAGGCTGCACCACCAGGAAGGACTCTGAGTCAGAATGATTGGCTAAGGACAACCCAGATATTAATCCCATCACCGTAAAACCTGAGACTGCAAGCCATGTGGCAGAGCAGTTCTCCTGGCTTCCCTTCCCTGCTGCTCTCCACCTGGGTGCCCTTTCCCCATAAAATCTCTTGCTCTGTGCATGTGTCTCCTCAGACAATTCATTTCCGAGTGTTAGACAAGAGCCCAGTTTTGGGCCCTGGAAGGGGTCCCCCTTCCTGTAACACTAGGATGTGCATTGGTTCTTTCATAGATTTCAATTCTGTGAAATCTTTTATCTTTTCATGTATTTTCTTCATCCTTTTCTCTGTTTTATTAACATATTAATCATGGTTATTTTCAAGGTCATGTCTGCTAACCACAAATTCTGAATCACTTTTGGGTAGGTTCCCATTGTCTATTTTTTTTTTTTTTTTTCTATTGGCTATTAACCAAATGTTCTTGCCTTATCTCATGTCAAGTATTTCAAATTTATTGAGTACAAAAGAACTATAGTTTCCAGATGATATTATCTTCCCACAGATGGGGTTTAACCTTTCCTCTGGTAGGGTGATATCATATATCACCCTAATCCAATCAGGGATTAAGCTGGGTCAGGCCTGGGTCACAGATTTGGTAAGCTTCAGTCTTATTCAGGTTCATCACTGTTCCTAAGACACTGGTACTAGCCTCCAGGACTTCCACGGACAGTCTGGTGGTCTTTAACTCTTTCACCTTGAAATTCTGCAGGTGACTTAGTTCAAGCATCCTTTCACAGGGGTCATTGTTTCATGAGATTGTGGAAGATTTCATTCTGTTTTCCAGGGGCTTTGGGTTAGCTTCCCAAGTAGTTTAAAATTAAATATATATAAATATAAATATATAAATATAAATATAAATAAAATTAAATATATATCTGTGTAGGTAAACACCATATGTTTGAGACCTTTCATTTTTCCAGTATTGTCCTAGTAACAGCAAGTGAGTTATAAAAGTTTTGTTACCTTCTTTTCTACCTCAGTGGCCCTCTAGCTGAACCAAACCCTAATATTCAGGCTTACCCCATGCCCAGAAAGAGAAAATACTTGCAGTAAAAATACTCTGCTGATCCTCAGATCATAACTGAGTGGTCTGTTTTAAGCCAATAACCACCTTTTCCTTTGACTTCATTATACTGTAAATATCTGGATTTCCTCCCAACCCTCTGGCTGTTCTGATTTTTCTACTTGTAGTCCTTTTTTCTGATCTATTTTTAAATGTTTGTGTTCATCTGTGTTTGATATTCATATGTCTAGTACTCAGCACAAACATTTTACCTCCAGGCTTTAGTATATGTCCATCTGACTAGAGCAATGATTTATATTTTTTAAAGTGGAAGAAAGATATAAACCCATCAGTGAGTATAAAGGAGTGGCATAACCCTGTGTTAAGAATAGAAACAGGAAGGCTGACATCCAAACTATACCAGCCCTTTTTAAGAAGGGGAAAAAGAACAAAGAGAATAAAATCAGCACCTGGGGTGGATCAGTAGCATGTTATGAGATTCTGAATGGCAGAGGGTGGGGAACCTATAAGCTAATTGTACTTTTTTTCTACCTTCTTTAGTGATCTTCAGTCAGTTAATGGTAGAATAATTATAATCAACAAGGACTGGAAGTTTCAGATAAGAGTTTAAAGGGGTGCATGTTCTGTGTACAAATTTTAAAAAAAGCTGTTAAATGGAGCTTCAAAGTATATATTGGAAAAATGCTTAATTTTGCTTATTTCAGAATATTCCAAAACTGTTGATTAAAAAGATATCTTTTTCTGATGTCTATTCCCTTGTCAAGTATAGATATATAGCATAAATACCTTCAAGATACAGTTAAACAGGTAAATATTCACTGCTGAGTTTTGGTATCTGGAATAACAATGCACTGTATTAATATCAAATATTCCCTAAACATTTATCAGCCAAGGGAAGGGGCAATGCCCCAGAGTTATACTCATTACAAGAAAAAATCTAGCCTAAGACCAAGATTAAACATGGATAACCCAGAAAAGAATAAAAAGCAATACATGGATAACTGGTCTTTGAGTATGCAGTTAATAAAATTTAAGAGCATAGATCTCACAAATTATTAATTACAATAACCAGCATTTAATAAGGAGCTACTATGTGCTCCTTAACAGCCTTAGAAGGTAAGTATCACTTCAACTGTTTCAGAGAAGAAACTAAGGCTTAGAGATTACAGTATAAGATCAAGGTCTAGAATCCAGGCTGCTGGAGTTAGAATCCTGAATATACCACTGGTCGGCTCTACAAACTGGGGCAAGTTACTTAAACTCCCTGATTCAGTTTCCTGCATGAAAAATGGAGATAATGATGGGAATGTATTTCAGGGTAAAGTAGCTGGCGCATAGTCAGTGCCTGTATGTCATGACATTGAGCAAATCACTCAGTAATAGCTTGCCTGAGGTCACACAACTAAGAAGTGGCAGATCCTGGATTTCTGTTCAGACTCCAAAGCTTGTATCTTAACTAAAATGCCCCAATGATTATCCCAAATCAGATTGTAGTCTTCCTGCTACATTTAGCTAACAATTAGTATGCATTTTATCTTGTTTCACAAAACTCCCTAAAATGGTATCAACTGTTCTCATTGCTTATTGCTTATTGAGTGCTTATGGCACAGAACCAGATACTTAACAAAGATCTGACAAGGCCCAGAAGAGAAGTGTGTGTGTTTATTGAGGATGAGTGGACAATCATGAACTCACAATCCCACAGGGATGAGATTTTATAAGGAAAGATATATTTAGAGGTGAGTCAATTGCCAATAAACAATTTGCTTCAAAGAAGAAAAAAAAGAGAGAGAAAAGGGCCACAAACTAAGAAATACAGCCTTTTTCTGTCTGCTTTCTCATTTATGCTGTCATCTATGATCTTGCTCTTCAGAGCAGCTGACGTTTGTAAAATGATGCTGTTTATTTTTCTTTAAGCAGAAAATAAGAAAAATGTTACCACTATTGATTTAGCTGTGCTTTTGTTCCCCATGCAACATCACACCTGTGCCCAAACAGAGGTGTGTACTTTTACAGCATTTCCTGGAGTTATTTTTAAATTGGCCTTTCTTGTTCCAGAGCAAGTTGGCAGCAAACCCATGGTGGCATCAGGAAAAACAAAATTTCATAACTCAGTGTTGTCAGGTAACATTGACTAAATTCATAAATCACATTATGAAGAAACCTTGGACCTAAACGCTGCTATAAGCCAGTCTGCATTTATAAGCATCAAAGACTGCAACTCTGGAGACCTGTCATTGTAATCAAGATAAGACAACGGAACATGGTTCCTGGGCTGGGTTGCCTTCAGTTCCAAGCAGGAAGCACTGGAAATACCCTCCACGTTGACCTTGTCACATCTCATCTCAGAGTCTTATACTGGCTTCCCTGTCTACTGACTCAGATGTAAATACTTCAGTCTTATTTGGAAAATTCTAGAAACTATAACCCCAAACTTATCTCCCACTACTTCATCTCATGAACCCTGTACTTGATATGCAAACTGAGCAACTTGTCGCTTTCCAAACAAGCTGCACATTTTCTTTTAAGCTGGTTTACACATATTCACTGGACACTGCTATGGATACTGTGTTGGGTGATAGAGCCGTAACAAACCTTCACTCTGTAGAGTCTGGAAGAAAAGCCTGACTTTCATTACAAGTGTTTCAAGTTCTATGAAGAACAACAGGACAGTCTAGGAGTTTATAACATAGAGAAGCAGTCTGGTATGAGTATCAGGAAAGGTGTTTCAGTTCAGTTTAGTCACTCAGTCATGTCTGATTCTTTGTGATCCCATGAATTGCAGCATGCCAGGCCTCCCTGTCCATCACCAACTCCTGGAGTTCACTCAAACTCACTTCCATCGAGTTGGTGATGGCATCCAGCCATCTCATCCTCTGTCATCCCCTTCTCCTCCTGCCCCCAATCCCTCCCAGCATCAGAGTCTTTTCCAATGAGTCAACTCTTCGCATGAGGTGGCCAAAGTACTGGAGTTTCAGCTTTAGCATGTCAAGGCTGTATATTGTCACCCTGCTTATTTAACTTATATGCAGAGTACATCATGAGACACGCTGGGCTGGAAGAAGCACAAGCTGGAATCAAGATTGCCAGGAGAAATATCAATAACCTCAGATATGCAGATGACACCACCTTTATGGCAGAAAGTGAAGAGGAACTAAAAGCCTCTTGATGAAAGTGAAAGAGGAGAGTGAAAAAGTTGGCTTAAAGCTCAACATTCAGAAAACGAAGATCATGGCATCTGGTCCCATCACTTCATGGGAAATAGATGGGGAAACAGTGGAAATGGTGTCAGGCTTTATTTTTGGGGGCTACGAAATCACTGCAGATGGTGATTGCAGCCATGAAATTAAAAGATGCTTACTCCTTGGAAGGAAAGTTATGACCAACCTAGATAGCATATTGAAAAGCAGAGACATTACTTTGCCTACAAAGGTCCGCCTAGTCAAGGCTATGGTTTTTCCAGTGGTCATGTAGGGTTGTGAGAGTTGGACTGTGAAGAAAGCTGAGCACCAAAGAATTGATGCTTTTGAACTGTGGTGTTGGAGAAGACTCTTGAGAGTCCCTTGGACAGCAAGGAGATCCAACCAGTCCATTCTAAAGGAGATCGGTCCTGGGTGTTCTTTGGAAGGAATGGTGCTAAAGCTGAAACTCCAGTAGTCTGGCCAGGAAAAAAAATAACTTTCAGTTATAAGATTAATAAATTTGACAGATCTAATGTATAGCACTATAGTGTATAGTGACTATAGTTAATAGTAACAATATAGTTAATAACAACGTATTGTACACTTGAATTTTGGTAAGAGAGTAGATCTTAAGTGCTCTCACCACACATGCCTACATGCACACAAAGATTAAAAAGTTTGACTAGAGGTGTGATTTCACCATGTACACACGTATTAAAGCATCACATTGTACACCTTAAATATATTCAATGATGACTGGTCAATCATACCTCAGTTAAGCTGTGATAAACAAATAAATAACAAAGAATTGACATTGCTATCTATTCTAGAGACAAGATTGTGGATGAGTTGCCCCTTCTGGTACATTCTTTTATTGTCTGTTTTCCTAATTTTCTAATTCTTCCTAGGAAACAGTGAGTTGGCTGTTGTGGTTGGCAACATAAATGATTTACAGATCTATGAGGTTATTTTAAAATTCTTCATAGCTTTTAAGTCTATATTCAGAAAATGGAAAGTAAAGCAGTGTTTTAAAACTGGTTGTGCACACTTTTCTCCTTTCAACTCCCTTCAATCTATTGCTTTGATTAACTGATTGGAAGAAATGGATCTGTTTCCAATCATTTACTACCATTTTGAAGTACAATCTTATATCTACATGGGAAATATAGAAAACCATGTTTACCTGGAATTACTCTGTCGCTATACTCCTATTCAAAAACTTCTACTGAACAACATAAAGTAATAGGTTTTGTTGCACCCAGAATCCTTGACATCAGTTGAGCCTGTGGATGCCTTAGCAACAGTAGCTTTGTAGTCATGGTAACAACCTTGTGCTTCAGAGGCAAAACCAATGAGCTTTAAGCATCACTTCATTCTAGCTAAGCTTCTCTGACCTTATCAGGGTGGAACAAGATCTGTCTGTTCTTTCAAGCGCACGTGCCCCTCAGCAGGGAAGGAAAATTGTGCATAATGTACCTGATTTAAATACCATACTTGGATTATTCAAACAAGTGAATCTTTATTCTGGTTTGATGGCTTAAATGACAATTTGTTTTTTTCAAAAAAACTAGATTGTTGATTTCAATTACCAAGGAGCATTGCTATGAAAGTAGAGCATATAACACGTATGTTGTGAATGTTGTGATTATTAAAATTTCAGAGGAGTAAAACACATCAATCCCTTCAATTACACCGATTAGAAAAGTCCAGGGGAGCTGGAAAATGATTTTCATCTGTTTTGCTGAATGTTTTCCTCTCACGCAAAATGGTAATAAGGAACAATATCATATTTCAAATTAATATGTCATGCTGAAATTGCAGTAGCAAGAAACCAATCATAAACTCAATCTACACCTGGCCTACAATATCTTTGAAAGGCTTAAGACTCCCTCTGAATACTTCTTTCCTAAAACTGGACTAATAAACTGTAGGTCTAAAAGCTGTATATTCAACTAGAGTGCCAGGGCTAAGCAATCCATTCATAAGAATTCCTCTTTCAATTAAGCTTTCCTATGAGGGTCGGACACGACTGAGCGAGTTCACTTTCACTTTTCACTTTTATGCATTGGAGAAGGAAATGGCAACCCACTCCAGTGTTCTTGCCTGGAGAATCCCAGGGATGGGGGAGCCTGGTAGGTTAACATCTATGGAGTTGCACAGAGTCAGACACAACCGAAGCAACTTAGCAGCAGCAGCAGCAGCAGCATACCCCCGTTTATGGATATATTATATATGATTGCATAACCTCATATCAAATGTGTAATAAAAAACCAGATGGGTTTCCCAACTGTATTTACTTAGCTCTTCTAGTTCACCTGAACTGTTTTGCACTGCATAGCATATTTCATATCAAAAGTATAGCTCAAATATCATTTTTTTGCATTTTTTTAAATTTAATTTTATTTTTAAACTTTACATAATTGTATTAGTTTTGCCAAATATCAAAATGAATCCGCCACAGGCATACATGTGTTCCCCATCCTGAACCCTCCTCCCTCCTCCCTCCCCACACCATCCCTCTGGGTCGTCCCAGTGCACCAGCCCCAAGCATCCAGTATCGCGCATCGAACCTGGACTGGCATTTTGAAATACATTGATCTCTTTTTTTAGGTCAATTTTTCATTCATTCTATTCTACTAGTGTTTCCATTTCAAGCCAGGATAAAGCAAAAGCTCCTCAAGGAAAATTATCCTTTATAAATTAGCTCTAGTTAGGTAAAATTTTAAGGCTTCTAAACTGTCCCAATTCACAGTAGGAACTCTTCTTTATGGACTCGATTAATGTATATAAATGTCTGTTATGTGAAATGCCATTGAAGGGACAAAGATTAACAAGAAATGGTTCTTGCTCTCAAGAAAGTTGCCAACAAGTCTTGACTGAAATGGGTTATCATCTTTGGCACTGTGTAGTCATCTTAACGCAATACTTTGAAGACATGAACTCTCCTTTCCTCATTTCCAACAAAACCTAAAGGAGAACTGTAGATTTATTCTTCATTGACTTTTGTGGGTTCATGTGTTTGTTTTGCTGTTTATATTTGGCTAACTCTAAAATCTGAAACATTTAAAGCCAGCTATTGTGTTTGAGGTACATTTCATTACCAGCATTTTACAATCATGTCTGTGCTGTGGCTGAGAATTTATTTTTATCACCAGTTTACTAAATAGCATCTTAAATATTTTACTGAATTGGAAGTGTTTTTCTATCAGGAGAATCACAGCTATTTGCTTCGTGGCATCCTTTGTTCCATAGTCTGTACTGATGAAGAAGGTGGTGTTGGTAAATATCTTGGAACTGTCATAAAGCAGGCAACAGACTTTCATTTTGAATGAAACTCAGATTCAGTGAACTAAACTTAGAAGAAGTCATTGTGCAAGAAATGACTTCACCCCTAAATTTTCAGCTGGTTGTATGAAAAATAAAAGTCAAATGGAGAACCTTGAATTTATTATTTAAAATGATCTGATTTACCATTGTGTCCTTTTGATAATTTATAATAATTATGAATTTCATATTATTTAATTTTATCCTCATTTGGCCATTGTGATCTTTGCCCACATCTGATAGGCAGAAAAATTTAAAGAAAGTTACTTTGCTACAGAATCACAAAAATAACATGGCTGGAATGGACATGAGCTCCAGGTAGAAAAACTCCATCATTTTGAAAATATGGAAATTGGTATCTCTGAGTTTTCAGTTTCAAATTTCAGCTTTAACTATTTCTTAACAATCCAACCAAACTGACTGGTTGACAGCAGTGTGGACTAGCAAATAAAAGTGGTCTGATTTTAGTAGGATTCTTTTGATTCATTTGCTTTAGTTTTTTTTTTTTTTTTTCCTCACTCTATTTTTCTTCTTCAGTTTATTTCATTTTAGCTTCTGCCAAGTCAACGGATGGTCCAAGTAGTTTATGAAGAGCTATTAAGAGACAAAGAGACAGCCATTATCTAGTATTCTCTAGGGGTGAGATCATCTTAAATTGCACTGATTGAGATTTAAGCTAAATATGAGGAAGAAATGGAGAACAGTGATAGAGGGCTTTTTAAGAAATATTTTCAACCTTCTGAGTCTATCATTTCTTCTGCATTTAGGATTTCCTTTTTCTCTATTACTTTACATCTGGTCTCCATATACCCTCACATTTTCAATTTATTTCCTCACCTTTCTTCAGTTTCTTAACCTTCTATAAACTCACACTTCTTCTCCTCATGAATGTCTTAATGGTTGCCAAGCGAGACATCATTTAATCTTTAGCATCTAAATAGGAGCATAAATTCATGGTCCTGTGTGTGATCGTTGGATTCTGTGTGAGAAAATGCATGTACACAAACATATACACACACGCACGCACACTACAAACACAACGATGCTATCTCTTAGGGACAAGTCTCTATAAGCCAACCGTGGTTTGGGAAAATTGCTCCTCAGTGTCTCTTTATCAGCATGCATGTATGCTAAGTCACTTCCATCATGTCCGCTCTTCGGACCCTATGGACTGTAGCCCGCCAGCCTCCTCTGTCCATGGGGTTTTCCAGGCATGAATACTGAAGTGGGTTGCCATGCCTTTCTCCAAGAGATCTTCCTGACCCAGGGGTCGAACCCACGTCTCTTGCGTTTTCTCCTGTGTTTGTAAGCAGATCCTTTATCACTAGCATCACCTGCCTCCTTTGTTTTGATTGAGTGTCTCTCTTGAACTCAGCGACTGTGTGGCCTCAGGGCTCTGTATTCCTTTGGGATCTCCAGAGAGGTGTTTCCTCACCCACAGTGCCTCTGTCCTCAGGTTTTCAACCTCCCTCTCCCCTTTGAAAGCTTATTTTCCTCTGGATATTATGTTCTCAAGATGCCAACCTCTAAGGCCAGCTATAATCTTCTAGATTATTTTTCTAAAGGCATTAATGGAGGATAATGGCTTAATGTGCATATTAAAAAGACTCCTTAGTACTTTAACCTCACTGAGCTAGGAATTTCTAGGACTGTGGTGTGCTGGTTGGGGCTATTTTAAGAGTTCATACCTTGAACTGTATGGCCTTTAATTTCTTCAGGGGTTGGTTGCTCACTGTCAGCTGTAAGCCAGTACTGTTTGCTCAACTTAGTGGCTGATATCTGATGCTTTAGTGGAAAAACTAATAATAACAACTCTTATCCATCAAAACTCTATTATGAGCCTGACTTAGTTTACTAGGACTGCTCTAACAAAATGTAACAGCCTGAGTGGATTCAACAACAGAAGTTTCTTTTCTCACAGTCCTGGAGGCTAGAAGTTCAAGATTAAGGGGTCTGCAGGGTTGATTTCTTCTGAGGTCTCTCCCCTTTGTTTGCACATGGTAACCTTCTCACTGTGTCCTCACACGGCCTTCCCTCTAGTTGCACCCATATCTGCTTCCTAATCTCTTTTGTTTATATGGACAACAGTCATATTGGGTAAGGGTTCATCCATAGGACTTCATTTTACCTTAATTACCTCTCAAGGCAATTAATGACTTATCTCTGATGTAGGCACATTCTGCGGTTGTGGGCAGCTTGGAGTTCAACATATGAATTTTGAAAGGATATAATTAAGCCTTTAACTGAGTTTCACATTATATTAAACAATGTACATGTGCTACCTTTCATTACTAAAAATATCTAGAGAGGTTCATTTTATTTTTCAATTTTTTTTGTTGAAAAATTGAGGGTCCAAAAGGATCAGTAACTTATCCAAGGTCACATAACTACTAGGTAGTAAAATTGGAAATTGAATTGAGCCTTACAGCTCCAAAGTTCATATTTTCTGCTCTTCCACTCTGCCTCTGGCTAAAATTTATAGCCAGTCAGCCTGCTCCAAAACACATTGATTGTTCTTCCTGGAATTTTTTGCTTCACAGGGGATTGACGCTTAACTGATACGTAGGCAAAAAGTCTCCTTGAAAGAATGTGCTCAAAAAATAGAAAAATGGCCTATTTTCTAAAAGTCAGATTTTTTAACTTGGTAAACATTAAAGATGACTTTTATTATTTTTTTTTTCCCAAAAGCAAGGAAACTTTGGAATTTTAGGTTTTACCATAGCAACATAAATTAGCTTTTAAAAACTATCTAATGTGTGTCTAGCTTCTAACCCACCAGGGGGTGCAAGATGAACTGGCTTGGGATCTTCAATGTTTTAGGAGGAAAGCAAGCCACAACATCCTTAAGTTTTTCTAAATCCAAACATGTTTTTCAAGGGAAACAGTTTTCTGAACATAAACAAGTCCAGGCTTCTTTGTGGTCTCCTTTTATTTCACTGGGAATGTAGACAAGATGTCTCCTTACTCATTCAAATTACTTATTTTGCCCATTTTTCTGCTACAGTATCCTGAAATGAGAGGTTTTTATAGGAAGAAATGGTCTCTGACAAGTTAGTTCTTTTATTTTTGTTTTTTGCAGCACAGACAGTTTACATGAAAAGAAATCCATAACTTAAATCAGATGGCAAGATAGTGACAGTATTCCTAAGGAAGATAATAGGAAAGTGAAATTCTTTTATGTTAGCTTCTTGTTAAGGTTTTTTTTTTTTGTTTTTTTTTTTTTTAAACATCCTAAAGAAAGGGGAAGAAAAGAAGAGGAGGAGGGAAAAAAAAGAATAAAAATTAAATTTTGGACACTAAAGTGGTAAACTTGGAGATGGGATATTGTGGAAATTGTGATTAAAACTTTCTAGTTCTACAATTATTACAGAAAAGTTAGAGAAATATATTTCCTACTAGGTACAGTGTTTCTCTACTGTGATGTATTTATTACACTGGAATAAATGCACTGAGTGATGATGAAATATAATTCAGCAGTAGAGGAAAAAAATAGGAATTTGTTTCCTCAAATCTGATAGTTTAAAAATTAGCGATATTACCAAATTTGAATTATATTCTGTTGATAAATCCCTTGCAGAATTACAACACCTCTGGAGAGGTGTCAAAGACCACAGTTATCTTAATGTATAGCCCAGCATCTAGTACTGGAGGGCTAAACCTATAGACTCCATTTTATGTCATGATTGCTTCCCCTCAAGGTCTTTGCCATTGACCTTTTTTTTTTTTTTTTTAATAAAGCTGAACTCATTATATCCATTCTCGGTGAATATAAATACAGTGTTCAAAACCCATTTTTTTCACTGTTGTCTTGTATTTTTGTAATGTTATTTTTAAAACTTTTATTTTATATTGGTGCATAGTTAATTAACAATGTTTGTTAGTTTCAGGTATACAGCAAAGTGATTCAGTTATAAATACACATTCTTTTTCAAATCTATTCTCTTTCTGATTCTTTAGGTTATTACAGAATATTGAGCAGCATTCCCCATGTTATACAGTAGGTCCTTACTTCTAACCCTAATTAGGCACCTTGCTCTTAGATGCTCCTGATATACAAGTGACTTGATGAGATTGTGGATAGTTAATGGTAAATCTAATTTTCATGCATATAATCAGCAAAACAAGGGTTCCTGGCATCAGAACATATGAAGGACAGTTTGTACACAGGTACTCAGTACTGCGGTTTGGCATTGCAACCATACCTCTAGAAGGTGAACTTGTAGACTTGAGATCTCTCAAGGTTTATAGTGCTGAGAGGCCCTGAAGAAGGTTACTTCTGGACAAGAAAATTAAGTTTCTGCTCTACAGATTAGAAATTTAACTGACAACTAACTTGAAGGAGATCAAATTCAAAGATTATTTTATAAATTAAAACTTTTAACAAACTGACTTGCAAATTTTTGCATCTCTCATTACACCTACCACTGTGCCAGGAATGTGGGACATAGTAAAAAAAAAAATTGCAAAATACAGCATTCTGCTAATAAATAGTTCATAAGCAGGATAGCAATTCACTAGTTTACAGTAAACAAGTATGCTTAACCTGTTTGCAGGGGTCACGAATTCCTTTGGGAATCTTCTGACGTGTCTTCCCAGAATATAGTATGCACATGCATCCAGCATTTGCAGACAAATTAAAGTGTCCACAGTACATTCAGAGACGATCCATGGACTCCAGTTTAAGAAATTCTGACATAAAAAAGCATAAATTACCAATGACTGGTATATTTACCAGTCTTGAGTGATATTGAGGTATTGATATTGATAAAGGAGAAAGCTGTTTGATATAGCTATCATTAGAGAATTGAGAAATGATTGTTAAATTATTTCATCCCAAGTAAGTTGCTCTGTTCAGTGAAGAAGCTTGCATGTGAACATAAGTTATTTATCTTTGCTGTCAATAGATGCCAAGTCAAAAGTCAAATGCCCAGGGCAAAGAGGACATCCTGTTTTCTCTACTTTAAGGGGTTCACTTCTGAGTATTTACAATATCAATTCTTTTAAGACTCTATCATACCTCTATATCATGGCCTATTATTCTAATTTTTTGCTATATTGCTATATAATAATTATTATTATTAATATACAAATTTATTTTTGTTTAAAATAAGCTTACCTGTATATGGGCTTATCAATTCCAAAATATTCATCCAACAAGTAATTAATTTTTATAGAAGGCACAGAAACATAGTGATGAACAAATACACACTGTTTATGGAGTTTACAGACTTGTGGATTCACCAAATAGGGACAAAGCCAGTGTTTTAGAGCTCTCAGCTTTTCAAAGTTATTGAAGAAAATTCTCCCAAATTTAACTGAATCACTTCATTGAACTCTTTTTACATATAAAGCATTGTTTATAAATAATAGGCTCAATCCTTATTCTTAAAGAATTTATAATTTTGTTATAAGATACAGTAAGCATTATGAGTCAAGGAGATTTGGTTTCAAATTCTAATTCTAAAAAGCTCTACATACTCTTTCCCTTTCCTTATCCTTTCTCATGCTCAGTTTCTTCATCTTAAGATAGGGAAAGCAAGAGTAGTGTCATGGTATTGTTATGAAATTAAAATTGGTAAAAATGTTTTAAAAGATCTTGGCACATGTGTTTAATGACAGATATTACAATTTCTAAAACACATATAATAAATTATACACAAATAATGTCACCTGGGATGGTTTTGGTAACTGTCTCCTATACAATGTTATGAACCTACATCCATATTTGTTCAGGTACTCTGTCTACCAGATCCAAACCCTTGAGTCTATTTGTCACCTCCACTGTATAATCATAAGGGATTTGATTTAGGTCATAGCAAAATGGTCTAATGGTTTTCTCTACTGTCTTCAAATTAAGACTGAATTTTGCAAGAAGAAGCTCATGATCTGAGCCATAGTCAACTCCTAGTCTTGTTTTTTGCTGACTGTATAGAGCTTCTACAACCTTGGCTGCAATGAATATAATCAATCTGATTTCAATATTGACCATGTGGTCAATGTGTCCATGTGTAGAGTCATCTCTTGTGTTGTTGGAAGAGGGTGTTTGCTATGACCAGTGTGTTCTCTTGGCAAAATTCTGTTAGCATTTGCCCTGCTTCATTTTGTACTCCAAGGCCAAACTTGCTGTTGTCTGGGTATTTCTTGACTTCCTACTTTTGCATTCTAATTCCCTATGGTGAAAAGGACATTGTTTTGGTGTTAGTTCTAGAATATCTTGTAGGTCTTCATAGAACTGGTCAACTATAGTTTCTTTGGCATTAGTGGCTGAAGCATAGACTTCAATTACTCTGATATTGAGTGTTTTGCCTTGGAAATGAAACAAAATCATTCTGTTCTTTTTGAGATTACACCCAAGAAGAGCATTTTGGACTCTTGTTCACTATGGGAGCTACTCCATTTCTCCTAAGAGATTCTTGCCCACAGTAGTATAGATAATGGCCATCTGAATTAAATTTACCTGTTCCTGTCCATTTTAGTTAACTGATTCCCAAGATGTTGATGTTCAGTCTTTCCATCTACTGCTTGACCACATCAATTTACCTTGACTCCTGAATCTAACATTCCAGGTTCCTATGTAATATTGTTCTTTACAGCACTGGACTTTACTTTCACCACCAGACACACCCACAACTGAGCATGGCTTCTGTTTTGGCCCAGTCACTTCATTCTTTCAGGAGCTATTAGTAATTGGCCCCATGTTCTTTTCCAGTAACATATCAAGCACCTTCCAACTTAAGGGTGCTCATCTTCAAGTGTCAAATCTTTTTTGCCTTCTCATACTGTTCATGGGGGTTATCCTGGCAAAAAATACTGAGTGTATTTCCAGTTCCTCCTCAGTAGACTACTTTTTGTAAGAACTGTTACCTATCCATCTTGAGTGTCCCTGCATGGCATGGATCATAGCTGCATTGAGTTTTTCAGTCCCCTTCTCCATGACAAGGCTGCGATCCAAACAAAAGAGATTAAGAAGAGGTGACAAGAATACACAGAAGAACTATACAAAAAACATCTTAATGTTCCAGATAAGCACGATGGTGTGGTAACTCACCTAGAGCTGGACATCCAAGAATGTGTCAAGTAGGGTTTAGGAAACATTACTATGAACAAAGCTAGTGGAGTTGATGGAATTCCAGTTCAGCTATTTAAAATCCTAAAAGATTATATGGTTAAAGTATTGCACTCAATATGTCAGCAAATTTGGAAAATTCACCAGTGGCCACAGGACTGGAAAATGTCACTTTTCATTTCAATCCCAAAGGGCAATGCCAAAGAATGTTCAAGCTACCATTTAGTTGTGCTCATTTCAAGTGCTAGTAAGTTCAGTTCAGCTCAGTCACTCAGTTCAGTTCATGACTCAAAGAGTCATGCTTGACTCTTTGCAACCCTATGGACTACAGCACACCAGGCTTCCCTGACCATCACCAGCTCCCGGAGCTTGCTCAAACTCATGTCCATCGAGTCAGTGATGCCATCCAACCATCTCATCCTCTGTCATCCCCTTCTCCTCCTATCTTTAATCTTTCCCAGCACCAGGGTCTTTTCCAATGAGTCAGCTCTTTGTATCAGGTGGCCAAAGTATTGGAGCTTCAGCTTCAGCATTAGTCCTTCCAATGAATATTCAGGACTGATTTCCTTTAGGATTGACTGGTTGGATCTCCTTGCAGTCCAAGGGACTCTCAAGAGTCTTCTCCAACACCACAGTTCAAAAGCATCAATTCTTTGGCACTCAGCTTTCTTTATGGTCCAACTCTCACATCCATACATGACTACTGGAAAAACCATAGCTTTGATTAGATGGACCTTTGTCAGCAAAGTAAAATGTCTGCTTTTTAGTATACTGTCTAGCTTTTTTCCCAAGGAGCTAGCATCTTTTAATTTCATGGTGGCAGTCACCATCTGCAGTGATTTTTTATCCCAAGAAAATTGTCTTTCACTGTTTCCCCATCTATCTGCCATGAAGTGATGGGACTGGATGCCTTGATCTTCGTTTTGTGAATGCTGAGTTTTAAGCCAGCTTTTTCACTTTCCTGTTTCACTATCATCATGCTAGTAAGGTTATGCTCAAAATCCTTCAAGCTAAGCTTCGATAGCACATGAATTGAGAATTTCCAGATGTACAAGTTGAATTTCAAAGAGGCAGAGGAACCAGAGATCAAACTGCCAAAATTCATTGGATTTTGGAGAAAGCAAGGGAATTTCAGGAAACCATCTACTTCTGCTTTATTGACTATGGTAAAGCCTTTGACAGTGTGGGTCACAACAAACTGTGGAAAATTATTTAAGAGATGGGAATACCAGACCAACTTACTTGTCTCCTGAGAAACGTGTATGCAGGTCAAGAACAACAATAACAACTGGACATATAACAACAGACTGGTTCCAAATTGGGAGAGGGGTATGGCAAGGCAAATTGTCACCTTGCTGATTTAACTTCTATGCAGAGTAAATCATGCAAAATGCTGGGATGGAAGAATTTCAAGCTGGAATAAAGATTTCTGGGAGAAATATCAATGACCTCAGATATGCAGATGATACCATTCTAATGGCTGAAACTGAAGAGGAACTAAAGAGCCTCTTGATGAGAGTGAAAGAGAAGAGTGAAAAAGCTGACTTGAAATTCAACATTCAAAAAACTAATATCATGGCATCGCGTTCCATCACTTCATGGCAAATAAAAGCGGGAAAAATGGAAAAGGTGAGAGATTTTATATTCTTGGGCTCCAAAATCACTGCAGATGATGACTGCAGCCATGAAATTAAAAGATGCTTGCTCCTTGGGAAAAAAGCTGTGACAAATTTAGACAGCATATTAAAGATCAGAGGCATCACTTTGCTGACAAAAGGCTGTGTAATCAAAGCTATGGTTTTTCCAGTAGTCATGTGTGGATGTGAGAGTTGGACCATAAATAAGACTGTCTGCCAAAAAATTGATGCTTTCAAATCATGGTGCTGGAAAAGACTCTTGAGAGTTCCTTGGACTGCAAAGATATCAAACTAGTCACTCCTAAAGGAAATCAGTCCTGAATATTCATTGGAAGGATGGATGCGAAAACTGAAGCTCCAATAGTTTGGCCACCTGATGTGAAGAGCTGACTCAGTGGAAAAGACCCAGATGCTGGGAAAGATAGAAGGCAAAAGGAGAAGGGGGCAGCAGAAAATGAGATGGTTAGAAAACATCACTGACTCAATAGTGACTGAGTGATTTGCTCCATGAATTTGAGCAAACTCCAGGAAATAGTGGTGCACAAAAGAGCCAAGATGTTGTAATCCATGGGGTTGTAAAGAGTTGGACATGACTTAGCCACTGAGCAACAACAATGTCACATATTGCAGACAATGACAAAATATCAGATGATTAGTATATGTGAGAAGAGATTTTGTGGAGGAAGATAATGATTGGTTGAGATATTCAGAAGCTTCAGGGCAAATGCAACCTCAATTCTACCTTAAAATCTGAGTAGTAGGATTTGGTAGAGAGGAGAGACCATACCAGATAAGATAGTGATATGAGCAGTGACTATAAAGACTGTATATATATGTTTTGCTGAGTGACAGTGAATAGATTAATCTGCTTTATTCAGAGGATCCATGTAAAGTAACAATAGAAGAGAATGCTGGAGAGGTAGAGCTGGGGAAAATGGGAAGATCTTGAATCTTCCTGAAAGAGCAAGGGATGGAAAGGCATTTCAGAGGAAAATGACACATTGTAGGAAGATTCATCACCTCATTGTAGTGTAGGGTATAAATTTTACTTGCACAGAGGGATTTAAGAAGTGGAGAAGCAAGGATACTATCTGAGGTTATCGCAAAAAACAAGTTGATATTGATATGATATGTTTGGATACTGGCAGTTAGAATGGTATGGAATAAACAGGCTGGAAACATTAAAAAAAAAAAAGGATTGAAAATGTTTATTGGTTCATGGTAAAGAGAAGTTACCTGAAGATGATGGATTCAGTGAAGACATATTAGAAGCATAGTAGTGAACCTGGGTGTCTTAGGAAAGAGGACACAATGTATAAGGGAAGTTGGGAAGTAGGCTTCTTCAGGCAGGCAGAAATGGGGAGGAAATCATATTAAGCTCTATACAGTTTACCTCTTGAAGGTAAGAACCATATCTCACTCATCTTGGAATCCTCAACACTTAGCACAGTATCAGGAAGATGATGGGTTCAAACCGTGTGTGAGGAACAAATGAATGATATGTCATGGTTCACTTTGAACTTGAGTAGTGTAAGTGTAAAACTAGGATAAGTTCAAAGCTAGAAATAGAGATGTGAATGGCTAGAGTATAAGAAGGGACACATTCTGAGAAAGAGAGGCAGATGGTGTTTTGATCCCTGGTTGGGGACGGGCAGATGCCTACCTTTTCCGTAGCTTACCATTTCCATGCAGTGAGCCAACTTTCACTGTGAGCCTCTACAACCCTTTGCTTGAGGACTTTCTTTGCCCACCAGAGCTCCCTCGACCTTGTAGGCAAACAAGAAGCACTAAAGAATTAGCAGCCTGGGGAACAGCCCTTAAATAATGTTGGTAGGGAGTTGATGGGTAAATATCCTAGGTCCTTCAAGCAGGATTATTTTCTGGTATATGTGCTGTACTCCCTCTCATTTATAATCCAGATGCAGTTGACCATGGTGCTAATTTGTTTGATGGCTCACCTTTTTGGGGGAGGGGGGCTCCTCCCCTTCCTCTATCACTTCCTACTGGTGCCCTGGCCTGTTGATTTTTCCTAATAATTCCTTGCAAATATCCTTTTTTCAGAGTCTGCCTCTCAGAAATTGCTTGAAGTCAATAAGAGGGACACAGATCAGCAAGAGAAGTGGACCAGGCAAATCCAACTTTAGTGGGAAGCACCAGTGGGTCAGGACATGCCTAAAGGGCATAATGAATGGGATGCCACATACAGTCAAGACAATCCAGTTTGGACCTGCATCCTTTGGAGAAGTGAGGCATGAATATATTCTGGATACCAAGGGCCAAGCAGAGGCTAGAATCCAGTGTGCGTCAGTTTGATGGAGAGGTAACCAGTCACATGTAAAGTCCAATTAAATGAATAAGGTTGGTGATCCAAAGAACATATCAAAAAGCAAACTGGAAGACGTGAAAATGAACTAATTTCAAATCAGGCAAAGGACTTTAAGAAAGGGAAGAGTTTATACTGCTAAATACTAAAAACTACACAAGCAAGTGAAAGGTCCTAGAACCCAGCAGAAAGGAGAGGTTTGACTGGGTAATGGATGAAGAGTTAAAGCACTAGACAAATCTGTTTGCTTTGTTCTGTCATTTTAGGTCCCTGTCATCCACATACTTTCAGTATGTATTGTCTGTCTGCAAGTAGGCAGGTATCTGCTATGGGCTATACACTTTCTTATTCTTTCAATATTTGTTCTCTTCTCCCTTGGCCTCAAGATGATGTCACTGGAATCTGCCCAGTGCAGTCCCTGTTGGTCTTTCAAGGCATTTGTGCTCTTTAGGGCATCATGACATTGGTAAGCAAGAGAATCAGGTCACAAAAGCCTGATCCAGTGACTGTATCGGTCACTGCTTTCTGCCTGCAGCACTGCTGTTCACCTCTCTCTATTGAGCAAATTTTTTTTTGAATATTTATTTTTATTTTTATTTTATTTTGTTATTTTATTTTATTTTTTAACTTTACAATATTGTATTGGTTTTGCCATATATCAACTATTGAGCAAATTGATGAGAGCCCTTACCACCAGATCTTGTTTTCATCTTCAGAGTTGAGCCCTGCATGTTGAACAGTCCTCTTTGGAGGTCACCATTCAGATAGTGCAGGCTCTTCTGGATAGTGTGGAAGAAGATAGAGTTGAAAGCAGCACCAGGAAATGGCCTAAATTGTGTTGTCACTGCTATCGCTGCTGCTGACACCACAGTAGCCCCTCTTCTCTGAGGAAGTTGCTCATTCATCCTATGATCCAGGTTTCCGGCCCCTTGCTGACATTTACATTACAGAGAAACAATGACTGAAGGAGCAGCGCAGATGTCATCTGGCTAAATGAAGCTGCTGGTTTTAAAATGTCAAGGCTTTGCCTCTTCATAGTTCACTTTCCTCCTTCAAAATATTCTACACTCAAGGCCCCTGGGAAATGGCAAAATTTCTTATTTCAACCCCAGGGCATGTGAACCTTATTGGTTTGGTTCAGTTCAGTTCAGTCACTCAGTCATGTCCGACTCTTTGTGACCCCATGAATCACAGCACGCCAGGCCCCCCTGTCCATCACCATCTCCCGGAGTTCACTCAGACTCATGTCCATCGAGTTGGTGATGCCATCCAGCCATCTCATCCTCTGTTGTCCCCTTCTCCTCCTGCCCCCAATCCCTCCCAGCATCAGAGTCTTTTCCAATGAGTCAACTCTTCTCACGAGGTGGCCAAAGTACTGGAGTTTCAGCTTTAGCATCATTCCTTCCAAAGAAACCCCAGGGCTGATCTCCAGAATGGACTGGTTGGATCTCCTTGCAGTCCAAGGGACTCGCAAGAGTCTTCTCCAACACCGCAGTTCAAAAGCATCAATTCTTCAGTGCTCAGCTTTCTTTACAGTCCAACTCTCGCATCCATACATGACTACTGGAAAAACCATAGCCTTGACTAGACAGACCTTTGTTGGCAAAGTAATGTCTCTGCTTTTGAATATGTTATCTAGGTTGGTCATAACTTTCCTTCCAAGGAGTAAGCGTCTTTTAATTTCATGGCTGCAATCACCATCTGCAGTGATTTTGGAGCCCCAAAAAATAAAGTCTGACACTGTTTCCACTGTTTCCCCATCTATTTCCCATGAAGTGATGGGACCAGATGCCATGATCTTCGTTTTCTGAATGTTGAGCTTTAAGCCAATTTTTTCACTCTCCTCTTTCACCTTCATCAAGAGGCTTTTTAGTTCCTCTTCACTTTATGCCATCAAGGCGGTGTCATCTGCATATCTGAGGTTATTGATATTTCTCCCGGCAATCTTGATTCCAGCTTGTGCTTCTTCCAGCCCAGCGTTTCTCATGATGTACTCTGCATAGAAGTTAAATAAGCAGGGTGACAATATACAGCCTTGACGTACTCCTTTTCCTATTTGGAACCAGTCTGTTGTTCCATGTCCAGTTCTAACTGTTGCTTCGTGATCTGCATATAGGTTTCTCAAGAGGCAGGTCAGGTGGTCTGGTATTCCCATCTCTTTCAGAATTTTCCACAGTTCATTGTGATCCACACAGTCAAAGGCTTTGGCATAGTCAATAAAGCAGAAATAGATGTTTTTCTGTAACTCTCTTGCTTTTTCCATGATCCAGCGGATGTTGACAATTTGATCTCTGGTTCCTCTGCCTCTTCTAAAACCAGCTTGAACATCTGGAAGTTCACAGTTCACATATTGCTGAAGCCTGGCTTGGAGAATTTTGAACATTACTTTACTAGCATGTGAGATGAGTGCAACTGTGTGATAGTTTGAGCATTCTTGCTAAGGTGAGTCTAAAGAGCCTTGAACAGTTTCCTGTTGTTTATTGTAAAAGTCAAAATCATTATCAACCGCATAGGAAAAAATGTGGCTGGAAAGGAACTAAATTTGAAGTTTAGGTATTCCTGGCTTGTTTGAAAACCATCAGACCCAAGCACACAGCATTCAGTGACAACATTGTAATGAGGTCTCTGTGGGTTAAACTAATCAGCTGAAAGATTATATAAAAACATCTGTTAGAGAGTTGACTGCCCAGCTAAATTTAGAAAGATTCTAGAGTTGTCTTTCTGCCTACAACACTTAGACTGAAAAAGAAGGTGCTGACTCCAAAATACTCAACCTGACAGTGCACATTTTTATGCCAAATATTTTTTGATAAGATCACTTATGATGAAAAAGGTAAGCAAGAATCCAGCCAAAGAAGTAGCTCTTGTAAAGTTAGTGTTAGCCTTCTTCATGTTAAGTGTGTTCACGTGTTTATGTGTGGGCTAATGATGTGCAGTGTGAAATACAGTTATGCTTACCAATTATGTTATCTTATGGCAACCACTGACTTGAACCTGAAATATTCTAATGTAACTGTAAAACATGTTAATCTGCTAATTTCTTATTTTATAAAAGATTTAATTGCAGGTATCCTTTTCCTGTTTCACTTACTACAAAGGCATCATAGAAATTGCCCCTATCATTTAAAGAAGGCCAGAAGAAGCTGGATGGATTAGGGGGAGACAGAGAGAAAGATAATGTGGATATCTTAAAATCTTTAATATCCTTGAAGCTGAAATTCTATGTGAACTCATAACAAAGCCATTATATTTTACAATACTTATGGGAAATTTGTTAATTTACTGTGAAAATATATTTGCACATACAGCTTCACAGAACTATAAAATAGTTGGTGCTTGATTCTTTTAAGAATATTGTGGATGCACTCCATACTTTCAGAAAGACAGCAAAAGAGACACTGATGTATAGAACAGTCTTTTGGACTCTGTGGGAGAGGGAGAGGGTGGGATGATTTGGGAGAATGGCATTGAAATAGTATAATATCCTATATGGAACGAGTCGCCAGACCAGGTTCGATGCACAATACTGGATGCTTGGGGCTGGTGCACTGGGATGACCCAGAGGGATAATATGGGGAGGGAGGAGGGAGGAGGGTTCAGGATGGGGAACACATGTATACCTGTGGCGGATTCATTTCGATATTTGGCAAAACCAATACAATATTGTAAAGTTTAAAAATAAAATAAAATTTTAAAATAAATTAAAAAAAAGAAAACTAAGATCATGCCTTCTGTTCAATCATTTCATGGCAAATAGATGGGGAAACAGTGGATATAGTGGCTGACTTTATTTTTGGGGGCTCCAAAATCACTGAAGATGGTGACTGCAGCCATGGAATTAAAAGATGCTTACTCCTTGGCAGGAAAGCTATGACCAACCTAGACAGCATATTAAAAAGCAGAGACTACTTTCCCAACAAAGTAGTCAAAGCTATGGTTTTTCCCGTAGTCATGTATGGATGCAAGAGTTGGACTATAAAGCTGAGTGCAGAAGAATTGATGCTTTCGAACTGTGGTGTTGGAGAATACTTTTGAGAGTCCCTTGGACCGCAAGGAGATCCAACCAGTTCATCCTAAAGGAGATCAGTCCTGGGTGTACATTGGAAGGACTGATGTTGAAGCTGAAACTTCAATACTTTGGCCACCTGATACGCAGAACTGAACCATTGGAAAAGACCCTCATTCTGGGAAAGCTTGAAGGCAGGAGGAGAAGGGGATGATATGGTTGGATGGCATCACCGACTCAATGGACATGAGTTTGAGTAAACCATGGGAGTTGGTGATGGACAGGGAGGCCTGGTGGCTTCAGTCCATGGGATCGCAAAGAGTCAGACACAACTGAGCAACTGAACTGAACTGAAGGTAGGTAAGCTACCAGTTTTTAATTGAATGTTCTTAAGAGAATTACCTAACAATAAACTCAATGTTCGGGGAAGGCAATGGCACCCCATTCCAGTACTCCTGCCTGGCAAATCCCATGGACGGAGGAGCCTGGTGGGCTGCAGTTCATGGGGTCACTAAGAGTCAGACACGACTGAGAGACTTCCCTTTCACTTTTCACTTTTATGCATTGGAGAAGGAAATGGCAACCCACTCCAGTGTTTTTTCCTGGGGAATCCCAGGGACGGGGGAGCCTGATGGGCTGCCGTTTATGGGGTCGCACAGAGTTGGACACGACTGAAGTGACTTAGCAGCAGCAGCAGCAAACTCAATGTTGTAATCTGTATTTATTTATTTTATTTTGGGGTAACAACTTTATTGAAATAGAATTCACATACCAAACAATCACCCATTTAAAGTGTGCATTTGAATGATTTTAAAATTTTATTCACTAGTTTATTCATTTACTTATTTAATATTGTTTGCAATATTAGATTACTTTTTAAAGTGAAATATAGTAAACCAGACCTGCCTCTTGAGAAATCTGTATGCAGGTCAGGAAACAACAGTTAGAACTGGACATGGAACAGCAAACTGGTTCCAAATAGGGAAAGGAGTATGTCAAGGCTGTATACTGTCACCTTCCTTAGTTAACTTTTATGCAGAGTACATCATGAGAAATGCTGGGCTGGATGAAGCACAAGCTGGAACCAAGATTAGGTGTTATAACTAACACCCAAAAAAGATGTCTTTTTCATTACAGGGAACTGGAATGCAAAAGTAGGAAGTCAAGAAATAACTGGAGCAACAGGAGCATTTGGCCTTGGAGTACAGAAAGAAGCAGGGCAGAGGCTAATAGAGTTTTGCGAAGAGTACGCACTGGTCATAGCAAATGCCCTCTTCCAACAACACAGGTGATAACTCTACACATGGACATCAAGAGATGGTCAATACCAAAATCAGATTGATTACATTCTTTGCAATCAAAGATGGAGAAGCTTTATACAGTCAGCAAAAAGAAGACTGGGAGCTCACTGTGGCTAAGATCATGAACTCCTTATTGCAAAATTCAGACTTAAATTGAAGAAGTTGGGAAAACCACTAGACCATTCAGGTATGACCTAAATCAAATCCCTTATTATTATACAGTGAAAGTGAGAAACAGATTCAAGGGATTAGATCTGATAGACAGAGTGCCTGAAGAACTATGGATGGAGCTTCATGACATTGTATAGGAGGGAGGGATCAAGATGATCCCCAGGAAAAAGAAACCCAAAAAGGCAAAATGCTCATCTGAGGAGGCCTTACAAACAGCTGTGAAGAGAAGCGAAAGGCAAAGGAGCAAAGGAAAGATACACCCATTTGATAGCAGAGTTCCAAAGAACAGCAAAGAGAGACAAGAAAGCCTTTTTAAGTGAACAGTACAAAGAAATAGAAGAAAACAACAGAATGGGAAAGACTAGAGATCTTTTCAAGAAAATTAGAGATACCAAGGGAATATTTCATGCAAAGATGGGCACAATAAAGGACAGAAATTGTATGGACCTAAAAGAAGCAGAAGGCATTAAGAAGAGATAGCAAGAATACACAAAAGAACTATACAAAAAGATCTTCATGACCCAGATAACCAGGATGGTGTGATCACTCACCTAGAGCTAGATATCCTGGAATCTGAAGACAAGTGGGCCTTAGGAAGCATCACTATGAACAAAGCTATTGGAGGTGATGGAATTCCAGTTGAGCGATTTCAAGTCCTAAAAGATGATGCTGTGAAAGTGCTGCACTAAATATGCCAGCAAATCTGGAAAATTCAGCAGTGGCCATGGGACTGGAAAAGGTCAGTTTTCATTCCAATCCCAAAGAAAGGCAATGCCAAAGAATGCTCAAACTACCGCACAATTGCACTCGTCTCACACACTAGTAAAAGTCATGCTCAAAATTCTCCAAGCCAGGTTTCAACAGTATGTGAACTGTGAGCTTCCAGATGTTCAACCTGGCTTTAGAAAAGGCAGAGGAACCAGAGATTAAATTACCAACATCCTCTGGATCATTGAAAAAGCAAGAGAGTTCCAGAAAAATATATACTTCTGTTTTATTGACTATGCCAAAGCCTTGACTGTGTAGATCATAATAAACTGTGGAAAGTTCTGAAAGAGATGGGAATACCAAACCACCTGATCTGCCTCTTGAGAAATCTGTATGCAGGTCAGGAAGCAACAGTTAGAACTGGACATGGAACAACAGACTGGTTCCAAATTGGGGAAGGAGTATGTCAAGGCTATATATTGTCACCCTGCTTATTTAACTTATATGCAGAGTACTTCATGAAAAACACTGGGCTGGATGGAGCACAAGCTGGAACTAAGATTGCCTGGAGAAATATCAATAATCTCAGATATGCAGATGACAGCACCCTTGTGGCAGAAAGTGAAGAAGAACTAAAGAATCTCTTGATGAAAGTGAAAGAGGAGAATTAAAAAGTTGGCTTAAAACTCAACATTCAGAAAACTAAGATCATGGCAACCAGTCCTATCACTTCATGGCAAATAGATGGGGAAACAGTGGAAATAGTGACAGACTTTATTTTTGGGGCTCCAAAATCACTGCAGATGGTGACTGCAGCCACGAAATTAAAAGACACTTGCTCCTTGGAAGAAACGCTATGACCAATCTAGACAGCATATTAAAAAGCAGAGATATTACTTTCCCCGTAAAGGAGCATCTAGTCAAAGCTATGGTTTTTCCAGTAATCATGTACGGATGTGACAGTTGGACTATAAAGACAGCTGAGCGCTAAAGAATTGATGCTTTTGAACTGGATGTTGTAGGAGACTCTTGAGAGTCCCTTGGACTGCAAGGAGATCCAACGAGTCCATCCTAAAGGAAATCAGTCCTGAATATTCATTGGAAGGACTGATGCTGAAGGTGAAACTCCAACACTTTGGCCACCTGATGCAAAGAACTGACTCATTGGAAAAACCCTGATGCTGGGAAAGTTTGAAGGCAGGAGGAGAAGGAGAGGACAGAAGATGAGATGGTTGAATGTCATCACTGACTCAGTGGACATGAATTTGAGTAATCTCCAGAAGTTGGTGATGGACAGGAAGGCCTGGTGTGCTGCAGTCCATGGGGTCGCAAAGAGTCAGATATGTCTGAGCGACTGAACTGAACTGATAGTTAATTTATAATATTGTGCTAATTTCAGGTGTGTAGCATAGTGACTATTTTTGCAGATTATATTTCATTATAGATTGTTAAAGTTAGTATCATCTCTTCATTTTTGCTCTTTCTTTTTTATTGAATTTAAATATTTTAATTTAAATTCTATAGTACTTTACAATTTTCAAGTTTCACAGACATGATTTCATATAATCCCATGATAATGTTGTTTTCCTCTCTACCCCTATATTGCCCCTGCCCCTCCGCTCTCTTCACTGGTAACCACTAGTTTGTTCTCTATGTCTGTGAGCTGCTTATTTTTGTTTTATTCACTGGTTTGTTGTATTTTTTTATATATTCCACATATGAGTGATAGCATACAAATACCATACAGATACTTCTCTTTCGCTGTCTGACTTACTCAACTTAGCATAATGCCCTAGAATCCATTCATGTTGCTGCAAATGGCAACATTTCATTCTTTGTTAAGGCTGAGAACTATTGCATATATATACATCACATATTCTTTACCTATTCATCTGTTGATGGACTCTTAGGTTGCTTTTGTATCTTGGCAATTATAAATTATGCTGCTATAAACATTGAGGTGTCTGTATCATTTCAAATTAGTGTTTATATATATACACCTAGGAGAGGAATTGCTGAATCGTATGGTTGTTCTATTTTTAGTTTTTTGAGAAACCTCCAAACTGTTTTCCACAGTGGCTGCAGCAATTTACACTCCCCCCAAGAGTGTACAAGTGTTGCCTTTCTCCACTTCTTTGCCAACACTTGTTATTTGTGTTCTTCTTGGTGACAGCCAAGCTGACAGGTGTGAGATGATATCTCATTGTGGTTTTTGTTTGTATTTCCCTAAAGATTAATGATGTTGAATATTTTATCATATGCCTGTTGGCCATCTGAATTTTCTCTTTGGAAAAATTTCTGTTAAATTCTGTTCATTTTTAAATTGTGTGTTTTTTTTTTTTAATGTTAAGTTTTATAAGTTGTTGTTTATATGTTGACTATTAACCATTTTTTAAAAAACAAATGAAAACAGAAGATCAAGGACCACAAACATCATGGGTAAAGAAAATCTTTCAAAGGGAAGCCCTTGCAATGTGAAATCCAAAATGAATGGGCTGGACAGAGCAGTGACATAGTTGAATTTCTGTTGCTTTCTTAAAACTAATTGGCACATAGAAGGAAGACTCTTTTCTCAATACTTAATAACTGATGTAATATTTTTTTATTTAATGAGAACTCACCTTGTGTTAGATACTATGTCAAACTAAGCCTTCTGCGGCCATATATCTTTTAACCCTCACATTAACTGTAAAAAAAAAAAAAATAGCTATCATTGTCCTCATTTCACAAAGGAAGAAACTAAGTATGAGATTAGTTGAGTAACATGTCTAATACCATCCAACCCATAAGAAGCAGAACTGGGGTTTAAAATCAGGTATCTGAGGCAAAAGCCTGTTCTGAACAGTAAGCTTAATGACTTAATGAGTCCTGAGATGTTCATCCAAGATGAGTTGGTTGCTACTTATAGCACCACTGATGGGCACAAGGCTATGACTTCCAAGTCTTCTTTGTTCAATGGCAGGGTCCCTCTTTCCTCAGACTGAGGCACAATGGGAGCCATATCAGCTTAGATAACAGGGATAAACAGGGAGCAGGGGCACAGGAAAGTGCCCTTTATTTGGGAATAGATATTAGTAAAATTAGAGTCCAAGCAACTCTTTTAAAGCAAAGGTCATCATACAAGCCCATATGCTTTGGATAGTACTGACCATATGATAGGGTATCAATAAGCATCTACAGATTAGTCAGGAATGCCTAATGCTGGCATTTTGAATGCAGCACATTAGCAGCAGCATCTTTTAGGATTTGAAATATCTCAGCTGGAATTCCATCACCTCCAATAGCTTTGCTTGTAATGATGTTTCCTAAGACCCACTTGACTTTGTACTTCAGGATGTCTGGATCTAGATGAGTGATCACACCATTGTGGTTATCTGGGTCATTAAGATTTTTTTTTTCTTTAATAACTCTTCTGTGTCTTCTTGCCACCTCTTCTTAGTATCTTCTGCTTCTGTTAGGTCCATACTGTTTCTCTCATTTAATGTGCCCATCTTTGCATAAACTATTCCCTTGGTATCTCTAATTTTCTTGAAGAGATCTCTAGTCTTTCCCATTCTGTTGTTTTCCTCTATTTCTTTGCTCTTCTTTCCTCTATTTCTTTTCCTCTATTTCATTGATCTCTGAGGAAGGCTTTCTTATCTCTCCTTGCTATTGTTTGGAACTCTGCATTCAGATGGATATATCTTCCCTTTTCTCCTTTGCCTTTCACTTCTCTTCTTTTTCTCAGCTATTTGTAAGGCCTCCTCAGACAACCAGTTTGCTTTTTTGCTTTTCTTTCTCAAGGGGATGGTTTTGATCACCGCCTGCTGTACAGTGTTATGAACCTCTGTTCATAGTTATTCAGTCACTCAGTCTATCAAATCTAATCCCTTGAATCTATTTGTCACTTCCACTATGGCTCAGCTGGTAAAGAAACTGCCCCACAATACAGGGGACCTGGGTTGGATCCTTGGGTTGGATAGCTCCCCTGGAGAAGGGAAAGGCTACCCACTCCAGCATTCTGGACTGGAGAATTCCTTGAACTGTATATTCCATGGGGGTGCAAAGAGTCGGACACGACTGAGGGACTTCTGCTTTCACTTTTCCACTGTGTAATTGCAAGGGATTTGATTTATGTCATATCTGAATGGTTTAGTGGTTTTCCCTACTTTCTTCAATTTAAGTTTGAATTTGACAATAAGGAGTTCATGATCTGAGCCACAGTCAGCTCCCGGTCTTGTTTTTGCTGACTGTATGAAGCTTCTCCTTCTTTGACTTCAAAGAATATAATCAATCTGATTTTGGTATTGACCATCTGGTGATGTCCATGTGTAGAGTTATCACTTGTGTTGTTGGAAGAGTGTGTTTGCTATGACCAGTACGTTCTTTTGGCAAAACTCTGTTAGCCTTTGTCCTGCTTCATTTTGTATTCCAAAGCCAAACTTGCTCGTTACTCCTGATATCTCTTGACTTCCTACTTTTGCATTCCAGACCCCTATGATGAAAAGGTTAGATACCTGCATAAAAGGTTAGATAATTCCAGAAAAGTTTAGATAACTGTATACATAGATGTTGAAGAATCTGCAGAGCTATCTATGATCTTTGTGTTAAGAATTCCTGTTAGAAATTTAGGAAGATCAATGAGATTGAAAGGAGAGATGGTCATTAGTAGGTCATCAAGAAGCAGAATCTTTTCCCTTCCCCTACACACACACAGTTTAAGTCAGAAGGGAAAGAGACACGTGTACCCCAATGTTCATCGCAGCACTGTTTATAATAGCCAGGACATGGAAGCAACGCAGATGTCCATCAGCAGATGAATGGATAAGAAAGCTATGGTACATATACACAATGGAGTATTACTCAGCCATTAAAAAGAATACATTTGAATCAGTTCTAATGAGGTGGATGAAACTGGAGTCTATTATACAGAGTGAAGTAAGCCAGAAAGAAAAACACCAATACAGTATACTAATGCATATATATGGAATTTAGAAAGATGGTAACAATAACCATATATACAAGACAGCAAAAGAGACACTGATGTATAGAACAGTCTTTTGGACTCTGTGGGAGAGGGAGAGGGTGGGATGATTTGGGAGAATGGCATTGAAATAGTATGATATCCTATATGGAACGAGTCGCCAGACCAGGTTCGATGCACAATACTGGATGCTTGGGGCTGGTGCACTGGGATGACCCAGAGGGATGGTATGGGGAGGGAGGAGGGAGGAGGGTTCAGGATGGGGAACACAAGTATACCTGTGGCGGATTCATTTCGATATTTGGCAAAACCAATACAATATTGTAAAGTTTAAAAATAAAAAAAAATAAAATAAAATTTTAAAATAAATTAAAAAAAAAAGAAAACTAAGATCATGCCTTCTGTTCAATCATTTCATGGCAAATAGATGGGGAAACAGTGGATATAGTGGCTGACTTTATTTTTGGGGGCTCCAAAATCACTGAAGATGGTAACTGCAGAGAAGGCAATGGCACCCCACTCCAGTACTCTTGCCTGGAAAATCCATGGACAGAGGAGCCTGGTAGGCTGCAGTCCATGGGGTCACTAGGAGTTAGACACGACTGAGCTACTTCACTTTCACTTTTTACTTTCATGCATTGGAGAAGGAAATGGTAACCCACTCCAGTGTTCTTGCCTGGAGAATCCCAGGGATGGGGAAGCCTGGTGGGCTGCCATCTATGGGGTCCCACAGAGTCAGACACAACTGAAGCGACTTAGCAGCTTAGCAGCAGTCCTAAAACAAGGTAGAGTCCTTGTGAGATTCCAAAGACTCAAGTTAATGAAAAGACTGCAAAAGCAATGAAGAGTTATAAGTCATTTTAATAAAGAAGACACAGAAACTCAGATTTTGCATGAAAGAGCTCCAAATTTGGGAGGTCAGCTCAGTGCCCAGGCTGCATTTTTAGCTTAGGACCTGGAAGACTCAGGACTGGCAGTTCTTGAAGGATCTAAATTGGTGCTGCTACTCCTTGGGCTCATAGTTTAAGTGACTGCAGGCTCCAAGCACAGAAGTGTCCTTGGGTTGGAGTTATGGATGCCAGATGTGTCATAAGTCCCCACTGCACTGTTCATGCCCTGTTATCACCCTTCCCCTAAAACTCTGTGCTCAGTAAGGATCCAAAGAACATGTTCTTTTCTGGACATCACAGGGGAGAAGAACGGCCAATATTTGCCTTCATGCTTCCAGACTTGGGAGAGCTCAGGCCTCACCTCAGGTGATTCAAGTTCTCAGGACTTGCTGGCTTGTTTTCCTGGTTTATGAAGGAGTTTTTTTTTTTTTTTTTACTTATGACACAGTTCTTCCCTTTAGACTAACAGTAAATCAAAATTTTTTTTTTATTCCAGTTTTCTTGAGATATAATTGACGTACAGCATGGTATAAGCTTACAGTATACAATGCAATTATTATACATACACATGTTATGAAATGATTATCATAGTAAGTTTAGTGAACATCCATAAATTCATATACATACAAAATCAAAGAAACAGGAATTTTTCCCTGCTGATGAGAACTCTTAGGATTTACTCTCTCTACAACTTTCATATATGACATATAGTGGTATTAATTATACTTTTCATGCTATACATTGCTTCCCTAATACTTATTTGTCTTATAAGCAGAACTTTGTACCTTTTGTCTGCCTTAATTCAATTCTTCTTCTCCCCACCTTCCACCTCTGGTGTCCACTATTCTGATCTCTTTTTCATATCAATTTTTTGAAGTATAATTGAACTACAACACTGTGTTACATGCATGCATGCTCAGTTTATTCAGTCATATCTGACTCTTTGCGATACCATAGACTGTAGCCTGTCAGGTTTCTTTGTCCTTGGGATTCTCCAGGCAAAAATGCTGGAGTGGGTAGCCATGCCCTCCCCCAGGGGATCTTCCTGACCCATGGATCGAACCCTTGCATCTCCTGCAATGGGAGGTGTGTTCTTAACCATTAACACCACCTGGGTTCTATGCATTTCAAAATGACCATCACATTGTCTGGTTAGCATCTGTCATCATACCAAAAGGTATTTTTGAAACAAAAGGATCTAAGATACAGCATAAGGAGGAAATGTGATGTGTTTATAGAAAAAGAAGATGCCTGACCTCACAAGGATATAGGACTCCAGGGTGAGAAGTACTGTCTATCCCGTACTCACAAGTTGCGCATCCACGGAAACAGAGGGGTGACTGAACTGCACCACTTTATACAAGAGACCTGAGCTCCCACAGATTTCAGGATCCACAGAGGGCCCTGGAATCAATCCCCCTGTGGATAGCATGGGACAACTGTAATAGATATTCTATAGAGATGTTGTACTTGTAAATACAAGGGAGATACCTGAATACCATATAGAGAACTACAACTTGAAGGGCTGGGAAATAGGGTGCCACTGAAGGTTTAGGGAATGATGTAGTGAAATAAAACAAGATGTTAAAAGCAAGAGGCAGATTTGATTGACAGAAGATGAAACTGGAATTAAGGAATCAATCTGAAGCATATGTGCATGAGAAGATGAGGATCTGCATCATGGAAATGGAAATTAAGAGATAAAACTCAGGAGAAAAGGGGCTTTCACGATAAGCCTGATTGTGTATAAACCAAGAAGCTCATTATGAGACTTCAAACACACTGACCAGTTAGAAGAGTGGACTCAGTATAAAAGCCAGATTTGAAAGAGGGCATTGGGAAGAGCATGACAGATTCAGTTTGAGATATTTTGAGTTTGAAGCTTACTATTATTCACTTCTTTGTTATAAGCCTCATGATTATTTCCTTAACTACTTAGTGATGGCTTCCCTGGGGCACAGTCTTAAGCTGTGGAGGTTGAAAGAGATCTCTTTCATGTACTATAAATAAAGTTGTAATTCCGCACAAAAGAAAACAAAATTTTGAGAATTTTTTCTGAATATTCAGTCTTTCTCAGGGTATAATTGAGTTGATCATATGTGCGAAATGAATCTCCTGCCATGTCAATAAACAAGAAATGTCACAGCCATCAGTGATTTCTGGCCTCCAAATGTGAAAGAAAGTGAAAGAAAGTGAAAGTCGCTCAGCCGTATCTGACTCTCTGTGATCCCCTTGGAATTCTCCAGGCCGGAATCCTGGAGTGGGTAGCTTTTCCTTTCTCCATGGGATCTTCCCAACCCAGGGATCAAACCCCGGTCTCCCACATTGCAGGCAGATCCTTTACCAGCTGAGCCACAAGGGAAGCCCAAGTGTGATTGAGGGCTTCCAAAACTTCGAAATGATCCAGCAGATGCTGCCACCACCCCACCACCCCCCTACGGTGATGGCTGAGGAGCTGGGGGAATGCAAGCAGCGATGTGAACTAAGAAACAGGATTGGCCCCAGATAGCTGAGATGCGTGAAAGGAATGAATTCAGTGAGCCCAGAGGCTTACACCTTCCCATACTTAGAATGCTAAATTCCTTAACTTGATACCTGATCTTTGATGTTCGGACTGTCTGCTCCCTTTGCTGCAAACTTGTATGTAACCTGACTTCCCCTTGTACCTCCCTGGAGCAGTTTTCCCAGAGCTACTTAGATGCTGAGTCCTAAATATTCCCACCAAATAAAATAACTCTCTACTTTCAGGCTGTGATAATGAACCTCTGAAGTTTTTTCTACAATTCAATGTGCAGCTCACACACATAAATTTCAGCGAACTCAATTTAATGAATATTTATTGAGCACACATATAGACTGAGTACATACATACATAAAATAGGATTATTTTTGTTTGTTGCACAGCAATTCTTTTGAACACAAAGAAAATCAGTTTTTCCATTTGTAGTTGAATCTTCTAATTTTGTTTTAGTGATGATCATTCATTGAAATGTCTTTATTCTTAGTGAAAAGACAAGCCTAAATTTAGACTTAATCTGAACCTGTGGTGTGAATTAGTGAGGTTTGTCTGAATAGTCTATTTATTCTTATTAAAAACAAATAAAACAGGTCAAATGCAAAACAGGATTCACATTTAAACCAGACATTTTAATAGTGAGCTGAGAGACATCTGTGTGCAGGATTATTGTAAAGTCTTCTCTCTTAGGACAACTGCATAGAGAGTTTACAAGCGAATCATTACATATGGGTTGCTGGACCAATAAAACCAGGTATTTCGTACATGGTGGGCATCAGGCATTTCTATTATCTTCTCACATTTACATCTGCTTTGACTTCCTTAAACAGTTTTAGTTTTTGTCATGGAGGTAGACACTATTCATTATACCAGTCTTGCCTCCCTTCGTGTGTGCTCTGCTCACTCTTAAAAGCCATATGGGGTCACTCTAGGACAGCTGGAGGACCCAGCAGCTCCATGCTTCTTACATTTATTCCTGATACTTTGGTGCATAAGTCTATACTGGGAAACATACATCCTACATTCTGAATCCTTTTCTCTTGAGAAGTCTTTGAGAAGAGTCTTGATGAGTAAATTTGTATTCTTTATACTGTATTACATACCCTCATCACATTCAATTCAGTTCACTTCAGTAATGTCTTTGCAACACCATGAACTGCAGCATGCCAGGCCTCCCTGTCCATCGTCAGCTCCCAGAGTTTACTCAAACTCATGTCCATTGAGTCGGTGATGCCATCCAATCATCTCATCCTCTGTTGTCCCCTTCTCCTCCCACCTTCAATCTTTCCCAGCATCAGGGTCTTTTCCAATGAGTCAGTTGCTCGCATCAGGTGGCCAAAGTATTGGAGTTTCAGCTTCAGCATCAGTCCTTCCAATGAATATTCATGACTGATTTCTGTTTGGATTAACTGGTTGGATCTCCTTGCAGTCCAAGGGACTCTCAAGAGTCTTCTCCAAAGCAGGTCTCTAAAGACCTCTACTAAGTGAGAGTATAGCCTAACGACAATTTTCTTAGGCTAAACATTTTAAACTTCATGGAAGAAAATTACACACATTTTTAATTGAAGTTCCACACTAATTCAAAATAAATTTTTCCAAATTAATAGCAATTAATGAAGTTTGTTCTCCTTCTAGAAAGAATATGGTATTTAATCTCCTCTTATATTGGAGAGGTTATTTTTACATAATCAAAAGCATCATAGAAGTAGTGAGCCAGAGGCAAAATAAATTATTGATACTACTTGACAGAGAAGTAAATAATAATGTAGTTTAGTTCAGTGAATTTATAGTTGTTTGAGATAAGCATTCAAGAACTAAAAATTAGAAAAATTTTCATTCAATAAATTCTGTATGTATATAAAGAGTATTTTAATTGCTTGTAAATTGCCAGTGGGTTAAGATGAAAAATGAAAAGGACAAAAGTCACTGGGAAAAAAATTAACAGATCAATGATAGGATAGGGCAAGAAAAATGGAATGAGGAGACATAGCATTGAGAAGGAAAGGAAGACACATACAGAGAGAATTCAAGAGAAGTTGGACAAGAAGAACATGATTGAGCACTTTCTTAGATGTTTCTAAACTTTCATCTTTCCCCTGCTCTTCACCTGGGTCATGGGTTTGGAAAATGTTTACTCTTTACTTTCTGTGGTTTGAAATTGGCAACATCACCACTGTTCTTAGTTCTCATTGGAAGGACTGATGCTAAAGCTGAAACTCCAATACTTTGGCCACCTGATGTGAGGAACTGACTCATTGGAAAAGACCCTGATGCTGGGAGGGATTGGGGGCAGGAGGAAAAGGGGACGACAGAGGATGAGATGGCTGGATGGCATCACTGACTCGATGGACATGAGTTTGAGTAGACTCCAGGAGTTGTGATGGACAAGGAGGCCTGGCGTGCTGCAATTCATGGTGTCGCAAAGAGTTGGACACAACTGAGCGACTGAACTGAACTGAACTGACTGAACTTCTCTTTAGCCCTAACCCTTTGGATGTTCTGTTCTTAATGAGACACTATTAGGTTTGGAAAATTATTTGATATGTCCAAAAGCAATGGGAGATTATTATCCCTTGAATTCAATTTTAGGTCAATCTGCTAAATATTGAGTCCAAGAAAGACATATCCAGTAGGCTCATTTCCCTCCTCTGCCTCAGTTAAGAAAACTGTAATAGATAACACAGCTGTTGATATAATGGCATGGGAGTGTGGTGTGTGTACACACATTCATACCCACACAGACACACACTAAAGATGCTTTTCTTTTAGCAAACCCAGTAGCATGACTGATGCCAAGTTAGCCTCATCCTTTTATAGTTCAAGATGTGTTCTCATACTCCATGCCAGGTTAAATTTTTGGAGTGGTCCCAAGAACTTATAAAGCACAAACACAAAGAAAACAATCTTTTATATTTAGAGACTTAGTTCATACAGAGAGACAAGATTAAGATTTTCTGTCTGAGAAGATGCATTCAAATAAATCTCTGTGGTTCAAGAAATATTAATACTACAAACTGCTGATATATACTAACACCTATCATGTGTGAGCTTATGTACTTGGCAGATCACAAATCAAATTTTCTGTGAATAAAGAATACAAGTATTTGCAAACTTCAAGTATATTTTTCAAAATAGCTATTGTTTATAATATGCATTACAAATGTTCTATGAAAACAGGCAGTGTAGTAAGATAGAATGACATGGTTTTCTGTTGCTGCAAAAAACTTAGTGGCTTAAAAAATGGTTTTATAAGGACAATCATTTTGTGGGTGAATTTCAGAAAGAGCTTGACTGTACATTTCTTGCTTGGCATCTGTAGGATTGAACAGTGTCTCCTCAAAGTCATATCCACCAAGGATATTAGCATGGAAGCTTATTTGAAATAGCATATTCACAGATGTCTGGAGAAGGAAATGGCAACCCACTCCAGTGTTCTTGCCTGGAGAATCCCATGGACAGAGGAACCTGGAGGGCTATAGTCCATGGGGTCACAAAGAGCTGGACACGACTGAGTAACTAACACACTATTCACAGAGTAATCAGTTAAAGATCTCAAGATGAAATCATCCTGGATTGAGAGTGGGCCCTAAATCCAATGACATCTTTGTAAGGAAAGGAGAGGACCTAGAGAGACACACACACGGAGAGAGAAAGATAATATGAAGGTAAAGGTGGGCAGAGTTTGGACTTATGCTGCCACAAGCCTAGAAATACACTGAAAGTTAAAAGAGGAGTGGGGAGCAGGTAGGGATTCTTCTCTAGAGACTTCCAAGAATGCATGGCCCCTCTGACACCTTGATTTCCTACCCTTAACCTCAAGAATTATAAAATAACACATTTCTGTTGTTTTAAACCACCTAGTTTGTGGCACTCTGTAACAGCAGCCCTAAGAAGTGAACAGTCTCCCCTGTGACTGTAATCAGATATCAGCTAGTACTGCAAAGATCTGCAGGCTCAACTAGGCTAGAAGTCATTGAGGATGAGTCAGTGGGATTACTGGCAAGTTGGTGCTGGCCGTTGGCTGTGAGTTCAACCAAGATTGTCAGCTGCAGCTGCAATTAGTCTATATGTGAGCCTCCCCATGGGGCCACTTGGGCTTCCTCAAAGCATGGTACCTGGCTTCCAAGAGGGAATGTCTTTAGAAGAAATTTCCTGAGAGTAAGGTTTCTCAAAGACAAAAGCAGAAGCTGCATTTTTATGATCAAACCTCGGATTCTGGAATCCAACTTCCACTGCATTCTATTCATTAGGAAAGTCACTAAGAGTAGTCCAAACTCAAGGAAGGGAAATTAGACTCCACCTCTCAATGGAAGGAGTTAAAAAGATTTTGTTGTTGTTTTTCATCAGTTCCATAGACCTAGGTTCAAAGCACAGGTCTATCATTTTCTACCTGAGAGCATGTTTCCAAACCTCTCAGCCTAGTTTCCCTTTCACAAAATAGAGATGAAGTCATTGATAGAGGTTATTATAATAATTAAACTAAATTAAATAATGTTGTTTCAGTCCTTGAAAGTTACATGATGTTCATGGCTGCACATATAAATAACGGGAATACATATAAATGGGAAATATAGGGATAACTATCAAGACATTAGCTAGATGAAACAGAATGTTAGTTTCAAAGGTGATATTTTGGGAATCCTCTACTTGTATGTCTGTTGCAGTTTCTATGTCTAGAATTCAAATGAGGATTATGCTTAGTTTACGACGAGATGAACTCTGGGAGGGAGATGTGGCAGAGGTTTACATTTTAGCTCTAAAATGACTGTGGAGCATCCCAGTACCACTCTGAAAATTCAGCAGCCAATGCCTCCTGGTTACTCCCACTACAAGACAAAAGGATTGGCAAAATCTTATAATCCCGTGGCCTTTAGCTAAGGTTCAATTTTATGTTTATGGAGCATTTTGCCACCTCTGATACTCCTCATCTGATCCTGATTGTTGTAATGAATTCCAAACAGTTCTATATTGTCTTGCACAATTCAAGCTTTCCTTCCAGCTCAATGACCTTTATCAAGAAGAAAGGAAGCTTTGTTTCTTAATATCTGGGCAAATAAATGTTAAGAGTGTGACAGGACATCAGAAACCTTGAGTTCCTATGCTCCATTCCTCTCCTTCACCTGCTCCACCTCAAAATTCTCCTTATTTCTTGGCTTCAAGTTAGTGGTAAATTCTTGGGTAATGGACTTACACTAGCACTTCTCCATCCTTTCCCACAATAAATTGTAAGCATCAGTCAATTTGGACTTGCATGGTTGGAAAATATGTTTTTCCTTATGCAGTTCATCATAGAAGTGTTGTCAAGTAGAAACTTGGGTTTTTACAGTCATGGTGTTGTCCAAGGATCCTACAGGAGTTTGAGTTTTGTTTGTTTTGTTTTCACACAATTCAAGTTTATCCAACATGGAGGCCACTAGTTCTTAAAATCCCAGATTCTGAAGATAGACCATCTGCATTTGTAACTCTAGTTCTGCCATTGACCAATTCTATGTTTTTAATGCAGATTACCAAAATTTTTTTGCCCTAGTTTCTGCATCTGTAAGATGGGTATAATACATATACCTATTTATAGTTATGAGAATTAAGTGGTTACCATATAAAAAGTATTTTAAAGGCTATCTGGCACCTAGTAAGTACTCAATAAATATTTATTTTTATGCAAGATGATGTTAGGGCTTTACAGATGAATATTCTTAATAATCATGCACTTATTTCAGTGCATGCCTGAAAAAATGTAACTCACATATCAAACCTGTAATTTCAGATTGTATTTCTTGGGTAAATAAAAGTCATGAGCCTACTGTGCAAATTAGCCTAGGTGATATATTGATAAGGAAAAAGTCATAATGGTGGGCAGGTGAATGACTAAAATTTGGGAAACACTCCACTAGTTAGAAAAAATGAGGAACTAACCCAGTAAATGAACCCACTCTTTCTTCATCTATCTGTAAATCAGTCATAGGGTATGCCCTTAAGACCCAAGGCATTTGTTCATGTTTGCTAATGAGTCTCTGCAACCAGCCTGTGTACAGATTTCCTGCCCCAACTTTTAGCAGTGAGACAGTTCCCCTGAGTTAGGATATGGTTGTTCTCAAAACTAGACGTATGTGAAGTCTAAATGACCGCTATTTTGCTGTCAGCCATGCTCAAGTAACATGGTAACAGGGCCCAGGAGCCAGTCAACTTGGTACCTGAGTCTCATTCTTGACTTTTTTCAGTGGTCTAACCTCAGGCAAATGACTTACTCTTTCTGGCTTTGTGTTTCCCTTATCTGTAAAACAGAGAGAGTAGGTAGCAACAGCTCTGCTTCCTTACAGTGATGTTGCATGAAATAAGTAGCATATGGTATGTGAAACTTGTCTGCATCCACTGGGTAGAAATAAGTATACAAATGTAAATACTGAGCTCATGATCAGGCTGTGAAAAATTGTTGTTAATGGTGCTTTCAGGAGAAAATAGACATCACTCAAGATTCTTACAAGGGAGCATAGCTTAGTGGTCTGGCACATAGACACTAAAGCCAAACCATGGGGCTCCCGTCCAAGCTATGCCTCTAATGGCTTGTATGAGCTGTGTGTCTCAAGGTCCTTAGTTGTAAAATAGGGATAATAACTCTCAATTCAGGAAGATTTTACAAATTATGTGTTAACATATGTACAGTGCTTGGAGGAATGACTTACTCACAGTGTATGTTCACTGAGTTAATTATTAATGTCAAACTACTATCTCTAGACACTACTACTGAGAATTCTGAGCATTTACTAGGGTTATTTTTGTTGACACATGCAGTCTAGTTTCCTTTTTGCTATGCACTTTCCATTAAAATACAGGCTTTAAATGAATTGACTAAAAAGATTTTAGAGGACAGATTATGAGTTCTTTCTCTTTTACTTACAACATGTGATTTATCCCTCTGAGTATTGTTTTTAAACATTTGACTTAATTTTATGACATCTGGTCGTTAAATTTTCCCCTAAGGCCAGTGGAATTAGAGAATAGTGATCAAGCCATGGAGTCTGGAATTGGGCTGCTTGGATCTGAATCCCAGTTCTGTATTTCCTAAGTGTTTTGACTACCTTGGACAAATTAGTTAAGCTCTGAAAACATCAGTAACCTCAGGCATAAATTGAAAGTAGTGCTTATTTCATGGGATTATTGAGGGGTTTGTTGAAGAAGTGAGCTGTTGAGTAAACGTTGGCTACTGTTACTACCAGGTGAATTTACAATAGAATCTGTAGCACTATGTTTCAAGTTGCTCACAGGGTAGAATTAGATACATGTTCAAAGTTGGAGATAGAAATTTATATTTAATCAATGACACTCTGACCAGGTTTCTGATTCTCCAGGCAGGAGAAAACTTGCATAAACATGGCCTGCTTTCTTCTTTTCCTGCTGGAAGACATTCTGACCTCATTACTTCAGTTAAGATGCCAGGCACTCTGCACCATCCTTGCCATTACTTGTCAACAGATCATCTCACTACCTTTTCATGTCCCTACACAGCACCTTGTTCAGGTTGCCAGCTTCTGAAGCGGCAGATGTTCATCTCAGCAATGTTTCTAGAGTTATCCCTCAAAGTATACAAAACAATTGACAGCTGTGGTGGCTGAGTCTGGTTTGTTGAAACTGGATGCTGAGAGCAACAAAGGTCCGTCTAGTCAAGGCTATGGTTTTTCCTGTGGTCATGTATGGATGTGAGAGTTGGACTGTGAAGAAGGCTGAGCACTGAAGAATTGATGCTTTTGAACTGTGGTGTTGGAGAAGACTCTTGAGAGTCCCTTGGACTGCAAGGAGATCCAACCAGTCAGTTCTGAAGGAGATCAGCCCTGGGATTTCTTTGGAAGGAATGATGTTAAAGCTGAAACTCCAGTACTTTGGCCACCTCATGCGAAGAGTTGACTCACTGGAAAAGACTGTGATGCTGGGAGGGATTGGGGGCAGGAGGAGAAGGGGACGACAGAGGATGAGATGGCTGGATGGCATCACTGGCTCGATGGACATGAGTCTGAGCGAACTCCAGGAGTTGGTGATGGATAGGGAGGCCTGGCGTGCTGTGGTTCATGGGGTCACAAAGAGTTGGACATGACTGAGCGACTGAACTGAACTGAACTGAACTGAGAGCTATTTAATAAGTAGATACCCAAGCCTAACATGATTGGGCATTACTACTGGGTTATAAAAGCCCCTGGGACTTTCTGCCACATGAAGTTTGCCATCTGCCTTCCAGTTCAGACTTCATTCAAATCAATGATTTTAACCAAAAGACACAGTCATGTATTCACAACTCTGGTTTCAAGAGTAGTGCAGACATTTCAAAGCCTTGATCTGAGAAGGTGTTTGAGATAAATATATATGTATTATGTTTTAAAATATATATGTAGTATACTATATATATATATATATATATACATATTTAAAGCTGAATATTTTACTTCTTTTTTCTTATTACACCCTGAAGTGTCTATGCTACAGCAGGACATAGGGTTTAGGGCTTCTTCACCACCTCTATAACATTTCTAAAAGGCATATATTTGTGCACATGATTTATTATAAAACAATATAAGTCAGACCTAAAATACCATTTTAACATATGTCTGATAAGTTATTTGAACTTTGTAACAGATTCTAAGTTAGCCTAGTATTTGGCTCCATGCCCTAAGATCAGGATTTAATCCTCCTAGGGACTTCTCTACACAGTGGGCTGGAGAGATTTTACGTAACACACTGACACTGGTGGAAAGTTATAAAACTAATTAATGGCAAGTGTTTCAAAATCTTCCCCTTTCAACATAAATCATGAATTTGTTCCTCACTTGTGTAGTACAGGATGCACTCAAAGAAAAAACTCATAAGGACAAATTTCTGTAAGGGAGGATGAGAAGGAAATGTAGTTAATAGGATAGTATCAACAAGAAGGGCTAGTCATGATGGCAAGCTCTTTACTTAAATTTCTTACTAAATTATCACATAATATGAAGTACATGTTAGTCAAGACCCTAAAATACATAAAATTATGAATCTTCAAAGAATGTTACATGAATCTTTAGTCCCTCTTCACAAAAAAAATAATAAAAATAGTTGACAACTGGGGCTGCTAAGGAAATAGTTCTGGAATAGTCAGTATATTCTTGCCCATTCTGGGCACCTGAATCTTAATTCCCTCGAGGTTGACTGGGCCACACAATCCAAGTATCTCTTTTTCCCCATGATGAATCTATCCTGATTAATAATAGGATACCAATGATTAGTATGAAATCAAGAAGGGCAAAGTACTTGAGAGCTTTGTTATCACCAATGTGGCAACTTGCAAAAGACTTTAAATTATCAATAAGTTACCAAGTCCATGAACTCAGGTGGCACAGGTGGTAAAGAATCTGCCTGCAATGCAGGAGACCTGGGTTTGATCCCTGGGTCTGGAAGATCCCCTGGAGAAGGGAAAGGCTACCCACTCCAGTATTCTTGCTTGGAGAATTCCATGGCCAGAAGAGCCTGGCAGGCTGTAGTCCATGGGGTCACAAAGAGTCAGACATGACTGAGTTACTAACACACACACCGAGTCCATGGTGTTTGACTATCAACTGTGATTATTAACCCCTCTCATTACTTTGCCAACAAAGGTACATATAGTCAAAGCTATGGTTTTTCCAGTAGTCATCTATGGATTTGAGAGTTGGACCATGAAGAAAGCTGAGTGCTGAAGAACTGATGCTTTTGAACTGTGGTGCTGGAGAAGACTCTTGAGAGTCCCTTTGACTGCAAGGAGATCAAACCAGTTAATCCTAGAGGAGATCAGTCATGAATGTTAATTGGAAGGACTGATGCTAAAGCCAAGGCTCCAATATTTGGCAACATGATGGGGAAAACTGACTCATTAGAAAAGACCCTGATGCTGGGAAAGATCGAAGACAGAAGGGAATGAGAGAATGAGATGGTTGGATGGCATCACTGACTCTATGGACATGAGTTTGAGCATGCTCTGGGAGTTGATGATGGACAGGGAAGCCTAGCATGCTGCAGTCCATGGGGTCACAAAGAGCTGGACACTACTGAATGCCTGAACTGTACGCCTCTCAGATAAATCTGTTGAGAATATTTTCTCCCAGTCAGTAGGCTGTCTTTTTCATCTTGTTGATTGTTTCCTTCACTATTCAAAATCTTTTAAGTTTGATTGAGTCCCATTTGTTTATTTTTGCTTTTGTTTCCCTTGCTTGAAGAGACATATCCATAAAAAAAAATAGTTAACACCAATGTCAAAGAGCATACTGGAGTTTATGGCTTCAGATCTAACATTTAGATCTTAAATCTATTTTGAGTTTATTTTTGTATTTGGTAAAAGAAAATGTTCTAGTTTGATATTTCTACTTGTAGCTGTCCAGTTTTCCCAATAGAACTTTTGAAGAGACTGTCTTTTCCCTTTGTATATTCTTGTCTGCTTTGTTATCAGTTAATTGACCACAGATGTATGGGTTTATTTCTGGACTCTCCATTCTAGTCCATTGATCTATGTGTCTGTTTTTGTGCTGGTATCATACTCTTTTGAGTACTGTAGCTTTGCAGTATAGTCTGAAGTCAGGGCATGTGATACCTCCAGGTTTAATCATCTCTCTTAAGATTGCTTTGGCTATTTGGAATTGTGATTCCATACAAAGTTTAGGATTATTTGTTCTAGTTCTGTGAAAAACACCATGAATATTTTCATAGTGTGTATATGTGTGCTCAGTCATGTCAGACTCTTTTTGTGATCCCGTAGACTATAGCCCACCAAACTCCTCTGTCCATGGAATTTTCCAGGCAGGAAATACTGGAGAGGATTGCCATTTCCTTCTCCAGGAGATTTTCTTGACCCAGTGATTGAACTCATGTCTCTTGTGTTTCCTGCATTGGTAAATGGATTCTTTTTCACTTGCACCACCTGGGAAGCTCCATATTTTGATAGGATATATATTAAATAAGTAGATCGCTTTGGGCAGTATGGATATATTAACTCTTTAAACTCATGAACATGATATATCTTTTCATTTATGTTTCTATCATCTTCATCAGTGTCACAGTTTTCATAGTACAGGGCTTTCACCTTCTCGGTTAAATTTATTCCTAAGTATTTTATTCCTTTTCATTCAATTATACATGGGATTGTTTTCTTGATTTGTCTTTCTGATAGTTATGCTTTCTTCTGTATCACCTATTTGCTGTTAATTACTTCTAGTTTATTTTTTTCATTTCAGTTATTGTATTCTTCAGTTCTGACTTGTCCCTTTATGTATTTTCTATTCTTTGTTGAACTTTCACTTTGTCTATTCTTTTCTCCAGTTCAGTGAGCATTTTTAATCCTATTGCATGAACTCTTCATTACATAAATTATTCATCTGTTTCAGTTGGGGTTTTTCTGGTGTTTTATCTTTTCTTTAATTAGGAACACTCTCCTCTGTCTTCTCATTTTGTTTGATTTTTTTCTGTTTCAGATCAGATCAGATCAGTCGCTCACTCGTGTCCGACTCTTTGCAACCCCATGAATCACAGCACGCCAGGCCTCCCTATCCATCACCAACTCCCGGAGTTCACTGAGACTCATGTCCATCGAGCCAGTGATGCCATCCAGCCATCTCATCCTCTGTCGTCCCCTTCTCCTCCTGCCCCCAATCCCTCCCAGCATCACAGTCTTTTCCAATGAGTCAACTCTTCACATGAGGTGGCCAAAGTACTGGAGTTTCAGCTTTAGTGTCATTCCTTCCAAAGAAATCCCAGGGCTGATCTCCTTCAGAACTGACTGGTTGGATCTCCTTGCAGTCCAAGGGACTCTCAAGAGTCTTCTCCAACACCACAGTTTAAAACCATCAATTCTTCAGTGCTCAGCCTTCTTCACAGTCCAACTCTCACATCCATACATGACCACAGGAAAAACCATAGCCTTGACTAGACGAACCTTTGTTGGCAAAGGAATGTCTCTGCTTTTGAATATGCTATCTAGGTTGGTCATAACTTTCCTTCCAAGGAGTAAGCGTCTTTTAATTTCATGGCTGAATTTAAAATCATCTGTAGTGATTTTGGAGCCCAGAAAAATAAAGTCTGACACTGTTTCCCCATCTATTTCCCATGAAGTGATGGGACCAGATGCCATGATCTTTGTTTTCTGAATGTTGAGCTTTAAGCCAACTTTTTCACTCTCCACTTTCACTTTCATCAAGAGGCTTTTTAGTTCCTCTTCACTTTCTGCCATAAGGGTGGTGTCATCTGCATATCTGAGGTTATTGATATTTCTCCCTGCAATCTTGATTCCAGCTTGTGTTTCTTCCAGTCCAGTGTTTCTCATGATGTACTCTGCATATAAGTTAAATAAGCAGGGTGACAATATACAGCCTTGACGTACTCCTTTTCCTATTTGGAACCAGTCTGTTGTTCCATGTCCAGTTCTAACTGTTGCTTCCTGATCTGCCATACAAATTTCTCAAGAGGCAGATCAGGTGGTCTGGTATTCCCATCTCTTTCAGAATTTTCCACAGTTTATTGTGATCCACACAGTCAAAGGCTTTGGCATAGTCAATAAAGCAGAAATAGATGTTTTTCTGGAACTCTCTTGCTTTTTCCATGATCCAGCAGATGTTGGCAATTTGATCTCTGGTTCCTCTGCCCTTTCTAAAACCAGCTTGAACATCAGGAAGTTCACGGTTCACATATTGCTGAAGACTTGCTTGGAGAATTTTGAGCATTACTTTACTAGCGTGTGAGATGAGTGCAATTGTGCGGTAGTTTGAGCATTCTTTGGCATTGCCTTTCTTTGGGATTGGAATGAAAACTGACCTTTCCAGTCCTGTGGCCACTGCTGAGTTTTCCAAATTTGCTGGCATATTGAGTGCAGCACTTTCACAGCATCATCTTTCAGGATTTGGAATAGCTCAACTGGAATTCCATCACCTCCACTAGCTTTGTTCATAGTGATGCTTTCTAAGGAGAAACACCCCAAGACACATATTAATCAAATTAACAAAGATCAAACACAAAGAACAAATATTAAAAGCAGCAAGGGAAAAACAACAAATAACACACAAGGGAATTCCCATAAGGATAACAGCTGATCTTTCAATAGAAACTCTTCAAGCCAGGAGGGAATGGCAAGACATACTTAAAATGATGAAAGAAAATAACCTACAGCCCAGATTATTGTACCCAGCAAGGATCTCATTCAAGTATGAAGGAGAAATCAAAAGCTTTTCAGACAAGCAAAAGCTGAGAGAATTCTGCACCACCAAACCAGCTCTCCAACAAATACTAAAGGATATTCTCTAGACAGGAAACACAAAAACGGTGTATAAACTCGAACCCAAAACAATAAAGTAAATGGCAACGGGATCATACTTATCAGTAATTACCTTAAACGTAAATGGGTTGAATCCCCCAACCAAAAGACAAAGACTGGCTGAATGGATACAAAAACAAGACCCCTACATATGTTGTCTACAAGAGACCCACCTCAAAACAGGGAACACATACAGACTGAAAGTGAAGGGCTGGAAAAAGATTTTCTATGCAAATAGGGACCAAAAGAAAGCAGGAGTCACAATACTCGTATCAGATAAAATAGACTTTAAAACAAAGGCTGTGAAAAGAGACAAAGAAGGTCACTACACAATGATCAAAGGATCAATCCAAGAAGAAGATATAACAATTATAAATATATATCCACCCAACATGGGAGCACCGCAGTATGTAAGACAAATGCTAACAAGTATGAAAGGAGAAATTAACAATAACACAATAATAGTGGGAGACTTTAATACCCCACTCACACCTATGGATAGATCAACTAAACAGAAAATTAACAAGGAAAAAAAAAAAACATGTATCTATAAAGTTCACTAAAGCAAAGCACAGTAAAATTAAAAAAAAAAAAAGAAAAAAAGAAAAAGAATAGACTACATGTATATATTTAACTGAATTATTTTGCTGTACACCTGAAATTAACATAACATTGTAATTAGCCATATTCCAATATATAATAAAAATTAAAAATTAAAAAATTCTCCTTTTTATAGGGACACCAGACATACTGATTAGGACCCTTCCTAATGACTTCATGTTAACTTGATGACCTCTATAAAGATCCTATTTATACACAAAGTCATATTCTGAGGTCCCAGGGTTTAGAATGTCCTCTTCAGAGGACATAGTTCAACCCATAACACTAGGTTAGACTACAGGTTGTTGACACTGAAAGCTGTAACCTGGGTTACCTGGAGAGGGATAGGATAGGACTGCCAGATTTAGAAGAAAAAAGATGTTTGGGTAAATGTGAATTGTAGATCAATGATGCATAATTTTTTAGTAGGAGTATGTCCCAAATATTTTTTTTTCTTTTTTATTTTTCTTTTTTATTTTTTAATTTAATTTAATTTTTAAACTTTACATAATTGTATTAGTTTTGCCAAATATCAAAATGAATCCGCCACAGGTATACATGTGTTCCCCATCCTGAACCCTCCTCCCTCCTCCCTCCCCATACCATCCCTCTGGGTCATCCCAGTGCCCTAGCCCCAAGCATCCAGTATCATGCATTGAACCTGGACTGGCATCTCATTTCATACATGATATTTTACATGTTTCAATGCCATTCTCCCAAATCTTCCCACCCTCTCCCTCTCCCACAGAGTCCATAAGACTGTTCCATACATCAGCGTCACTTTTGCTGTCTCATACACAGGGTTATTGTTATCATCTTTCTAAATTCCATATATATGCGTTAGTATACTGTATTGGTGTTTTCCCTTCTGGCTTACTTCACTCTGTATAATAGGCTCCAGTTTCATCCACCTCATTAGAACTGATTCAAATGTATTCTTTTTAATGGCTGAGTAATACTCCATTGTGTATATGTACCACAGCTTTCTTATCCATTCATCTGCTGATGGACATCTACGTTGCTTCCATGTCCTGGCTATTATAAACAGTGCTGCGATGAACATTGGGGTACATGTGTCTCTTTCCCTTCTGGTTTCCTCAGTGTGTATGCCCAGCAGTGGGATTGCTGGATCATAAGGCAGTTCTATTTCCAGTTTTTTAAGGAATCTCCACACTGTTCTCCATAGTGTCTGTACTAGTTTGCATTCCCACCAACGTTTTATGAGACATACTTATGTTAAAAATGTATTGGTTGTTTATATGAAACTTAGTGACAGATTTTATTTTCTTTGGTTCCAAAATCACTGCAGACAGTGACTGGAGCCATGAAATTAAAAGACACTTACTCTTTGGAAGAAAAGCTATGACAAACCTAGACAGCATATTAAAGAGCAGAGACATTACTTTGTCAACAAAGGTCCCATATAGTCAAAGCTATGGGTTTTCCAGTAGTCATGTACGGATGTGAGAGTTGGACCATAATGAAGAACTGAGTGCTGAAGAATTGATGCTTTCAAATTATGATTCTGGAAAAGGCTCTTGAGAGTCCCTTGGACTGCCAGGAGATCAAGCCCGTCAACCCTAAAGGAAACTAACCCTGAATATTCATTAGAAGGACTGATGCTAAAGTTGAAACTCTAATACTTCGGCCACCAGATGTGAAGAGATCACTCATTGGAAAAGACCCTGATGCTGGGAAAGATTGAAGGCAAAAGGAGAAGAGGAATCAGATGACGAGATGGTTAGATAGTGTCACCAACTCAATGGACATGAATCTGAGCAAACTCCAGAAGACAATGAAGGACAGGGAAACCTGGCATGCTGTGGTTCTTGTATCATTTTGTGTCTGAGCAGACACAGAATGCTGACTGCACCCAGCATCTTTAACTGGGTTCCTTTGTTTTATCTGGTAATCCTAAAATAGGCCCTTGTGAGCCCCTCTTCTGATAGCTTCTAGGTTCCTCTCGTCTACCCCATCAAGATACAAGAAGAAATGGCTATACATGCAAAGAACCTGCACTAGGAGCTCTGAGCCTTGAGTTCTGAGCACCCAATGTACTATATAGGTGTTTTTTGTTATTTTCTAATTTATTCATTTTTAATTGAAGGATAATTGCTTTACAATATTGTGTTGGTTTCTGCCATACAGCAACATGAATCAGTGATAGATAAGATACATATGTCCCCTCCCTCTTGAAATTCTTGAACTTCCCTCCCACCTCCCACTCCATCCCACCCCTCTAGGTTGTCACAGAGCCCTGGTTTGAGTTCTCTGAGACATACAGCAAATTCCCGCTGGCTATCAATTTTACATATGGTAGTATATATGTGTCCATGTTATATATAGGCGTTTGACTTAATCAAAGCACTTAACTCTAAGACTCAGTTTCATTATCAGTTAAAAATAGATATAAGAATATCTTTCCTACTGACCTTTTATTATTGCTGTGATGCTAAAACAAGACAAATGAAGCAAAGATACTTCCCAAATACATAAGCGCTATCATAGTAGAAAGTTGTTTTTATAGCTTCGGATTTAGGACCTTGAAGTTCTGCCTTATTTCTTACTTAGAAAACCAAATAAAATCAGCAGATAGAGCGTGGGCACCTCCACATCTTACCTTTCATAAATTAAGGGCCTCCTTGAACCATTGCCCTGGCTTCAGTACTTTACAGTAAAGGATTAAGAATTGGAATGAAAAATGTTGGCCATAAAAGTGGCCCCCTGAGTTGTTGACCAGTCCATTTTACTTTCAGACCTCTGCCCTGAAACATAAAAATGTACTTCCATACAACACTTTAGTACCTCTCATTTTCTGGAGAAGGAATTAATGTTTATATACCTATAGGCAAAAAGTCACTTTTTAAATTCAGAGAAAAATCTCATTAAAAAAAAAAAAAGGAGGAGAAAAGAGAGGCCCTGAAATGCTGAGTATTGAGATCACAGCCTTTCATGAACACTATGCAACCAATTCTGGAGAAAATTTTCAAATAAGAACTGGAATAATTACCCACACTGACTAAATAAACACCCAATGTGGTTGCTATCAAAATGAAAATCCATCATTTCTGTATTGACTCTAAGGGCCCATAATTAAGTAGGCTTGGCAGCTGTTTTAAATCCATGCACCTAAGAAGGAAAATTATATGCTTTATCCAGTGAGGAGATTGTGGTTTGTATTTTAAATTTTGTCTCCAAGGGATTTTTTTTTTTTTTTTACCAGTAGGTAAACGATTTTTCTTTACCTGTTTGAAGCAAAGTACTCTTATCAGAGTTTATGAAAAGCATCATAAAGTAAGAATTAATTTTCAGTATGAAATTTAGTATTGCAATGAAGTTTCATTACAGTAGATTGCTGCAACCTATGTAACATTTCAAGGTATTTACCATTCTATTTTTCTCAGATGTACTCCTGTTAATATATACTACATAAGGGCAACAATGTAGTGTCATTACTTCAATTGGGCATATAAGTGTGTTACTGTCAAGTGTTAAAGCAATTGATTTTTTTGTTGTTGTTTTCATGAAATCTTTTATTTTACAATGATCTTCTGCTTCCTGCAAGACCACTGTATACTAAGAACAACAGGCATGGTCTACACCTCTTGTAGGTATACTTGTAGACTGGGCAAAGAATAAATTCTGTGAAACTGCCAAGGAGAACAGGGTTAAAATATTTATGTTGCCTAGAGTAAACACCTCTTGCTTTTACAGGGACTTTAACTTGTAAGTAATATTTTCCTCTTTAATTTTATGTTTAATTTAGAACATGGCCTCGAGACACTAGTCTTTTATGGTAGTCAGTGACTTTATGATAACCAGTGATCCCCCCCCACACACACCCGAAGGGTCAGGTCACATCGTTAGAGAGGAGTACAGCTAAAGAGATGGGGAATCAGCCTGTTCATCTTGCTGAAAGGATTTGGGAGTAAGAATAAACGAGTCTGTACCATTCTGGCTATCTCACCATGGGAGTAGAGCTTCCCAGAAGAAAAAATGACAAGGAAATGAGAAAGTCAATTCCTAGGCAGATTGATAAGAAGTTTGGGGTCCCTGAGGAGGAGAAAGGGGTCTGGGGCTCTCAGGGAGGAGACAGGGGTCTGCAGTTCTCAAGAAGGGGTAAAGGACGAATGGTTTTTTCTACACTCCTTAGTAAGAATTATATAATAACAATGTATCCTGGTTGAGGACAGTTTCTCCTTCTTGAAAACCTTCTGACTAAACCTGTTATCTTAAAATGTATATTGCGGGAGTGGGTCTGATAAAATTTTTACAACCTTGAGACATTCTTTTGATTTATTGTAATAACCAATTGAAAAAGTGTATAATTCCCTTGCTAAGACTAGCGAGGGGGTTACTCTCCATCCCACTTCTGATGTCTATGTCCTCTGTCCCTTTTTCACTTGAATAAAACTCTGCCACACAAAAGCTCTTGAGTGATCAAGCCTGGACCCTGGTCCTGAAGCTAAATCTTCTTCTTCAGAGATCACAGATCCAACATCGTTCACCATAAGCGATCAGTAAGATGACATCTACTGAGCAGACCCACCATGCAGACACCTCCACTGATAAGCCTGGCAAGTGTCCATCACCTGAGAGTCCCAAGCAGCCTGTGCACAAGCTCCAGGTCCTCGTTATTGGTCAGTGTACACTGCAGAGGACCTTGAATTCTCTTTCAGAGTAGTCTGAATCTGGATCTCCCTCAGTGGGGAGTATCTGAAGGCTTTTAAGCTTTAGAAAGGCTTTATTTTTAGATGTGCAGGTCTTTGGACAGATAAGTATGTTGGGCCACAACAAGACTAGGCTTTAGGACTAAGCAAGGTTTGTTTACTACTAGATCATACTACCTTTCAGGAAGTGAATCATGACTACTTTCCCTTTGCTGTACTTGTGCTTGTTAACTATTTCGTACTTTTTTTTTTTTTAACTTTACAATATTGTATTGGTTTTGCCGTATATCAAAATGAATCCGCCACAGGTATACATGTGTTCCCCATCCTGAGCCCTCTATTTCGTACCTTTGTAAAATGGAAATCAAATAAAACAAAACTTTAAAAAGCATTTCACAGTAGTTATCTCAAATCTCTCATCCCCATTTTATAGCTGAGGGACATATGCTTCAAAGAGATGGTGTGACTTTCCCAGAATCCCACGGTAAGTAAATCTTCTTAAAGTGCCATATATCAATTATTCCTTCACTGAAGACTATTGATGAGAACCTACTAAGGACCAGGCAATATGGTAGGTGCTGGAATTGATTGGCAATCAATCAAGAAATAAGATGTACATGGTCCCCACTCTCTTAGAGCCTATGGTCTGTGAAGGGAGACAGTTAAGTGAGCAATAGCAACACTGCGTGATGAGTACTGTCCTAAGTGAGGCCAAGGGTACTGCTGAGAGGTTGTGAAAGGCCCCATATCACCACCATCTCAAGTGAACTATAGAGAGCTCTTATTGCATGCCTGGCACTGTGTCATCACTTTACAGGTATTATCTTTCTTAATATTCACCCCAGCTTGATAGATGAGAAAAGTGAGACATGGAGAGGTGATCTAACCTACTTAAGTCACAGAGAAAGGTAGAGCCCAAATTCCACCAGAAAGTCTGATCCAAGTCCACACACATAGACCTCCACTTTTACCACCAATTATAATCTTCCTGAGGAAAAGATTAGGATATTTTGGCTAGCAAAGTAACCCAGAGTTTTGTCTAGTGAGGCAGAAAGGACTGAGAAACCAATAAAGTTAAGTTTGTATGGCCAGAGCATAGAAATTCTTTTCATGTTCCAATTGATCCACAGTTGAATCAAAGGATTTGGCTACCATGTTCATCTCTGCTATATAGAAATCAGGGCTTTTATCTTTTGTAAACCAATCAGGAAGACAGAAATTACCAATGGTATCAGTATGACCACAGAGTACTTAATTGACATAGCCTTTGAGTTTAGTTGCTGGAAAAGCATCTAAACTTCAACCCTCTAGAAGACAGGTCCAGGGTCAAGCTTGTCATGGTACATGGAATGATATATTTTCTCATTTTTCCCCCCAGCCTCTCTTGAATTTCATTTTTCACGATTTTTTTAAACATCCATCCAGGCACACTTAAGTTTCCCATTCTCACTGGTATGCTTTTATATCAGGTAAAACCATGTTTTCTTTGATTTGGTGGCCTATATTTCTTTTCTGGATATTAATTATGAATCTAAAATATTGCTAGCAATCAAGAGTTAAAGACAAGTGGCAAAAGTGTTTCAACAAATGTGGCCCCATTTTGTTTTGTTTTGCTTTACAGTTTGAAAAAAGAAACTGCATTGCTTTTGAAAATAATTGTGAAATTCTAAACCACGGCATTTCTATTCTGGGCTTCAGTTGAAACTGTCTGTGGCAGTCAACTCACACAAAGTCCTGTCTTTAATAAGCCTCAATCTACGTAGAATATTTATCCCATTCCAACAATGTATAGGATGGAAAACTAGGACAATGAAATTACTGTGAATTATAACACTTTATTTAATTAAATATATTCAACATGTGTTCTAGCTGTTTGCCTTCTTTTTTCTTACATACACTCCAAATCACATATTTATTCTTTTAATGTCTATCTAATCTGTTAAAGAGAAACTTAATCTTCATGTAGACTTTTTTTTAATGTTTGTTACCTCGTCAGTTGTTAGGATAACTGACAAACAGCCTAGCTTCCCATTATGGCAAATATCTGAAGTGACTATTATTACTCTCCATACAAAATTTTTACACTGACAAGGTCATTACTCACTTTGATTATTGCCTTCAGATCAACTTTTGCTCATTTTTTTTGTTGTTGTTGTTTTTTCCCAAAAAAATTTGCAATTTTTTCAAGATTTATACTTTTAAGAACTCTATAAATATTCTACAAACTAAAAATTTCAGAAGACTAAGATTAATTTTTACAATAGTTATCAGTACTGAATAAAGTACATAGTTCCAACAAAACAGCTATCCTAAAATAGTTTATAATTGGGGTATATAATGTGAATTTTTGAAATAACAACTTAAAGTCATATGCTTTCACTTTTTCATCAAGGAGGTGAAAATCCTCTTGGTAGAACAACTTGTCCTTAATTATGTCAGGTCTAGAGGGTAAGCATGGAGGGAACATTCAAAGTCAAATGAAGAGCTGAGTGACAGGAGATAGTAAGACTTTATTAAAAGAGCATAAGCATAGTATAAAAATAGAACTGTTGGCAGAATGACAGAAAGATAAGAAAACAAATGGATTGATAATAAGGAAAAAATAGCTACACCTTCAGATTAGATCAGATCAGTTGCTCAGTCGTGTCCGACTCTTTGCGACCCCATGAATCGCAGCACGCCAGGCCTCCCTGTCCATCACCAACTCCCGGAGTTCACTCAGACTCACGTCCATCGAGTCAGTGATGCCATCCAGCCATCTCATCCTCTGTCGTCCCCTTCTCCTCTTGCCCCCAACACCTTGGCGAGTGCTTATTATATATCAGCCATTGTTTTGGGATGTTTGTATATTTCAACTCAATCAAATACCAACTTAGGAAAATCAGAAAACTGTTCAGTTTAAGCTGCAAATGGAGAAGATGTTGAAACATCAGGAAGGAAGTGAGAACTTCAAGAGAGTCACCACCACGAAGCAAAGGTAAATGAACATGAAATAAGCAGAGACAAGGGGAGGGAAGGAGGAGGATGACAGGAAGGTACTGAGTGACAGGAAATGACTGAAAATAAGAAAGTCAAAGAATTCATCCTTCGAAAATGGAGACGGAAACCTCAAGAAGACTGGCAGTTAGAAGCACAACTTTCAGGCGTTGTGCTTTATTTCATTAAATTGTATTACAAAGTCTTTCCCTGTCCTCTCATCATGGCAGGTGTCGTTCTTAGTCCACAGGATGCCAATGGTAAATGGCCCTTGTTGCCAGTCTGCAGGCCCTGCTCTCTGAGGCACTGAACCTTGGGAGCAGGACAGGAGACAGGCCATCAATAGCCAGTGCTATCAGGGGTTCAGAAGCTGGACATGGCAGCCAGTTAGAAATGCTCATTCCCACCTTCCAGCCGCAAATCCTTTCTGACCTCTGTCCTGAAAGAGCTAGAGTTAACTGGTAAATTGAATACAACTTATTGAGTAGGAAGAGGGCAGAAAAGGGAAACAAGCAGAAGATCCCAGTTCTAAAGTCTGGGTGGCCTTAGGCGAATCTTTCCTCCTTTCTGGTCCTTTGCTTCTATCAGACTGTAGGCACTGGCACAGCTATTCTCTGAGGTCCGCTCCAGCCCTAATGTGAGTTTGGGAAGGAGTTTGATACAAGGGATGTAAGCCTGTGCATGCTAAGTCGCTTTAGTCATATGGATTCTTTCTGACTCCATGGACTGTAGCCCACAAGGCTCCTCTGTCCATGGGATTCTCCAGGCAAGAATACTGGAGTGGCTTGCCATGTCCTCCAAGGGAATCTTCCCGACCCAGGGATCCAACCTATACCTGTTACATCTCCTACATTGGCAGGCAGGTTCTTTACCACTAATAAATACAAGTTGCTATCACAGATTCATTTGATAATGAAATTCTAAATTCTCAATCAGTAGCAGGTTAGCTCAACCTCTGGAGTGTGATCAACTCTGGTCAACTCCAGGAGTGTGATGAGACGACTCACCCCAAACAAATGATTTCCAAGCAGGGACAGACAGGCCTGTCTGGGTCATCTCAGTGATGTTCAGGATACCTACACAGGACAGATTCCCATCATCATCAGATGTTCCCAGATCAGCATATTCTAACAATTAGCCACAGCAGAGCCATTTGTCTTAATTAACTTAACGTCTGTTAGCCGAAGCCTAATTAAACATTGCCAATTACTTGGAAAAACAATTTAAAAAGTCATTCCACAATACCATCTTGTCATTGTAGAACCTTTTAATAAGCTGGCCTTACAAAGTATGGGCAATCTTTTCCTCAAGTGTGTGTTGCCTTCGGATAGAGCTAATGTTCTCATTTAAAATAACATCTTGCTGAGGGACTTTGATGAGAAAGCTCTCCTCTCAATGAAGCTTTGAGGAACATCTGCTGTCAGATTTTTTTCCCACAGTTCAGTTCAGTTCAGTTCAGTTGCTCAGTCATGTCCGACTCTTTGTGACCCCATGAATCGCAGCACACCAGGCCTCCCTGTCCATCACCAACTCCCGGAGTTCACTCAGACTCACGTCCATCGAATTGGTGATGCCATCCAGCCATCTCATCCTCTGTTGTCCCCTTTTCCTCCTGCCCCCAATCCCTCCCAGCATCAGAGTCTTTTCCAATGAGTCAACTCTTCGCATGAGGTGGCCCAAGTACTGGATTTTTAGTTTTAGCATCATTCTTTCCAAAGATCACCCAGGGCTGATCTCCTGGGTGCAGGAGCTCCCAAGGAGCTCTCCTTGGGAGCAGTCAAAAAAAGAATAAAGGCAAAACTTTTTGTTCAACACAGCAGCTGAAGGATGTATAGAAAATATCCAAATCACATAATTACAATATAACCCAAATTTTCCCAAATACTTCTTTCAATTCTATAGGACTTCTTAGTTTTAGGTATTTGGTGGGGTTTTCCCATTTACAAACTTACTGACCCTAGTAATTTCTGGTGCTTTAGTGCTCCTGAAAAATTCAAAATTGTCCCCTTCATGGTTCAGCACTTAAGATTCTGAATATATAGCAATATGACGAGCACCAGCCTGGGGCTTTCCAAGAACAGTCTAGAGAAACTGTCAGGGGAATTCTTAGTTCCTCCTCTTAGGCTTGCTGATAACTCTCTGGCCCTCGGTGAGTTTTCTGAAGGTGTTTGTTGTTTTGAGCTGTAGTTATAAAAGTTTCAACTTGAAGCTAATTCTGTAGTAAATAAGAAAGTGAAAATCACTGTTCTTGAGGCAAAGTGGTGGGTAACCTGCCCTCCTCCAAAAAGCAATTCAGTGGTTTAACTCTCTGTCCTTCTGGTGCCTCCATAGAATCAAGAAAGCCTGGCTCTTCCAACTTCTTTTGCCTTCATTTCTCACTTGAAGATAGAAACATCTCTTTGACCCCCAAATGGACAGAGGCATTAGACTTGACATATTGAATAGATTTCCAATGAAAGTCTTTCATTCAGCAGCTGCCACTGCCAAGTACAGGGGAGTATCCTCAGAAAGTATATGAAAGCTAAAGAAAGTAGAGGAGCCCATGCAAATTCTCAGCAAATCTGACCTAAACACAGAGAAAAGAAGGGTGCTCTGAGGTCTAGGGTAAGACTCGGAGCTGGTTTGATAGCTTGTGATCACCTCTGGATCATATCCAGACTCTGCCTTGAAAACTCTACCATGTTGAGACAGAAAGCGTCCCTGAAGAGAAGTGGATGTGGACTCCAGGCATCTCACTAGATGCTTCCAAGAAGATGTTTCTTCTAGATGCTTATTCCATGGAATAAGGCTGAAGATCAGTAAGTGTGTTCCCACGAGCTAGTGATGAGTGACAAAACAAGGTAAACTGCCCTGGGTTAGTCGTTGATGCCTGTGTTTGTATTTCTATTTATTTTTGTTTTAATAATATGTTGTTTGGAATTTATATCCATCTAATTTTCCAGCTTTGGAAATTATGAAAACAGTGCCAGACACTTAGAAACCAATTCACATAACTCTTCACTTAGAGCAAGACCACATCCTCTGGTTTAGAACATTCACTGTCATCCCCATATTGTGTGAATTTTCAGAAAAAAAAAAAACCTAAGGGCTATGTAAAGTCAATATTCTCAATCCTTGAGGCTACTGCAGTACTCAAGTGCTCAATCCTCAAGGGACCTAGAAAGACCTAGTCATTCAAAATGAAGCAAATAACCAAACCCGGGTTAGGGTATTGCTGATAGCCAGAATGTACAAAGTCATGAGGGGTACCTGAACTTGTTATACACAAAGATTTAAAAAGGAAAACTGTGTTATATCTCCCTGCTATATAGCACCACCAATTGCTCGAATGATTATTTCTTACATAATTCCTGTGAAGTAGGGGAACAGAAAGATAACATTTTCACATGTATTGGTTTAGGTACAAGGAAATTTTCAATACATGAATATGTTCTTTGGGATATGAAAATGAAATGAGAATTTGACTCAATTTCTTAAATCATTGTTCTATAGCCAAATATTTTAGATTATCCTACATCTATTAAAATAAAGTTGGTTTCTTTAGATCACTCTTTGGTAACCAGGCTTCAACATGGCCCCCGTGGTCCTCAAATCCTGGAACTTACACTTTTGTGTATTTTTTTTCCTTCTATGTTTTAGCTGGGTTGGTCTACATGACCAATAGGACATGGAAAGAATGATGGACTGTTACTTCTGAGGTCAGTTATAAAAGACTCTGATTGCTTGCTCTGGAAGAAGGTATTTGCCCTTTCCTGAAAACACTCAAACTTCCTTATGTAAAGACCTATTTGTGAAGAGCAACTGAGGCCAACAGCCAGTGAGGAATTGAGGAGTCCTACCAGCATCTGCAGGAATGAGCTTGAAAACAAATCCTTTCATCCAGTTAAGCCTTGGATGACTGCAATCACAGTCAGTATCTCAATCATATTAACATGAGAGATCTTGAACCAGAACCAACCAGCTGAGCTTCTCCCTAATGTCTGACTCATAAAAACCTATAAGATAATAAGTATGTGTTGTTTTTAGTGAGGAGGTTTGGGGGAAACTTGTTATACATAACAGATAAACTAAACAACTCTCCTTTCTGATCTTAAATGATTTAAGGTTGTTGCTTTATCATTTATTTCCCTAAACCTATATACTCCAAAGTAACTTCCTATGTTTTCTAAAAGTACAACTTCAAAAGTTTTTTAACCAACTCAAATAAAATATAAGATCTATTCCAAGGATACACACTGGAAAACACTAGTTTTTTATCTACAGAGGTTGTCCCACAAGGGTTTTCTCTAAGTATTGAGTTAGACACAGACATGTAATTATATGCCTAATTCATCGATTTTGCTAACATAAATCTTACCAAGATGCTAAGCTGGGACTGAGAAAGCAACTCATCTTAATGTTTTAACTATCTGAAGTAGAAAAACCACTGTATTTTCTCATCCACAAATTATTAGCACCTGAAAACGAAGTGTTTAAGCATCTTTCAGTGCCAGTTTTCTCCTCATCTAAGAGACAAACACTAAGCATTGCTTATTCATTGACATGTCTCCCCGGTAAATCCTCATTACAGATAAATAAACTGACTCTCAGAAAAGGTTTTGTGATGGAAAATCTGCTGCTAAATCTTGCAATATTTTCCAAACATGCTGACAACACTAAATTCCCAAAGACTTAAGATATCCTAAGACAGGAAGTGTGGCCCCGGACCTCTAATTTTTAATCCTCTACTCAAGCAAATCAAATTACCACCTCTACAGTCAAAGCAGCTCTTAACTAGAGGCTAATGATTTAAGGAGTCTCCTAGTGGGATCTCTGTGACTTCAGGTTGTTTACTGAAAAGAAAATTTATATTCCTTTTTATACATAAATGATCATTGCTAAACTTCCTTGTGACTTTGTGAAATAATTCTCTAATGAAAATATATGACCATCACTAATAAGAAAATAAGAAAAATGCAGCTTATTCCCATGATTCTGTTTTTGTTAATTAAAAATTCCAGTAACTATAATAAGTTAGACATTTTGTGCTCCATAATACTTCTTTATTCAACATTTTCTTGTCAAGTGAAATAGTCAGTGATGGAGAAAGGCCACAGATTTGAGCTGATCTATTTGCATCTAAGATGAAGAGATGCATGTCCGGTATGGATTAATGACCTCCATATGCTTTGTCAGTATACACTGTGAGCAAAGGAAAAAAAGAGGAAAGAGCACAATATTTCAAGTCTCTAACTCAGGTCATACATGTGTGCTAAGTCACTTCAGTCATGTCCAACTCTTTGTGACCCTATGAACTGTAGCCTGCCATGGGATTCTCTAGGTAAGAATACTGGAGTGGGTTGCTATGCCCTCCTCCAGAGGATCTTCCCAACCCAGGGACCAAGCCAGAGTCTCTTAGGTCTACACTGGCAGGTGGGTTCTTTACCACTAGTACCACCTGGGAAGCGCTAACTCGGGGTAATGACCCCAGTGGGTTTAGCCTACAGAGTTTCAATTATTTAAAATTTAGGTTGCTTTTTAATCCAAATAAAAGTTTAGGTTCTCTCTACAACTTTTTCCCTGAAACTTATTTTTCACTTTGTATCTACTTTATGAACATCAGTCATCTTAAATTTTTGATATATTGTTCCTCAAAGAGTTCAGTTCAGTTCAGTTGCTCAGTAGTGTCCAACTCTTTGTGACCCCATGAATTGCAGCACACCAGGCCCCCCTGTACATCACCAACTCCCGGAGTTCACTCAAACTCATGTGCATCGAGTTGGTGATGCCATCCAGCCATCTCATCCTCTGTTGTCCCCTTCTCCTCCTGCCCCCAATCCCTCCCAGCATCAGGGTTCTTTCCAATGAGTCAACTCTTCGCATGAGGAGGCCAAAGTATTGGAGTTTCAGCCTCAGCCTCAGTCCTTCCAATGAACACCCAGGACTGGTCTCCTTTAGGATGGACTGGTTGGATCTCCTTGCAGTTCAAGGGACTCTCAAGAGTCTCCTCCAACAACACAGTTCAAAAGCATCAATTCTTCGGTGCTCAGCTTTCTTCACAGCGAACTAAAATGGACTGGAATGGGTGAATTTAACTCAGATGACCATTATGTCTACTACTGTGGGCAGGAATCCCTTAGAATAAATGGAGTAGCCATCATGGTCAACAAAAGAGTCCGAAATGCAATACTTGGATGCAATCTCAAAAATGACAGAATGATCTCTCTTCATTTCCAAGACAAACCATTCAATATCACAGTAATCCAAGTCTATGCCCCAACCAGCAACGCTGAAGAAGCTGAAGTTGAACGGTTCTATGAAGACCTCAAAGAGTTAACTACCCTCAAAGTCTCACTAACCCCCAACCAATGAGCCCAATGGATTCATTCTTCAAAAATGCATTGTTAATAGAAAAAGCCCACCAAAAGTGCAGACATATTAATGATGAGACTCCAGGTCTAAAATGTGCTCAGATGTCATACGGCCATAAAACTAGAATCAGAAAACTATCACTGTCCAATAGAATTATCTTCAGTGATAGAAAAATTCTATATCTGTGCTGTGCAGTACAGTAGCCACTAACCATATGTGACCTTTGAGCATTTGAAATGTAGCTAGTGTTTGCACTGTTTACAGTTGCCAAGACATGGAAGCAACCGAAGAATCCATTGACAGATGAATGGATAATGAAGATGTGTTACATATATACAATGGGACATCATTCAACCATGAAAAAAGAATAAAATAATGCCACCTGTAGCAACATGGATGTACCTAAAGATTATCATAAGTGTAGTAACTTAGAGAAAGACAAGTATCATATGATTATCACTTATACGTGGAATCTAAAAAATAGTACAAATTATTGACAAAACATAAACAGCCTCACAGATGTAGAAAACAAATTTATGGTTACCAGAGGAGAGGTGAGTGGGAGGTTAAATTGGGAGTATGGATTAGCAGGTTAACAGATACACACCAGCATGTATACAACAGATAAACAGCAAGGGCTGACTATATAGCACAGGCAACTATATTCAACATCTTGTAACAAACTATAATGAAAAAGAAGTTTTTAAAAGATATAGATATGTGCATATATATCACTTTGCTATATACTTGAAATTAACACAATATTATAAATAAATTTTTTTTTAATTTTAATAATTTTATTTTTTAATTGAATGATAATTGCTGTATAGAATTTTGTTGTTTTCTGTCAAACATCAATAAGAATCAGCCATAGCACTTTCAATCTCTGGGTCAGGAAGATCCCCTACAGAGGAAATGGCAACCCACTCCAGTAGTCTTGCCTGGGAAATCCCATGAAGAGGAGCCTGCCTGGCTACAGTCCATGGGGTCCCTCAGGCACTTAGTGATAAAAACAGCAACAACATAGTTAACATAAAACAAACAGTTTTTGAATGTTCCAAAAAGATAAGACATTTATTGTAAAAACTAGAGACATGTGTCTTCCTATTTCAATACTCTGATAATTTGCACAGTTTAATATTATAACCCTGCCTGTAGAACTAAATGTTCTGAGTGAGAATGCATTCACAAGTAATCCTTCACCAGGTATGTGAGTGTACAAATTTACAAATCAGATTTTTGTGGGGTGTCATTTCCTTTCCAGAAGTATTTTTTATTGAAGAATATTTGGTTTACAATACTGTGTTAGTTTCAGGTTTATAGCAAAGTGATTCAGTTTATATATATATATATAATTTTTTCTTCTTTTCCGTTGTAGGTCATTATAAGATATCGAATATAGCTCTCTGTGTTATCTAGTAAATCCTAATTGCTTACTTTATATAAAGTATAAAGAAGTATGTATCTGTTAATCCCATATTCCTAATTTATCCCCTCCCCCCACTTCATCTTTGGTAACCATAAGTTTGTTTTCTATGTCTGTGGGTCTGTTTCAGTTTTGCAAATAAGTTCATCTATAATTTTTTTAGATTTCACATAATGGATGATATTGTATAATTTTTGTCCTTCTCTGACTTACTTCACTTAGTATGATTAACTCTAGGTCCATACATGTTGCAACAAATAGCACTACTTCATTCTTTTTATGGTCAAGTAATATTCGGTTGACTATATATACAATTCATCTTTTATTCATTCATCTGTTGATGGATGCTTAGGTTGCTTCCATGTCTTTAGCTACTGTACATAGTGCTGTTACAAACATTTTCAAATTAGCTTCCATCTTTTCTGGATATATGCCCAGGAGTGGGATTGCTAAATCATTTGGCAATTTTATTTTTAGCTTTTTAAGGAAACTCCAAGCTGTTTTACGTAGTGACTGCACCAATTTATGCTCCCATCAACAGTGTGGGAGGGTTCTCTTTTCTCCACACCCTTTCCAGCGTTTATTGTCTGTAGACTTTTTTGATGATGGCCATTTTGACTGGCCATTATACCTCATTATAATTTTGATTTGCATTTCTGTAATAATTAGCAATATTGAGCATCTTTTCATGTACCTGTTGGCCATCTGTCATGTCTTCTTTGGAGAAGTGTCTATTTAGGTCTTCAGCCCATTTCTTTGATTGAGTCTGTTTTTCTGATATTGAGTTGTATGAGCCATTTGTGTATTTTGGAAATTAAGCCCTTTGGTCACATAGTTTGCAAATATTTTCTCTCATTGTGTGTAGGTTGTCCTTTCGTTTTATTTATGGTTTCCTTTGTTGTGCAAAAGCTTTTATACTTGATTAGATCCCATTTGTTTATTTTTGCCTTTAATTCAAAAAAGTCTTTTGGAGTAATTCATATTCCCTTCTTTAAACAGTGGTTAACAGTAAAAGTACATATAAAATGTTTACCAAATCTAATTTGCTTGTTCTATGCTCAATGGTTCTGAGCAACTTTGTTGTTCTTCAGTAGCTAACTCATGTGTGACTCTGCGACCCCATGGGCTGCAGCATGCCAGGCTTCCCTATCCTTTACTATCTCCTGGAGTTTGCCCAAACTCATGACCACTGAGTGAACAACTTAGAACTTATTTGTCTCATCTGCCTACTAAGAACAATCCAAAAGGACACAAAGTTATCCCCAAATTATAATATACTGATGAAAAAAATCCTGATCAAAGTCATAGATATTCACACAACTTTATAGAAATGTAACTTTATTTAAAGTGACAAACCCTTGATATTACCAAATATTTAGCTAGAGGGTTGTATTTTCAATACATATTAATTTATTGCTATTTTATTATTCATTTTTTATGGGGAATACCCACTTTGGCTTCCACTTTAAAAGTGAGTTTGTTTCTGAGAAGAGAGCATCTGAAAGGTATTTTTTTCTTCCACAGCTGTTAGGAACTGCCTCATCAGAAGGTCACGCCAACCTTCTCTGGTCTTTTCTTAATCTTTTGTAGAATCAGACCCACAAGCTCGCCAAGATTCCTTCAAGCAAATACAGAGCCCAAGTCTTATGATAGCCTGATGTTTGTTCAGGTTGCTGGTGTCTTCTACCTGATACCTGGACCTATGCCCAGACACTGCCCTTTGTTTCTCTCACTCTTTGGTTGACTTCACTTCTATCTGAGATCCTCAGTCTGGCTTCCCACCACTTTTTAGATCCCTCAGTTCTGGCACATGGTCTTCTCAGACGTAACTCTTATCCCACCTGCATTAGTTTTTCTATCTGTTCGCTCCTGCCTAATTTGAAGTTCATGAATGTGACTCTTTGGGCCCTTTGATTTGTGTTTTGACATTATCTCCTGCCTTATTTGCAGTTGTTTTCTGGACTTGATTTAGAAACAGTCAATGCAAAAGCAAACTGAGACTCAGAGAGATGCAGTGATTTCCCCAAGGTCACACAGCTGGTAAAGGGCAGTAATGGGGTTTCCGAATTCAGCTACCTCCCACCATGCTTTCTGCCCCTGAAACCTGGAAAGGCCGGGTACTGACTCTGTACCAACAGTGGGAAGCCCCATTCTCCTGATCGGCAGCCTAAAGCTCTATCTTCCTGCAGTATCTTCAGCTGAGCAAAATAAAATATGTGAAAAAAGTAGAAAACTATTAACCTGGGATCCCCCTAATAATGCAAACATAATGAAAAATCAGTTTTGATGTATAGTTTCTTGTTTTTAACAAAACCTCTACATTGATTTATGCTTTTATTAAGTAATAAGATTGTTATACAGAGAGGTGATGCCAAACATTGCTAACAACATAAAATACTTTTATGACTAATAAAAGAGCTTCAGTTTGACTTCTGACGATCTAATGATTTAAGAGAAAGAGATGTGGTAACTGAGTAACTTTCCACCTGACAATAAACAATGTCATCCAACTGAATCATTGGAATTATTATTAACTTAAATGATGTATTTTAGCTTTGACATCCCAGGACAACCTGTTCTTTAAGATTGGGCCAAACCTGATGACTTACATGTCTTGGAGAGGTAAGATTATCCAAACAGTCTTCCACTCTCTCTGGGGATATTTGAATTTGCCAGTCTGGAGGATGCATGGTCTTCAACCTAAACTGACAAGCCACATTCACAGTAGAATTGATTTCAGGAGCACTGCCTTGAACCTTTAAGTCTCTGTTTTTATGGAATTGTGCTAAACAGAATCATAATATTCAGACTGGGATAATATACAGCCTAAACCAAAAAAAAAAAAAAAAAAACCCTCCAAATGTATTCCTTAGGAATATCTAAATGGAATTGAGTTAAGCTAATAACTGACATCATCTTGCTAAATGGTGAGTACAGGCTCAAGAGAGTAAATATTAAAGCTTTTCTGCAAGTTAATAGATAAAACGCAGGAAACTTTCAGATACATTTGGGGGAGACTGATATCCAAAATGTATTTTTATGATGAAGTATGTGTTGAACTGTTCTGAGTTCCACAGGTGCAACACACCCCAAGAACAGAGGTGCAACGTAACAGTAGATTTTGCTTTCTGAGTATGTGGTTAAGCAATATAGAGAAGACAGTCATTTTATGTTGGACTCCATTCAATCTGCAATCTGCTGCAGTGTACAAGTAAACATCAAAAAGCCCATGCCTCACAACTGCTATTTTTGGCTCCTTTCATTATCAGAGGGCCAAATTGGTGAAAGACGAGATGATCAGCAGAAGGGCAGAGTAACATATTAAAGGCTCCAAGTCCACTAAATGCAATTTAGGGAAAAAAGAAAACAACAAAAACCCTAAGCACCAAGGAAAGAGGATTTAGGGCATCATTCCAACTCATTACATCTAGAAAAAGAGAAGAGCCTTTTTTAAAGGGTTTCAGCCTCAGCAAGATGGCCATAGAAGCTGTTAGCTCTGCCACTGCTGTGGAATTAATCTAACCAGGAGTGGAGAGGGTCCAGCAGCGCCATGGCAACCACAGTAGCTGCAAGGGGAGCAAGGAGAACCACTCAGGCGGGCTGAGAGGGGACCCACAAGGAGAGCCCGCTCTGGAGAAGAGAGCCCTTGAGACCTGTTTCTGACCCTAATCCGCAAGGAAGACACTTCTTTTTTTTTTTTTTTTTGAAGTCGCTCAGTCATGTCTGACTCTTTGCGACCCCGTGGACTGTAGCCCACCAGGCTCCTCCATCCATCGGATTCTACAGACAAGAATACTGGAGTGGGTTGCCATTTCCTTCTCCAGGAAGACACTTCTTTAAGGCAGCAACTTCCTTAAAGAAGACAGGCATCTCTTCCATTAGGAAAACAAATCATATTTAGAATCATAAGGACTATAGAATCTAGAGCAGACCAGAGCATGCATCCGTGGTCTCTTTTTCATGGATGGGCAACTCTCATTTCTGTCCCCTCATTCACTCTGAGAAGCTGGAAACGGAGTGACTAGCAAAGCTCCTGTGAGACAGACAGTAACACAATACAGGGCTGTTATTTAGGAAAGTTCAACTGGAGTACTTGATCCATAAAATATTAGTACTCTGATTCAACAGTCTGTTTCAGCTTTTTTTTTTCTTAAGATGAAAATTTTATGTTTTCTCTCAGCTGTTCACAACCACCAACTTCCTCTCTCATCTCTTTTCTATCACCATCAATTGCCTCTTTCTATTATAAACTAGCTCTCTTCACCAAGATTATGGTGGTAAAAACAATACATAAGTACCGCTGAATGTACTAGAACAGAATTTTGGAGGATACCACGAAAAGGAATTTACCTCAGAAGGCCAAGGACACATGATTGACTGGACTCTTTCTTAATCCACTGCAGTGTCACACTTCATGGTCAATGAGAATTTTCTTATATCAAATTAAATCTCTTTGGCCTTCATATCGGTCTTTCTCTATCCCACTCATTCAAACTCCAGTGATCATAAGGAAGCACACTGTTTTCATTACTATCTTGCATCTCTTCCTGGATTTCCCCATCATCTGAGAATATTGCTGACCTATAATTTTGAAAAGTGCTATGTGTGCTATATTAGCAGCTAACCTATGACAGAATACATCTCCTTATGTAAGGCAGAGCCTACTAGTTGTCCCTTAACAACCTTTCTTCTCTCTGAGAAATAATGGAATTTCCTATTTCCAGTTGGGTACAAGGCCACTTGGGATGAAGATCACATATCCCATCTTCCAGTGTAGCTAGGTATAGCTCTCCTACAAAAATCTGGCCAGAAGAATGTGAGAAGCAATTATGGAAGCAACTTCCAACTTGTGTCTTTGAAGGATAAGCCATTCTTATTTCCTCTCCCTGTTTTCGTGATGCTCTTGAAAATAATCCTGGTGCTAAGCCATGTTAGGCCATCAGGTAAAGTCAGTACCCTAGAGATGGCAGAACAGCAAAAACGTTTCTTACACTCTCATAGATTAAAGCCTCTATACCCACCCTGAACCACCTACTTCTGAATGTTACACAGTGAAAGTGAAGTGAAAAAGTTACACAACCACTGCTGGGCATACACACCGAGGAAACCGGAATTGAAAGAGACACGTATACCCCAATGTTCATCGCAGCACTGTTTATAATAGCCAGGACATGGAAGCAACCTAGATGTCCATCAGCAGATGAATGGATAAGAAAGCTGTGGTACATATACACAATGGAGTGTTACTCAGCCATTAAAAAGAATACATTTGAATCAGTTCTAATGAGGTGGATGAAACTGGAGCCTATTATACAGAGTGAAGTAAGCCAGAAAGAAAAACACCAATACAGTATACTAATGCATATGGAATTTAGAAAGATGGTAACGATAACCTTGTATGTGAGACAGCAAAAGAGACACAGATGTATAGAACAGTCTTTTGGACTCTGTGGGAGAGCGAAAGGGTGGGATGATTTGGGAGAATGGCATTAAAACATGTATAATATCATATAAGAAATGAATCGCCAGTCCAGGTTCGATGCAGGATACATGATGCTTGGAGCTGGTGCACTGGAATGACCCAGAGGGATGGTACGGGGAGGGAGTGGGAAGGGGGGTTCAGCATGGGGAACACGTGTACACCTGTGGCAGATTCATGTTGATGTATGTATGGCAAAACCAATACAATATTATAAAGTAATTAGCCTCCAATTAAAATAAATAAATTTTTTAAAAAAAGTTACACAAGAAGGAAATGAACTTCTATCTTATTTAAGCCACTGGTGGACATTTTGGCTTAAAGGCTTTCAGGCTGCCAAATCTAATAAACATGATTATCTACATTTATCTCTTGTGTTATACCAACCTAGACAGAAAAGCTCAATGGTCAACCCCAATGTAGTTTCTTTGGGAATTATTCAGAGATGGCCTCCGGATGCTAGAAATCTGACCCCAAAAGCCAAGAATTAGCAAGAGTTGAGGTTGTAACACAAGACAGCTGGGTTGCAGTCCCCCAAAAGTAAGGAATCAAGGTGAGGCAGGCTGAATCTGACAGTCACACAAATTAGAGAGCCCCAAGGAAGGCACAGTCATATAGGAAATCTAGCATGGTGGTACAGACAGGTAGAGACAGGAGGCTGGGCAGGGGAATTCTTAAAGCTTCAACGACCACAGCTCCAAAGTGAAAAATGTGAATGTTCATTGCATCCTCTGACTATGGGCTTTTGATTCCTTTCATACTGAAGTGGTGCAGGCTTACTGGTTCAGCCACATCTCATGGTTCTCTGTCTTAAAAGCTCTGTTCCTCCATCTGAGCAGGAAACTCACTGCTTACTTCAGAGGGGCAAGGTGTTCCCTGCAGTGAACTGGAAGTCTCATTGATGAAAGGAAATCAGGACCATCAGGAGTTCCCTGGAACTTGTGGGAGAGAAATCTTGAGTTCAGGGTTTAGACTGTATTGTTTAATATGGTTGCCATCAGCCACATGTGTCTACTGAACACCTGAAATGAGCTAGTTAGAACTGAGATGGGCTGTAAATGTAAGGTACATAAGGCACACAATGGAGTGTACAATATCTCATTAACATTTTTATATTAATTACATGTTGAAATGATGTTTAGATATAGTAGAGTAAAATCAATATAATATTACAATCAATTTCTATTTCTTTTTATTTTATGTGAGGATTCTAGGAAATGTAAAATTATGTATGTAATTCACATTATATTTCTATTGAACAGCAGTGGCCTAGACTCTGGGTTTTGAATACCTAGAAGAAACTTTTGTTTCCCCAGGTGAGAGTGTTACTGACTTAAGCTTGTACTACTCGCCATAGGACAGCCCAATAAGTCAAGGGACAAAGTGTTGGGGCAAAGAAAAGTGACTTTATTCTCAAAGCCAGCAAACCAAGAAGATGGTGAAGCATGCCTTTAAGAAACATTTTAATTCAGGTTAAATTCAAGCTGCTTTTATGCTAGGGAATGGGGGAGCAGGATGGGGTTAAGATCAGGAAGTGACGGACAACCATAGTTATCTGGGCACCAGCAAAGGTCTGAGGAAGGTTGTGAAAACTCTTTGTTCTTGGTCAGTTGACTTCAGTTGGTGTGAGTCTGGTCACAGCGTTCCTGTAAATCTTGACAAAATAATCATTACTTTTGTTCATATATTTTAATGCCTGAAGGAGGCAAGTTTTGGTCAGGAACTGTTTGCATAAATCATAAACTGTAAGCAGAATCTCTTTGTGATTAATGCATTCATGCAGGGTTAAGCAGAGGCTTATGACTTAGAGGTTAAATAGCAGAAGAGGCAGATACAGTATGAAGTCAGAGATGACAAACTTCTAGCATAAGCAAGGGGCAGGCAGGGGACATGGGGTGGGGACAGATCCTAGTTCCTGAAGAACAAGTCAAAGATATCCATTATATTGTACCCATACCCCTTGAAGAAGAATGGGGACTCTTTTATGGCTGAACTATCATCATTACTTTTCTTATTTAACTGCTTTTCCTTGTTTCTGTATTCCTCTCTTCCCTAATTAGTAACTACCTCTGTCTGCTCTTTGGAACTCGGAATGCCTAGGAGACTAAAGCTTTTTTCTACAAATAAGAAATGGGGCAAATGAAAGGGCTTCTGTACCCAGGAGGACCCTGCAGGGTCCCGCTCAGTTTCATCCTCTCTTTTCTTTGATACTGTTCAGTCCTCAGGGGAACAAGGGTAGGACAAGAGAGGGAATGAAGTTTTTTAATAGAAAGGCTAATTATAATCTCATCAGAGGAATTCAGTTTTAGGGAGACTCCATTTCAAGAGAAGGCTCAGACACCTGATTCCTGAGTCTCACCCAACACAAAAGTAGCATATAGCCAATTTGGCTTCAGACATGTTCTTCTTATTCTTGTTTGATAAGCCCAAATATTTTGTGTTAACATAGACATCCAATCTTGGCAATGGAATTTTGTGTACTGTACCCATGGGGACATCTTTGCTGACCAAATTGTTGATCTACTGCAATTGTTAAGAAGCAGTTCCACCTATTAAAAATTTAAAAATCTATTTAGAGACACTGGAAAAATAACAGGAGCGTGGGCATCTCAGAAGGTGAAAGGCGCCCGAAATATGAGCTGGTTAGTTTTTATGGGCTGGGTAACTTCATAGGTCAATGAATGGGAGAGGTATTCCAACCGTTTTGGAGAAGGGGTGGAGATTTCCAGTAATTGGGTCACCATGTACATTTTGGCCTTTTAAGGTTGGCCTCGGAACTGTCATGGTGTCTGTGGGTGTGTCATTTAACATGCTAATATATTGCAATGAGAGTGTGATAAGTCCCAAGATCCACTTAAAATCGATTCTTTTGTATCTTGGTCCTAATTGATTCTAACCAGTTATGTTGTAGCCTCAATGGCTATATCCTTCTTTTAAGGTCGTGCCTTGCCCCCTTCCCTCCTGTTTCAATGTGACAATGTAAGGAATATAGGAAAATATTTAAACACCAGTATATTTTTAAAATGGGAAATTCTCTTCTTTCTTTTCCCTGACTATCCTAAAAGAACAAATTAGGCCTTTAAAAAGTGTAATGGGATCTCCCAATGAGCCATGGCTTATCTCCAGATTGGCACAACTTAACATTTGGTAGAAAATTGGTAAACAGGGAAACAAAGTTCAGGTGGGCACCCTTACCAGACTCTGTGTACATGATGGAGTTGATAAGTTTCAGTAAATTTGTATTATTTACTTGTGCAGGCATGCGTCAGTCACTATAGTCATGTCCTACTCTCTGCGACCCTATGGACTTTAGCTTGCCAGGTTCCTCTGTCTATGGGATTCTCCAGGTAGGAATACTGAGGTGGATTGCCATGCCCTCCCCCAGGGGATCTTCCTGACCCAAGGATCAAACTGCATCTCCTGCATTGCAGGCAGATTCTTTTCCCACTGAGCCACCAGGGAAGCCCATTATTTACACAATTAATAAACAATTGTTACTGCGCTATGCTCTTGAGATGGAAGACTTAATAAGCCTTACTCTTCTTTTGGGGGGTCTCATTGAAACACCATTTTGGCTTAAGAAAAGAACTCTGTTGTCCATGGTTATGCATTTCCAGGCTAGGTGCTATCATCCTGGAATCCCACTTTTGACTAAACTATTGGTCAATGCGTGATGCAAGCAGGCTGGTTGTCTCATGGTTTTTCTATTTTCTGGTCTCGTGTTAAATTTTCTACCTAGATCTTATTCCTTTAACTTCTGCTAAGCTTTTCTTAGATTTATTTTTAAAAGTCAGTCACATTTGGGTTAAATTAAAGTCAGTTCAGTTCAGTCATTCAGTTATGCCCGACTCTTTGTGACCCATTGACTGCAGCACACCAGGCTTCCCTATCCATCACCAACTCCTGGAGCTTGATCAAACTCATGTCCATGGAATTGGTGATGCCATCCAACCATCTCATCCTCTGTCATCCCCTTCTCCTCCTGCCTTAAATCTTACCTAGTATCAGGGTCTTTTCCAGTGAATCAGTTCTTCGCATCAGGTGGCCAAAGTATTGAAGTTTCAGCTTTAGCATCAGTCCTTCCAATGAACATTCAGGACTGATTTCCTTTAGGATTAACTGGTTGGATCTCCTTTCAGTCCAAGGGACTCTCAAGAGTCTTCTCCAAATTAATTTAAGGTCATGGGGTCTAATATGGATGGACCTTGAGGGCATTATGCCAAGTTAAATAAGTCAGGCAGAGAAAGACTAGTGCTGTATGACCTCATGGGTGGAATTCAAACTTTGTAGAAACTTGCCTACTTAAAGAATAGAATGGTGGTTACAGGGGATCAGGGATAGAAGAATTGGGGGCTGTTAGAAGATGAATAAGCTCTCAGGATCCAATGTCCTGCATTTTGATTATAGTTACTAATACTGTGTCAGATACTTGCTAAGACAGTAGAATTTAAATGGTCTCACCAAAAAAAAAAAAAAAGATAATTATATGACATGATAAGGTGTTAGCTAATGCAATGGTGGTAATCATTTTGTAATACGTAAGTGTATCAACACATCACGTCCCACGCTTTGAAACTTACACAGTGTTTATGTCAGTCATATCTCAATAAAGCTGAAAGGAAAAATAAAGTCATGGGGGTCCACTACAAAGAGTAGAAATAAGGAGGACAGTCATGTCAGATGCTTGACTAGTTCCCACCTCTCCCAGTATAGAGCTAAAGTCCAGGTGGGAAAGAGAGTAGATCAAGATCCAGGGTAGTCAATGCTGTTCTAGCCTTATAACTTTGTCCCTGTGGATGTGAAGACAGTTTCACTTCCTCCTTTTCAGACGACTCAGCAGCCTGCTCCCTGCTTCCTTGCTGCTCCTCACCAGATCCATTCAACTTCCTTGTGGCTCAATTTCTGACTCTGTCAGAAAAAAAAGATTTCTTCTCATTGGTGCTGGTGGGGGCTCTCAAGCACGACAATTTTTCCATCCAGTTTTTGTTGCCAGACTCTTCTCATTGTTATTCATAATCCTGCAAACCACATTAAGAACTGTTTTAATCATATGTCTGTTTTCAATAAGATTAAGTGTGATTAAATAAAGGTATTCTAGATTCTAAAAGTAAGGACTCAAGAATGAGTCTTATGATATGTAAGGATATTAAACATGACTTTTCTCAGAGATGATTAGAGATGCTTATGGTTTTATGTGATTTAAACTGCTTAAGAGAAATGTATGATTTATCAACAAATTTATTTTAAAGGATGTTGTATTATATTAGGTTTTGGTATGGAGTATAAAGATGAAAATGTAAGTCGTAATTGCACTGAAAAGACTGCTACTGGGAAAGATTGAAGGCAAAAAGAGAAGAGGACAGCAGAGGATGAGATGGTGAGATAGCATCATCAGTTCAATGGACATGAATTTGCTCAAACTCCAGGAGATAATGAAGGACAGTGAAGCCTGGCATACTGCTGTCTATGGGGTCACAAAGACTTGAACACAACTTAGCGACTGGACTGAACAGCAACAAATTGCACTGAAATGAAGAAAAAATTCTACCTTAACCTTGAATTATTTCATTTTGTTTTACAAAAAAAAAAATCAACTGCATTATTTTTGTACATCTATTACAAATGACAAGATGAGACTTAAAAATTTCAACCACTTTTCTGTAGACAGTGCATTAAAGATATAAATAACATTTGCTACCATTGAATTAAAAGCCAAATCACATTTATTTATCATACTTTCTTCAATGTAGATTTTTGAAACATTAGAGAAATATTTGGTCAATATACTAATTGACCAAATGAATACAACTGATAGAGCTATTAAAAGGCATCTTGAAGTAAAGTTGCAGATATATAATCAGTTTTATATTCTTCATTAAGTTTTATTTTAACTTGATTACACCTAATCCTTCCTGACTTCACTTAATGGGCCATTGTAGATATGAATTAAGTAGTATATGGCTAAGAATATACTAAATAATTTAAAATTTTTTTTTTTTTTTTTTTTTTTTTAGTATTACCATTTATTGGTGACAAACACTAAGTTTTACTTACATTCCATGGGGAGAAAAAATTCCAGCATAAACAACGAATCCAAGCAGTACTTAACTCGCCAGGCTACCGTGCTTGTCATCTGGGCTGTTATGCGGGACCTCGCCGCACACATCTCTGTGCACAGCAACACGACTTCAGAAGCAACAGTTAGAGAGAGAAACATGGGCTATTCTTTCCAGCCCTCATGGAGATGTAATCAACAGTATAAAGCACTCAAGGAAGAT